>NC_044245.1:66229303-66854303 GCF_003957555.1 Calypte anna
ACATGGAAAAGTCCTCAATGTCATCTTTTCCCCCCACCTTGCATAAAGAATTTCAGAGGTGAGCCAAAAGGATCCAGCTGTGTTATGAGTGTGTGCCAGTCATTGCCCCCCACAAAATCATATCTCTCAAGGGCCTGGCTGCCTTTCATTCCATCCTCCTGGTGAGAATCACCTTCCTCTTCCCCTCTTCTACAGCTTTCCTCTCCCCTCAGGAGAAGTCACGTGAACAGGATGACTAAGATGATACTGGACAAGAATTTCCCCAGCTTCTTTCCTCTTTTATTTTTTCTTCTTCTTTTTTAAAACAAATAGTTAGAAAACGTTTTCAGCCTCACAATGTAATGCAGAGAATAATTACAGAAGGGCAACTGTTCCACCAGAAGTGTAACAAGCAAATACTTCGCTATTTGTCATTGAAGATGAGACTTTTGTAATAATAAACAAATGCAGAACTCAAGTGCCTTACTCTTTTTTCTTCTAATGGATATTATTGGATGTGTGCCTAAGGGAGAAGACTCAGGGGGGTGGGGGGGAGGGGAGAGGGGGTGTGGAAAGAGCATGTGTCCTACTGAAGTGATGTGCAGCTCCTGTCTTTACTGAATCTCCAAAAAGGGCTGCTGTATTTTCTTAATGCCAAGAGGATTTGCATGTTGATCATATAAGCTTTCTGGAGGTCTTGAAACAGGGCAGCCTACAGCTTCAGTGCCAAAACCAGAACGTGGGCAGGTTTTAACTGGCTGGCTCAAGGCTAGAACAAGGAGTCAAAGCTCCCTGAAAGAGGTAACTGCACCACACAGCTGCTCCCAGCTTTGGATCCCACTGAATTATGAACAAAACCAGAAGCTCCTGCTTTGCATACAGATGACCTGATCAGCACCCCTTTGGGTCTTGGAGAGGAAGCATCCCTCAGCATGCACAGGCATCCTTTGCCTCTAACTCTGGGAGAAAAGCCATACTGTCGCTGTACTCTGCCTTTCCATGGCTGCTGATATACTCCACATCCCTAAAAAGAGGGGCTCACCTGGCTCAAAGACCCAGGCAAAAGGAAGGTGTGGAACAAAAGGGTGTATCTGCAGTCTCTGAGCAGGGTCCAGGGTTAAGTCTCTCCCTTATAACTACAGCAGTACAACCACTGCTGGCTTTCAGTCAAGAGAGGTTTATGCCAGGTAAGTCTGATTAGAAGGAGCAGCATGTCCAGAGGGGGAGCAGCAAGCAATTTCACTGAGGCCTGGTTGGGAAAGTCCCAGCACCTAAATCAAGATTAATTCTTGAGGACAGGATCCAGTGCATGTATAAACACCCTCCTCCTCCCTCACATCTCCATGCCTGTGGAAACGCAGTGGGGAGGCCAATGAATCCAGCCATTATCAGTCCAGAGAGATCATCTGACAGTATCAAGTTCAGGTTCTGGCTTCACATCCTACATATTATTCCAAGTTTCTCCACTTTACCACTAGATGTACCCTATACTCTATTGCACATGGCTGTTCCTCTTCTCCCTCGTGATTTCTGAGCCGTTTATCAAAATGAAGGGGGTGATCCTCATATATCTGATGCTTATATGAAGACAAGGGAGTCACACATTCAACCACTCAGAGGCTAAGAACAAACCCCAATGCTTTTCATCCTTCACTATAGAACTTTTTTTTTTCTACAACTCACGTTCAGCAAGCTAGTCTGGAAAGGACTAAGCTGGTTAGATGCCCAGAGTACCATCTGTCCAGACAACTGTTTTACCTCTTTCAGTGTTTTCTTCCCTGAGATCCTTCACTTACATTGCTACTCAAATAACAGTACATATTCACCCCCAAAAATATCACCCCCCCATGTTGTCAATAATCTAGAGTAATGAAAAAGCATGTCTACCATTCAGAACATGATCAAACATCTCTGTTTTAAAAAACACCTCCTTTGTCTAAGCTTCAGCTTTCTGTCACCATGTCAGAACCGATTGCAGGATGCATCCAAGACAGGTTGAAATCTGCTTCAGGCCTTATGGAATGAAAAATGTCTCAGAGTAACAGAAAACAGCCTTCAAAACTACACTGATAATGCCTTTCCAGAGATTTCTAGGCCATGTGATTTTTGTCACTTTTTAAGTTTCATTCTGCCTAATTAAAGTTAGTTCAGCCCAAATTGTCTAAACATACAGGAACTCCTCTTCAAGGTTTCTGTCATCTGACATGCCATGGTAAGTAAATCTTAAGCAGAAAGTGAAGCAGCAGCATTTTTAGGAGCAATCATTTAATATGCTGCTGCTAGCCCTCTCCTTAAGAGTCTTGTGAATATGACTGGACCTTATGTCAAAAGTGCACTAACATTATAACCTTGGGTGAAGGAGTTTAGTCAGTTGTTTGTCTGTTAAAACACGTGGAGAATCTGTATTGACAATGTATTTCCAGTGCTAATTACCAACATCACCCACTTAAGAGAACAATCCACTCAGTTCTTTCCAGTTGTAATCACAGGAACCATAAGGATGCAGGTAATTTTGAAAATCAGATGTGATCTGTACTTGGACAAGTTTCTGTTTGTTTTCTCTCCTTGGCTCATCTGCTATTTGTATCCTCAAAAAAAAAAACACACCAAAAAAACCCAAAACAAAATTGACCCAAAAATCCCTCAGACATGCATGCACACTTCAGAGGAAGTCAAGAGACATTTGAATACCAAAACCCCAGCCATTTGGGAAACGCCCTCTTAAAACTGCAGAGCAATTTCAAAACAAATTTAAAGTACCACCAAATATTCCAGTGGTAACCAGCACTGAACACTCGCATGGGATAAACAAAATGAAGTTGAGCAGCAAGAAATCTCTGTGGCTCTGCTAGTAAGGCATCCACTGCAATGCAGGCAGTGAAAGAGCAGGGTGGGGCGAACAGGTCCCAGGAATGATCAGATTGGGAAGCACTGAGTCGTTTTAACCCCATGTCTGCAAGGAGACACAGCAGGAGATCCCACAGCTGGTGCTGCTCACCCTGGCACCCAGGCCCTGCACTCTTGCTGGCCCAGCTCATTATCCCCAAGGAGGCCCCAGTGCTTATGAGCAGCTCTGTGTCTATCAGGGAGCCACCCCGCACAGCAGTGTGGGGGTGCAGCAGCCCCTCTGGCGTCCCCCTGGGAATCCCTGCATCCCAGGGTGCCACACAGACGTGCCGTGAGCATCCCCCCAAGTTCCGCGTGGGCTGCCGTGCTGTCTCCCCGCACCATGAGGTTCTCCCAGCAAAGCAAAACCAGCCTCGCTGCACGGCAGCAGACAGCATCATTAGGAGGAGATGAGCGTTATTATTTAAATCCAGCAAGACTAGCTGGGTGCGCTAAGGCTGCAAAATCCACCACTGATTATGTTCAAATGACAGATTAGGAATCCCTTTTCAGTGTTACCCGGGAGAGTCTGCAAAGTTAACCAGTGCCACAAAGCTGCCAGTACATGATACCTAAGGATATACAATACAGACGCACACAAAGCATTTTGTATTTTTAACCTAGAATAAGATTTTACCTTGCTGTGAATAAACTTGTAAGCATGAGTGAGAGTAGATACTGATCTACAAATACAAGGCGGGGGGGCTACACCATTTCTGAATAATTATGCTGTATTCACAGATACTTAAGCAACTGCTAGGCAAAATCAGCAGGTTCGAACATGCTGAGATTGATAAAACTGCATTCCCAGCTTGTCTCAAAGTTACTCCTGTTCCCTACCAGCAGCATTGTCATAACACCTCGAAGGAAAAAAAGGAGACAAGTATTTGCCTGGTGATGCTGTGACAGGGAAGTGATTCAAACCATGTCTCCAAAGCAAAGCTTCCCAAAGGACAGCAAAATAAAGCATTCACTTGGAGTTCGCATCAACCCTTGCATAAAGGAGGGCAAAAGAGGAGGGAAATGCAGTGTGAGTTTTCCAGCACAACTGCCTGCCTGCCGTCTGCATTCAGTTCAGCGCAGACCTAAATTAACCATGCCAGATACTGCAAGGAGACTTCCAGCTGGTAAGAAACTAATTTATAGAGGACAAGATTCCCTGTGGTTCTTTAAGCTTGGAGACAAAAGTTTATTAAAAGCAATAAAACTAAGACTTTAAAATGTATTAAAAACCTGGCCTTGGACATTCTGAACTGCTGTTTTCTTTCATCTTTTTGGAAATCTGTGGTTTTCAGTCAAGTCTTTTAGTTACCATGGTATGTAAGCTTAGTCAGTGACTTAATTGTGGATTTTTAAGGAAACCTAATGTTTAGAGAAAACAACTGTTATTAGATGGTAAGGACAATTAAAGCAGTTTTAAATTGTAGCATCAGGAAAAAAATATAGGGAAGAAAATTAGAGAAAGGATGTCAAAAGAGGGAAAAGTTTTACCCTTAAAAGCAAACACGGTTGAAGTAGTGCAAGGTACGTCCGGCCCTCTCCCTCAAACCACACCCCTTTACCAACCAAGCAAACAGAAGCCTCAGCCACTGCCCAGAATGAGGCGAAGCCCTCATCCAGTTGGTTCCCTCTCACACTCCACTGTTGAGCAATCCTGGTGGCACACAGTACAGAACAACTTGCTGCGTCACACAGCTCAAGGAGGAAAAAAAAACCAAAACAACTGTCACAGCAATACTGGGGATTCTGCACAGATGGAGCCAAATACCTACCCACCACCACCCAGGGCATGCATGCAAGGAAGCTACCCGAGATAAGAGAAGCACATCTTTGTTAAAGCAGGGACTCTGCATCACCCTGGTATCAGCAGTCACCAAGTACCTCAAGGGGCAAGGAAGTAAGGGGTTATCACTGTGCACACACTTGTGCAGACTCTTCCCTGTGCTGAGGACGGTACCCTAGCAAAGGAGGTTTCACGTGCTCAGCCCATTTCCTCTCTTGTTCCTGACCATGTGGTCCTCCTTCCTCACCAGTGGTGATCTCACAGCATTCCCCTGCTGAGCAGAGAAGCTCAAGGAAAAGGTTCCACCTCGTGTTACATGGATGTTTAGTTTATAAAGTTTATTATATATATATATATATATAAGTATTATAGTTTAGTTTAGTTGTATGTTTAGCACAGTAGCTGGCAACAGAAGTCCCTGCATGACTAATGCTCCTCTACAGGAGTTTGGGAACTTTCCCCTTCAAGTGAAATTAATTTCAGTGCAGTCCACAAGCAACATGGATTGCCTCACTCTCTTTACCCTCAGTTTAAAACTTTCAAGAACATTGAGGCAGCCTGATGTCTAAAACAAGCCACGTAGAAGTCGTACACCTCCTTCAATTAAGACATCTTTCCACATTAAGCACAGGAGACCTGACTCTGAGGATTTACCAAAAAAGAAAAAAAATGCTGAGAATGTTTAGAAAATTTCAGCAATGAGAACAGCCTGAAGAACTCATCATACCTACAGATACATTCAAGAAGGAGAAAGCATTTGCATATTTTGTGCTATTTATCAGTTTCATAATGGCACTACTACTTTACAGACCGTGTCTTTGCCTAAGCTGTGTAACATCATCCAAGTGAGTATCATGTCTCAAAATCACGGGTGAAAGGCCCTGGCTAAGGCGAAACATCAGGATTCCCCTCACCACTTTTTACAGCTTGATTAGTTTTCCCAAACGCTGCCAATCTACTGTTAGCAAATAGCCTATTTTTAAAAGAGGGGAGAAAAGAAAGGAAAAAACCTGCTGACCCTGAGAGGGGGTAGGTTCTGCAGTTTGCTGGTTCCAGCATGCTAAACTAGAACAGGTTGAGCAGGTTAGATGCTGAGGAGAGAAAAGGTAAAGCTTGAAGACATACATTAAAGGTGGAACGACAGGAACCACAGACACAGTTTGAGATAGACTTTTTCCTCATTCTCGTTGGTACTTGGCCCAGAAATCTTTTCAGACAACAGGAGGAACAGTGAACTTGCATTCATTAGAGAAGCAATGTAAGCATTTCTGATGTGCACACACAACAGGCTGAGCAAAGATTACCTTAACATACAAACTCTCCCAGAAAACTTTCTCACCACCAGCATTTTCCACACAGGATCACCCAACCAAAGTAAAAACTAAAATACAAACCACCAACCAAAATTCTACCAGAACATGTCACTTGCTAACCTGGAGAGCTAACATCTCTGCAACAAACACCTAATGTCAAGCTTATAGCAAAGGACTACAAGCACCTCAATTCCCTGCAAAGATTGTCTGGATTTTCTAGTACTTGTTAAGGCTTGTATCTATTTTGTAGCTCTTCAAGGTGAGAAGGGGAGGTAACATCCCTGAGAATACTAAACCTTCGGAGGAGGTGATGTTCCTGAAAGGGTACACAGAAAGATCAAGGTCTTAGGCTGCCTGTGCTCTGTGACTAGAGGGTAATCTGTCAAGTGGCTTGTGCTCATTTGAACTGTGACATGAGTAACAAAGCAGCACTAAGCTATGCTCAATACACTCTGTTACACGCAAATTTATGTTACTGCCTGTGAGGACCCCTTGGCACAAGGCGCAGCAGAAACCTAAACGTATTGGGAGCAGCCTTTTGTGCCTGCTGAAAACCAAAAGATAAAAATCCACAAGCTTACAAAGCACAAGATCAGACTTAGCTGTTACTTAAAGGCAACGCACACAAAATCTAAGACTGAAAAGCACCCAGAAATCTTTCGTATGTTTAGGTACTGAAGGGTTCTGGAGATGCAAGTATAATGTTCCTCATTGTGTACGCTTTGGTTCTCAAGAACAATGGAGCTAATTAAGGTCAGCATATAAATCTTAACTCTGCACTTCCTTGCTTCGCTTGATTCTAATCAGATCTCAGCATTCATGTTTTTGTGTTGACTTCCTTTGCTGTTCTTTAATGATAACTGAAGGGGGATACTGTCCAAGGCTACAAGCAGCATGTAACAAGCCTAAAATCATGGCATCTCCTTTAGGCCCTTACAGCTCACAGAGGTACTGTGGCAGAAGATCTCCTTCAGAGTCTCTTGCTGCTGAAGATATCCACTGAGGGTTTTTTTGGAGCACCCTATTTATGCATCACATGAATTAAATAAAAATTATATTGTCTTAACAAAAGACGACAAATCTACTCAACAACAGTGATACAGACAAAAGTTTCTGCCTGGGACTACTGAAAATACCTGTCTCCTAATTCTTATCAAAGACAAACAGCATCCTACAACTATTCTGCTTTTGGGAAAGCCTGGCACTTTCTTTCTTTTTTCATTTTGCTTTTTCATTTTCTGTAAAACGTGGGGATCTCAGCAGAATACCAAACATTTACTCTGGATACATCTGCTGACAGGAGAGAGACCAAAAAACGTTCTCTCCACCTGTTTCCTTATCCTCATTTACAAAATGTATTAGTGAAAATGTAAGAATCATATTTTATTTTCAAAGAAAAACCAAAACAGGTATCACATCTTGCTTATCTCCTTGAAGTGCAGTTATCAATTACCAGAAGCAGAAATTAGTTGTGTTCATTATCCCTGATGAAGAATTAGGGTACTTGCATTTGCCAAAGCCTATCTTTCACTATCCTGCTGACAGTGGTTAAATCATCCTTCACACATAAGGAACTGATTTGAAAGCCTGGAATATACCTTACTTCTTCGTATTTAAGAGCACTACCTACCCACACTATGTTGAAATAAAAGCTCCTTAGAGGTCCTAGATGACCAAAATGACAATCTGTTGTGCAAGACAAGAAGAGAAGGCCTTTTCACGGATGTGAATTATCAATAATTTTCAGTGTGGCTAGTTCCTTGGCTATTTGTACACTCAAGATCATGTATGCTTTATTTTTCAAAGCTACACAACGTTTAACACCAAATTTCTAGTTGGCGATCTTGACAAACCACCAGCAATGAAAGCATGTTGTAATAATGCCCCTCTTTTGGAAGAAAAAAAAGCTCACCATTACATTTGGCTATGCTCTGTTTCAAAAAAACTCCCATCTTAAGCAAATGCCAGACTTCACGTGCTGGGCTGTAGAGATCCTATTTGGACTTAGAGGCTCTGCATTGTTACTGCACTGCACCCTACAAAAGCACACACCGCGTACTGAAAGCGGGACAATGCCATAAGTAACAAATAACGTAGGAGCAGTTCATAGGTGGAACATGGGGAGATGAAGGATTCAGCCAGATCTGGAGGACACTCTGGCTGCTGGATATTTCTGAAGTCACATACAGCTTGTTTGCATGCCTGCCCAAGAAACACAGTTCCATCTTAAAGAGGTCAGGGAAATCATTAGAGCACATGCATCTCTACCTCTGTGCCCTTAGCGGGATCCAACACCCATCTTCCAACCAATTACATTACAATCTTCACCAAATGTACACTCTCGACAGTAAAAATGGCCAGATAAAAACATCAAAATTCACAGGTTACCCTGCAGCACATGCACTTTCTGTATTTCTCAAAAAACTCACTCAGCAACATCTACGCATACAAAGAGTGTTGAAAAAATACTAAATTTAAACACCAGAATAGCACCATACCCTGCTAACAAAAGCAGCTGTTTGTCTCTCCACAGCACATTAAAAAGAGAAGTTTGGGAAAATTATCTAGCACTGAAAATAAGACTGAGAATGAAAGTGCCTTCCTAATTAAAAGAAGAAATACCTTCTTTGATAGGACCCTTTGTAAGCATGCTTCAAAGCATAGCTTCTGTGATCCAGATCTTCCAATTTGAGTTTCAAAGACTTCTGCATGTGGTTCTTGCATGTGGTGTTTCATATGTGCCAAAAACAAAACAATTCCCTAAACTTTGAGACCTGTTCCTGAGATGGTGCATACGCAGTCTACAAGTAGGATGTAAATAAAAAGCCATTATGAAGAATTTTGCTAGGTATGGGCTAAGGAGCAGAAGGAGAGAAAGAGTGTGATGTTTTAGTTTGATATGAACACTTCAGTTAGTCTGAATTACTACACTTGCATAGGCAGCCTGGTAAACACCAACCATGGACACTGCAGTTTCAATTACCAAACTGGGGAAGCTGTGCCTGGAATATATGTATTATCCCTTTAGCCTTTTCAAATTTGCCATGGAGCTAACCCACTGGAAACTGGCAGGAAGGTTTCTCACCCTCCTTCTCACATTTATATCCTATTAACATCTTCAAGTTGCATGGAGAGCATATGATTTTAAAGCAATAGGTACAGACCATCCTCAGTCATAACAACAGAAAATGAGGCTTTGGCAAAGTTTCCTACCCATGAAGAAAACTCTTTTGGAGCAAGTGGAAGCATCACCCTTTCCCATGAAGCTTGATGCATGTTCTACCGGAATGCAACATGGTAAGTCAAGCTAAGCCTTTTCTCTACCTCAAGGTCTTTTGCTAAAGCATCCAACCCACCACCACCAAAACCCAAAGCAGCAGCCTAACTACACTGTCTGGTTTTGGGGAGATGCAGCAGTGGAGATGGAATAAGAGGCTTGCAATCTCCTATTTGGTAGCAGAGTCTAGACACAAAAGAGTTCCCCAGAGTTGGCACTATTTGCAGCTGAACTCTCTAGGGAGCTACTGTGATGATACAGATGGAAAGCCTTTATTAAATGCAATATATTGATTTAGGACAAAACTTTGGAAATCTCCAGCCCTTTCAGAGCTACAGAAAACTCTTTATACACACACACCCTCCTTCTATACAGTTTATGATCCTGCTGGAGATGTGAGAATATTCAACTTCAATTTACTGTGACTGAGAGAAAGCTGTAGTGTCTGTGTGACTAGCCTAAAAGTGTGAGGATTAGCATATCCCAAACTGCAGATTTGCTTATGTACTGATCACTGCAATGTCATTCCAGTTACAGGTATTTTGAACTTAAAATTACTGTGATCTAAATCCTTCCTCCAAATTCCTAAAAAGCCTCAAGAAAACCACCTCCCAAACCTCCAAATCAGTCCCTGATTCTAGAAGGCTTTGTATTTCCAAGAAGACTCACCTTTACCAGTATTGGTAAAAACCAAATCTCTGTAAAAAATTAAGTATTGTCTCTAGCTCTTCTGCTTCAGAGCAATTCCTGTTCATGATACAAGACACTGATGGATCTCCCAGTTACTGTACCATATTGGAACAACCCTTCCCAAGTAGGAGAAGCAGCACTGATATGCAGGCAGTTAGCTTGATGGCACATTCAGAAGAGTAAGAAAATAAGCTTTGCACACAGGACATTGAGCACTCTCCATAAACCTTTGTTCTCTACAACTGCAGTTGTCCCACAGGCCACTGCAGTCTGGCAGCTGTAAGAGAGTATTCTGAGATGTTCTGGACTTTCCCACTGAAAATCCTGGCCAAGAGTCACCCTGGTCAGAATAGAAAGCAACTTCTAACCTTTTTTTTCTGAATGGTGCTGCGCAAGAGAACCTTCCCCCTCCACCCCTGTGTGCTGTGCCCATTCAACTTGACTTGTTGACGAGGAGCCAAGGAGCACAACAAAAAGAGACTGGACTTGATGTGAGAGGTTATGACTCATTTACAAATTAAGTGTTGCATGTACTGTGGGAGTAAGGAAGGGTAGCATCAATTCCACAGGTGAGGAGTACAGACAACACCCCAACACAGCTAAACTTTTCCAGAGAAGAGATGGGCCGAAACCAGTGTTCCCACTCAACAAAAACCTACAGAAAAGTTTTGCCCACATGCCAAAAAACAATTAAGAGCTCTGGAGGGCTTTCTCCTCTCTACAGTTAATAAAGTGAGGGAGAAGAAAAATTACTCTCTATGGAGAGGACACACACTTCAGAATGTAACAACACTAATATTTTATAAACCAAAAAAGTAATCAAAACTCCTTCCCTTCTCTGCTCAGTTGAATGCCAAACAAATTGGCCACTATGAGGTGGAAAAATGGATCAAAAATTTCATCCTCTGTCAGAAGAGTAACATGCACAATATTTCCCTCGAAAAAAACTCACTTCTTTGGACTTTCTTCCCTAAAAGCTCTTTTGAAAGTCTGGATTTTAAAAATAGGGTAGACAGTTAAGTAAGTCCAGAATAAGGCAAAGAGGGAGAAAGAGAACAGAGTATGTATGTAGTATGTGTCTACACATTTCTTCCTTTGTTAAGATACTGGCAAGCTAACTTCTCCCTCACTCCTCTCATGTGAACTGAGCTTATTTGGTGTAAATACAATAGTATTCGGTGTGGCTCCTGCAGAACCTTCTACAAGCTACACTGATTGTTCAGCAGCACATTCACAGTTTTCTGATATGCCTACAACTTCTCTCTCTGATCCCACACTGGATGAGATGGTGGAAGGATACCATCATGTTAGCTACCACAGTCAGGACAGAATCTTGTTCTTAGCTGGTTTAGGCATATATCTGTCACTACTTAGATACCATAGCACAAAAATGGAGAACAATAAAGGAACTATGTGCAAAAGCAGAGAAAAATGGATGTAAAGCAGAGAAAAATGGATGTGTATTATCATCCTGTGGACCAGCTGGTGCAGAAGAAAGTCACAGCACCACTACAAGCATGGCCCATGGAAGTTCCTCTTGAGGCAGGACATGGCAAGCAGGTCCTTGCTCTGGGATCCTGAGGCAGAAGCATTTTTTGATATGATGTGAGAGGCATTCATCTTTGGCAGTGGAAGGCCAGTGGACCTCATGCTACAGGTAAGCTTGAGATGTCTAGGAAAGAATTTACTGCACACCGTCTTAGACCTGAAATACTTGTTTTGGAAGAAGGTACCCAGTGGGCAAAATTAACATCTTCCTTGTGAGTGCGGGCACCAAATAACAAATTTAAGTTCGGTTTGCATTTGTTCTCATCTGCCTACTTGCACATTCATGCTTTCCACTTTGGCAACAGGATTCACTATCATAGTCTGCTACAAAAACATCAAAAAGTTATTTACTGCAAAAAAAATGGTGGCACAGTCCTCCTTTAGCAAAACTAGCCTGTTTCAGTGTGCTCAGGATCTCAGTTGTCATAGGGTCTGGGGTCACTTGTTGCAGTGCTACCAGGCTCAGTAACAGGTTTCTGCAAGCTCCCACTGAGCTGCTGTGGTGTGGTCAAGCACAAGAAGGAGTTTTACACAGAAGACAAGAACCTATCAGATGGGAAGGACTTTTAACAGGAAGATTTTCCTTGACGAACTTAGATCCTTCTTGGTGTGGTCAGTATATACAGCACTCCATCCTGATAACTTCAAGCGACACCTCGTTAATAGAAAAACTTAAACCCAAGCAACCTTCTCATCAGAAGGGTCTGATCTGTACTTCTTTTTGGGCAAATAACTAACACAGTCTGGTGGTTCTCTCAAATTTACTACTAAAATGCAGGGGAAATCCCCATAAGAAAAAGTGACAACATCAACATCTATTAGACTTGGAGTTCAGTCTCAGGGGACGCCTTCCTTTCCTGCTTCTGGGAGAGGACAAGAAGATGCCCAGCGAGCAAGCAAACAGCCAAACAAACCCCACAAGCAGCCCTTCAGCAAGCAGCCTAGGCTGAGGACCTGGACACATGTGTTTGACCACCCCAGAGTCCTGACTCAAAAATTCACCCTTGGATGCTGACAGCAGCATCAGCTGCAACTCAGCAGCTGTGCTGTCTTCCTCAGAGCAGACAGAAGAATGACCCAGTCTGGCAAACATGTGGCTTAAAACACCTCTGGTCAGATGAGTCAGACGTGTGATTTATTCAGTGCCCAAGGCCAGTATCTTCTCTGAACATCTTTGTATCTTTCCCTTCTCATTTTACGGTTTTCTCTCCAACCCTGCCCAGTTGCAATCAAGTTAAATAAATGCGGAATTACAAATCTGTATTCCCTCCTGTTTCTTCTGTTTTCAAGTAACTGTTTAAAACAAACAATTGATAAAAAAAGGGAAAGCTGCAAGCAGCTATTTCTTCCTTTGTGCAGCATTATGTTATCTTTCCCATTGTCACAGCAATCCCCTCTTTTATTCCAGCTATAGCACATTGCTTGGAAAATGACTGATAATAAGGAAACAAGATTTCTTCCTTCCCACACAGAACCAGTCTGTAACCACCACTCCTGGCATCTTCCTTATAGGCTATATTCCTTTCCCCCACCTGTCTTGCAGTTTCTTTGTAGGTTGTAAACTCTTTGATATGAGGACTAAAGCTATGTGGGAATTCACAAAAATCTTAATCAGCTCTGAGGTGCTCCACCCATGCAAATAAATGAATACTGAATCCAGGGATGGAGAGAAGGGATGAAACATCCATGTGATTTAACATTTTGTTTCCTCAGTTGGTAACTGTATATATTACTACCTCCCTATGAAGGAATTACATTAATTCCTTTTGGCAACTTGACTTATAGAGAATTTCCTGGATCTTCAGTGCAGTAAGTAGTCTACAGTACAAGCAAGTACTGATGTATGTATTTTAAAAAAGCATCAATTATATGAAGAAGCATCTTCATGGTGGGACTTGGGATACTTAACTATGTAACATAAAACACCACCACACATTTGCTAATACTGCAACCATTTGCATCTATGACTCTGATACTACAAACCAGAAGCTCCTCTCCAGCTTTGCTATTTGTTTTTGTCCTTTGAGAAAAAAAAAAACCCATCCCGTTTGTAATAACATTAGTAATAATTATCAGTACATCATCAGTATCTGGATATTCATAACAACTCCTGATAATATGTGAAGAGAGCTGGAAGACCTTGATCAATTCTAACCTCCCCCCACAACCTCAGCATCCTAGTAGTTAAAGTGTGCATGCCTATATCTGTGTTATGCCATCCTTGTAGAACAGGGATAGCCCACATTTTCTTCAAGTGTCTTATTGGCTTCAAACTCTTTCCAAGGCAACAAAACAGCCCCCTGTCCTGTAACCCTTTCCAAACTCCTGGGTCATGATCAGCACTCACCTGTGCATGTTTCCATTGGTGGTGAAGGACTGTCCACATACTGAACATTTATAAGGCCTTTCACCTGAGTGCACCAGCATGTGGCGATCAAGGGAGCTCGCTGAGCTCAGAGACTTTCCACAGATGCTGCAGGAATGGTCTGTCCCTCCAGTGTCAGTGTTATGCTAGAGAAAGCAATGATTTTTTTTTCATTGAGTGTCCCTTTCAAAGTGCCAGTAAAATAATAGCGAGACCTATGAACATCTTAAAAGCAGGTTTAAAGAGCCAGTGGGCACAATAACTTATATTAAGGTGTGCCCAGTATATAGCTCTCCTACCCAGCCCTCCCCCTCAACTCCACCCCCACCCTTTATTTTTAACTCCTTAGTTCTCCAGCACAAGTAGCTGTTTTGTACAGCCTGCAATGCCTGCCACATGCAGTATTCCTGATGGGTGTGCAGGAGAAGAAAATGGAAAAGGACTCAGCAGCAACCCATCAAACAGTACCTTGGGACACTTTAGCTGTGAAGTGCTTTGGGGTTGAGTGAGTGGTAAGGGGGAAAACAGAAAGGTGATATAATTAAAAACCTCATGGGAGAAGGAAGACACTTAAAAATATGGCCATTATGTACTGTGCTGTATGTATCACTGTATCTTACTTGCATTCAGAGACTTAACGATTTCTTCATATGGCAAAAAAACCCCAAAACAACCCAACCCAGGAGAGTAAGAAAAAAATTAAGTAACAGTTACAGTACAGAAGGCAAAACTGAAGTAGTAAGTATCTAGTGGACCCACGGTGGTGAGCCACAGCCTTAGCAACCAAAGCAGAACCTTCTGATGTAGAAAAGGCCAAACATCCTTATAAAGTATGCATATAATTCAAAATTCAAGAAAAGGCCTGTAGCTGACAAAAAAAGTGCATCATCTATTAGAGAGTGTATTTTTAATTCTGCCTCCCCAAACTGCTATACCCTGTGAAAGACTGAGAAGGCTCTTCTACACTGGCATGGTTTAAAAACTATGCCTTCCTGCTTCTTAATTTGCATGACCAGTAAAGGGATCTGTACTCAACAGGATAAGAAAACAGGACTTAGGCCTCATGATTAAGTGGTTAACTGGATCCTTGGGATACCTTAAGCTATACAGAACAGGACATACATCCTTGTTTGAGACACTGCGGGGGCAGGGACACACACTCTTAATAGAAGTAAGAAATCAAAAGCTGACACTCTGCATACCTGACGAATGTGCATAGTTAGCTGGTGCTGTGTAGTGCAAATCTTTTCACACAGAGGACAAGTATAGGAAGACTTCTCTTCTTTTGTTTCCTGTGTACAAAACAAAACAAAATCAGAACAAATATTGATATATAAGAACTCAAAAGCTGTTCCTGCAGGGGATGAAAAACACAGAATCTATCCTAAACACAAAAGACCACTGCTAACAGAACTACTTGCATGTATACATTTATCATACTTGGTAGATCCCTCACAGAAGTTTCAGAAATTTCTGAATTTATACATAGGGGCTATTTCAACTACCAGAGAAGTGCAGCAGCTGTTTTTACAGCACATGGATACTCAGCAGCATCAGTTTAGAACAGGAAGTGAAGGCAATCATTGTAACCAGCTCAAACTGACATGAGGAATTTAGGACAGCAGAAAATAATTACTGGAACACCACCAGGATATGTAGGCAAATGCCACTCATCTTCCCAAAAGATATTTAATAAGCCCAAGTTATAAGGACTTTTTCCACCCCATCTTGATGGCAAGACACTAGCTTGGTGCCCTTTTCTACAGTCTGTAAGTTGTGCTCCACAGCTGACTCAGAAGGAAGAGCAGTGTTGTGAATCACCAGCACCATTTCCCTTAGCATCCTGTGTTTCTCCTGGAAGCATCCCATCCAGGCACAGCAGCCAGGCCCAACCCTTCTGAAGCTTGCAAGATCTGATGAGATCATAGCAAGAAAGAGGTGACAATGCAGAAGGAGTGTACGTGACTCAAAAAGAACACATTATGAATCCGGTTCATTCTCCACCCAGATGAGAATCTGGAGTAACCATGGTCAAACCACGAGCACAAACAATGAAGTTGACCATAGAACTCAGCCAGAGTTAAGTATGCCCTTGAGACACTGAGCAAAACCACCACTCTTTCAGCCAAGGATGAAATGGCACTCTTGCAGGAACCAAAGGCGTTTGCCTGAATTACCCTCAAGAATGGCTATGGCTATGGCATGACATAAAGGGTATTTTCAGCACCTCATAAGAAGACAGGTGAGGCTCCTGGACCAGTGCCTGTATAGTAATAAGAAGATGGTCTGGCTGTGAAGATTAAACCTCATTTTTCTGTAGAATGATGCAAATCTTCATCAGCTTGATAGATCCACCACCTGTTACCTACATTTCTGGTGACAAGAGAGTACAAAACCCATCTCTATATGACTGATGGGAATGTATAATACGTATGCCAAAAGCACGTGTTCTACTGAACCATTTTAACTATCATTGAAAACAAGCAAAAAAGAAGACACCCTCAGTAGCTCTTTAGTTGGGAGAGAGTTGATGGGAATGAGTGTATCTGTGCATTTTCTCTTTCCATATAGATATTTTCCCCCTCTGCCATCCAGAAAGTCATCAACAACCATTTCCTGATTGTCAGACACAAGCATTTGTGAAGAACACTGAGAATGACTAGCCCAAGCCTCTGTGACAAATTCTCTGGCATGTCAGGAGGAAAGGTGCTTACACAGTGTTAGAGGAAGGTGTTTAAGGCTCAGGAAAGGAACATCCCCTCCTACAGCATGTTGAGAACATTCTGGAGAATCCTTTAATAAAAATCTAACATTGTTTTTCCAAAATAGGGCCATGATTGTTTTCTATTAACTTCAGTGACCTGTGGATTTGGAGTAAGAGCTAATTTCCCATTTTTGCCTAAGTAAACAAAACCTATGGCCTCACTTCTAAAAGAATAAGGATTGCAACAATTAGATTCTCTCACTACACCCTACTGTTTTTGTTGTCTTTTTCTAACTGTATTTCAGGGGTCTCCATCCTAAAGCTAAGCACTGTAGACCACGCTCACAGGCCAAGGCCTAAGTACGATTACACACAGAACTTCAGAAAGCCAGCAAGGCCACCATTAAGAAGTCTGCACACCGCAAGATAATTAAAACACATTATCCCAGTCCCCCCCCCTCACTTGTAATATACAAACATACAATTTGCTCATGCACATTCCATCCTACTTATACAACTTCCATATTACTATATGCAACCTGTGGAATAATGCTCAGATCCAATTATACTGCAACCTGGTTAAAGTTGGCTCAGGACAGAAAACAAACACACTGTGCAGTGAGGAAAATTCTTGCATCTGTGCTGCCAGTTTAGATGGCGTTTAATCCCCAGGGTATTTCTGTGAAATCATCTGCCTCCTGTCTTTTTTTTCCTCCCAACTTTAGATGAGTGATGCAGTTCTACATGATGCACTTGACTGTTTCAAAGCCTGCTTTCTACACTGCCTGCTCTTCGAATCAGCAAATTAACAGAAGATAGAGTGATTACTGGTTCACCTTGAAGCAAAGATCAGAGACACACCATAGCTCAGCCAGAGCCGATTAGTATTGAATCTGGGGTTTATTATTAACTAAAACCCAAACTTTCTCCAGTGGTCACACACGGTACATGCTGCATACCATAACACAGCTCAAGCAAATCCAGAGTCGCTGCAACAGGAATGCTGTTGACTGACCCCATCCAGAACAAAAAATATTAGCATCCCTACTGTAAAAGGATCCCCACTCCCAAATTTAAAACACAGCACTCGGCTACCGCACAGGAGCCAGGCTGGTGAAAACACACTTCCCAAACTAAAAGATAAAAGTAGCAGTTAATTTGTTGGCTACTCTCCCTTTAGTAAGTTAACCTGGCATGACTGCTCTGCATTCAACTGATGGCAAATGCTTTTGGAGTTGTGCACTAGGTCTATTTGTTTTTCTCCATCTCAAAGAAAGACTTTTGTTACACTTTTGCTTTTCTTCAAGAGCAAAGCAAATGCGAAGTTAAAATGGATGCAGGTTGATGTAAGAACATGTTTATTAATCTATGGGTAGACTAGAGCCAAGATAAAGTCAGCATTATAAAGAGAACCATAGACTTTGGGACAAAGGTTCAGGGCAAAATGTTTTGCTGCCAACTCATGGGAAACAGCAGTTAGATGCAGAAAACTAGCTAATTGCTATTATCCTAGAAATTATAATAAGGGGCACATTCTGACCAGGATCTGAGATCTGTGCACTGCTACACACTGTAACAATTAAGTGCTTTTATTCTGCTATTCTGAAAGTGGAAATTTGCTGTAGCAGAGGTTGCTAACCAGATTGATACCCACTTAATATTTCACATCTTACTTATATTTTCTCAGTAACACAGTCATTTGCCCCTTTGGCAAGAGGGCTCTTTCAGCCTAAAAAGAAATAAGCTATTTACTATGTTTTCAATGTGTTTGTTTATTTTTATGCTGTAAGAATCCCTCTTAATCCTGTCACATTTACTCTCCAGCTTCCTTTGATTTGATGCCCATTGAAATATCAGGTGGAATAAAGGTCACTAACGTTAATAAACTTCCCTGAAGTCAAGCCACATGGTGTACCAGGGAGGCAGCTGTGCACTAGCACTGCTACTGAGACCAGTCTGAACTCCAGCACCTCACTTCACATGATGAATCAAGGAACCAAGGCAGCCCCTACATGGGAAACTGCCAATAAACCTTAAAAAACAGGTGCTAGACAATACAAGCCCACTAAGACAGTTGCCCATATACTGCCCAGGCTCTTCATTTAATAATGTTCATTTACAGCTAATGGCTTTTAAATCATTTCAAACAAAAAAATCCAAGACAAGTCGTAAGTCTGTAAACTGGGCAGCTACTCAGCAAGCTATTAATAAACGACTATAGGAACATCACGAGTCATGCCTCTCAACATTTCTGGTCCCTGTTACATCTTCATTCATTTACAAATTATCTGCACTTCACAGCAATCTCTAAAGTCAAATAGACAGAGGGATGTGGGGTATTTCTTGGTGTTCTGCAGCACCCTCATTCGTAAGGACTGGCCCAGCAGAAGAAAAACATGTATACAAATAATCGCTGCTTTAACTGATATGACTCCCACTTGCTTGGATCAATATTACTATCAACTGGTGCCATCAACTGGTAAATGTAAAAAGAAATCCTAATAAAAGCTACATATATTTGCTCTGCAAGACTTGTACAAAGCATTCTGCAATAGCTCTTTATAGTTCTACTAAAAATTACATGAGGGCACCTAGCATTACACACATGTGAACTGATTGTCCTGACAGATACTTCATTCTAATACCAGCTTTAACCTTAAGTTACTCAGATCTCCACTGGGGATAGCTGCACACCTCAAGATGGTTCCCACATGATGACTAAGCCAAGCCCTCTGCCACATTGCACTGCTCCTTTCTAAGCTACTTCTTTTCCACTAGTTTCATGAAATGGTCAGCCAACAGATTAGTTGAATGCGAGAGCCTGAGAAAGGATGCAGTGGAGAAGAAATGATAATTCTTAGATGGTTTTGCCACTGCTAGACCCGCTCACCATTGCATGACACCAGACCTTGTACTCAAAATATTTTACAAGTGAATCCAAGCAAGTGGACCCTTTGATTCCCAGTTTTCTAAAGTTATGTTCTGGAGAGCCAGCAGAATGCATAACAGAATGGCAATGGCAGAAGCAAGAATACTCACTGAGTATTCAGTGAGGTGAAACAAGGTGAAACAAAGGTGAAACAATCAAAGAAAAATAATTATATCTACAACACCTCCCATTCACCTGCTTGTTTCCCCTTCACCCTCCCTGCATTTGGGTTTACATGCCTGGTTCCTCCTGCCAATCCGATTTGGTCCAGGAGATTTTGAGGGGGATTTGACATTTTGAGAGCTCCCGCCATTTTCAGCAATCTTTCCCACATTCATCACTGCTGACATCATGGCGTCAATGGAGGACAAGTCTGCTCCGTCCAAACTGTTTGGTGAACTTGGTGACACCTTGTAGCTCTTCAAGCTTTCCAGCTGCTTCTCTGGAATTAGAAAACAGAAGCACATATAGGAGTTGTTAGGCAAAAAAACCCAAAACAAACAAAAAACCCAACCAAAACAAAAACCAAACAAAACCAACCAAAAAAAACCCCACAACCAACCAAGGAACAAAACCACCAAAAAAACAAAACCACATAGTACTTTTAGCCAGTGGCCTGTAACTTGCATCACGCATGGATCATCATGGAGCACAGGCAACAACCCATAATAATTGGAGTTCTTGCAACCAGAAAAGCTTCTCGTATTGGAACACAAAAGACAAGATGCGGATTTCTTCTCACAGGACAGTCATCCTATCTTCATTTTCAACCTTTGTTCAGTGTGAGGCTTATGGAGTGAATTACCTTAAACTCTCTTGCTCTACAATAATATTATTTGTGGTACTTTCTGATCACCATGAAGGTAATCACAATAACCATGAAGGCAAGCACAATCATTCAAGCAAGAGTGTGTTTTGAGTAGAACTGCACAATTAAGACACTGTGTAGGGTACCGGGTTCTCCTACTAGCATAGCTTAACTCATCTCTCTATATGGAATAAGCTCAATGAGGAAAAATTCAACCAAAACAAAATCCCAAATCCCCCCAAACACCTCTTTACTGCCACAGCTGACATCTATGTGGATTTTTTTCTTTTTGGTCTACCAAGCCATGTCAGTCCATGGAGCACGTGTTATACATCCATGACTAATGCCACAGCTAAAGGTGTTCAGATTTCTCCATCACATTCTGTATATAGCAGGGATGCTCTTATCCCATATAAATTCAAAACATACCTAGGATCTCATCTCTCATTTCTTAACATACAGACATGTCAAGCACTCTGGTGTTTGTCCCTCTTCACAAGTTTGAAAAGGAAAATGCTTTCAAATTAAACACTCCTTTCTCTTAAAAAATGTCTCCCAATAAACAGCAACACCCTGCAAGTCTATTGCTCTGTCACCTCTGGTGGATAGCACAGAATCTTAATGAATGTTGTAAGAAAGTCATTGTAACACAAGAAGATATGAGGGTGAACATGGAGGAACATGTTTGTCTGTAAACATTTGATCTCTGCATAATACTGTCTTGGGAAGATAAGTTTGAGCATTACAAACAGGTGTTTTTTTGAGGCTAAGTAATGTGGTGCCAAGTTACTGGGAGCCAAGAAAATCTTAGTTTGGAAACCTGGTAGTGGCAGTTGAGTATTTATGTGCTCATGCTTTTGCTCAACATATTTTATACCTTTCAGACAGATAAAGGTTAGGGATGGGGGAAGAAATGTATACACCAGTGCTTCTGCTCAATGTATCTTACACTCTTCACACAGATAAGGAGTGCAAACGGGTAAGAAATGTTTCTACAAGCCTTTATCAATGCCTTGATTTATAGAGTCACACAGAACTAGTCAAACCTGTTACCTTCATTTTTATCCCCTGATTGACTGTGGCTCTCTTCTTGGTTGCTGGTCTCCTCACTTAGTGTAATATGTATAGTAGCGTCTGGCTCTTCAGCTTCTTCTTCAGTAGCACCCTCTAGCACTATGTAAAAAGGGAAAAAGAGAAAGAGAGTAAGTTTTTCTGGAAACCATTTTAGCCAAGTAAAACTGCAGTCCTTTAGTTTGAGGCTTCCCCTGACTCAAGTAGGTCTGATGACACAAGCATGTAAATAGTATCAGTGCAGCCAAGAGCCCACTCTCACAAGTGACTTGGGCACTGGGCTGGGAGATGCTGCTGCCTCTGCCGATGACAAAACCTGTGCAAATGAAGAGAGGAACCCCTTATTGGCTTTGTCCTCAGTATTAAGACAGCTAAAAAACCCAGGAGGGAGACAAGAAGAGAGTAAGCTAGCACATCAGTAGTGGGCAGTGACATTTGGTTAAGAAGTTGGAAGAATATTCTGTAGCTAGATAACTTAAATAATTCCATGTAATGCACATGCCTCCTGCCCTTCTCTTCTTAGAGGATTAACATTTACTGCAACGTATGATTTCATGGTGAATTTTCTTATTCCCTTTTAGCAGTGGTGAAGTGACTGCTGAGGTTTCTGGGACCATTAAGCACATTCCTCACACCCACTACCCAAGGTTTTCAGATGAGCTGAAGACATAAGTAACCATCATATGCGTTGAGAGAGTTTCTCCACACCCCTTTCTGAAACCACAAACTTATCATGCTATCATTGGGGTTTCAGGAAGGATGCTTGCTCTAGCTGGAAAATGACAGGGCAGTTAAAAATTTTTAGAGGTGACAGGGAATGACTGATGCATAGGAGAGAGAGAGAGAGAGAGAAAAGAGTTCTCTGCCTGGCACCCACAGCGATAGCCTCTGGAAAATTTTATTTGTAATATGCAAGACTCATGATATTATTTTTAATAATTTAAATCGATATAATTTTAATTTATAACCCCATAGGCAAAATAGTTATTTCATTATGAAAATAGACACACTGTGGACATTTCATTATCTCAGATTTCCAAACTGTATCCAGCAAATTTAATAAAGGTTTTCCTTTTTTTCAGAAAGCACAGGCCATCAGCCTCAAACTGTGGTTAACTCAAGAGGGTCTCTTCCTTTTAAAAAACATATTCTCAAGGATGATATGCAAATCAGTCACACAACCCATCTTCAAATGCTGTTTAAACAGAATTTGCAAACAATAAATGACTACAGTAGCATCATTATTGACACTTCAGAGCACACAAGAAGAGGCAAAGTGAAAGGGCCTAGCTTCTGCTCCATCCACTTGTGTCAAGCAGTTCCTCATTTCACCCAGTGCAAGTTTCCTATGTCTAACCACCAACCTTCAGAGCAACACAGAGATGATTTGATGTAGCAAGCCAGTGCAGTCTACAGACAAAACCTAAGACCCAGGACCCACCTAAGTCCAGTGCCTAAGGCTCTGGCCAGCTCCTTACCAAACATCATTTTTAATCTGCATCTTCAAAAAACACACACAAAGACTATTTTTATACTATCCTGAACAATTCAAAGTAACTCTTTCCTAGTCCTTTTTGTTCTTTGCTGCTAAGCAAAACACTAGTGTTCCCTGTGACACAGGGACTCATACATCCAAGGTGAAGCCAATCACCCAATCTTCTGTATTTTGTTCAGGAAGGATGGGAGTTATTTTATTTGTTTAGCTTTATTTTGTTTAGTTTTATTTGTTATAATTTTGCTGCTATTTTGTTTATTTTTTTAAAAGCTTATCTCATTCATGAACAACACAGTAATTTCTTCTCCTTCTTCCTACTCCCCAGCATCTCATGTGGTAGCAGACTACATGTTTAACAGAATAAGCACAAAAGAGTTATTTTTCAAGACTGGTCTCAATCTTCCAAGTTACCTGCTGTATCTGCTTGGTATCACCAAAGACTAATTTAAATTGGTCTGGTTTAAATTATCTGGATAGATTTCTGTTAAAACAATGCAAACAAATGCTTCAGTCCCGAAAAAACCCAACCAAACCAAGCAAATCTTCCTTCCAAAGTAGATCTATTATTTTCTCTTTCAGTCAATACCTAGGACATTAATGTGACCACTGATTCATCCTGGAAAAAGTCAATCAATTGTGTAACTGTGAACACCCCTGTGTTGGCCAAGGTAACTGAGATTGCTGATGAGCTTCCCAGAGAGGTAGTCAGAATTCCTACTGCTGCTTTTAGCAACAGGGGAAATTTGAAATGTTCATCAAAAAGAGAAGAGGCAGGCACATCCGCACACATTAACAAACCTATCTCCTGGTTTTGAAACACCTGACAACTTGCTCTCTGGTCTTCTTTCAGGAGGAAAACTATGTATTATGCTATTACAGCTTTTCATTATTTCTGTGAACCAAGAGCTATTTTATTTCTGAACATAAATATGTTCCTGTTAACACAAAGAATGTATAGTTACCAATCTTGTTTTAAAAACTGTTTTCTGTACATTAAAAATTTCTTATTTGGAAGCAGTCAAGGTCAGAGCTTAATTTCTCAAAAAATAATTATTATTGCTACATGCTTTTATTTTTACATATGTATTTTCCACTCTCTTGCATGACGCAAAAATGCACCACTGAAACAAAGATGACTGCATAAAAAAATACACACTAATTTCAGAAGCATAACTTTCTATTTGCAATAGGATATAGAAACAATGAGAATACTGGGCCAAATCACTCCTTCCTGTGGGAAAACCCATGGCAGAATGCCTTCAGGCAGGAACATACTGCAAGATTTCTCTTGCAGCTTTTTTATTTTGCCTTTTTTTTTTTTCCTTTCTTTAAAGAAACGCATTACTGAGGACGAGGAAGTGTGGGTTTTGTTGGTTTTTGTTTGGTTTTGTTTTTTTTTTTTCGACAGCACCTCTGAAACTTGGGGAGCCAGACAAGCAGCAACGTGCATGGATGCCCTATGCCATGATGCCTTCAAGACTGCAAACCTTCTCAGCTCCCACCAAACACCCTTGCTTGGAGGTCATGCTGATGGAACCTTCTTCCTCCCTCTCCCCCAAAGAAAACAAAGACCTCCAGGAACAAGGGCAAACAGGAAACAGGCTGGCAAACAGTGCTGCCTCAGGTTGCATTCAACATCTGACCAAGGCCTCTAGGAAACAGGGAAGTAAGTGGTCACAAGCCTACAAGTCACCTTCTGCTTTGAAGAAACCCCCTACTGCCACAGTCATCCTGTGTGAAAAGGAGGAAAACCAGAGAGCAAGCAACGGCGTGAGAGCACTAACACGAGGGGAGAAAGAAAACAGCAAAACAAAACAATGCAGCATCCCTCTTTGCACAGCCACACCAAGAGACCTGTCTCCTCTGCTGGAATGTGTTCCCTCCACTTGATGATATTGCTGAAACCAAGAAACTGGGACAACTTTGATCCTAGAGAGAAACCTGAGGGGCTTCTAGCTTCTGACAGAAGCCCACCCCTAATGGCCTGCACAGCCAGCTAATGTGAGAATCACTGAGAAAGCAGAGAGCTAAAATAATAGAAAAAGGCCTTGTTGCTTCCCATTCAATCTGTACAGGAAGACACTTGCTAGACCTATTTCCTCCTTTGGGATACAGTGTGACTCCACCGTATGTTAAAGCTGAGCCCATCAACAGTTACTTCCCCTGCTGCTTATGTGCATTTATTTGTATTTAATTTTCTTGTTTTAAGACCACTCTTGAGAGTTCCAGCTGCTTCTCTTTCTGGTGAAGAGCACCCTGGATGAAGCAAAAAGAAGAACACGGGCCACAGGGGAAGGAAGAAGAAAGAAGAAATGATGAATCTTCAGAGTCACAGTCACTTGACTTGCTGTTGAGAGGCATCCACACAAGAACAGAGTGGCACAT
Organism: Calypte anna; assembly: GCF_003957555.1. Taxonomy (NCBI): domain Eukaryota; kingdom Metazoa; phylum Chordata; class Aves; order Apodiformes; family Trochilidae; genus Calypte; species Calypte anna. The sequence continues at coordinate 66,254,537 of NC_044245.1, forward strand.
CCCTACCCTTGGGAGCTGGTACAAGTCTCTGCTCCAGTTTGCTCCACTGTCTTTGCACATGAGTTCTCCCCTTGGAACAGATAGGAAGAAACACACAATACAGGCAAGGAGGGGGAAAACCTGGTATGTAGCACAAAGCTGCTCATTGTTCTGCCTTCTGAAAAAATTCACATTAATGTTAAAGTAGAAGCCATGCACTAATTGGGCCAGGGAAAGATTAACACTCTCAGCCAAATACTTTTATTGGTTTCATTAAACATGCCATAGTACATAGTAGAGAACATAGGAGGGGAGGAGAAACAGGAAACAAATGACAATTTTAGGAACGTGCACCCCCCTACACAAGCATTTCAAATTACTTTTTCCCGTCAGGGCCAAACAGGAATCCTGAGCCTTCTTCATCATTTCCATCTCAGCACGGCTATTAGCTTATTCAAGGTTTTCCCACTGTTTTTTTTTTACGTGGTAGAAAAAAAGCCAAGATCACTTAAATGAAGGCCAGACCTCCTAGCATACAAATTTAGACAAGAACAGAACTTCAAAGAGGGATATAGCATTTGAATAAACAAAAGTTTACCCTTACTGTTTACCCTTGAAATTATAATAGCTAAGAATTGCTACACTGCATTCCAAACCATTTCTGATCCACCAGTCTCCTACTAAGTTCGAACACAGAGCAGCAGATTTTACTCACAGAACACACAGCAACACTCCCAAGCACAAACAGTCAAGTCACTCCCACCGACAGAGAGATGCGCACAATCACCCGCGCTGTATTTTGAACGTGATTTTGCATCAAAGCTGGCAGGAAGGAAAGGAGGGTGAAAAGGTGTTGTGTGGGAAGAAAAAAGGGTTAATACTATTCAAAGCCACTGCCTCGAGGCAAAGGAAAAAAAGTTTTCCCGACTGACCTTTATAATACCAACTCTGCCCTTGCTACTGAAGTGTTGGTGCTGACTCGGCACCCCAGTGGTAGAGAATTATAGTGGCAGCTTCACCTCACTGTCTGGAGCAGCAGTACAAAGCAGCCTATGGGGGAAGGCAGATAAGCATAAAAAGAAAGGCAGTGCAACAGAGCATCTGGTGGTCATCCTTTCCCCTAGCATTCATTAAAACCTAAGAGTGTTGCCCCAAACGTTTTGAACTTTTATCTATAACTTATGTTTTCCTCAAAGACAAAAAAAACCTCTAATCCTCAAAATTAAAAACCAAAATCTCTTGGAAGGTACTCTCTGAGCACTAAAAGACAGGGTACCTTCCAAGATTACCTTCTTTCTGCTATGAACTCTGAGCTATTAGCAACACAAGTGTTTTTACCTATATTAGCACACATATACTACTATGCTTCCTAAAATAACCGTACAAACCCACAACATCCTTTTGCCTGTTCTTACCTAAGGTGTACACAGACACAGAATAAACAAGTGAAGTGTAAGCTCACGTTGCCTTAAAAATGAGCTAGGGACCATATTCTGTTTTGGGGACAGGGGAAGAAGCGCAAACAAGAACAAGATGACCCCCATATTTCCACATTATTTTGTATACTGTTGCTACAACACCTAACATTTAGGCTAAATTTTAAATATTCACACAGATTTATTCCTCCTGTTTTATTCCCTTGCACACATGATGCTATATGCACGTGCATTTGGTTTTCATGTACATTTTGAAAGTCACCTTCTCCTGACTTATGGACTACTAATGGTCCTCAGGTCTTTGGCTTAGATGACCAAAAGCTTATCTCCATAAACCATACCAGACTCTGGACTTAATTAATGTTTTAAATGAGTGACAACTCATATCACCATGATACTCTGGTATTACACTGATGTAATACATGGAAAACAAGGAAGTTACAGTAGTGTAACAGCGAGATGCTGCATGGGCAAAGCAACAGTTTCTTGGATGGAATTCACCTAAATGGTCCAACTAGTTTAGAGCAATGCACGGAGACACCAGGCAGCTTTAATATAAAATTTGCAACTATCTCATTGGCCCTGTGTTCAATTTGCTAACTTGAACAGGCCACCTAATTTTGCTCCTTTCACAAGTGCCTTGTGCTGTGGGAACATGCTCCTCCAGCACCCAAAGTGAAAGCAAAACCCAGTGGCCCCCAGGCTTCCAACAATGAAGCCTAGGTCTCTACCAGCACCCTTGTCAGGCACCTCACCAGCCTACACAGAGCTCCCAACCAGCACTGCCATTTTACAGGGGTGGAAGGGACAGAAAATGCACAGCACTGCAAGAACTGCAGTAACCTCAGGCCTCATTTAGGCTCAACAGCTGCTGCTGAATTTTGTGATTTTCTAATGCCTTAGCCCACCTTTCTTTCCCCCCCCCCCCCCCAAACCAAAGAAGTCTCTATGAGCTCTTCCTCATCCTCACTATTTCTATCAGCTTGTGGGTGAGCACCTGGCCCTCCAGGAAGCCTTTGTCACCAAGCTGCAGACAGCTTTGAGAGTCTGTTCAAGCAAAAAGAATACTGAGATTTGAAGACAGCTTAACAAACCTGGGGCTGCAAATGCTAATTTTAGACACCCACAAAAAATAAAGTCAGGACAACAGCAGAATAAAACAAGTGGCATCCCTCCACTCCTTCCAATGCAGGCAACTGTGAACACCCCTCCATCCTCATCCTTGTCTGCCCACACAACCCTCAGGAGTTTGGCTGGGAGGGGTCCCGGCTACCCCCAGCCACCAGGAACCACAGCCATGCAGGGGGAACATGAACAAGACAGGCCTTGGGCTTTACCCAGCACATCCCCTCCCCTGCACCCTCCCTGCTGGCTGAGGAGGGACACAAAAGCAATACTGTCTGTCCTTATAAGCTCTGCTTTGCATGTGTTCAGGGAGCAGGGACAGCTGTGCAGATGGCTCGCAGAGTTCCAGGAAGTCGATGTGTTTCTTGGCTTTGACTCCAGTTTATTTGCCTTAGATGAAGTGGGGACCCAAGAAAGTCCCTTTGCGTCCACCTAAGGTTGGCACTGGCCTCAGCTCCTAGGGACACAGCCTGGGGTCTCTCCCACACCCATAAGCTTTTCCTGGTCCAGTGCTGCAGCTCTCCCTTAGGCCAGGACTGGCTCATATCCCTCCAGGCAAGGGGACAACATTGGAATGCAGTGTGGGAGGGGGTGGGAGCTCAGAGCAGAGTCAAGGACTGAAGGGAGTGGGCCCTGAAGGCTCTCCCCTCAGTAGGCGGGATGGAGGCATCTTGCAGAGGCAGGAATGGGTCAGGTGAGTGGTGTCACACTGCCTGCTGAAACAGCTACTGCCCACATACACCCTGAAGGAGCAGAGGACAACAAAAGAGACTGGAGAGGCAGGAGCAAACTGAAGCAAGAACCAATGAGCACCTCTACCACACATCTCCCTTCCCAACAGGCTGAGGAAGAGGAGCTGTGCCTGTCTGAGGGGAGCCCCAGTGACTCCAGGGAAGCACGACACAAAACCTCTGCTGCTGCTGCCAGCTCATACAAGTCAGATGGGATGAGGGATGCAAAATGAGGAAACATAGCTCTTGTGGGTTTGCTGTTGTGTTTCATTTTTGCTTTGCCCTGCCAAACCAGTTAACATAAAACCCAGAGCAGGGGGAAGGTACAGGTTGATGTCCCATCACCTACATGGCAAAGCAAGCACTGTGCTGTGGGAACATGTTCCTCGTCCAAGAGCCTAAGGAGTGAGCTGGCCTGATTGCACTTGAGACAGCCAGATGGAAAACATTTCAGAATAACATAGAAGAAAAGCCACCTCCCCTCCACGCAGTCTGAATTACAGCACCCTTCAGCTCTGAGGAGAGGATGCAGGGCGGGTGCAGTGGGACGCTGGGCTTGGACGGGTAGCTGTGACGGAGATGCTGACATCCCTGACAATATATGGCCAGTCTAAACCACGGGATGTCTTGTCCTTTTAAGGTGGGCCAAGAGCAAGCATCTGTGCAGCAGCAGCAGCACAGCCCCAGCCTGCCATCAATAGCTCCTGGTGTAACTAAAAAAACAGGGACTCCTGTGCTGTACCAACTGGCTGTGCAGATGCTCAGGCACCCACACCAAGAGGAGACAATCCGTCCAGTTGTTCCTCTGCAAAGCATCGTGGAAACAAGAAAGAACACTAATAACAAGAGGAAGAAAAGCCATGAAACCATGCGGCTGGGCTGTTCGCTGGCAATTGGCGCCTGCAGCTGTCGGGGAGGGAGGGCCTGTTCCCATCCCTGTCCCTATCCACGTTCCTTGCCCTGACGGTCAGCAGCTCAGCCAAGGCCTCCTTTGGACCTGGGACTCGAGGCGAAGGTTTAAAGCAGTTCTCTGGGGGGAGAAACAAGCAAACTTTTCACCCCCTCGTGCTTGCTCTTCACACATAGCCAGAGCTCTGTGCGTGCAGCAGAACCGTTTTGGCAGGGATTAAAGAGAAGCATGATGAATCACTCCAAGGAAGATACAGAATATCTCCTGTGCTAGTGCCCTGCTTCTTGTGCAGTACCCTAGTTGCAATCCCCTTCCGCCAGGACAGATTTTTAAAGAGAGCTTCACAAATACCCTGAATGGATGGGCAATTTTACAAAAACAGTTTTGAAAATCGGGTAAGCTAAACCAGGAAAAGACTCTTTCCTTTCAGAGTAGTTATGTCCCACATGGCGTTTCACCACTCTAACTGCATCCACATGCTAGCAAATTTCTTTATGCAGGAAAGCCCAAGGGGGAGAGCACAGATTCGTCTGCCACAGGCCCCCAGTGCATCTTTTGCAGCCTGGCTGCTGACTTTGTGGGAGCTGACAGCACAGTCTCTGCTTGGAGTACTGTATGAGGTAGCACACCAAAGCACTTTACGCCTCTCAATATAATGCAATAAAATGATGCATGACATGAGGAAAGAGGAGAAATTACAGGGATTAAAACTCATTTCCTGGCAGCAGCATTGTTAACCATCATGATTTTATCAGAAGCCCTGTAAAAATCTGATGGTGTTGCATTACTGCACAAAAATCTCAGACTTTTTTTTTTCAAGTCAAAGCCCTACAATTCCAGTTGTGGGGAAAGGACAGAAACATTACATGCTCAGCAAAATACAAAAAGCCTCAAGCTTTTAAGGATTATCATGATCCCTGATGTTCAACCTGTAATTTCATAACACATAGGGAGCAACACAACACAGTGCATCCCAGGCTACACAGCACATACTGTACCCTGAAACATATTCCTTCCAAAACTAAAATGGCTTTTTTCTTTTTTAAAGAAAGAGAAGAATTGCAACATCTCAGCACATTTCTGACATTTTCTTTAAAAACCAACACAGCTGCACTCTAATGCTACTTAAAGATGAGAACCTCCACCGAATTAACAAACTCCGTTTTAAGCAGAAAGATTCAACATGCAAATATTTTGCAGAGAGAATGATTCAAGAGTTTGCAGCTCTTCTCGCTGCTCTTTTCCAGGGAGCATGACTTGCTGACAGGATTAACTACTGCCAGGCTCACAAAGCTGGGAGACAGCTGCCACATGGCAGCCATTTATTACAAAGCTCCACTCCTCTACAGCTAGGAAAGAGGCAGATTATTTCATCTGTGTTATCAGCAGGGCTCCTTTGCTCCACAGGCTTTAGTGACTAGGCTTTCTCTAAACAAACACCTCCTTTTCTCCCCCACCTTGTTAACATCATTATCTTCCTGTCTTCTGTTTCTGGTCAGCACAGAAACTACGCACCCCATCAACAGTCTCCAAACAACAACAAAATGCATAAACACAGCAACTTAAAATGTTCAGAAACACATCTACAAAATAGCGCTGTGTGGTGTTTGTTTTTTTAATTAGCAAGTTTTAGTTTGAAATTTTAAGAGGGGAAACCACATCGCAAAGGGGAAGAGAGAGATACGATGGAGCAAAGGGTTTCAGAAATGTGCTGTAAAACCATTGCTCTCCTATCCATTCTAGGAGGCATTTGTAATGTTAGCCTACAACCACAATATCCAAAGTGGCTACACAACCTTTTCGTGAGTGGGATAACTTGTAGTGCCCCTTCCCAGCTCTTATCTCTACAGCAGACCTGCTAGGCAAAGCCACTCTGCACTGTGAGGCACAACAGGTCTCAAGTCAACCATCTCATGAAATCTCCTAAGGATAAGGAGTCAGATATACACAACCTACATCATCCTCATGTGATACAAAGCATAGATGACCACTGGTTGCCATTCTCCTGTGGTTCTGAACCTGAGATAAGAGACACAAGCTAGGTGTTTGATTTTTCCTGGGGTAATTCTAGGTACATATTTGCCATAGATGCCAGAGTACCACAAATCACTCAAAATGTGGTTCTGTCAGGTGAAGGGAGAACCCTGCCTTGAGAAAAATGCCTCTCCCATCACTGATGAAGTTGCTAAAGTCTTATGAGCGCCCTCACTGGCTTAAGCAAGCTGGACAGGTAGCTGTTAGGGGTGTCTGGAGAGCTCTAAATTCTGAAATACAACATTTTTTTCATGTTTTAGATAGCTAAATTAACTACAGCAGTACATGATGCTGGCAGGCCCCTCCAAGCTAAGATCCACACAGGAAAGCCATTAGGAAAATTTTAAACAGCGGTGATGCTTGCCAATGGTATTCTTCAGTAGATGTTTTCTTTCTGCTTTTCTAGGTACACAAATTGAAACTAACCTGTGGGAGGTACTTCCTGCACACTGACAAAATGAAACAGCATCTGCTAATTTTCATAGACTATGTGTGCAAAAAAAGGAAACAGAGACCCAGTTCACCAATTTCTTATGGAATTTTTAAGTCCCTCGGCTTCATCAGATGAAGACAAGAAGACTCTTCAAAAAGAACGTATCTCTGACTTGAAAAAGATGTATTTTAAAAACAAAAACTGCATAAGCACAAATCCCCCTTCATCCACAACCACATCCAGCTGCTGACCTTCCAAGTTCCTTGCAGTATAGCTTTTGCTCTGGGACTTTAAAAGCCTAGCAGGCATTTCTAAAGGATTTTCCAAAGTACACAGGCCAGGCCTTGTAAAAGCTCATGAGGAATCCATGGAGGTCATCGTGGAGCTTAGACAGTCTGCAAACATCACAGTCCACGTGCTGGTGAGGTAAGGATTGACCAAAGTCGGGTGGATAGGCCTGAAGAACTTTGCAGCAACTGGCTCCTCCAGCAATGCTGTAAACCCTGAAGAAAATGCCTGCTGATCTTCAAAGCCCTTCAGTAGGAGCAGCCTTAAGTTTTCTGAACATGAGCATTCTGGTTGCAAGACCACAATCCTCTTATGCATGCAGAGAAAAATACAAAAACAAAGCAGAGCCAAAAAAAGTTAAATCCACTAAGATTAATAACCACAAATAACCAGTGAGACTGACCCTCTACTCTGCAACGAGTTGTTGGATCCATCCAGCAAAGCTTTGACGCTTCTCGGCACAACAGCCACACGGATCAAGCAGCAGCAGCTTACAATCTCTGCAGCTTTCCTTTTTCTATTCCAGGCAGTGCTCCACACGTGTAGACTCCTGGAACGTAACACTCAGTTGTTCGGACTAGGAAGGGATGCTACAGTCTGTGGCTGTACAAGGTGTCCACTGTAACTATAGCAAGACCACTGCAGTGTGCTGCACTGTCGGCAGAGCTTTAGGTACAGCCTTCAGTCGCCTGACGGGCTGCACAGGCGACCATGAGTAAAGGGGAGTCTGGACACCTGCACACTGCAAAGAATTGGAGGAAGTTTATTTCAGGAACGCTGGGGAAAAAAAAAAAAAAAAAATTGTGAACAGGTTTCTTCAGTTAGTGAAGTTTCAAGTTCCTATTTCGCCAGCCAAAAAATGTCTGTTGCTAGTCCAAAACCACCCTCCTCTTCCAAAAAAACAATTCCACCACTAGTGCTTCACACATTGCCAGCAAACAGATGATAAGGAAATTCTTCCCACAACTCACTTATGAAAAAGGAAACTCATTTTCTTCTGCTGACTCCTGTTGACATACTATATACCAAAACTTTAGTCTGAAACAAACCAGTATGAGTTATGAACAGGTTCAACCCAATTCTGGGTAATGTAGTAGTTGCTAGCGTTCACCATTAAAAAAACCCACAACAACAACAACAAAAAAACCTGACCAAGTGGCCTGTGTACCCATTCACAGCCACCCCAATTTCCTCAGTGGGACAGCAAGAGTTTCACAAGTGGAAACTTGACTAATCGCTTTCATATATATTCACATAGCAAAGCAATATTGAAGTACTATAATCAGACCCATTCATACTTCTTTCGAGGAGATACATTTCCACAGAACATTTTCTCAGTGATATATACATACACACCCACAAAACCATTTTCTTTTAATTTTAGGCCAGTATATACTATGGCAATACATGGATCTACATTAATCTTGCTGAGGTCACTTAAAATCTATTCCAAGACCTGAAGTGTTTTAAAAGAGAAAAAAAAAATATTTAAAAACTCATATTGGTCTTTAATTAAGTTATAACTCTTTAAAGGAACAAACTGTATTTACACCCAATTGACCCATCCTCCAAACTTCATATAAAACTTACGTTCATTCAGACCAAAAGTGAAAGACAAAGAAAACCTCAACACTAAAACTCATAGTTTCACTCCAATACTAAATAGCAAGAGCTATTTCCCACTTCAGTTTTATATGTCTTATGGAGCTCAACTTTTCAATACAAAGAGACAGAAAAGAAAAATTCAAGAAACTGGTAGCTCTCACTCTGAGAGCAGACAGCACGTGTTTCAATGAGTTAGAAGAAACTAGGAGAAAGCAAGCAAAATTGTCAACTAAATACATTATTTTTCACTGTAAGGTGAAAAACTTTTCTTAACCTATCCTCACGTGGTAATGTGCAACTATCATTCTACCAAACATTAGAAAAGAGTCACCACCAGATTCGTTTCACGCATTCCTTCATCTAAACTTCAAACGGGGTTTCTGTAGCTGAAAGCTTTTGCCATCCCCCCTTACTGACAGCTGAAGACACAAACCGGCCCTTTCCTCATCTGTTAGAGTCTGGCACGCCAGTGGCTGTGGAAGTAGGCACTTTCATAAAGAGAAGTGGCAGCAGCAACATGTTCAGCACATTTCACACTGAACTTGAAATGTTATTCAATACAGATTTCACATAAAAATTTGAAAGCTGAAAATTTCAAAGGTTCTTCAGTAAATATACCCCTTTAAAACTTCCTAAAATCTCTGAGCAGGGATAACTTCCAAATTAACAAGGTTTTTAAAATAGCAGTAAGCCAGCTCCCCAAAGGGTGGGGTAATGGGGAGGGTTATCACACCTCTGGGGGAAGTCTCAGGCTCTATCTTGGCATCCTTTCATCCCTTCATATACCCAGGGGACTGATTAGTTCATGATAAGCAATTAGGCACCCTAGGGAGGACAGTTAACCATCTTACCAAAGCAAAAAGGCTGCACAAATGTAAGTCTCACTAGATTAAAGAAACACTATCTGAAGAACAGCAAATTTGTGTTTGTTCCCTTCTACTAGAACTAGGAAAGATTACATTTTGCCTACATATGGCACACACAGATCTCAGAAATCCCAAATTTGAGCACGTACTTGCTGCTAAATTGGTAACAAATGCTCTGAAGCATTTTCTTTCCTGAAACACTAGTGCTGTGATGCAGGAGAAAAGGAAGATGGGTGGGGAGGAGGAATACAGTAAATAATGGTTAGATGACTTGAAATAGCAATCTCATTCATTTAAATTCTCTTCCTCATTGTTAAAATATTCCTCAACCAAGATCAGCTGCCGAAAGCAGGACCTGGAAAAGCTATGTATGGGTGAAGGCTGGTCATCCTACAGAATGAAACACTCAGTCAGCAACAGCCCCACCATTATGTGCCCTGGTCTCAAATAAATTTTGGGAAACTCCTGCCCACCTATGTGTACCACAATCCCACCCATGAAGTATTTCTCCCTGGTGAAGCATGGGGGACAAATTCACCTTTTGCTTGCTATCTGATGTAAAAACTTGAACACACACCAGAGCTTCCAATGATGATGTTTTCTGACTTACATCAGGCCCAATGTATTTCAAAGTACTTTGACAGCTTAAAATATGAAGGAATGCTTTTCAGTACGACGACCCCCTGTTCTTCTCTGTCCTTTTATCTTTTCTTAACAGTTTGCCATCCAGTGATAGGAGGGAACCACAGCTGCATGGCCTGAGCTTTTATCTTCTGCTGACCATGCAACAACACAAAGCTCAGTGCTGGATTTCCTGCTGCTTGCCTAAAGGGGCTGTTTAGCTTGTTTAAATATTACTTGCCTTGGGAGTGTTGGAGTTGTGCCCAAGCACTGTACTGTATCTTCCCAGCATCCATTTCATCATGTACTTTAAAGGTCTTTAGGTTTGATGTACTATGCTCTCCCTCACTACAGGAGGAGCCTGCTGATGCCTCTAGAAAAAAAAACCAACACTCCCTCTTTCCCCATACCCCCCACTAATCCCGCGCTTCATTCCATTACACAGCTAACAGAAGCACCTCTTCTTCCCGAAAGTATGCAAACATATTTAGTTCAGAAAACCCAACAAATTACAATCAAGGGAAAAGACATTCTGGTATGACAAGCTACAGCCAGGAAGAAATCAGAAGCTGTGTATCACATACAGCAAGCTATCAATGCTTGGTGAACAAACAACTGAGAAAGTAGAGTAGCAAAAGCCAGCTTTGAACCCCAGCTGTGGTATGACAGCCTCTTGCCATGCTAAATTCAGAGAGTCTCCACAGTGGATTTTAGAAGAAAAGAAACTTCAAACACAGCCTTCTCTGAATTTGCAAACTTAGTATCAAGGAACTTTCCTTGTTCAGAGCAGGGATGAAAAGAAAACACAGCTTTAACAAACCAGAAATGATATTCCAGACTCTACAAATTCTTTCAAAAAAAAAGCCCTTTTCATAATTACCATGCCACCGAGAGGCTGAGTGCTGGCTACAAGGTCAGCAGAGAGATAACCTTGGCCAATAGAAATGTTCTGCATCAGCCCAAAAGCAGCACCAGGCAGCCACTCATTAAGCAGCCCATCAGGCCTCAGTGTTAGCCTGTTTGCAGCTAGAACAGCTGATAGAGATGGAGAAAGAGGAGATAAAAACCCAGATTCAAAATATATTTCTGAAAGTTGTGGACACAGCAGTTCAAATACAGATAACTTCAGCGACTACTGAAGTTTGTGAAAACTGTCCTGTAAAAACATGACTCTTGTATTCCATGGCAATAGAAGCAAAGAAATATGTGTACCCCACACAAGCTGATGGTGAAGTGCAGTTGTGAGGAAACTCTAGGCCAGAAGTGAAAACCTGTTTTTAATCCATTCTGCTTTGCCTCAGCCTGCAGCGTACAGACTGATTTAACCTGATGTAAGCCATGGCTGTCATTCAGAAGGACAGACTCCCAGTCCTCACTTCACCCTGCAGCTCTGGCCACCCTTCTCCCTTCGGCCTGATGCCAGTCCTAGCATTTGTACAACTACTCAGTGATCTGGGATCATGGAATTGATTCGGTCTGGGATCTGTGGGTGTTTGCAGGTTTTTTTGCCTTTCACTTAAAAATATACACACATATAGTTTCAACAACAGCCTTTACACAGGGGAGCTGAGACATTGTCAAATTACACCCTCTATTTGAGTGAGGGATGAGAGACCTGAGCAAGAATGTTGTCTGTAACTCTACTCCTGTGGTGCTGCAGTACCAGGGAAAGATGAAAAGATGTAGTGGAACGAAACCACAGCCTGCTCCACCTCCAGGCTCCCTCCTCCCACTCCTCCTCATTCCCTTCTCCCTAGCTCAAAGCTCACTTGCAAACCCTCAGCCATAAAGAGACGCTTATCATCTAGAAGCCTACCTATCGTTTAAAAGCCTACCTGAAGTTCAGTTCTCCAATTAAACCCAGTGAAAATAAGTTCACAATAACATAAACTTCCACAATTAAAATGTCTGCACTGCACCTCACCCATGGCATCCCTGGAAGAGGGGATTAAGAGAGCAAGACCAGTGCTAGACAATCAGTTAGTAATTTTCTGCCTACCTCTCCAATTTTTCCTGGGTGTACCTTTTGCCCAGTGCTAAACACAAAACAAACACAAGTCCAAAATATCCCCTTCCCTCCCCACCTCCTTCCACCTTTACATGGCTGAATTAAGTATAACTTTCTACTTCTTTGTTTGTAAACATTTGTAAATTACCCCACACAGAAAGACACAATTCAGCCCCAACCAATACAATTCATGCTTCATTAAGTGCTGAAACAGTCTGCCACCATGTGCCACCACATGTACCAACCACAGCTCCAGAGCCCGCAGTAAGTAGGGCAAACAGCTCACCTGTAGTCCTCACATACTTCAGAAACAATATTTACAAACCTTGGGCCCTTGGACTTAACATAAAGAACGGTGGGAATGGCACACGTGCTCCATGGGCAGCTGAGCCCTTCCAGAGAGAAGGTTTTTATCGTAAAATGCATCACCTCAAGGGGACGGGATGGGACAGAAGTGGAGAAAAGAAACCAAAGCTGCAGAGGGAAAGGACGTGTTGCCTGGCTGCATGTCCTCAGGCCCTGCTAGCTCATGTTGCTTGCACCATCTGATCGCTCAAAGCTAAACATGGAATGTAGGTAGCAAGTCATAACACTGCGAAGGGCTGGAGACGTGACCCATCAGCTGTTTCTGCATGATAATTATTGCACTGGGACACAGCAGGACCAAAAGTTTGCCTAGGCAGATTTCTGTGACATTTTGGCTTGATAAAAATTACAAGAAAGCCTGCATGCCACTATTAGATTTGTGATTACAGTTGCTTTCCTAAAGCCCTGGCATTCTCTGTTTAAAACCCTCATTCCAGGAGAAAAGTGAAAGGCCCACAACTATTTTGCTTTGCTCAAAACAGTAAGAAGTCAGATTTCATAGGGCTGTGATCCCTCTCTCCACAAGACAGAAAGAAGTTTCACACGAAGATGCAGTGAAGCAGCACTCCTGAACCATCATTCTCTGCATTTCTAAGCTGCTCTTGGTCATTTCCCCTTCAGGCCACCTGTGCTCCCAGGCTTTCTCTTGCTCTCTTTTTAAAGTTGCTGCTACCAATTTAAAAAAAATCCAAAAACCTTATTGCAATACCATAATTTCCTTGTTATTACTATAATCTCCAGTGAATTGTTTAATACTTAGAGCAATCCTGACCCTCAGTTTCCACTGAGTCTCAAGTAATGCAGTTTCTTTCAGCTCTTCCTCCATTTTATTTCTGTTCTAACATGCACTGAGTACAAGTAGAGGACTAAGTTTTGCAACTCAGGACTTAAAATGCAAATATCTTCACTGCTATAGCTGGAAAAGAACATTTTGCTTTTAGGCAATTTGATTGTTTCTGTAACATGCTTAGAGTTGAGCCAAGCTCAGAAAGCACAAGTCAGTAAGAAAATTATTTAATTCAATATTCAACATATCTTAGTGTCCAGGCTTCGCCCTATAAGTAAAGCTTAAGTTATTAAGAGCACAGTTTGCCTGGTAGTGACATGAATTTCAGTGCAACAGGTCAGTGGAGAAATAATGCCAAAAACTGCAGAAGGATAGCACAAAATCCTGCAGCAGTACACAAACACAGCATTTTTCTTGTATGAAACATAGCAGGCAGTTTAAATATGGATAGTGCAGTCCCTTTCCAAACGACTGCCTTTATGGGACCACGATCACTCACAGGCTGGACAGATGCTTTCAGGAGGTCATTCAGAGCTACCTCAAGCTTCCTGTTTTGACACCATGTGGACTATCCCTGCCCTGCCACCCATCCCTTAACCAAACAAAATAAAAACTTTAGCACTTGTAGCATATTTCCAGACAAAGATGCACTGAAAGCAAAATCACTGTGAGGGCTGACTACAAAAGGGATATGCTCCAAACTTCAAAGATGCCATTTTTTACAAGAGGAGAGAGATACAGTGATGCCAGGTGGTTACCAGAAATATAGAAGGGAGGAGAACATCAGTAAACTACAAATGAGCTTTTCAGTCAGCAAAGCACTCGAGACTGATAGACCAAAACTTCTGCTAATACAAGAAGAGCACCCCACTCTAAGAAACCACTTCCTATCTTATTCTCCTCATCCCCTCCCCAATAGCCTTCTCCCTATTGTAATTCAGAACTGCCAGGCAACTGATCTCTAACCATCCATCAGAAGAATTGGCTAATACAATGTCACCCAGCTCACCACATGAACAAAAACCACCAACGAATCCTGCTAGTGGTTAACTGCCAATTTTTTGCTTTACTGATGGTATTACACCGCTGAGGGACCCCTTGTAAATATGCTGCCCTCTTAGAAACCCCCTCTGTACAAACTCAGATGTACAAATACACTTACAGATATTCTACACATCTGCTTCCACCTGGTGGATTACCAGAGACAGAGACTGCAACGTTTTTAAAACCAAACTGTACAAGCACCTTTAAAATTAGTTGCATGGTAATTCTGTGGGCAAGAGCAGAGGGTAAGAGTGGTTCAGCTTAGGGGAGAGACGGAAGCTTGCAACAAATGGAATACCAATCACTAAACTTTTTAACCCATTATTGAATTCAGTCTTTTCGCTCCTGGAAAAAAAACAAATTAAAGGAATTTTTCATAGAATCATAGAACAGATAGGGTTGGAAGGGACCTTAAAAATCATCAAGTTCCAAACCCATTGCATGGGCAGGGACATCTTCCACATGGTCAGGTTGCTCAAGGCCCCATCCAACCTTGCCTTGAACACTTCCAGGCAGGAGGCAGCCACAACTTCCTTGGGCAACCTGTGCCAGCATGTCACCACCCTAATCAGGAAGAAATCTGCTTTCATTTTGAGATGTTTCTAGAAACAGAGGACAGACCTATTCAATATCGCTGTGAGGTGCTCAACATAAATAAATCACTTCAATTGAGTGTCTTGTAAAAGAACTTACAATACTTCTTCCATAGTTTCTCTTTCCATAATCAAGAAAAAGGAGGTTTAAAGTGCACATTAAAATACATGTAATACATATACACTGTATATAATCAAATCAAAACAAAACCTTAAAGTAATTTATTAATTGCTAGCCCTCACTAGAGAAGCCAGAGGTTATTTTAACGCTTCAGCAAAGCAAATGAGAAATGTCAGGCAGTAGCCTGATATACTTGCTGTTGAAAAATCTTTCAGGTCTTATTTCTAAAAATCTCCCTACTGTGTACCTGCAAATGCAGCTTTGCAATAACTTCCAGTTCCATTTTCACATGCACATATTTAAAAATAGCAGCCACCCTCAACCTGCATGTACAGCATTGGGGATATTTCATTCTCTGTGGCTGAAGTTCCCAGAAAAGCCAACTCTGGAGAGATCCTAGGTGTGGCACATTCCTTTTTGCTCTAGATACTCCTCCTAACTGGAAGCTAAGTTAAATATTACTCCAGCCTCAAACTGTTTGTCTCTTGCATCCATAGCAGCTTAGTAAGATACAGTCAGAAAGCTCCTGCAAATTCTACTTATGGGCACATTACAAAACAGGGGCTCAGTCTTACTAATTAATTGGTACTACCAGGCCCATTCTATGGAAAAGACTCATTAGCTTCAACAGAAAGCAAAGGTCCCATGCAAGATGTGGTCTGAAGCAGAGGGCTACATGGCCTCTTCATCAGGAAATTTGTTTACATCACAGGCACAGGTATTTATGAACTTCTGGGGGTTTGTTTTTATTTAGGAGACCAAGGTGTTTGGCAAGGTGTGCAAATCTTGTCAGACAACTTTCAAGCCACCCTTACTCCATATGGAACAGAATACCTAAAAGTAAAGCAAAAACATGAGAACAACTAAAAAACCTCCCAACTTCTCTCAACCAGAGATTCTATACCTATACCCATACATCACACTGCAAGAGAAACTGTCACACATTCCCCATGTGGTTTGTGCACATGAAAAAGCAGACAAATAAAGAGGTACACAAGACCACTTAATTGCTCGCTCAAGATGTGGGACTGGGTTGCAAACTTCAGCATTCAGAGAGCTGATCTGACTTACTGGTCTGGAGTAAAAGGGAAACAAGGATGCTTGACTTTCACTGGGTCATACAGGGTCCTTCTTACCACATGTGCTGCAACAGACATAAAGTACAGAACACACAAGAGAAATCACCATTGCTGATGATGATGAGCTATGATCATCAATAACTAACTTAGTCAATAGCTGAAACTGCAGTCTTTTGCCCTTCTCAAATCTCAGTGCCCCTGCATTAAAGCTGTGAGGACTAGGAGACTAGGAAACTTCTGACTTTCTGCCCCTTTTCTAGGGATTCTAAGTTTGCTGTGTTCCTTTTTCTTTCCAGTAAGAAAAGAGAGGAGATTAAAAATGATTCAAAGGTTGAAGTTACTCTTCTTCCTTTAGCTGCATTCTTAGAAATGGCTGAAGAATTATTTTTTTTTTACTTTTCTTTCAACCAAAACAAATGTGGCCTGAAGCAAAACACCTGACAGTGTTTGAGCACAATGGGTTAAAGCTCAGTACATTAAAGCTCAGTACAGCCGCATACAAGAGAAGACAAGGCCTGTAATAAAGCTGCTCAGGGATCTCCAATTGGAAATCCTCCTGGCAGCCCAGCTTCTTTCATGCAGAGGATGCATCTTCTTCTTTCATTCTCTCTCCATTCCTGTCCCTAATGACTCTCAGTATACCTGGAAATTAGGAAGCTGACTAAGCTCCCTAAAAACTGGTCTGGTCAGTCAGTCACCCCCACTCTAAAGCAGTGAAAGCAGACAGTTTGACATCTCAGCAGATCAAGTCTCAGACTTACAGGGGTAGAACTGCCAGCAAACATTTAAAGTATCTTTTTTTACCTCAAGTCCAGTAGCTGTCACAGCTCCTCTCCCAAAAGTCAGGAGAGATTTTCAGCGCATTTTTGGGTTGCTGACTTGAAGCCTGTAGGATAAACTCCACTCGGGGTTGTTCCAAAGTCAGAAAATGTTGCTTGGAAAAAGAAAGCAGAAAAAACCTGCAATTCTCACACAATCACTTCAGTCCAAGAGCCACAGCTTTAGCACTGCCAGCTTCCCATCTCATTAAGTGTCTTGCAACACTTGTTTTTGTAATCATTTTCCATGCTGTCTACACAAAAAGCTATCTCAGAAGCTAGGAGAACTACATTCCTTAAACATGGACCCTTTCCAGACTCACCCCAAACCTTTCTCTGCTTAAGATCCTATACATACATGAACACGCAGATCACTACAAGCCCAGCAGTTAATTCTCTAGTTGCCCTAATTTTGAGGCTAAACACTTCCTGAACTTCTCCGTTCCTGATGTTTCCCTGTCTTTCAGGGAAGCCAGGCTGCCTCCTGCTTTCTCTCCATTCACAGTTGCCAAGACCCCACTGCAGCTTACCAAGATGCTCTCCCTTAAGCCACAGAAGTGCCACCATGCATGCAGGGGGCTGTCCACAGTAACTACAACACACACAGCATCTTTCTTTCCAAGAACTTCCTAGTGAACAGTTCCTTGTTTTCCAGCTTTGTCTCTTCAAGAATACCTTTTTTTAAGATGTAGACACCTCCTCTCTCCTCATCACCTCCACTCAGAAAGACCAAAGCATGCTGATCCCCTGGGCAGATGGCAAGGCCTCAGAATCAGGGGCTGCTTTCTGGTCTTGAACCAGCCTTAGGCAAGACACAGAGCACCAGCCGCTCCTCCAGAAACTTCCAAAATCCAAACTTTCCACTCACCACCTTCACTTGTCAGGCTTTACCCTAACAAAAGAAGCCACAAACAGGCAGCAAGGTCACCGGCCAGCCGCCTGGGATCTGACTGACTGCTGACAAGCCCTTGGGAGGGAGAGAAGAAGACCCAGCTGCAGCTTATGCCTTCTTCTCCACCCCTACCCTGCCCCAGTGACAGGGCCCTGGCCCTCAGCTCAGGGTGCTCCCGGGGCACAACGGACACGTAACGGCCGAGCACCTCCAACGGACACAGCTCCCAACGGCACCTGCACCCTCTCAGCTCCTCCAGCAGCGCCACAGACCCACCCAGACACGGACACGGACCCAGGCCTGGCACCGCCAGCCCAGAACTGTGACACAGCACCAAACGGTGGCCTCCGCCCGAGCTCGGAGCCTACCCTCGCAAGGCCACTGTGATTTTGTGATCTGACTAAGTCAAGACGAGCCCCATTTTGGAAAGCTTTTTGAGAACTAAATTCAGTTTCAATTCCCTCCAATTTCTGCGCGAGGAGCAGAAAATCCTCCGACGCTCACGCTGTGTGCGTAGGGCCCTGAAAGCTGACAGAAATAGCCAAAAGAATAATTTACAGATTCACCTGTGATGAAACCTACTTTTCCAAAAGGTTTTAGAAATAACTACGACCAGATGCAATGCTGTGCTCAAATTAATATGTAAACTCAGAAGGGAAATGATTTTTTAAATCACTGGCTTTAGGTTCTCTACTTCTATTTATTTACCGTTTCAAAAGCCAAGGAAAATCCGTCTCCTGTAGAATTTTTTCACCTCGAGTTACATGCAATACAGGAATTGGTATCTTTGCATCTTTCCTATGTATTCATATTACAGAATCAATGGTAAAAATACAAGGATGCATACCAACAAGGTCCATAACCACACCTTTGCATTAAAAAGATTACTGAGCAATCCAACAAAAGGGTGTTTACTGTTAGTGCATACAGTTCTGTGACACTCAGCCCATTTGCAATCTGTAATACTGATATAATTTAACACTGAATATAAAGGGATCCATGTTTCCCTACCAATCAGATGTAGTAAATCCACAGAAGTCTGAACTATACCAGTCAAGACATGGAAAAATCAGGCCTTTGGGATGCTATGGTACTGTCTCCTGCGTGGTTAATTTTGATGAGCTTGTTGAAGCACAGCTTTTAGACAAGTGCTTTTTCACAAAAAGTCATCCATAGCTCAGAGACGATTAATCATAATTTATTACTCACCTTCTGGCAACACCCACTTTAAGCTAGGCACTGTCCAGACACATCAAGAAAGACAGCACTAGTCTGAAGGCTCAGTGGCAAAAGGGAGCCATTTCCGAGACCCAATCCTGATGAACAGACAGCTACAGACACCCATGGTACTGTGCACGATCTGCCAGAATAAAGCTGCTCACAGGATAACTTAAACACAAATGAAATTATTTCAAAGTGTGCATTAAATACAATGGCTCTACCTACTTTTCAGTGCTTGTGAACTGCTACTGGTTCTGCGGTACAAGTAAACCTTGATAAAGAATTTTGCTGAAGAAATATGGAGAATCTTCATAGACTTATAGATCAGTGCACCTCACGTGGTTACAGTACACTGGCAAGTAGTTATTGTGTTCTTCTGCAGCATTAGTAACTTCTCAAACAAAGAAGCCTGATTGAGGCAGACAGTGAGGGGCTTATCAGCTTAGGAAATGGGAAGGATGGTCCAATTAACTGCCAAGCAGTCAGACATAATTCACTCTGACGAGGCCAGTGAGAGACAAGTCGGAGAAATGCATGTGCTGTCCATTTATGTAACACCCAAGCATTTTCCTCTGGAAAGCCCACCCCCTCCTGGAAGTGCTGCCGAGCTAAGGAGCAAGCCACTGGAAGAAAATTCACCTGTATGGATCTGCAACGTACAACACCCTCTCTGATGAAGAGACTGTCTCAGTGATACAGGAGACACTGCCAGCCACTGAGCTGCTGGATTCAGGTACTAATAGCCATAACTCAGCAGACAGCCAGAAAGCTCAAGTTTATCTGGGGTCTCATGCATCAAGGAACAGGTCAAGGCACAAAAAAGGCAAAAACATTCCACCCTTGCTTAGGTAGGCAAGCTCCATCTCCTCTTCCTGAACCACTTCTCCTAGCATAGAAAT
The DNA here is from genome assembly GCF_003957555.1 of Calypte anna. NCBI lineage: Eukaryota > Metazoa > Chordata > Aves > Apodiformes > Trochilidae > Calypte > Calypte anna. Next base: position 66,274,393 of record NC_044245.1, read on the forward strand.
AGTCAGAATGTTACTGTAATAATTTCACAATGCTAGAAAACTTGAAGAAGAATTTAAAATAAAAAAGCTGAAGGCAAACCAGATGTAACAACTGATTAAGAAAGCTGTGACCCTTGCTGCAGGGTTGCTCTTCATGTCCTCTGACGTACTCAGGACCCTGCTAGCACCAGGTAAACAAAAAAGAAGATGCAGAGAAAGAGGAAGGGAATAAATTCTATGAAAGATGCTGGAATGAAAAGAGAAGGTACTCAGTGAATAAAAATTCTAGCTTGGGACCCATCACCTATGAGGCAACAGGCATTTAAAGTGGAGAAAGGAGAAAAAAAGAAAGAACACAAAAAATCCCAGAAACACTGATCGATAAATATGAGCTTCATCTGACATTTGCATAAAAAGTGGAACCCTTATTCTGCAACAAAAATGCACACATGGACCAAACCCATCCTTTGATAAGGTACGTTGTTTTGTACACTTCTCTTCCTTTTTCAAAGTGCTTAGTCTTAAAACTGTTGTGATCAGGTAGCTTTACACACTGTGAGCAGGAGTGTAAAAATCCCCAGTTGTGTGGAATATTTATGTTACATATGGCAACATCCCATTTGCCAGCCGGTTACCAGGAGCTGAGGAATCTGTGTGGTACTAGCAAAGTCGCCTTGCAGCAGGGTGTTATAGCGAGCACAAACCGGACTATATATGGTATGTTTGCTGAATGATTAGGCAAAACACGTTAGAGAAGAAATGATGTCTAGTATTAGATGCTGGGCTTGCTGCTGCAAGGCAAACTGTCTTGCTCGGAAAGCAGTTTGTCACATACTCCTCATATGCTTCTGGCAGCGGGTGCCAGTGAAACCTCTAGAACAGGAACAGGTTACGCTACACGTAATGATTAACTATGTGGAGGATCAGCCCTCTGAGCTCCACCCGCCAGTGCTCCCTGTCTCCTTGCTGCTCTTCCTCCCCCGCTCCTTTTTTGCCCAGGACTGTTTGCAAGGTAACCCGGTGGAGAGCACGAAGGTACACACACACACACACACACACACACACACACACACACAGACACAGGCACACATACAAACACACAGGCACACATATAAACACACAGACACACACACACACACGGGCACATGCCGCCCAGAGCACTGCTTCTGCGGCAGGATGACGGGCACGGACAAGTGCACCCTCTGTTTCTTAAGAAACAGCTGGCAGCAGGCGAGCAAGAGCTGCAACCATCCGCCTGCCCCACGTTCAAACCCAGTCAGCACAGGACTATTTCATAACGGGGAGGAGGGGGGGAAATCCTGAAAGCGTACAGAGGGAGGAGGGTGCACTGAAGATGCCTTAAAGCACAGCAGAAAGTTCGTATTTGGCTTCAGCGTCCTGCCTAACCTGTTTTGTGGTATGTTCCAGTTAACTCTCCTTTTGGTGGAAGTTTTTTAGAGGGTTTTTGGGTTTTTTTGGCAACCAGACCCAAGCTGCAGTGCCTTCTCTCCTCAGACTCCTTTCATGCTCCATCGCACTCTAGCACAAACACAGGCACATGGAAAGGAGACACCAGAAAACAAAACGCTGGATGCATCACAGACTGAAACTGGATGCACAATTTCTTTACTCGAGGGAACTGGATCTTCCTTAAACAACTCACCAGGACTGCCATCCTTCAAGAGTCTAACTTCCTAAGTTCATTGCCCTTTCTCTACAATAGCAGCTCCTGCAGCTACTAGAAAAAAACCAAAACTAAGTAAAGTGGCAAGGGGGTGGGGAAACAAAGCCAAAAAAACCCAACAAACAAAACCAAAACCACACACCCAGAAGACTGCATGCCACGCTAATATAACCAGAGCATGCTGCTGGGGCAGCAGCAGTGATCACAGCATCAGGACATACCTTCATCACCACAGCAGATTTATGTCTTCATTGTGCACAGTATTCACAGGGTTAATAGCCTGAAGATCAGGAATGTACCTGCTAAGCAACAAAAGCATCAACTCAAAGCTGTGCTGCATGTTTTTTGACAGGAGTTAAGCAGTTGGTAACCAGTGGCAAGAACCTGGTGGTGGTTCAGTAGCCATTTTAAGCAGCAGACATATTAATCATGGAAGTGAAGTAACAAAAGAAGCAGGGTCCAAAACATGCTACAGAAACAAGGACCCCTAAAAGCACAGGAACTCACAGATACCCCTGTTGTGTGTAAAATAAACTTAGAGAAGACAACAAAGAAAAAAAAAATTATTACATGACCTCCAGAGCACAGCAAATCCCTCAGTGCAGTGAGTGCTAGGCATCAGAAACTTCCTGGTTTCCAGGCTGCTGTTTCACATGTTTTCTGAGGAGTTTTCATGCTGTGGGAAAGATTTCTAAGTACACTGAAAGTAAGCCTGCAACATCCCCTTCCACTCCCACAGCAAGTATGCAGTCCATAAAAGACTGAAGTGCTGGAAACATATGCTTGAGCAAAGACTGCATTTTAAAAAACTGTATCAAGAGTTTTAGCACTTGATGCATTTAAGAAAACTATTTTGCTATCCTTTTTTCAAGGCAGCAAGGGAGGGGGGAATATGGAGTAAGTGAGTGCGAGCACGTGAGACGCATGCAGTGTGTAACTTGGACACCGTTTTACAGATGTATTTACTATACTGCTTTTCTTTGGGGGCTTTTCAGGCCGGGATGGCCTTTGTCTCTGTGCACTATATGCTAGCCAGCTTATAACAAATGAGCAATCACAGAGAAAGCAGATCTGGCTTCTTTTCTGAATCCGCTGGGATGCCGAGACACGAAGATATGCCTGAAAAACTTCTGTCCGGTTCCGAATCCGATCAATCCCTTTGGTCACGCGAGAGCCTGAAGTCTGGTACAATTATTAACTGTGCTACAGTCACATGAAAGAGAACAAGCTTCCCCCCTCCCACCCTCATCCCGTGGGTAACATTACGTGGGCAGTGAATATATGAAGGAACATGGTGGCGGGGGGGAGGGTGAAAAACCTCAACAGAAAGGCTACAAAGCTGAACTTTTTATTATTATTTCCTTTTGGTGAATGGATTATTAAATTTCAGGGAAGCCTGCCTGATGCTCAGACACGTTCTGGTACCCACAGGAGGGTGAAGTGGGGAATGCTCATCTTCTCCACTCACCATTGCCTTCTGTAAGGAGGGAAAATTAGAGGTGCTTCCAGTTTTCCCCATTTCCTAAACACAATGACGACAGAGCACAGAAAGTATTTTTACTAAAGCATGAGTGAGTGACTTCTAGGCTGGTGAGGTTGGTTTGGAAGTGTTCGGATGTGTTGGGAGGGCGAGACACTCAACAGGTATGAGAAAGGAAAGATGGGGAAAAGAGCCCATTGTGCTCCTGAGGAGAAACTCCTGGCATCTAGACAAATGAGGCATGCACTGTAGACTAAAACTCTAAGCTGTGATTCAGCTGCTGGGACCACAACCTCATGCAACCTCCCTGTTTTACAGCCTGTGCTCATGTAAGTCAGAATGGGGAAGGCACTTTTCAAAAGCTGCTTTACAGGGCTGAGGGGGAAAGGGCAGAGAAACAACAGAGCAGTACCCACTAACCCCCAACTGCACCCCCGCACTTCCCAGTCCACCAGAAGGCCAGTGTTGCATTATTTTAAGTGTAAACCAAGCATTGCAGATGTGTGTACTCTGTAGAAACCTGTGCTGGAAAATATTAAAGACTGCATCTTGTTCTTGGACAGGAGCCGCACTCGATGGCCACGCAGCCCCTCTGGTGTCCCTCGACACATCCTGACCCAGCAAAGCAGCCCAGAGCTATGACCACTGTTTCAGCCAAAAGCAGGGAATTGCACTGACGCTTGAAGGGGGGGAGTGGGACAAGCGGTGAGAAAGAGCACCCGGGCTCACACCAGTGACGTTTCCCAGACATAGCTAAAAATGTAAAGCATGGTGCATCTTTAAGTGATTACATCTATACGGTCTCCACTTAACAAGAAAATGGGTGGGGGGAATACAGTAGGTTGATAACATGCAATAAAACATAAACAAGAACATAGGCTTTCAAAGTGCTATGTGTATTTTCAGTTCTTCTTGCGTATGTCCTCAATAAAGCAACTACATTTGTAATGTTACACCACACATCCATTTTATAAAATATTTTAAAGTGTGCTTTTGCCTTGGTCTGCCTACACAAAATAATGAAGAAATTTCACTCATCAGGAACTCCCTAAGAAAAATAAACCTTAAAATAGCACAGAACACTCACTTGAGTTTCTGCAAAACTGCTGCTCTTTATGTATTTCGCATCTGAAAACTTTTGAGTCTCACACGTGCACACACAAAAGGCAGACAGACTGCTGCTGTGGACAAAATGGTGCCATTTAAGACAAAAATCTGGTTTATGCATAGCCTGGCTGTAGTGCATGCTGGTCCTAAGCAGAGTGGGATGCAGCCAGTTATATCGAACAGTTGTGCCCTCAGCAACAAATGGTGCATTCATAAAACTGGAAAAGCCTCTGTCTAGGGGCTTGCTGCTCTGCAAGGGAAACAATCGCTTGCTGACATTTTCTGAGGGAGGGTATGGCAAAAGGAGGTTGAGAGGGAGAAGTACGAACTACAGGAAAGTTACATAGAGAAGAAATGCCAAAATATAAGGGTAAAAAAACCGCATCTGCCAGATTTACCTTAGCGTTCTTCCTGTGTTAGTTAGCACTGAACAAAAGAGCAAGGCCACCTGAAAAAGACATGCAGTTGGAAAACACATGGGCAGTCAAGAGTTTAGAAGAAAAAGAAGAAGGAGGTAAGAAAAAAGGTTTCTTGTAGAACGCTGGCCCATGAAGAAGCGACAGACATCATCACGCAGTCTGCACTACACAATGCAGCATCTGACAGGCAGTTTCTCACAAGTTGCTTACCCTTGCCTTTATTAGCTATGCCACCTCCACACTGGTAACTAAAAGCCAACATCTGGTACTAGCTAAATGTCAGCACAGACAATCCCTTTAATAAAAATTTAAAGAGTCTGGGTCCCAACAAGGAGGTCATTAGTGCTTTGAATCTCAGACCCTACACAAGAGCTGCAAGACTAAAACAATCCAGGCACTTAAACCAAGCAGAGCGGAGACTTTGGTGTGTGCTAGGCCACCTCTCTAGGCCTCCTGCCACCCCACACACGGATGCTCAACTCACATCTGGTCAACACTCCACACTAATCGAGGCTATGGATGCCCAGGCCCTGCTGCAGCATGGGAGGATGCTGTACAGTCTGCCCTTGGCTCAGGAAGCCCTAGCTCCTGAAGCAGAAATGCCAGGCATCACTGCCTGCCCCAAACACATCTGGTACCTGGGTCGCTACAGCTGAATCCTGCTTGCGCCCGAGACGCACCCATGCAAGTCAATGCAAAAGTGCTCCTACACGTCAGCTAAACAGCATAGCTTATTAAGCATACCTGTCACCTTCTCTGATACTGAACTCAGTTATTGCATAAAAAAAACCCCAACCAAATCACACACTGTAACTGCAGTTCAGTAGGAGAGCCAGTGAAAGCTTCAGTAACAAGATAAATTAATTGAGGCCCACCCACACCTTGATAGGAAATAAAAAACCAAGCCTCTCCAGCATTCCTGTCTGTCCCGAGGCTGCTGTGGGACATCCACCCTGTCCTTCTTGTTGCTCACACAACACAAAGGTCTCTCCCATCTCACCCAATAAAAAATTTCTATCAAGCCAAACTTGACCACAATAGTTTGGGAGTAATGATACTGTATTCCCCAGTCAAGGGGAGCCCAGCTGAAGGAGGCAGGACTGAATTTTTGGGTAATGGCTGACAGAATGTCTTCACTATATTACCAAAATACTTTTTGCATTAGAGATTTAATAGAGTACTCTTGCACTGAAAGGTATCTTTACACAGGTATCTGCAGAGGGCAAATGTAATTCCTCCTGTCCACAGAGCACCTAACAGTCTGCTGAGAATCTTTAATGAAACAGTTTCATAGGGGAAAGGGACCGTGGTCTCACAGAATGACAGAACAAGTATTTTTCCACAAAGGTTAAAAAAGATGAAAAAAAAAAAAAAAAAAAAGATGAAAAAGAAAAAAAATAAGAAAAAAAAGGGAATAGAGGGAAAAGAGGGAAAAGAGGGAAAAGAGGGAAAAGAGGGAAAAGAGGGAAAAGAGGGAAAAGAGGGAAAAGAGGGAAAAGAGGAAAAAGAGGAAAAAGAGGGAAAAGAGGGAAAAGAGGGAAAAGAGGAAAAAGAGGAAAAAGAGGAAAAAGAGGGAAAAGAGGGAAAGAGGAAAAAGAGGAAAAGAGGAAAAAGAGGAAAAAGAGGAAAAAGAGGAAAAAGAGGAAAAGAGGAAAAAGAGGAAAAGAGGAAAAAAAGGAAAAAGGAAAAAAAGGAAAAAAGGAAAAAAGGAAAAAAGGAAAAAAGGAGAAAAGGAAAAAAGGAAAAAAGGAAAAAAGGAAAAAAAGGAAGAAAAGGAAAAAAAGAAAAGAAAAAAAAAAAAGAAAAAATAAAGTAAAAAAAAAAAAAAGAAAGAAAAAAAAAGAAAGAAAAAAATCCAAAAGAAAGAAAGAAAAAAATAGGCAAAAAAGGATGAATCATTCTTCAAGAGTGAGCCCTTCCTGCACCTTGGTGCTATGAGCAGGTAAAACCTGTGGGACTCCTGGAGTCAAAGCACAAATGCTGGGAGCACACACAGTCAGCTACAGTGGCAAGAACCAAGCAGAAACCATTGAATGAATGGTAATGCTTTTGTTTACCAGCTATGCACTGTAAATGATTGCTACTGCAATAAAGTTTTCACTGTATTTGCATACATCATTTCAATAAAACTGAATGAAAAGCCACTTCAGTAGCACCAGTTATCAGCTGGAGACCTACAGCAAATACAGAAGTGTGAATGCTTTTGCAGAGGTATGGAAGCAATCTAAAAATTGTCTTTCTGACTTTATTCCTTGCTCAGTTTCCATGTAATGTTTTTACATGCAATGTTGTGTATGTGCTTCCACTAAACGTGCCCTTAGTACTAAATTAATGCATTTTAGAATTCCAGTAGCACACCATTTTCTCTACCTCCATACACTGCACAAAGGCCTCTAGCAAAACACATGACTGACTTCTTAGGAAAGGAAGTTTTGTTTGTTTTTATCTTAAATTGGAGAAGAAGTCGAAAACACCTGGGAAGCTGTGGGAGAACATCAATAGATTTAAAACGAAAATTGCATCCCAGCCTCCTGGAAAACTTTAAAATAAAGCTCTTTGGGAAGTTCATGAATAAGAAATGAAAAAATAAGTTCTCAATTTGCAAAATTTTTTTCTTTTGACCATGGAGTCACAGAATACAAGTCTCCACATCACCTTGAAAAAGAAAAATAAGAAGTAAGTCCTGCCTGAAATTTGTCCCTTTTCATTGCTGTTCATTTTGTTTGTGGTGGTTTGGTAAAATCCCACAAATATTTAAGACCAAAACCACTCTCAGTATTTTATACATAGATGAACTACAGCATCTTCCAAGAGGCCATAACTGCAAGCTTAAAGCTCCTCTTTCTCAGCCACCTCCAGGACCATGCAGTCACAGCAGGAGGAAGAACATGTTCCACCTAAGTAGACCTGGTGGTGGGGTCCTCCTCCATGCACTGGCCTTGCCCACAGCTCGGCTCCAGTGGGAGGTTACAGCTGAGCCCTTGCATCTCCCATGACAAGAGATGGCTTTGAGTTGGATGGCTGATGTCTGCAGTTACAATTTAAAACCAGCAACAAAGTCCCTTCTTGTCTCTCGTACATCTCCCAGATAATCCAGGTGGAACAAATGGGATGGAATTTGCCTCTCACTCTGATGCCCTGATTTAAATCAGAATAAGACACAGTAGGGAAAAAAGTCTGAAGGTTTCTAACCACGTGTCGAACACCATGACCTCCTCACACCCCCGCCCCACAAACGCTTAACTGCTGAATGAGATTCCTCTCGTTTCCTGCACTGAATCATCTGTGTCACCACAAAGATGAGATTTTTAACTGTGTGCACACATTTCTTATTTGAGGGGTATGCAGCAGAGGGTGTTTCTCAAACTACTGTCAAATCAGCCACAGGCGGTTTGGATTTATGCTGTTTGATGTACCATTTAAGTAAATCTGCGTTTTTCCAATGAGGTACAACATTTCAATGATGCTGTTTTCTAGGAAACATGCAGGTGAATGCTGCTGCTTCCTTCTTTTGCAAAGTACTATTTGAATGGACCTAGGGGGGACAGGATATGCTGATTTGCACAATTAAAAATAACTTAGAATTTGAACTTTGCCATCAGCTGCTCCAACAAATTTCATTAGGGCAGGTTACACGTTCTTTTCAAAATGTTTTTTTTACACAACTCAACTTAAAATAATTTCATTCATTTACCTGCAATTGAGTTGATTTTCCTTGCTACACTGATCAGCTGTTCTTTCATCACCACTGCAATTCCTTTTTCAGCAAAAATACAACACTGCACCCATCAAAAGCAATAAAGAAACATCAGTCACCCATGAGAAAGAAAGGTAAAGCAAACTCCTAAAGCACAGTTCCTTAACCAGTTGTTCCTAACTGGGATGGCTTTGTACCATTTGTATCATGGGAGGAAACTGTGATCCCTTGCTCCTGCACTCGGCTGTGCACTGCTTAAGTCAGTGGGAGCTCTGTGGATGCTGTGTAGGAACAGGCCCATATAAACATGCAACAAGCAACACTAAAGACCATACTTTGCCCTGGATTGGCCTGAGTCACAGGGAGTACATGCTGTCAGTCAGCAAGAACGCAAGGAGGGCTGGTGTGTTCTGGTCATCTCACTAGAGCAGAAGAAAAATCAAATATGAACATCCTCCTTGTAATATCCCTGCACTGTTTCATCTGGACGAAAGCTATTCACAGAGGCCTACTTCTTTCCACAAAGGGTTTTCAGCCTTCTCTACCCCTTATTTTAATAAAGGAAAACCTACCATCCTTTTGACCTTGGACTTGTTCATTTTCTCTGTCTCTCTCAGTGCATGTTCTTTGCTAACCATTCAGCATGCTGCGAGCCCTGATAAAAGTGGTTAATGTTTACTGAAACCTGTGCATGAACTGTACTAAACCTGATGGGGAGGGAGGCAAAGTTCTGCTAGCAGCATCCATGATCAACTAAAAAAGTAGTTTTGGTTTGTTTTTCTTTTTAAACTCACTCCCCCTATACTAAACAGCTGCATCAATAGATGGGCAAGCAGCACAAGGAGAGGACTGAAAAAATGTTCCCAATCCATCAACCTAGACACTTCAAAATAAGTCACTGTTCTGAGTACCACAGGCCTTCCATGAGTACACAAAAGCAATGATAGAATTGACTACTGGCATTTTCTTTCTGGAGAATGCATACTTTATCCCCAAACAGTTCTTTTCCAAAACAGTCTGAAAACCTTCCAGTCTAGAAGACCTACTGAGCATTCCTTCCTTCTAGCTTTCCTTGTAGGGAGTTCACACAGCCTTGGTTGAGCAGTCTTCAAAAACCTCTTAACTAAGTAAAAAAGCAGCATATTACTAAGGCAAACACCAATTAACAGTTGTCTGTATGTCTGACAGACCTTAAATTCACCTTAAGTCTCATCAGAGACACTTTCTTAGAAATAATCACTTGTTTCCATAGCTGTACCCACACACTATTTAGAAAGAATGTTTTGTGGCATAAACCAAATATATGCATTGCCCCTTCTGAGCTTACTGGCATTTCCTCCATCTTTATTGTAATAACCAGCTCAGACAGCTCTAACAAACAGCTCTTTCCTCCCTCCCACTGTCCCTGGTGAGAGTGGGATGCTCTCAGGTGTTTAAAGCTCTTTTTTTTTTTTTTTTTTTTTTTTTTTTTTACAAGAGGGCAGCAACAGTGCCACAGTCACCTTGGAAACAACCATCACCCACTGTTTGCAGAACAAACAATGGTACCTTTTCAGCCAGTGCGAGGCAGGCAGGGCAAGGGGCAGCCAAGCAATTCTGGGACTTACAGGAGTGTTAACATATTGCATTCATTCAGTGCGTCAAAAAATAGTTCAGCACGAGAAGCAAGGCATTCTCAAAGTGAGAGCCTTTGGCTGGAAACCACAGGCAAGTGCACAGGGCTCAGAAGGTCAAAGAAGCCTCCCAAGTCAGCAGCGAGGTCTTTTCCTCTCGGTTTTTTTCATTGCCCTCCTGTTCCCCTCTCTCATACACACAGAAGGAAGAAAAACGCACCTATTTGAACTGATCTTATCCGCAAAAAGTCAAGTGTTCAGCTTCCAAGTAGCACTCACTGAAGTTTTCTCAGTGTGCCAAAATATTTTAAAGAACTGTTTACCTGCACTTGTAGTGCTTTGTACCCAGTTCATCAAGAGCCGTTTCCAGAAGCGATCCTTGTGAAGTTAGTGAGAATTGCAGTTATTCGACATTTCAGACCCTGTATCTAAGCACTCAAGCAGTTACATACCCCTCTCCTTTCAAAATAGTTCAATTTCCATTGAACCACAAAAAACTTGACTGCTTTAAAAAACAGATGATACACATCTGGCTGAACAGTATCTTCTGAATGGCTTCCAATCTCTGAAACATTTTCCTCGCTCTAAAAAAACCTACCACCAAACAAGCCTTTTTACTTACAAGAAGAAAGAGAACCCCTTGATGTTGAAGGATTCAGGTTTTATCAATTGTAAGAAGGTGTTCTTGTGCCAGTTGCAGGTGGAGTGTTTAAAGCAGAACAGAGACTGCGATGTTGCCCAATTAGCGCTTCATAACCTTCCCACACTGGCCAGCAGACACCTACATTGTTGAGAACACCCTGACAGCAGCCCAGCTCACCTGTAAGGCCACTTGGCAAAGGACTGCAAGGCCCTACAAAATCACACTACCATTTGACTCGTGCAGAAAGGAGCATCCAGGTGTGCTGTGAAGGAGTGCCAGGTACAACACACCCAGATGAGAGCTGTGCTGAGGTGATGAGAGCTGCACAAAGGCACAACTAAGCAATTCCTGGGTGAGAGCTGTAGATTTCCACATCACAATATAAACATTTTTCTACAGCCTTTGCTCATCTTTCATAGTGCACTCAGCTTTGGAAAAATAAAAAAATAATAAAATAAATAAAAAACCCAAAACAAACCAAAAAAGGCAAATCATCTTAATTAGACCATTAGAAACACTGACTGGTGCTGTCCTGCTAACTAAAGCCTCCAGCAAGCTTGTCCATGTGGGCCAGACAGGTTCACTCATGACTTTAACCATGGTAACTCAGTTGAGTCAGAGTAACATTACTAAAAATCTATCTTAATGTTCATTAAGATGCAGGTTAGCACATTAACTCGTCTCGCACAGCCACAAACATGGCTTCGGACACAGTGGGCTGTACCTTAAGGAGCATCAGAGAGCTGTTTGGTTTTTGGTTTTATTTTATTAATTGTGTTCAGCTAACTCAGTTGACCTCAAACAATTGAGACACACACCCTTTTTGCCTGTCAGGACAGGGTCCTTCTCTGTCTTTCATTACTGGGACAGGAGAAGTGAAATAGGTACAGAGGTGATTCACATGTAGCCCATCCTTCCCATACTTCTAATAGGGGGTGGAGGTGGGGGAAGCACATGGGTGAAAAGATGCAGCTGTTCTAAAGCTGTTGCAACTTCCCGGCACACAATTTATGGAAAACAAAACAAGAAGAACAGAAAATCAGCATTTGAACATTATCAATCTGAAAGAATCACTATAAATACCTCCTGCTCTTTGTAAGGGCTACCCTGGGCTCCATCTGCCTCCAAGGCCAAGAAAGGAAACAGTAAACTTGAACAGCAGCCAGAATTCACTGTCTGCTCTCTTTAACAGCGCTGGGCGGTGCTTAGGTGGGGAGGTCTCTACCTGTGGCAGACCAGCAGGCAGCGTGTTGGCCAAGTCTTGCTGCTGCTGCTGCTACCTCTGCGCTTTCCCAGCGTCACCACGAGCTCCAGCCGGAGCTGGGCCGAGGAACAAATAAATACCACGGCTCTGCCCCTCAGGGCAGCCCTCTCCCCGAGCATCGGCAAGCAGCACCGAGTTCAGACGGGAGCAGGCTCCTCACGCCGCAGACTCTGGACTGTGCGGGCAGAGCCACGTGCTCCAGAGGGCCCTGACTCAGTGGGCGAGGAAGCGAAATGGGTACCAGTCCGACAGGAACGCTCTCCCGCACAAGGACAGCCTTCCAGTGGGCCGGGGCTGCTGTTCTGAGGCACCCCGACGACGCTCAAACAAACAAGGACGGCGGATGCGGGCGCGTCCTCTCCGCTCGGGCATCAGCGGGAAATCTTCCCGGGAGCAGGCCCGGGGAGAGGCAGGAGCAGCAGTTGCTGCAGCAGCAGCAGGGCCAGCCCTTCCCCTCCCTTCCCCCCGCACAGCCACCCCCACCCTCCAGGAGCTATATCGCAAATCCCCAGGCCGCGCCGACTGCCAGCTGACATAACTGTTTAGTCAGCAACCAGGACGAGGAGCGGCCGCCCCCCTCCATCCTTCCCCGGCTCCTTCCCGTGGTACCTTCTCCTAACGCCGAGGAAACAAATCTCTGGTCCCTAACCCCTCCTGGCCTCTCCCAGCTATTCACTTTTTTAAAAAAAAAAAAAAAAAAGTTTCTCAAGTTTTAAGTGAGGGATCAGGGTTGGTTTTTTTCTTCCCTCCCGCCCCCCCAGGCTCCCCTCCTGCCTCGGCGCTTTGTGTAACCCTCTTTCACCACCCTGCCCCATTCCTCCCCCCGCCCCAGACGAGAGGAGATCCAGCAGCAGGAGCAAGCACTGCTTCTGCTGGAGCAACTTCCTCCATTTGCTGTGCGAACATCACTCTGGCGGCCCCGCGCCGCCCCGCAGAGGAAGCGCAACATAATAGCCCGGCCCCAGGTGCCAAGGTTAGCGTGTCCTTTTCCTCTCCCCGGGATGATTTCCACTCCTTTTAGTACCAGCCTCACGAAGAGAAAGGACTTAAAAGCCACGCAGAAGTTATGCACCCACAAAAAAACCAAACCAAACCAAACCAAGGCTAAAACCTGCTGAAGCACCACACGGCCTTTGCACACTAAAACTGACACGTGTTTCAGTAAGGTTTAGCCTTTTTTTTTATCGAGCAAGAAGTCAGGTTTCATCCAAGCCCACAAAAGCTGAGCAACTTTAACTGTACCTTTTCCAGTCAGAGAAGCAAGGCAGCAGTTACCACCAGGGTATGGAACTGCCCATGCTGCCTTTAGCTGCCTGTTGCAGATTCAACAACCACAGCAGTACAAATGTCTCATCTGAAAGGTATCCCAGTATCCCAGACCAGGCTGGGAAACTAAAAAGCCTGGGTAGAAGGGAAGGACTTAGTCTGCAAGGGGAATGGCGTTTATCACCTCAATACCGTTTCTCAGAGAGAGGAGGACACCATTTCCAAACTTCACTCTGACACCACCTGCCTACCCGAACACACAATGCATTTCTTTAAAAACAGGTCTGAGTAGAAAGCCTCACAATGTGTTACTACACCTTACGTTTGCCAGTTTGCTTGCATGGTACAAAAGAGTGCATCTACTTAGGCCAAAATGCAAATATTCAGTGTAGAGTTGTTAGAGGGAAGGAGCTCACTGGCTCACTTCACAAAATCCTCAGCCTTTCCAGGTGTAAGGAAGGGAGATTAAAAGGTGTAACTACGCCCTAGGTGTTATGATGCTACCCATAGTTCATGCAGGAACAACATGTCCCAAGCCAAAATGATAATACTGTGATGACATTCCTAAAACAATGTTCTATATTTGGCTGACACAAAAGTCCTATTTCATGGCAAAAAACTGGAATCTCCCCTTTCCTCCTCTCCTCCCCTTAAAAAAATATAAGCATACTCTTCTCTGTATTTCCTTCCAGCAGGGTATCCATGCAACTGACTCAAATTCATCGGATTATTTCACTGCAGAATAACTGAGAAAAGCAAAGAGTTAGTGGCCTGCCACAGTTTATCTGATCATGAAGGAGTTACTGAAAGAAAAAAAAACAACAGTCCTACAGATAGTCTCCAAATAAACATGCAATGGTGAGGAGTGGAATTCCCTAGAAAAGAAGAATGTTTTAAGTTCAAAACTCCTTAATTTTTGCTCTCACACACTTCAGCACTAAAACCTCACATTCTACACAGGCTGCCTGCTGCCAAGAGATAGACAGCTGCAACACATAGACACAAAAAAGGAGGTGTCTTTTGGCTGGAGTTTTAGATTTCTACACATTGCCCTGTTTTCCATGCTACTCCCCTACACAGTTGTAAAAAAATAACTTCAGAAATCTAAAAGCAAATGGACTGTTGTAACTGATGATAACTACTGATAGAGCCTGTGTCAAGCGTGCAGATGCCATAAAGCCCCTTCACAGTACAGTAACAAGACAATTTTCTTGGAAATGTGCTGTTGTAGTTCTGGTACTCACTTGGCCTTTAGCATATGTCTAGTTCTGTATCCTGTAACACAAGTCTGGGTATTCCAATAAAACCTACATCAGTCTTCACTGTCCTTTTTTTGTTAAGCTGGTATCTCTGTGCAGTGACTGATACTCTGCTCCTGGCTACACAAACTGACTTTTTCCACAAAAGAAGCAGCTCTGACACTGGCAAAGTTTCACCATATTTGTACCAGTTCAGCCAGAATAAAACCTGGACCGCAATCTTACGTGATGAAACATGATCTCCTTACACAATATCAAGCGTAATTAAGAAAGATACTCTCTCAAGATGGAAATTAATTTGGGAGCAGAAAGACAGCTAAGGGAGGCCTGATTTACAGAAGCAACAGAACTTTTGCACAGCTAATGCAATAAAGAGATTTGCATCAAGAGAGCAGTGAATGTGTGCTAAGGTGGGAATACAAGACTATCTTTACAGCTGAACAGCATGTAGTTTTGTGTTTCTTAAATTGAGGGTCAACACCTCCCCAGAAGCTCTTCCCCTTCCTCCAGCTGCTCATTCCCATGCCAGGGAAAGGCTACAGTTTGCTTCCCCTTTAGAGACAAAACCAAAACTTGGTGGGCTGTGACTGTTGAAAGACAGGAAAAAATGAAAGAGGACTAACTATACAGATCATTTCAGAGACAAGGCTTACATAGAAACCCCATAAACCCTCATCCAACCCTCATATCACCATCTCTGAAGAGAAGGTGGGTTACAGTGCAACAACAGGAATGAACTGATGGAGAGGGTAAACAAAATCTGAAAAACAAAAACAACCCCCCCTGCCTTAAGATGGTTTTGTTGTAGATCATAAACTGCTCCTTCATCCTATGATGTCAAATACACGTTTAGGTTGACAAGGAAACCATTCTGAAGTCACTAATTCAACATCATTATTATTTTTTTTTTAGTTACCCAGGCAGACACACCAGACAGGGAAAAGCTCAGAGGAAATACCTAAATATCAAAAGGCTCTTAAGAAAAAGGCAGCTTCAAAGTGTTAACAAGCATCGCTCAGAGATCTCCATTGAGATTTTTCGCCTTGCATTGTTTGTAGTCACATACCTGGAAGAACACTTGCCTTGAAGTGGTAGAGGGAAAGCATTAAATACTAGTGGTGTTAAATACAATCTTTGAAGGCAAACACCACAAGGTATCTGAAAGACAGCAGCAAGTGAGAAAAGCAAAAGGGGGAGCAGAGGGAAGTGACTCAATTATTAACATAAGCCTGCCAGTCTTACAGTGACTGGCATCACAGTACACAGACACCCATGAACTGATAGCAGCCATGGAGTGGATACTCACTCTTACCTTCAACAAAGCTGGAAGCCAGAATGCAGCTAAGAATATACAAGTTTTAAATGAAGCATCTTAAAAAAGCTGCATGGTTTTTTTTCAATATTACAGCTCTCAGTTGGTGAAGATTCTAAGCCCAATAACACAACAGCTGCAGTTCCTATATCCAAGGACAGATAGAACAGACATTGCTAATGACCCCCCACTCATGCACCAGAGCTTGGATTAGGCTCTGTGCACAGGAATTAATCAACCCAGAAACACTGCTGCATGGATTCCATGATCCATCCAAGCAAGCAATGTCTCCTGTTTCATAGAAGGTTGATTTGAGAGCTCAGCAAAGATAAAGTGGCAAAAAGGCACTCTGCTTATTTCTTCTACTTTTCTCCCTGTCACTACAAAGATAAGACAGTTTTTACGTTTTGAGGTCTTTTTAATGGGTTGAATGGGCTTTTAAAATTTTTCCTACCTACACTGCTGTCAGAAAGCTTGTCCTCCTCTGCTATGTCCTCTTCAACATTTCCTTGTGACAGCACAACTAAATCAGCTGCATAAAGTCAGAACTGACTTTATGCCAAAGTCACTACAATCACTACAGAACTGACCTAGCCAGAACTAAACTTTCAGAAGGCAGAGAGACAAACACTAGGCTTCCTGGCCTAGCACTTTACAACCTACCTTTAAGACCTTTAATATTTAGGATATGTACCCTAAGAAAAAAGGCAGTTAAGAGAATACTAATTAAAGCAACATAAAGTCACTGTGTAAGTGGGAGGGTGTGTTTATGTTAGCTTTTAGGTTTGCCTGATTTAACACCTAAGAGCAGAGAAATACCTGCAAAGCATATGCCACGCTAGGGCTCAATACCTTGGTCCTCACATGGCCTTTAGGATGCTACATTAAACTTTTAGAGTACTACATGCACAGACACTATATGCACAGAGCAGCAGCACAGCAATGAAAGATGAGCTTTGAATTCAACAATCAGAACAACAACCACAATTTGATAGTTTAAAAGCACAGCCCCTGCCTTTCTCCAAACAGCTACTTCATGATAAAGCTACTTCATCATGATAGCTACTTGAAAACACTATGTAACTCACAGAGCCCAAGGAGTATAGCAGTAAGTACTGAACAGCTTATTAAAATGGTTTTATACATGGCAACATTGAAAGATTATCATTATTAATTAGTACCATGTGATGAATGGGACTTGTTTCTCCTAAGGCCACGACGTTTCACCAGTCCTAGGAGATTTAATAAAGGGAGTAAGTAACCTAGATAAAGCCAAGTTCCCACTGTGAAAAGTGTTTTTACTAAAGGTTTGAAATCATTAGCATCACCGTCGGTATTACTTGCAACTACATTCCAGTTCTGGCAAGTTCGAATAAAGTTTTTCATCAGCCAAACATAAATCAAGCAGCACGCATCATTTGGTGGGCAGGTTAAGGGAGGGCTTTAAAAGACAAGGTTCCTTTTTAACTGATGTCAGTACTGAAGAATGCTCAGCACTTTACACAGAGAAAGAAAAGGGTTAGCACAACCTGATCTAAAACCTCTCTTTCCTCACTCCCCACTTCAGAAGTGGCTGCATTTCAGTAGCACTGCAGGCATCGATTTGTAAAGCTCCCTGAGAGTGCTCTAATGTAAGTAAATACTAGCAGTACAGTTAGTACTGAAGCAAAATTCTTTTGGTTGCAAAAAATTAAAAACTCCCAAGTCCACCAACACGGAGCAGTCCTGCAAGTGAACAAGTAGGTTGGGAAACTACAACAAAAAGGGATGGAAACATAGTAGAGTGACATCAGTAAACATTTTACTTCAGAGACCTCAAAACAATTCCTCTAATACCTGCTGAGACCAAACAGATGATTGAATCCTTGTCATTATCCTGAATAGGTGAGCTATCACTGGAAAGAGGGCAAACTTTTTTGTGAGTAGTTTCACTTGGTTTGAATGGAGCTCAAATAAATACTACCAGAGCTGGTAAGGACAAATGCCCCGTGTCTCTGGGTAAGCTGGGACTTACCAAGGTTTTTAGATATGCAGGGTGTGATTCAGGCTACCATTAGTATGGGGGGGGGGGGGGGGGGCTTGAATCTTAAGTGGAGGGATCCAAGGACACTGCTCTTAGAAACCAGTAGGGTATTTGGGAAGGAAGGAAGAGAGAAAAGCACCATTTTAGCAAGGAGCTCTCAAGCAATCAGAAGGGAAGCCAGACCTGCAAACACCCCCCACCAATCAGCATCTTCTGCCTGTAACCTGCCAGCACTGAGAAAGTTTCCTGGGAAAGCTGTTGAAGAGGAGAATCCTGGAAGCACCTGGAAATCTTTAAGCCTATCTAAGTAAATGTCTTACAGCAATAAATATGTAGGCAAATAAAGTACTTTTGGCATGTGCCTGTGATATATGTTAACACAGCAAACTGAAGCTTTAACAAGTGTCAGTGAACAGAGTAATCAAAAGCATGGAACAACTTATACAGAACAACTGGTACTCAGATTGGGACTACAACCTGGGAGGAAGACCACAGAGGTGATATACAGCAGAGGTCCACAAAATGGTGAAAGGCATGGAGGAGGTTGGTAGTGAATGATTAATCACTCCTTCCCATAATACAAGTCCTAAATGGTACCAAGTGGAAGCATCAAACACCAGGTTTAGAAAGTATTTTTTTTTCATCTCCCCTCCAATAGCATATAGTTAAACTACAAAACTCACCACCTCAAGGCACCAGGTGTCTCTGCAGGTTCAAAAAGCTGCTGGACAAGGTCAGAAAAAAGGGATTCTTGAACCTAGATATTAAATCTTATATGTGCATACACTTTTCAGAAGCTGCATGGTGCTGGTAGACCATACTAGAAAAGCATCATTAATAGGTGCCCTTTTGCCATGTTCTGTTTTGATAAATCCACATCATTGATCACCTGTCCTGGGCTAAATGGGCTTTTGGTCTGACCTGGCATGAGACACAAGTAGGACTCCCTCTAGTTTTCAGTTTTGCAGGTGAAAAATGCAGCATGACTTACTCCACAGGACTTTAAAAACCTTTTGCCACAGATCCAGAGGCAGTTGTGTCAGCTGGAAAAGGCATTACCTGCTCTGAACCCAAATTTGACTGGAGAAGCAGGTACCAGGAACTGCTCATTCCAGGACAGGGCAGTCCTGAGGAAATGTCTCTGGAGCCACAGCATCAGTGTGTTTCAGGTCAAGGTGATTTCAGAGGTTACTGTACCACAGCTGTCTCTCCTGTCTGACAGCCAGAGGTTACCACACTTGCAGCAGAGATGTGTCCAACTCCAGAGCTGCCCATAATTTACTCAATTCAATTTAAGCACAGCAAAAACTCCCAAGTGCAGCACTTGGGAGGAGAGAGACACATTCACCATTCTGCCTTCTCTGCTACACAGACCAAGCCCTTCACCCAGAGTCAGAGCAGAGCATGAGGACAAG
This sequence comes from Calypte anna, assembly GCF_003957555.1. NCBI lineage: Eukaryota > Metazoa > Chordata > Aves > Apodiformes > Trochilidae > Calypte > Calypte anna. The sequence goes on from NC_044245.1 coordinate 66,293,554, forward strand.
AAGCCTTGGGAAAAACCTCACATTATGTCTATAGCAAACATTTGCCCGAGGCCTTCACCTAGGTAGTCTGCACAGGCACACTTACTTCCAAGCCTTTGGGCAAGGACAGCGTTTAGAGGCACATTTGCAGACCACCTCCAGCGTAAGAGTCCAGCAGAGTCAGGCCTCTTGTTGGTGCTGCCAGAGGCTATATTAACTTGTCGCCTTCAATATGCATCCAGCAGAGTTCAGGTCATGGATTTGTTGGAAGTTCATCACTTATTCAGGCTTTTGTGCGAGAGGTCATTGCTGTCAAACTGTCTGCTTTCACAAGCACAAAAGCTCATGTTAAAATGTAAATACTTACAGGTGTTCCACCAAGCACTCAAGATGAAAGTCAGAGCAAATATATTAGCCCTAGCCATATTTTACAATGCTGGTAGTACTTGAACGTCATCTATTTGTGAACCAAGGTTTTTATGCAGGTTCATCTGCCCAGAGTGGAAGCATGATCTAATGGTAAAGCCGAAGGACTGGATGTAGAGATTTTGGGCTCTTTTCCTGCTTCTGTTACTGTCTCCCTCTGTGACCTTCAGTAAATACATTCTTCATGCCACTGTCACAATTGAAAAGAACACTGAGTAGATGCTTACTCGGCCCCATACAACTACTGTGACCCTGTGTCATTTTTGCTAATTCCTACAAGAATTCTGACTGATACAGGAAATGTTCATCTGACTCACAAAGTTAACCTGAGTTAACAAAAAGCAAAAGCCTTATATAAAACCCTCCACTCCAAACACCTAAGCTATGCTGTTTATTTTTCAAGATGGAATCTCTTCAACTTATTATTACACTGGCCTTAATGGAGACAGCATTTTGCAAATTCAGCTTTGCCAACAAGTCTGGATAGGCTGGCTTACCCCTGTTGCCTACATTTGTGCACTGCATATCACTTGCAAGCAACTCAAGCGTGACTTCTGTGTTGGGCTAACACCACAAGACCAGCAGCAGGACTATGCTGGCACAGGCCTACTGGGAAAATCAACTCCCCAGCTGTGGGAAGAAGCAAAGCCAGCTGAGGCTGCAATCACCACGTCACCCTGGAATCCAGTTTCATGTCCAGTCCAACCTCGTTCTGTGATTGAGCTGCACAGTTCTGGAAAAGCTGGTATCCTCTTCCCTCAGCACTTCCAACTACACGTCAGATTCTCTTGTGACCTTTAGAAACTTCTGTATTAGCTATTAAATTGGAAGAAGTCATCTCAGGCCTGAGAGGAACTTGTGTTCATTCAGTTTGGTACCTGTAGCAGGAGTACAGCATCCCATGGCACAGAGGTCAGACAGACAGCCTCACCACTCATAGCCTTGCAAAGGCTCTCACCATCAGGGACCTCTGGCACCAACATATGAGGAAAGACAGCTTTGGTAGATCTCATGGGTAATGCAAAGTGCCATCTCTCTGGAACAACACAGGGGAGTGGAAGGGAGCTGTGAACAACTGTGTTCTTCTGATGTACATTCCCTTCCTCTGCTCAAGCAAGGGCAGGAGGCCAAGTGAGCACACATGACATGCTCCCTGCAGGATGCCACATCCTGCCATATTTCATACAGCATCCCAAGGCAAGCCAGATACTTTTCAAACACAGTAGGATGTTTGACAATATGATGTGTCACAGTGTGACAGGTTCTCAGAGACAACATACGGGAGAAAGAAGGGAACAACAGTGACAGATTTATCCAACAGTGCTCAACTGTTCCTATCTACATTTCTCTTAAAAGGAAAAAAAATCCCAAGCAAACAGATATGCTGCATGTGCACGCAAATTTTACAATGCGGATTCTTTCAGCTCCTTACTTTCAGTGATTTGTTCTATTTTTACAAGTTTCTCAAAACTCTCACTCATTCATCCAAAACCTTCCCATTCCAATGGAATGGAGGAGGTTTAGTTTTCAGGTGAGGGAATAATTGCAGAGGTTGTCCTGTGTACCACTTACCCTCCCTAAACCTGCTCCAGCCCCTCTCCCCCCTTGCCCCCAACACGCAGTGCTGCATTTTAAGGAGCACTGACATCAGTGAGGCTCCGGGGGCCATCAAAGCTGTTGTTCCTGCTCCTGTGCATGGCCAAGAGCCAAGTCCCTCTGACTTTTTGGTGATGTTCCCTCCTGCCGGCTACCCCCACTCCCGCCCACACGTCTGCAGGGTGGGGCGAGGTGGCCACTGGCAGCCTTTCCAAGGAAACCTAAGGGGAAAAAAAAAAAAAAAAAAAAAAGGCAGCTTTCATTTCCAGCCTCTGGTCAGAAATGCTCAGCAATTTCTGTAAGGGTGCTGTGGGTTGAAGGAACTGGAGTTATTCTTCCCGGACAGCCAAGGTCCAAATTGCCCTCAGGACTTTGTCACCCAGAGGAAAAAAACAAAATACAAAAAAACCCCCACCACCGCGTGCTCTGTCCTCCCTCTCTCCACGTGCAGGGCCAGCCTGCCAGCATCAGGGACGGACGGGCCCAAGGGCCCCACTCTCTACAGCTGTTCCCCTGTTTCAAAGCAAACCTGTCCTCGGAGGCAGCTGTTCTCCAGCCAAATGATGATACCAGAGCAGCAGAAAGCTCACCCAAAACAACCTGAGAGCACAAGGTAGGTGCAAGACATCTTCCAGGCACAGGAAAGGGGCCACTGCAGCACTTTTTCTTCCCTTTACGGTTCCCTGCGAGGGCAGGAAGCCAGGGCAGGGCAGGAGAGGCATGCCAGGGCACCTTTCGGCCCAGCCAGCCCCATGGGGAAAAGTTTTTTAGGTTAGGCAGCTGGCTATCTGCAGCCAGCAATTCCATCGGCGGGGAGCGTCCCTCCCCGTGTGCCGAGCCGCAGCCAGATGCGGGGAGCGAGGAGGTGACAGCCAAGCCAACCCCACGGTACCTCCGCGGAGGAGCCTGCAGCTCAGACCCCACGTCAAGATTAGGAAAGTATGCACACACAGAGAGCGCATGAGCTGCTGGAGTGCTTTTGTTTAACTCTTGCAGAGGCTGTGTGCTGAAGGAGCTTGGGTTCACGGCCACGTTTCTTGCAGTCTTCTCTTCAAAGCCAACTCTTTTTCCAGGCCGCAAGACCTGCAGCACTTCCTCAGGCTGAGCCATAGATTCTCAAGTAGGTCAGAAACTGAAGCCAGTGGGACGAGTTTGGAGCTGAAGCTCACACGGGTTAAAGATTCTGGCTTGTGTCAGGAATACTTCTTCTGAAAGTTAAAATGCAGGCCCCATCCCTGAAAGACTTCCCTTAACTTCGCCCATGCCAGTATTTTGACTTAAATGGAACAACCTACTTAAGCAGAATTATATCTGTGTTTTAAGTGTCTTGCAGGATCAGTGTTGGCGTGATCTAGACCCACCTCCGACATACACACACCCCAGTAAATTTTAAAAATAGCCGGAGAGCCACCAGGATAAGCTGTGTTAACACAAAAAGAAAAGGATGAAGATGGTTACCCCCACCACAGCCCATTTAAAACTTTACATCCACGTATGTTGTAAGATGATTCGCTGCTAGGGCAGGAGAAACAGAGATGCCCGAAGGCTACAGCTGGAAGCAGGGTCCCTAATACTCAGTTTATCTGGGCAAAGAAGAGTCTCAAAACTAAGCAGATGTGTATGCCATCAGTGCCAGAAACACTGAGTATTCTAGGAGTCACTTAGGATTTTTAATATTTTACCTCTTCTAAGGAATTATAACTTAAGTATAGTAAAGTTACCAATTGTAAAAGCCCCCCTCCCCCTTCTTCAAGAAAAATTCAACTCCGTCCCTCTCTGTACCCAGAACAAAAGCAGCAGATACAAACAGGAGTTTCCCTGGAACAAACCAGTCAAATTCATTCAAATCTTCCTGAAGCACAGCAGGGCAGAACCCATTCCTGTTCCCAGAGCTTATTACAGTAACATGACTAAACATGCTCAGCAGTCCAATGTGACAGGATGCATCCATTTGCTGATGCCAGAGGAAGATGCACGTCTCTTCTACATGGCACTGCTCTCACAGGCTGCTTTTCAAAAGATGTTTTGAAAAGCGACCTGCTGCATACATTCTTAACAAGTCATGGTATCACCGGCTGTACAAGTGTTTGACCTCTACTTGCTATGCACGGTGGACAAAAATCTGACATCAGCTTATTCCAACCTTAGTAACAGCAAACTGCTCCCACAAAGCTAGCTAGAACAGACTAAGATACAGACAACGCACCAATAAACCCAAGAACCACCCCTGGAGTGCTGAAAATTCAACTAGTTTAGTACATGAGCCCACATGTTTTAAATTTGGGTAGGTTTAATCCAAGTAAGTAACCTGATTTAAATGGGAGTCTTCTCTGGAGGTCTAATTTCTAGATGTTTCCATTACTCCATATGCTTTCATATTCATATTGTATAAATATAACAAATGATACATACATCACTGTTAGGGTGACTTAAGAATTCAGTTTAAAGCTACAACACAAGTCAATCAAGGCAAGAGAATTAGATTACTTTGTGAACGGCAGGAGCCATTAAGTTCACTTCAGTCTTGGGAAGGTGACAGATTGAGGGGGTGACATCTACTACTCCCAGTTTCTTCTTCTAATTTCTCAGTTTTAGAATCTTGACATTTATCACTTTAACATACAGATCTTTAGCAAAAGAGAGAGAGAAGGATGTGGTCTGACTGTGATGCTTTAAAACACATATGAGTCCTAGGAGTGTATTTGCTTCTAAACCAAACAACCAGGTGCAGACAACTAAGCACATAATATGCTTGCATCTATACTGCCTAGAAAAAACAAAACAAAACTTTTGTCCCTTCTGTGCAAACTAAGCATTTATGAGAGCTGCCCAAATTCTGCCTTGCAACCAAAGCTCTCTGTTTACACACAGACACCTCAGCAACAGCAGTGCAGGTTCCTGGCCTGCCTCAACCTTGCCTCAACCTGGAAAGGCCCCACTAGGGGTTAAGAAGATAGTTATAATTAAACATTTATACTGAAATAGTGCCGAGCAGGTCAGTTCCTCAGTGTGTTAGGTGACTTTTCAAAACTCGGTAATTGAATGCTGAACCCTGCCCCAAAGAGTTTACAGTGTAGGAAATCAAAGCATAATGCTTGGCACCTGTATACCGGGAACTAAACAAAGACCATCACACCACCTCATTTCTTGGGTCTTTGTACTAGGCAGCTCTTACAAACATCCATTACCAGAAACAGTGGAAATTTTAAAATCAGCAGTCTGGACTTCCCTAATCCACATCTGTGCTACTAGCTCCATTTGAATCACTAGCTGGGATGGTTAACTACAGCGTGCAACTTGCACAGGTTGCTAGCATCTTCTTGTCCAGAGTAAATTATGTCTGGCCCAAACACTTTTTAGCAATCATTTTGAAGGCGGTGAGCACAGAAACATTTACTGCAAAGCAGACAATTCAGGCAGTGCAAGCACAAGAGAGGCTGCCAATACATCAGGTCAAAAGTCAGGCAACAGCAGATCCTTCTGCACAAGGTCACCCAATACTCCAGGACAACCCCAGGCAGGCATCAGTACATCTACTATGCAATACTAGCACACGTCGGCTACCAGGCAGACCGTGGCCACATGCAAGTCTGTGGTGTTGCAAATCTACTAACCCACATCTTTTCCTATGGAGATTAAAAGTTACGCAATGGTGTAAATAAAAACTCTGGCCCCAAACATGCAGGAGCCATCTCTGCCCCAGATCCATCCTCGGGGAGAATTCTCTACATTCCCCTCTTCCTGCAGGGAAGGACAGGCCTGGGAAAGACTAGTCATCCTCCCACTCACCAGAGCAAGTACACTCCAGAAAGTTAAAGCACAGCCTCTAGGATTTAGAAAAGGGATGCAGCAATGGCCACACTGTTTCAGTGATGCCCAAAACCAGAATGGAAGAGAATTTAACCAAAATAGGCTATTACATCCCAAATTCAGTTTGCTGTTAATCAGACAAGGTTCCAGAACAGATGCACTGACTTTGTAACTACACCTGTAGGAATTTCAAGCATCAGAAAAACACTACAGTATTAGTATTCCACTTTTTTTAATTTTCCTGGCATCTTTCATGCTATGAACGCTCAAGAGCTTTCAGCTGTATATACCCCACATAAAATCTCAGTCCAGTGAAGCCTGAAGGAATTCTGCTGATGATCTGAATGAAGCCATGTTTTCCACTTCTACATACTATTTACACATCTATTCATTCATTAAACACATAACAGCAACCATAATGGGGCATGACCCGAGTTCAGCTTGGCCCACTTAACTGTTCTGTGAACACCTTAATTTTTGTTTGCTAACTCTGCAGCTTTTAAAATGGATAACCTTATGATTTATTTTTATCTTTTTTTCTTTCTTTCTCAAGGGAAAAGGGAGCCATAGAAAATCCTCAGTCACTAGATTAAAAGAGCTTACATGTTCCAAAAGCTTTGCAAGTAGAGATTTGGAATCGCTTTAACTGCAGTTAGAAGTGCTGCAGAGTTTACAGAATCCACCAGTTCCTTCCTGCAGAGTTCAGAATCTGCATGGCTTCCTTCCAAGGTAACAAGTACCCACTCTAAGGAACAGATTATTTCACCCATCCCTATAAATTCACCCTCTGGTTCGGTCAACTGTGGTGGCCACTTCATGCTTAGAAGAAAGGGATGGAAACAGGGGATGGAGATTTCTCCCACAAAGTATAGGTAGTATTGATACGAAAATAAATACTTCACTATTTGAAAAAAAGCACAGCTTCCAACAGCAATCTGTGTTTACACCAGAGAAACAGAGGAACTTTGGTACAGCTGTCTTTACCCTTCTGCAACAGGGACAGTCAGGTTCCTGACAGTTCAAAGGCTGCCACGAGATCTTACCAAGCTGAAAAGCCACCTATCTGCTTACTTCCTAAAGGCTGGAAGCTGCTCCAAGACTCGTTCCAGAAAATGCCATGGGCCACAGTTTTGAACCCTACTGGGCAACGCAGTAAGATGTATTAAGTGACACCTGGCCAGACCATCTGACAAAGAGGAAGAAAAAATGAGACCTGCAGCTGTTAGAAAAACAGACCAAATATATATATACCCTTCAAATCAACCAAATACAAGGCATAAGTTACATCTCTATAGAAAAGCACTTGTCAATGCCTTCATACTTCTTGCCCTGGAAAACAACAGTCAAATGGCAGGCACTTCCACTTCTTGAACCTTCAGTGTCTCACTTTAAAAGCAAACCTCCTGCAGCTTTCCTTCCTTCCATCCAAAAGCACTGAGATGTATAAACAGAAAAATCTGAGTGTTCTACTGTAAGCCATCCAAGTGAACACCAATTCAGAATACTTCAAGGCTTTGGGAGAGAAGGAGGGGATGAAGCAGGCAAGCACATGCAAAAGACACCACACAGCCACCTTTTGTCCTCAATACACAGGCAACCTCATTAACATCACTAAAAAAAAAAACCAAAAGTGTACACACAGCACACAGGTATTTATGTCCCGGCTGCTTCTCAGAGTCTCAAAACACTGTGAGCAATGAGACATAATTAATTTAATGAAGAAAATGCATTTTGTGTTACAAAAAGAACTTACACTAGGCTCTTCCTGCTACCCGAAGCAGGATGGAATTTATTGCTGTGGTGCAAGCATTCTAAGCAAAGCACTCCTAGGTACTGATACACCTGAACACTGACATCACCTGCTGTATGAAACACGACTAACATGGGCACCAGTTAAAGCCAGCTAATCACATACAATAAAAGCCAAAGACAGCTATGCTTCAACATCAACATTTTGCTTCTCTCATCTACAGAGAGGAAGCACACACCTGAATTAACTAAAAAAAAGGTTTGTCAAGGGCTGATCATCCTCTGTTCTCAAAGGACAGATGATTCAGGCCACCCATTCCTAAAACACCTACAAGTATATTTGTGCTGTTTCAAAAAAGCACATGCTATCACCTGTTAAAATATCCACTGGGAGATGACAAGTGGAGAAGTCTGACATGATTCAGAGGCTGGAACTTCCACCATTAACCACAAAATACATCTGTGTTTTAGAACCGAATAAGCAAGTCACCAGCACAGAAAATGTCCAAGATGCTTAATGTACTTTTTACCCAGAGTGACTTAAAAGTCAAAAATCAGTTTTTCAAATCTGTCAGATGCTACACTGGGAAGTTACCTGTTCACTGTGTGCAAGCAGCCCTCCCACACTTCATGAGAGTTCTACACAAATAACATCCCTCATAGAAATGGATCTTCAAAGAAACTTTAAGACACCAGAATGAGGGAATGTCTTCTTCAAAAGGAAAAAGATCTCCCAAAATAATGAAATGAAACAAGTAAATAATTAAATAAGATAAAATTGCAAAACTTTTTTGTTCAGGGAGGTTAGGTGCAGGAACACAGTGGAATTTCAAAGCTACATTCCATGTACTTCTCTGGGAAGATCAGTAAAGGTGATGGGGGAGGTAATCAAGGCCTAAACTGCCTCCCTCTCTAATGGTCCTTGGAATACCTATTTTAGTTCAGGAGCCTAACAATGCCCGTGGGGGATTTTGACAGCTCTTCTTTTCCCTTGCTGTAGCACCTCTAGGGATGGCTGGCACTCTGCAGGTGAATCCTGTTGTTAAAACAGCTGCCTTTCTCTACATCTTTAAAGAGGTATTCAGATTCTCTTAGCCTTACTTAGTTGAATCACTCTGAACAAACAGTCTCCACCCATCAACTACTTCTTTTGTGCAAAGCACCTATTCAAAGGCAACCACCTTTATTGATTGCTAGGCTGGCCAACCTGAAGGCTGAAATGCCACTATTAAAAAAAAAAAAAAAAAAGGCCTGTGTTGTTTCTAAAGGAAGCACAGGTCCAGGTGCTGCTGAGTTGCATCAGGACAATTCCTTTCTGACTGCAGGAGGCTGCTCTAACAGGTTTAACACCAGCACAACCGTGAGCCAAGTATCTCACTGACTTCTCCCTTTTGTCCTGGCCCTTTTCTGTGTTCTGGCCCTTTTCCAGCACATGAACGAGACATCCAACGGGTGCTCACAGCATATGCCCCAGCTGGCAACTGTTTGTACTTTTAGTATTTCATAATAAAGCATTAGCCTGAGCTTTAAATAAGTTTTGTCACCCTGCTCTGAGCAAAACGCTGGGGAAAGGGAGGGTGAGATGCTCTGGTACTGCTGCTTCAGAAGCCTGCACACTTCTAAGTCACTGGCCCTCAAATGTTGCTATTCAAAACAGAAGGGCAGGGTGGGGTGAAGGGAACACCTTTAGGTGGGAAAAAACATCGTGACTGGCAGACATCAAAGATAAGCCATCATCAGATTTCTTGCACCGAAGAACAAAGCCAATGCTCCTGAAATTCCTGTTCAGAAGTACCCCAGAACAGAGCCAGCACTTCCCACCTCGGCCAACCTCACCTATTCTCATTTGTAATCAAACGCTGATAACCAAACCTGGCCTGGCAGAGCTCTGCAAGTTTCAAGCTCTTCCTGGCTCCACTTAAATAGCTAACTTTTCAGTGTATCACCAAAGTGGCATTTCCAAAGATACTCATTCAAGTTCTGAGTTTGACATTACAGACTGTAAGGATGCCTCTAAATATGGGGGGGAGGGAAGGGGGAGGTTGTAGGGTGTGCAGTTCCCAGAGTTGCTGGCTTGTTTAGGATATTTTAAAAAAAAATTAAAAAAAAAAAATCTACAAACACACTGAGAAAGGATTGCTCATATGCCTCCCCAAGGAAAAACAGCTGTAACTGCTGAACAACAACTTGGAAAGTCAGCTCTCCCATCTGAAAATAAGAAACAAGCTGGTGCATGGTCTGTGAGAGGGCAATTCCTTCTCACCCCCAAAGCTTACATCTCATCAAGACACTTCGCAGCAAAGCTGCAGGGTACTTGAGCACTCTATCCACAACGAAGCTGTACTTAACACCCAGTTTCTAGCCCCTTTCCAACCTGCAGAATACTTTTGAAAAAGTGTATTTTAAAGCTGTAATGCCATGAACTACCATATTGCTTGAATTCAGAAAGGAGGTAAAAGAAAGAGACATCAGGCATTCTCACTACCTTCAGGAGAACTGCAAGCTACACTACCATCCTCCTATACAGACAATTATCTCCCAAGAAAGAAGCTACCACATCATCAGGGCAGCCCTCTCAAACTGGTCCAGTAACATGGTCCAATGATACACTCATTTTAAAATAACCTTTACCATGCTGAAAGCAGAAGACATGATTTCACATGTTTTAAGAGTGTACACCTAAAACACAGATTTCCAAGCGTACTCATCATTCATCAAAAAGTTAAAAGGGGCTTTTTCTGCAAATGCAGAGATTTCAGACTAACAGGATTTACTTGTTTTCTGCCTGTTCCTGGGGAACCTTTGCAGTTTCTTTTTTCCCAAGACTGTCCCTACAGGCTGCTATCCAACATACATCAGATAGTTTGGGAGCAACAGATAACTCTGGAAGGACATTTGCAAAGGGCACAAATTGAGGGCCCATTGCTGGTAAAATCGAGGCATACTGGGGGGAGGGAGGAGTAACTCCTGTCTGCAGATACTTTGAACACTCAAAACAGTTCCCTGGAAAGCTTTATTCGTGCATCTAAGTATTTTTTCAGATGTTTTACTATCAAAAAAATGTATTTTAAGCCAATAAAAAAATTATTGCAACTTAAAAAGTGAATCCCTTACAAAAACACTCAGGTTAATTTTAGCATCCTTCAGTTTAGCTGCTTAGCAACACTTATCCTATGACCTTCTAAGCACCACCTACTTTTACAAGGGATAATGAATATAACCAAAGGGATTTATCTATATGTTTTTAATCTATACAATGTAAGTACATTAACAGTTTTTCTTTAAATGAGAAATCCAGCTAAGGGCAACCCAAACTATTTCTGCTTAAGAAACTTTCACAGGGCAAAGTCAAGCTACTATCGATTGCAGTGTGACTTCAACACTGGCAAAGTGATAAAATCCTTAAGGACTGAGAAAAGCACTACAGATGTCAATGTATGCCTTGGGAAACACTGTGCTTGCCATTGGTACTGAAGGAGATTACAGATATTACTAACATAATGAAGACATTTAGCTTTCCCAGGTTTGAAACTTCAAAAATCTTCTGACCCTCTGAACAAAAAAAAAAAAAAAAGCCTTCTGGTCAGAGGGTCACTGAGTACTGCAAAGAACTAAGAACAGACACAACCTGGGTGAGCTGAGTCGGAGTAAGATGTTTCACTGCACTGAAAGCTGCAGGCAAATAAAGCTTCAAACTCCCAGATCTGAGTGAAGAAGAAGAAGAAGACAACAAACAAAAGCAAGAAACAGCAAACCTTCTGTTATAGTCTGTCTTAATACCAAGACAAATATATATAGATATAAGAATGTATTTTCTTTAAGGTAGGTAGTTATTAAGAAGAGATGTGTAAGAGTGGCTACATAAATTCAACTACTGATAGACAACTAGAAGCCTGTGAAATTAGAGCAGAAGAAAAGTTTACTGGATTGTACTTGAAGGACAGCGTTTTCCTTACTTCACGATACTAACTCAGTTCCAAATATGGCTGCTGGGAGGAGGAAGGTGAGGGAGCAAAAGAGGCCACACCGGGCTGAGCACAGCTGCCCTGTAGCAAGAGAGGAGGCTGGATGTGTCCTTGCCGGCAGGTGAGGGAGAGCCCTGGTACTCTGATTGATTGGATGATGGATTCATGCTGTTTCTGGGTTTCTAACAAACAAAAGGGCCTATTCTTCCCTGGATGTACCCAAACTCCCTTTAAGGCTAATCGGCATTATGCAGGCCCACTAAGAAAAGACTATATTCCCTTAAGTCTTCAAAGAGAAAATTAAAACCTAAAACAAATATGGCTGGCCTGACCCTGAGTCACTGCATCCCGTTCACGCATGCTGACCCTGTGGAAAACAGGAACTGCGGTAACAAAACTCGGTGCTTGTGTCAAAACGGCAGACCTCAACGAAAAAACTTCAGCCACCAGTTAGCAGCTGCCTACTGTGCACTGCAGGGTGACAAGACAGCGTTATTTAGCAACTGCTCCCGTTGTTAAGAAGCAATTTTTTTTTCTCCAAGGTGTGGGGATGGACGTTGGAATGGTGAAAAACATCAACTGCATTTGCTGTCTCTCCTAGACAAACCCTCCTCCAAATCACGCTGAACTCAGCCTGTAACTTTCCCAGACACATAACCACACTTGATCTCACATACAAGATACGACAGGCGAAAGAGGGAGTCGGGATTAAAACTGGATGGTTGGCTCATCCCCCCACCCCGCTTCCCTCCAGAAATCAGTTCAGTGGCTGAGGGGCAGGATGATGGTTCCTCGGAGGGCAGGACCAGAGAGCATCAGCTCCGGGCCGGCTATCCCGGCGCGACCGTGGGAGGGCAGCGAGGCACTGAGGCGCCCGGGCCTCCGCGGGGTGCGCAGCAGAGCGGAGCGAGCCGGGCAGGGAAATGTGCTGAGCCAGGAGAAGCGTTCTCCTCCTCCTGCGTAACCCGGCGAGGATGCCGAGCAGGCGAAGATACTGCAGCCAGGAGGTGAAACGGGGAAAAAGTAAAAAAAACAAAAAAACCAAAAACAAACAAAAGAACAAAAAAACACCATCGAAAAACGGGGAAAAATAGAAAAAAGTAAGTGTGCCTTCAGAGAGGAGGCGGGGGAGAAGTGCAGGGAGAAGAAGCCAGAGGAAACTTATCTGCGACATGACAAAGTTCAATCCACCGCCCTCCCTCCTCTGCTAAAAAAAAAAAAAAAAAAAAAAAAAAAAAAAGTTGCAGCATCTCGGCACTCCGCGATCCCCGCGGCCCGGCCCGGCCCAACAACAGCCGCGCCTGGCCCGGGCCGCTTCCCCCGCGCCCCTGCACCCCCGGCGCATGGCGGGGGGGAGGGTGGGAGAAATGGGAGAAGCCACCCCCTGTATTACTAACAGAGCGGGAGGATCTGCCTCGCATCCTCTCCGCGGAGCCTTCGGGGGGGTGGGGTGGGGGGGTGTCCCGGCCCGTAGCAACGGCGATGGGCAGCAGTCTCCCGAGAGACGGGTCGCGGCTGGCTCCCATCCGCACCAGGCACCGCGGCGGGGGGGGAGGCGGCGGCCGCGCGGCCCGAAACTTTGTTTTCATCCCAAACACCGTCGCCGCTCATGGGGGGTCTCCACGGCCCCCTTCCCCCTCTGGTCCTTCCAAAATTTCGGGTGAAGTAAGAGAGAGCAACTCCGAGCCGATCATCTATGCCCCCCCCCCCCCGAAACCCCCCCTCTTCCCTCCGCCCCCCCTGAAGCTCGGATGCTGCCCGGCTCCTTCCTGTAGTGGTGACGCCGCCCGGGTGTCCCTGCCCGCCGCTGGCCCCGCTGCGTAGGGATGTGTCCCTGGCACCGCACAAAGGCAGGGGGACGGGGGGGACCCGCGGGGGGCAGAGCTCCCCCTCTTCTCGGGCCTAACTCTCCCCGCACCCCGCGCCGCCGCTCGGGCTGGGAGGTGGGAAAGGACACGCATGTCCCTATCGAAGGGGAGAAGGAAGGGGGGGGGGGTAGCGGAGAAAGAAAAGGAAAGAGGGGGAAAAAAAAAGAAAATAAAATAAAGAAGATGGGGAAAGAGGAGAGAGGAAAGGGAGCGGGGTGCCAAGGAAGGGTAGGCTCGGCCGCGGGGGATGGGGGCGGAAAGTCAGCGGAGAGATGCGCGGCGCAAGGCAGCTCTACCTGCGAAGGGGCGCCTTCATCCCAACTTCCCAGCGCCGGCGCGGCCCTCCGGTCCGGGAGCTGCGGAAAGGGGCCGCCCCGGGACCCGCCGCCACCGCCGGCAAGGAAAATCAGCCCGAAGGAAAAGTTAAAAGGCAAGCGGCTGCGGGCTCGGGAGACGGGGGCGAGCCGGGCTAGAAGATGTTGCTTCCTCGCAGCCCCATCCAAATTGTGGCGGTGGCTGGTTAAAAATAAACTTTGCAGCAGGAGGGGGGGGATGATCTGGCCGGATTCCTGAGCTCAGACGGTTTAATATGGATGAGCATCAGGTCCTGAAGGCAAAACGCCGCGGCTGGTGCCGCTGGTTGGTAGAAAGTCTGCAACAGGGAAGGGGAAAAAAAAAAAAAAAAAAAAAAAAAAACAGGAGCCGCGGAGGGAGGAGAGGAGAGGGAGGAGCGGGGGAAGGGAAGAGGGAGGCTGCACGAACTCATCATCATCTCCACCGCTGCCAGCCAAACTTTTTTCCTCCTTTTTTTTTTTTTTTTAAGGAAACTTTTTCTCCCCCCTTTAACAAGAATTTCATCCTGAAAAGAAGTCGCACGACCGACCCACACACTGAAACGTCCTCACCCCCACGCCTGCCCCCTTCCAGAAGTTTATTTTTCCTCCTTTCCTCCCCCCTTAAGACGGAAAAAAAAACCCCAAACCAAACCAAAAAACAAAAAAACAACCAAGAGATCTCTCCGGAGCTAAGGCACGCTCCTGCCCTTTGTGAGGGAGTGCGGCGGCCGAGCAGCCCCGCGGTACTTACGCCGGACTTTGCTGGGGCTGGGCTGCTTGCGCCGCGACATGCCGGGAGGATGGGCCGCCGGGGGGGCGCGGGGGCGCGCGGGGGGGAGCGCGCACGGGAGGGAGCCGCAAACTTGTTCCGGAAAAAGGAATCAAAATGGCGTTTCTGTGGATGTGCAAAGTTCATCAACTCCGCGCTAACTTCCCGTCCTCCGCGCCTCCCTGGAGGGGAGAGATGGGCACGGTTAGGGACCCCGCCGCGCCGCGCTCCGCGGGCGCCCCCGCCCCCTGCCCGCCCCCGCGCTGCCCCGCGCACCCTGATAAGGAGACACATCACGTGTCGCTCCGGCTCCTCTCCCGGGGACGCGCTACCGCGGCGGCAGCAGCAGCAGGAGCAGCAGCCTGTTGCAAACAGCATCTCTATCTCGCCCTCGTCGCAGGGAGGGGCGACTCTAAGGAGAGGAGTGAGCACAACTTCCCCCCCCCCCCCCTACGTCCCTCTCTCCTTCCCTCCTTCCTCCACCCGGGACGCCGAGCACCGGCTCCCGTCGCCGGCAACGCTGCCGCGGGATGCCCCGAACCGGCAAAAGGGGCGGAGGGGAGGAGGAGGAGGAGGAGAGGGGGGCGGCCAGGTGCCACGCGGCGCTCCGCGCCCTCCCGCCGCTCCCGTGGGGCTCCGCCGGGCCGGGCGGCGGCCGCGCTCCCCGCCGGGAGACCCTGTCCCCTGGCAGCCGGAGGCTCGTCCCGGCCGCGGCGTGCGAACCGGGCTGGAGCGCATCCGGAGCCGTCGGTGGCGGTGCCGCGCTGCCGGCTGCTGGCTTTAGGAATTTGTCCGGGTTCTCCGCTGGTAGTGGAAATGTCTTTGCATCCTCCTCTTTCTCCTCCTCCTCTTCCTCCCGGCCTGGAGCCTTACCAGGTACTGCGGCCGCAGGCAGGAGTCTGCTGCTTCAGTGCAGAATTCAGCCTCTGGTGTTTTGTTGTTTGGGTTCTCAGCTCGCTTTCCTCCGTGCGCCTTTTGGGTCCCTGCTGGGGTCTGTCATCCATCCGGCTGACGAAACCTGAAAGACATGAAATTTCACGAGACCCCGAGCATCAGCGTAGGAACAGGAGGTCCAGAAACAGTGCCTGATCACGGGCATGTTTGCAAATACAACTCCTTATGAAGAACTGTACGGGGGCTGCCCCTATGCTTCTTTCCATCTCTTTCACAGCAGTGGAAGCTCAGAGATGGAGAGAACTCAACAAGTGATGGAGAGGTGTTCAGAGCTGCAGGGATTTTGCTTTCAAGACAGTACCGGTTTAAAGTTGTGTGACAAATTAATAATACAATATAAAAATAAAAGGTTCGGAAAACTTCATCCTGAAAGCTCGAAGCTCAATAGCGGGTTAAAAAAAAAAAAAAAAAAAACGAAAAGCGAAACTGCTCGCAAGGAGTGCCAGAGTAAGTATAGGAGGAACAAGATATACTTTAAGGAAATAGTTACTGGCAATATATCTAAAGCTACTAAAACGAGGCCTTTTAAAGCTGCTGGTGGTGAGCTGGAACTTGAAGTCATGGGCTGCTTTTTAGAGCCCTGGCCTGTAGGCAAAAGGCTGGTACCATAGTGCCTGGTATCCTATCTCCTGACTGAAAAGGGATTCACATGGAAAATAAGGCTACATTCCAGGTTCCTGGCAGTGAGCTCTCAATCAACTCTTTTCACAAGCAGTCTTCTCCCTGTAAGGGGAGTCATTATTAACTTCTTTAACCATTCTTTTCAGATACTGGATAAAGCCATACAAGTCAGGAACACACAGGACCTGCCTCAAAGGTAAGAATTGGTGCTTCATGTCAGGAATATCCCTTTCCTCTTCCAGGCTCCAAGTAAAGCACCTGCAGGTCCAATGATCTGGAACCTAGCAATCCCAAAATTGCCAAACTGAAAGGCACAGACGTGTATTCAGAACTTGAAACTGCAGCTTCAGCTTGGGTGCATTTATTGTGGTGGTTTCTGCAAGCCAAATTTTTGTTAGCTAAATTTTGTGCAGTATTACACATCAGCTTTGTGTATAAATTTCAGTACTGTTAAGCTCTTGTAAAGTGGAGTTGCTGACTGATAGAAGAATTATGTTTACTTCACAATACAGCCCCGAACATTAGAAAAAGTGCATTCTGATTGTTCTGCTACAAGGATCTTATTTTACCAAAAAAAAAAAAAATCAAGGCAAGTCATTAAAAATTAATTGTAAAGTATCTTTAACCTTTTCATCTCTGTCACCATTATACCTGACAATTCATAGTGACAGAATGTCAGGTAAATTCAATAGCTTTATAGCCAGCTTACATCTTCAGTATCTCTGGTGATCCTGAATCTGATTAAACAAAAACTTCAGCATTTGTCCATTTCAAGCTCAGCCCTTCAAAAGAGTCATTCACATCAGGTGACTGCAGTGATTTAAACCTTCATGGCACATCCATCTAAACTCATGGAGATCAGGCCTACAAGTTTACAATTTAAAGCCTTGTTTTCAGACACTTGCATAAATTGCTGTAACTGAAACTGGTGCAAATACCTGTATGGATAATCATCTGGAGGCTGGCAACATGTCTCATTCACCTGTGCCTAGTTTCTCTAGAATACTAGAGGCATTGGAGGCATCTTTGCCTACCTCTGCATGAAGTTAAGCAGCCCTCCATGTAGGAAGCTCAGCAATGGGATGGAATAGGAGAACAGGTGTAGTTCAATTCAGCATCTGAAATATGCTGCAGAAATGTGAACATGCAAGTAACACAGGTATAGTAGATCTCTCACTGGAAAAAAGATATCAGGATTGTAGTTCTTAGAGGAAACTTAGGTAATTTCTAAAATCATATTTATGTTTTTATGATTTAAACATCCCTGTTCTTTCAGAAAGATGATGTAATGAAGGATGAGCCAGCACATACTATATTAATGCTGTAAATTAAAAAAAAAGTGACATCTAAAACCAAATTAACTACCAGGATTTATGAAATAGTAAAAAGTGATGTGTCTTTAACAGTTCAGGAATTAATTTTAATCTGGGCTATCACAAGGCAAGAGAAATTACAATAACTCAAACTTTTTTTTCAGACTTTAATGATGCATCATAGAGGTCAAAACTCTAAGACAGAATGTGAATTACTGAGCACATGGTTACATTTTTTTATATTATTATTATTAAAGGGAAAATAAGATTTTTTCCTAACAAAAACCACTTTTATGAATAAAATTACTATCCCAAAATGTAACTACAGTGCTTGCATGATACAGCTATCCTTTTTGCTCTGCATGTCCTACCATCTGCATTTCTGTGTTTTATAACATCTTCTCCAATCACTCTGGCATCTGGAGTATTGTATCTTTATTTCCTTAAAGGAAATTTTCCTTATTTTCCTTATTTATTTGTATACTTTCTGGATATCATGACATCAGTAATTGACAGTGAATAGTGAGCATGCTAAGGTGCAAGCAGACTCTCTCTGACTTCTCTATAACCCTCATACCATTTGGATCCTGCATAGTGATGTTAAATGCAATAAACAATAGCACAAATAAAACCAAATGTTTTGGGAAGGTATTTTTTGTATTATCAATTTCATTGAAAACACTGGGTGACACACCATGTTGGTGACATAAAAGCCACCCCACCTGCTGCGGTCACAAGAAAGGGAGAACTCTGCGCCCACCCAGAATTCAAGTATCAGAGATGCTGATTAAAGGTATTCAAGGGGAGAAGAGAAACAGGATGTATAGCTTATATGAAGGCTTCAACTTGGGGGTACAACAATGTCTCAAAGCACAGAGACTAATGCTAACATTGGCATTAAAAGAGGAGGTAAAAGTTAGCTAGAAACTCTCATTCCCACCATCTTACTGGACTTTATCAATGTTCTCTGCTTTAGATCATGGTATTTAGGAATTACTTTAATTTCTTGGAGTGCTGACACATCCCTTTCAGCCAAAACAGTTTGGAGTAAGGCATGGAATAGTAACATCATTTTGATTGGAAAAGACCTTTAAGATCATCAAGTTAAACTGTTAATCCAGCATGGCCAAGTCCTCCACCAAACCACATCCCTGAGCACCACATCTACACAGGCTTTTAAATCCCTCAAGGGATGGGGACTCCAGCACTTCTCTGAGTAGTCGGTTTCAGGGCTGGATAACCCTTTGGGCAAAGAAATTTTTCCTGGTATCCAATCTAAACCTCTCCTGGCACAACTTGAGGCCATTTCCTCTTGCCTCTGGAAGGTTGTAGTAAGTCTCTGGCTGACCTACTGAACAACCCTTTCAAGCAGGAGAGCAGTGTAGGCTTTCTTTCCTGCCCATGGGCTTTGCAACAGAGCCTGCAGGGACAGCACTATGCATGCTGCAAGTGATTGCAGTGCTCACCAGCAGAGGCACAAACACAAGATCTTTTAAACCCAAAATACTGTAAAAAAAGCTACAGTGAAAGGGGTTCTGATCAAGTAGCAACCTGGAAAACTGTCAACAAGGAATCTTTGTACAGGGAAGCTGAGATGTGTTGATGGTAGCTGACCTGAATTAGTCAGCTATCTCATGGTTGTTGCTCCTGAGGCCTTTTTTTTTTTTTTTTTTTAAATGGAAACTTCTCTGCACTTGGCATTCACCTCACTGGATCTAGAGAGTAGATCCTGTTTGGTTCTGGCCAATGATGAACATCCTCAGGGAGCTTCTTGAAAGAGCTACAAGGAACAAGGAGCTGAGTGCCATCCATCCTGGTTTTGGAGAGGATTTTGGCAGAGGTTCTGCATTGCTGTAGTGACAACTCTATCATAGCAGGCAGAATTCTGGTATTTTGGGGGGACCAAAAGTTCTGGTATTTTGGGTGGATTCTCTGGGCTTTTAAGTTCCCCTGAACAGAGGTTGCTTGTCCTGTTGGTATCTCTAGTGAGCTCTCAAAAGTCTCGATGATGACTTCATATGTCATGGTAATGCTGCTACCAAGCTGAGAGAAAATAATATGGCACTTCATGTCATTTCAGAGCTCCCTGACTCTCCAGACTTGCTGGAGGTATAGCAGAGCCTGGTACACTTCTGTAGGGCTCAGCCTTCCTGTCTAAAACCTTTTTTGGAGCTGTTTAACCACCTTGCTGAATTAAAACCTGTGTGCTTGGTGGGCCTGTTGGACTGCATCCTCTTGGTATGCTTTACTTACTGCAAGAAAAACCTCTGACCATCACTCAAAACTCTTTTCTTTGAATACCTACCAGTTTGCTGCTGGCATCTACAAGCAATTCCTATGGACTTCATTTCTCTTACTAACCAGGACTATTTTACATGCTGTACGAAGCAGCAGTGGGCCCTGACTTTCTAACACCTCAGAGCTGCTGGGTGAGAACAGCTGCCTGGTGCCAGATCTCATGCCCTGACACACGGCTGTCCAGCCACAGAGGATGTTGGAGGCATTGGAGGCCCCATCCAGAGCCTGAGCCTGCACAGCATCCTGAATCCTCTCACCACCATCTCATTCCTGATGCCCTCCCGTGTGCCATGAGGCAGAACTCAGCTGACATAGTAATGCAGGGAAAAGCCTGCCTGGATGATCAGAGAATACATCCCCAAGGGATTTGAGAAGAAAGTCTTTATAAAACCTAAGATCAAAATAAATGCTTGAATTTCCAGGTATTTCTTTAAATGAAAAAAAATGCCACTGCTGCATTTTCTCATAGGCTGGGGTTTTGTTTACCTGTTGAGACATTTTTTTTCTCATGTGAAACACAAGTTTCTTGGTTCAAAGCTCCTTCAGTATAAACGCAGAACTGACCACTGCATCTCCCACACAGGCAGCGTAAATAGAATAAAAGATAGAAGGTTCAACTAAATGTATTCCCAAAAGTATGCTTGAGAAGCGGTGGAAAAGCATGCAGCAAAGCACATTTGTCAGATGACAGAGTATCATACGGGAAAGCTTTTTTCCCCGTGTGGGTAAATGTGATTCACCACCGTGCTCAGATACCTTGGTCTCTGAAAATTAGGCAGCTGGGGAGAGAGGGAGCAGAGTGGTGGAAGTTTTTCCTGCTGCAGCCCCACCCATTATCTCCAAGGGCAGCTCTGGATGATCAGAAAGTCAAGGCCAGGGCTTCAGTTCGAACTTATCTAAACATTAGCATTTAGTGAATGAAAGAAAAGCTAAAGTAACACAGCGTGCTTGAGCAATATCCTTTGTATCTCAACAGGCTAGCAGTGGCAAAGCTGGGAAAAAACCAAAACAAAACAGTTTTCCCCCAGTATCCTGGTGTAGTTCTTCAGGTAACAAGCCTTCCTCTCTGCTTTATTTCCTGTTCACAGCAGACAGTATTTTTGTGATAACACACAGTAACAATAAAAAAATTTGCTCCTAAGTATCAGCTCCCTGTTTGCTTAGAGCCATTTCAAGAATGCAAAACAGACTTCATGCTTACTCACCTAGCCAGCTAGGCCTACTTGTCAAAGAGCTCATCTGGAAATACAAAGACAATTTCTGAAACCCACAGCACTTTTTTTCCCCGTTGATCACAGCCTATGGGGCATATTGGAGAACTGCTTGAAATCTCTGGCTGCAGTAATTGTGGGCCCCATCTCCTTGCCTTCCACTGTGGGAGTCTTCAGCAGATAAACACAAAGCCCCTGCTGCTGGGAGTGGACCAGCTTGATGAACTTTCCCAGCCCTGATTATCACCATGCAAAAAGTAATATAAACTAGTTCCCTAAACTATTTTAGCAATGACCAGAGCTTCTGAATACTATCTGGGAAAGATCAATAACTGAAAACTATTATTTCAAGAAACCATAAAGGTCCTCAATATGATAGGTTCTTTGTATGAAGGTCCTTGGATAATGTAGAGAATGATTAAAGTAATATGTGAGCAACTGACATGTCCTTGAGCCTTCTAATCAAAACAAATAGCAGGGACACAAAAAAGTGTTATTAATTACAGTTTTTTCACTTAATAGCAAAAGTTCTTAAAAGAGGGGGATTTTTTAAAATAGTACATTTTAAATGGATAAAACGAAGTAAGAGCTACCAGTGCATACTTAATTACTTAGGAAATTTTGGAACAGAACAGCCTACATATTCCTCAGACTGTTAAAAAACTTAGCATGAAAAAAATAGTCAAGTGTTTGACATTCACATTCTCCATCAGTTCCATGATCACTAATATGCAGCCTCAGAAGCAGGTTGTATAGCCCGCGTGCAGGCGTGTCTTCATAGAGATGGAGAGAGAAAAAGAACAACAGTAAGCAAGACCGCCCACTGCAATGCTTTCACTGTTTTTAAAACTCTGCATTGTTGCCAAGAAGCTTTTGTTGCTAGGTAATGCAAAAAACACAGGTGTGCAAAAAGAAGTTAGTGTTTAGTGCCCAGCTTCTGATTTGGTACTGAACGTAACATGTTTCATTCTTATTGACCACCCACCCTCTCACACCTAATTGATTGTTAGTTCAAATGTGATTATTTTCCCTACTGAAGGCAAGTAGTAACCCAGCTGTGTGTTTCCCCATGCCCCACTTGCTAGGGAGAGCTGATTCTGAAACATCTTGCAAACAAAATGAAAGCTCATGCTACTTGCAAGTTCTTTGTGTTCAGTTACTCAAAGCGCTGCTCTAGCACCAGCAGAGACAGCAGCACCTGAAGGAAGGCAGAAATATCCAGGTGAAGCATTAGTTACTCTCTTTCTGGTATTGTAGGCTAGAAATAGACAATACGTGCAATTCATTTCCCAAGGCTTCCACAGTTTTGCTCAAATGCAATATACTTTTCATGTTTTTTTCAGTACTGTCTTAGTTTAGTTCGAAATATCCTCAGCTACAGAGGATTCAACAGCTTCCACTGGGGGTTTGGTCTGTACTCTTGAAGATTTTGTTGTTTGGAACGTTTATCTTGATTTTTCCGTTTTTATTTTCTTAACTTCATACCACAGTTAATTATAGCTCAAAGAGTGCAAGTAGAAAAGGGGCTGGGAAAGAAGGAAACTCCAACCAGCCCCAGGAAAAATGCAGCAGACAGTGCTTTGAGATGCGTACACAGGAGCAGCAAATAGGCAGAGAGGGCCAGCATGGAGCAGAGAAGTGAAGAAATAGCAAGTGAGGCAGCAGTCATGAAGAAAGTATGCAGGGGAGCAGTTATCCTGCAGGGAAGGAAAAAGCAGGATGACTATCATGGGCAGAGATTAATGTAACTTGGGGAAGGCTGCAGTGACAGATATGGGGAATGGAACTGAACTACCAGGGAAAAATGGCCTGTGGATGTGAAAGACAAAGAGTCAAGGGGAGAAGCAGAAGAAAATGGTAAGATGCGGGTAAAGGAGCACGTAAAAAGCCATTTGTGCTTTTGTACCTACTTAAACCTTGTTCTTTGTGCCTTGTGCTTCCTTAAACCAGAGGCAAATTTGTTTTGGGACAGGTCTATGCCATAAAGTTGTGCAGGCCTTCTTACACTGGTCAGATGTACAAAGGGATCCATGGATTGCATCTGAGGTTAAAACTGAGCTACGCTACCAAAAGTAGAGACCATTCCCAGTTAAGCAGTCAGAACTATACATTCACCAGGGCCATTTTTGTCATTCAGACAAGGATAAGCCATGCTGGCAAAAGCAGATGTAAATTGCTGATGTAAATTGTACTGGGGGAGATGCACAGCGCCCTGACTACCCCAGCAGAGCTCTCTGCATGTCAGAACAGTCATGCTGTACTAGCAGACTGTCTGTAGCACAGGCATGATTAATACTACAGGAAAAGGAATTTTTCTACTGACATAATAAAATGACTTCCACAACAGCAAAAACTGTCAGCAGAAGGTGCCCCCTGGCAGAAAAAGATAGCTTTGTGGAGCTGAGGGGCGTAAGATAGGGACATGTTTTAGATCATTTCTGGAGCTTTCATATAAAACACTTTCTTCTATGAAACAAAAACGCAGTGCTTGTGTCTGAATATTAGGAAAATGTGGATAAGAGCATTTCTGTCCTAAAACTGACACTTTTACTCATTCAACACTCACTTATTTAATTTTAAAATAAAGGATTCTTGAGAACAAAGTATACATTTTTCTTGGTTCCTGTCTTCAACTTGTGTAACAGATAACATGTTCCACAGTCTTGTTTCCTCCTGTGCAATGCAAAGAAAGTTAAAACTCTCTTAATGAGCACCTAGAGAGGAAAGGTCAGGGTAGATTTGGCAGATGTGCGCCTAAACATATTCATTTGTTTGTTTGTTTTTTCTTTTCAATTAATTTGGTGGTCAGATAAAACTATGCTCTATCTAAAACAAAACTTGAAAAGGATAAAACCCCAAACCACTATTAATAAAATGAGTGCAAGAGAGCTGTTACCTGAAATGATTAATTGAATGGCAATCTAAACTCTTGAAGCATGTTTTCTAGGAACAGGTGACAGACTTCAGTCTTCCTGAAAAGAACTCAGAGTAACTAGAAAGGGCAGAAAACATTTAAACTCCACATTTGCTTCTTGCAATCAGCGGCCCATGTAGTTACAGCAAAGGATGAAATTATTTGGGACTCATGTCTATGAACCATCCTGGATTCCTAACAGTCATGCAGAATTTATCCTGCAGCCTCTTTTGAACTGATAATAGACAGCTGTGGCTGTCTAAACTCACTGGTGGAATAATCTTCTTGGCTATGAACTTTGATTGTAAGACAACTGCAAATATAATTTTCTCTAGTCGTTTTCTGAACAATCTTAAGTACTCATTTCCCATAGACTTTCTGAGTTTGTTTCATTAAGCTGTTTGACTCTGTTTTTTCCCTCTCAAAAGTGGATGAAGGTAAGCCTTAGAGTACAAATGAGCAGCGTGAATAATCCAGAAAAATTACTTTTAAAATGGTGAAATGGAAAAAATAAAGGAACAAACAAAAAAACAAAAGGCCTGAAGGTAGAGCCTGACATCAGAAGCCAGTGCAAGAGTACGACTGAGGAGAACAGTGCTGAGGTGCCAATAGCACAGCAGACTGGAGCAGTGGCTTTCTGCCTCTAGAGATCTGGATTCAAAGACTGATTTAAAGTATATCTAAAAATTACTGTGATGGTTTCACCTTAGAGCCTTCTGAGGCCCTCCACAATTACTTACCCCTCTACACATCCATACACACATGCTAAATAAGGTTAAAAAGTTTATTGAAAAGTCTCTGTGTCTTAAAAGTAAGCTTGCTCTTGTTTCCTGTTCATTTTTACCTGGTATTTATAGGAGTTTGGCTATGGTTATAGTGAAGCAATAAAGAATTGGGTAGCAAATAGTCTCCCAAGTCCCCTGCAATTCTGAACTATGGTTCAGTATGTGGGGATGATTCACCTCAAAAGGTCTAGTCTGTCATTTCTGTGTTAGCTGTTAAGCACCCAGTCCACCAGCCAATGGATGCAATTCGCCTCTTCTTGGGATAATCTTAAAGACATATCCACAGATGATGTTTCTGGTCTAGGCTCCAGGTTACTGACACAGCAGAAGAAAGGAAGTATTCCCTGTGCCTACTTGCATGCAGTGATTCTGTAGAGCTGGTATCATTAGTCCTGTCCTGTGATGAACACCATGCTACCCAGCCACGCTGGAAAGAATGACTGGGCTCAGATTTCATATCTGGAAACTGGCAGCTCTTGTAAAACTTGGTACTTGAATAATTCTGATTGTAAATAGGAACTACAGCAAAGTCTTGTGGCAGCAAATTGGAGCTAACCATAAAAATGGAGAGTTTTGGAGAGCTGAGACCACAGTGGGATGGAGAGAAAGTAAGATGAGTGTGGTGTATGTGGTCAGTACACAAAATCTGGTAAATAACAGAGACAGTTCCTGGTGTGAGTTTGTGCTAGTGCTGACTGCAGAGAACTGCTGTACAGCTGGAGTAGTCGTGTGAAAATGTTAGCAGCATATGTAATAATAACCACTGAACTTGAATTATACAGAAATAAGTTATTATTGAAACACAGCTGTACTTTGAACAAAGGGTTGAGGAATTTAAAAGACAATGATTTGCCAAAGGGAACAGCATAAACTTATCTCAGCCAAAGAGCCACAACCAGTTCCTGTGGCTGCTCCCCACGGCTGAGTGCAAGCCCCATTTGCCTGCAGTAATGAAATGGGGACCAGGAGCTTTAATTACATGGTGTGCTCCACATCAGTTTCTATAAATCGATGTATTTTCTTTGAATGAACTAAATATCAAGTGTCTTGCAACTTTTTTTTTATCCTTTTTTATCATTGCTATCACTCTTACCATATGAAAGTTGATCACAGAGGAACTGTAATTATTCAGCTAGCAGCTAGTGGCAGTAACATCAAAGCAAAACTATGTTTATAGGGTTAATGCATGATTATTTTAGCATCCCAAGGGCTTTGGAATGCCATACCATCCAATTATCCCAGGGCTATGTGAGAAGAGGGAACTTCATGTAATTAGGAGGGCCTAAACTGAGCTTTCAGGATCAGTAAAACACACCATAGCACAATTCACACTGCCAGCTGTTTCTCCCCAAATTCTACAGGATGTAACACTACGTTTTTAAGAATTCAGAAAATGAAACATATGTTGAAAATCAGACTGTAGAGTTAATAACTATGTTTCAGTTTTTAAATAGAAAAATCATTACTTTTGCCAGATATCATAAATGTACGTATCAGATTTATCACCTCTGAATGAGCAAGAGATCTCTTATGTCATATGCTCTGCTTCTGCTAGGAACCAATACTTCATCATTGTTCAACAAAATAAAATTTTGAAAATTTTTTAAAAAGCAGATTTTTTCCCAGTGTGGGTGCCTGTAGTTATATACTTGATTCTGTATTTTCTAGCCACCTACACAGCTTGATTTTCAGAGATGGTCGTTTGCTTTTATGGCTGCTGAGCAGTCCTGAAACTTAAGCACGTGAGTATGAATTAATGCTGAACTATAGCCATTCAGTTTTAAAAACTAATAGCATAATGCATATAACTATGTGTGATCTCTGATGAAAATGGTAGGAAAATGAATGGAAATACTTTCCATCATCCCAGGTAACTGCCCAGACTACTGGGATACTGAATGAGTCACCTTTGACTCAATAAACTTTCCCAAGAAGGGCTTAATCAGCACTCAAACATTTAAGTGAAAAAAAAAAGGGATATAAAAGTAGAATTCCATTTCAGAAATTTTGGGGAAAATTCCAGAGCAAATCTATTTAGTGATAATCTGCTCTCTGAATAACACCAGGAAGTTAGTTTAAATGTGAAACTTGGTAAGAAATATTTATTTGGAATTCTCTACAGTTTGTAAAATATGCTGCAGCATGTTGAAAAACTTGAAAAACAAGAAAACAAATGAAGTTCTTCACAACAAATCTCAAACAGCTGGGAAAAGTGGTGGAGGCCACTGTGATTAAAGGGAAAGAGGAAGGTTGCTATGAATACAAAAGAAAGTGCTTTCAGGAATACAAATCCTGTAATGAAGAAATAGGTAGAACTTTAAAGAAGAGTGACATAATTCCTTTTTATAGAGATAATTTGAAAATGAATACAATTAGTAAGGTTTTCTTGGATTATCAGGCACCCATGATAACAATTTGGAAACAGGATAACAAAAATGATCTCATAAAGAGATGAATGAAAAATGAGAGGATGAAGCCAGGTATCTATGAATGGAATACATTTTCCTTGTACAGTGGGAAGGAGTTAGTGTGCAGATAACAGCAAAAAGGGATGTTAAAAATATCGCATATAAAAAATGCCAGGTAATAGGCATCCACTTACAAATGTGACCCGCAAACACCTTTAAACAATCCAGTGATATTAGAAGATGTTTGCCAAATGCTTCTGAATATAACAAGATTCTATTAATTATTAACTTGAACACGAATAGCTGTGTGTTTTGTGAGTCTACAGAATTCTGGTGATCTGCTTTTAGCGATGATCCTGCACGCTCTCTGCTGCTCATGTCTCATCCATAAACCTTTTCTGCAGACTTCAGAGGGCCCACAGTTAGAAAGATAAATGTTGTCTTATTACAATGCTTTCCATTCTTTGGGACCTATTTTTCACTTCAGCATTTATTTATCATTTGGCATTCACATTAACTCTCCAAACAAAATTCCTGATCCCATTACACAGGCACACTGTTCCATTGTAGGAATATAGAGAACTGTAATATCACCCACACAGTGCTTTCTGGGGGCATTATTTGGAAAATGGGTTTCTGACCCAGTGCTAAGCTGAACCTGGGGGCAAAATGGTGTAAGAATGAAAAGGTTCAGCTTCAGATTAATAAAATGTACGAAATATATAAGTAATGGGTCTGTTGCTTCAGTGGACATTTTTTTATTTTAGGGGGGGAATCCAGGGAGGGTTAAGATGCAGAGCTATTATTATCCTCCCTCTTCCAGAACCAACCTAACCCTAAATCTGCGTGTGCATTTCAGTTACTTTAAAAACAAAATTAAAACTATCTGTTAGTAAATTGAGATACCAAATTAAGGAACAGTGCCCCTGGTATCAAAGATGTGTACATGATTCAGTGCTATGTCTTTTTATACTTCACTGGAAGCATTTTCATTCCAAGTTACTTTGAGTTTCTCATAGAACAGACTCCATGTCATGCTGAGCGTATTCATCTGCAAGAAAGTAAGGCAATGTAACAGACACGTCTAAATGCTTACAAAACTGTTCCTGAATTATCCAATGTTTGCTACATCCCCCAAGACTAGCTTCTGAGGCAGGCTCTGAGAAAAGATGAAGTTACAGAAATGCTGATATGCCCAACTGTAAGGAATCCCAGAACTGCAATTTGCCTAGTGTCAGTTTTCTGTAAAATACTGAGACATACTGTAGGATTAAGTAACAAAATAACAACACTTAAATCATTAGAAACCATCCTGGGTTCAAAGAACAAAGGAAGACATACTGTGCATACTCCTTGTAAGTGTAGACCGTATCAAGGTTAATAACTGGTTAAAAGAAAATCACTTTTTTTCCCCCCCTTATTGTAAATAACTTCTGCCAGGATCCTGACAAGTTGTTATGAAAACCATAGAAATTACATCGCACTACACAAACATTTTCTTATCTAAGATGCTAGTCTACTCCAGCCAGGCTGAAGAGCAGAAGATCACAGAATCATAGAATCATAGAATCGACTGGGTTGGAAGGGACCTCAGAGATCATCAAGTCCAACCCTTGATCCACTACCGCTGCAGTTACCAGACCATGGCACTGAGTGCCACATCCAGTCTCTTTTTAAATATCTCCAGGGATGGAGAATCCACTACTTCCCTGGGCAGCCCATTCCAATGCCTGATCACCTTCTCCATAAAGAAATTCTTTCTAATGTCCAACCTAAACCTCCCCCGGCACAACTTGAGACCGTGCCCTCTTGTCTTGCTGAGAGTTGCCTGGGAAAAGAGACCAAACCCCCCCCTGGCTACACCCTCCTTTCAGGGAGTTGTAGAGAGCGATGAGGTCTCCCCTGAGCCTCCTCTTCTCCAGGCTGAACACCCCCAGCTCCCTCAGCCTCTCCTTATAGGGTCTGTGCTCGAGTCCCTTCACCAGCCTGGTTGCCCTCCTTTGGACCTGCTCCAGGACCTTGATATCCTTCCTCGATATCCTATATATCCTCGATATCCTATGCTAACCTTGAAAAAAGTTTTGCTGCTTTGTGTATACTAATACAGTGTGGGTGAACTCCCCACACAGTGACAGTGGAATATAACACTTCTGCGACAGCTATTGCCATCTGATTTCACGTCATGTTTTTCACTGAGAATCTTAAATCACTTTATAATAAGGACAATCTTGTGAGCACCACTGCACAGCTGAAAGAACTGAGGCAGCCAGAGGGGAACTAATCAGCAGGATGTAGAAAGGCCAAGAGCAAGAGTCCCTCTCCTAGTTACTGGCCTGCTTGTATCCACAGTGCACCCTTCAGAGCATGAAATAAAATCATCTCTCATTAACTGAGGAAGAGAGGTGTTAGCTTTATAACTATGGTTGAAGAAAAAGTTTTAGAAACTGCAGAAACCACATCTCTGACTGATACTGTTCTACTTTTACAGGTCCTGAAGGCAAGCCAGCCTGTAGCTGCACCTCTGCTCTACGCTCACTAGTAATAAAAAAAAAATCTGATGGTCTTTGGCCACTCAGGAACAGAAAGAGAAATAACTATAGGGAATGATGGATTGATGCTTTCAGGAAGGCAAGCTGTGGTTTGAAGAATACAATGGAAAAAAGCAGAAAGTCAGAATATGAAGTAAGAGGTGAAAGAAGGGAAGACTTAGTAGAAGGATTTTTTCCTTGCTCACTGCTTTTCTGTTATGCTCCTCCTGAATCTAACTTTTAGGGTGAAAAAGCCCTGACATGTCAGAGCTGATGTGTATTTGCTCACAGAGAAATAGTCTGAGGAGGGTATACAGGTGTTTCCTGTGTTGCAAAAATCATCTCTACAGAGATTCTTGTTTGCTATTACCCAAGACTTCAAAGAAAATACAAAGACGGATGTGTAAATTGTCCTGCAAATACCAGGATCCACATCTATTCTCTACTTATCAAAGCAGACACAGACACAGCTCCTGGGAATGCCTAGGAGGAAACACCATCAACAGCAGCTTTTCAAAACAACCCTCGATGTAAAGATTCTTCCTTTACCATTCCTTTCTGGGTAGAATCCCCAGTGACTCATGTCCATTTCTAAAGTTGGGAACTACATTTTTATAACACAACATGCACAGTTCTCTCACTATCCTGTTTTTTCTTAAATTCTTATGCTGCTGATCCGTTGTAATGAAGGGCCCTGCCCCTTAAGCAAAATTTATTTTTTTTTTTTTTTTTGTTTAGCTCATCCGTTGTCTTAGGAAGCATATCCCCAAAAACGACACCTAAGTTTTCTCCTAAATCCCTTTTTTGTGCCACTCAGTTCTGATTTTTCAGAGCAAGCTGTACACAATGAGACTGTGTTTTTCGGAGGTGCTGAATAATCCATTCTGACCCGAAAGTATTTGCCACACTTCTAAAAAGGGGTGCTTCCCAACTGCGGCTGGGAAGCTCGGAGCATCAAAGCAGGAAGCTCTGCAAAACCCTCACCCCTGCCTTTCCTCCTCAAACCTCCAGAGCAGAGTAAGCACTGCCAGGTGGCTGCAGAGGAGCTGATCCGTCAGGAACTCTCACTGTGCCCTGGGCTTGGGTGGGAGGACCCATGCAAAGCCCTGTGACCTGGAGCACAACCCTTTTGCAGGAGAGAAAAAGAGTACAGCCTCGGGCAATGAAACTGAATTTCGCTTCGAGGAGTTCTAGTTAATGGGAACTCAGGGAAAGCAGGATTATACTACAGTGACTGTTTCCAATGAAGTACAAAGCGCCTGCATCTCCCATGGTCCAGTCACTGCATAGCCTCTCCCGTGGGTGTTGGCTGATTACAGTGAATTAAGATAAGGGCAGCTGGGTGGGTAATTAAGGCTTCTACATACATGTTTTGAAACAGGATCGAGTAAATTCATGGCTAAAATTCTGAAAAGAAAAACAATGTAGGTTAAGCATTTTAAGTCCACCATGTTCTTACTTGCAAGATGCAAATCTTCTTCTTAAGTCTCTCACTGGAAAAGGGGTTATAAATCACAAAACGCTTGACTTTTGTTCTTTGGGACACTACAGAACCCAGGGAAATGTGTTTAATGAACATTCTTCTTGTTCAAAGCATTTCAGTAGTTCGGCTCTGATATTGTTTCAAAACTGTTTTCTCAAGGCCCTCCAGCACATGGCGTTAAGAAAAAAGTTGTCAGACTGGTTTTAACACATCTTTTCATACTGATAAGCAAAAGTTCACTGAAATAATCCTCAGTAAGATACATGTGGAATATACCTTTCTTAAGTCTTTCTTGTTGAGTTAAAACTTGAAGGAGACCTGTTTTATTCTGAGCTCGAGCAGCCTCTTTCAAACTTATTAGAAAAGCAGAGGGATGTGCCTGTCACACACTGTGCTGAGGAGAGTCTATGTCACATCCTGTTATCCGGGTCTGCTTTTAAACCTGTTTTGTAAGTACAGTGAGTGGCTGACAGTCTCCAGCTGCAAACAGCTCTGAAAGGAGTTTCAAAAGAAAACCAGACTGCTACTGTATTTTGGTTGCTAAAGGTAAAACAATAAATAGCATGTTTTCCTTAATGAAGTAAACAATTTAATCTGGTGACTATTTTGCTTAACAATGCCATCATTAAAATGGTAATGGACTGTGAGGTCCCTATTTAGCATGGTATGGCATCACACCTTTGGTGCTGTTGTTTCATCCTGTTTACAGAGAAGGTTCTGCAGTTCAGCCTGGTAAGAAGAACAAGATATTAACCAAAGAAATAAATCTCCAAAGTAGCATGTGGGTAAATCTTTAAATGAGTCTTAATAGGGTCCAGTCTATCCTGAAGCCAGTCAGCCACTTTAGTAGGATGCAAAATAGCTCTCCAGCAAGGTGGAAACAAGATAAGCTAACTACTTCTTTGAAATTGTTATTGTCTGTGTTGGAAATGGTAGTTTTAAAAGCCAAAACATGCTGAAGTTACTCAGAAAAGAAGTATTTTACTAAACCATGCTCACCATCTTACTACCATGATTTGGTAAAATTTGATTCATATTTTTTTATTTTTAATAATCAGGAGACCTGGCTGAACACAGCTGGGGGAAAAAAAAAAAAAGCAAAAAAAAAAAAAAAAAGCCCTATTTAAACAGTTTGGGGTTTTTTCCCTCTTAATTTTCCAGTGTACAAGTTAAAGCAAAGAATAATACTTTTGCAGATGGACCCAGGTATCAGACCTGGAACTTTTCCATGTTTCCTTCTCCACACTTTGGCATTACCTAGCCTCTCACTGCTGACTAGGCCCATGCCCAAAGCTTGGCAGGAATGAACGAGTCTGGGATGCCACATTCAACTCCTGTTCAAAGCAGCCAAAGGTTGTAAATCTTATTCTCCGTTATACCTAAGCTGTACTTCATGCCTTGTGATATTCCCTGGTCCTTCTGGAGACCTCCAAGACAGGAATACAGATTTACAGTGGTGTCAAGGCCCCTGCCATTTACCCTTGAATTGAGAGGCCTTAGCCAGAGCCAAGAATAACTAGAAAGCAGTAACTTTTTGGCCACACCTCCTTCTCACATCATGCCTATAGAAAGGGGTGGAAGGAATAGATAAGAAACACCACACTCTTACATTGAGGGCAGGAGGGTTTTCTTCTGTTTCCCTAAGGTTTAACGTGACTTTTCCTTGTCTGGAGGTGCATAAAAAGACATAACCTAAAAATGAAATCAGACCTGCCCTGCCAGTAAGTGAAGGAATGGTTGCTACCACAAGTGCTCCTTCTCCATAATGTTTAGTTTTCCCAGCTCACTGGGTTGCCTCAAGACGCATGGACAAAATAAAAAATGCTGATACCAGATGGGACTATCAAGAATTTCTGTGGCAGTCCCAGAAGAAGAAGATTTCTAACCTGGCATTTTCACCTGATAATGAGAGAGACTTGTGGGACCCCCCTGCCTGCATCTGCAGGACTGACTGCATGTCAGCAGAGGCCTGTGCAAGCAGATGGCATGAAAGATTGTGTCTACTGACTGTATGGCATTGCCAGGAGGGTTGACAAAACCAAGTAATGTGGTTTAACAAAAAATAAGCATGACATACCTCAGCAATTACTGATCTTAAAACTGTGGATAAAGACTGCATAATTCTTTTCAATGACTGGACATAATAGGCTACATTTGTCCATGAGGTATCAATCAGGACTTCTAATGAGTTCTTTTGAAGAAAAGCTTTGTGGCTCACTGAACTTAAACCATTATTGGTTTCTACTTTTTTCATAAAACAGTACTGGTACAATGGATTTTTAATATTTCACCACAATTTGCTTACACCCATGAAAATTATATTATTAAGTTTAGCTTTTAGTAGCAAATTATTTGAGAAATCAACTTGGCAAATTATCTCACATGAAAAGTAGAAAAAGTAACATTCACTGTTCATCTTTGAATGTCCTTGAATTAAAGGGCATGGATGCTTTTAAACACTGAGTAGCTTTCAGAAATGAAAGAAACTAAAGGGATGTTTATTTATAGCAATACCTTCTTGACAAACAATTCAAAGGAGCAAAAGGAAGAGCTGAACAGTTTGCTCCAGTGACTTTGTTCCTTTAATGAAATGTA
This sequence comes from Calypte anna, assembly GCF_003957555.1. Classification (NCBI taxonomy): domain Eukaryota; kingdom Metazoa; phylum Chordata; class Aves; order Apodiformes; family Trochilidae; genus Calypte; species Calypte anna. Next base: position 66,327,161 of record NC_044245.1, read on the forward strand.
CACACATACCCTCATACCTACCTGTTGCATGTCATGCTGACACACCCAGTGTGTCCCCTCACTACTAATGCATCTGTGAGCCCGACAGATCAGTCCTCTGTCAGTCCTCAGGCTGGCAGCAAAATCAGTCCCATGTACAGTACCACCACCACCCCCCCCGGCTTTTTTTTCCTATTTTAATATATACATAAATATATGCATATATTTAGGTTTTTTTCTTCAGAATACCATTGCTTTAGAAAAAAACAAAATTCTGGAAGAAAACTAAAGAAGAAAGGGATGTATAAAGAAAGATGGTATGTCTATTGTGGGTTTTTTCAGTTCTTCATTCTAATTCTGAAAAGCAATTCCCCACCCCTGTGAATAAAGATTTATTTCTCTGTAAGAGAAATACAGAAATCAGATTATAAGAACTGGAAGGAACAGGGAGAAATGATGCATGACTAGGCCTCAGGTTAAATTTTTTTAAACTTTTTCTTTTAGTTTGTTTTCCATTTTGAAAGTATTTAGTTTGGGGATTTCCGACTGGAACAGCATTGATCAGTTCTCTCTTTTAATCTAAGTAACAATACTGGAAAAATTTAATCTAAGTCACAGTGCTGAAAATTGTTAATCTAAAGTAACAATGCTGAGAAGAAGATGGATGCAAGCTTAAGGTTTTGAGTCAGCATTCATGTCACACCCCTTCCAAAAATTCAAGCCATCAAACAAAAGTTAAGTAATGGCTCCCTGCATGCAGAAGGACTGCGCAGGGCTATAGGAGAGTTGTGGATGAGTTCTGCACCTCACACTACATCAGTAAGGCAGTTTGTTTCTTTCTTTGTTTTCTTAGTAGTTTTCAATACATCGGGGATAAGTTACTAGAGGGGGTTTTTTGCATCAGCAAATGTAAAACTAATGTACTTAACTAACACATTTTGTTGGGATGTTTTTTAAATATTTCCTGACCTGGCTGCAAGAGTTACTCAGCTCCAGCTTCCTCCTCCTCCGTTAGCAAGGCTCACCTATGATATTTACTGCATCATTGCATCCAAGCCAAACTTGGTTACTGCGGCAACTAAGTTTTTCTTCCCAAAGGGTCACAGGGAAACACATCCTTCAGGATCCCCTAGTAACCGTCAGCCGGTGGGACTGGGGAACATCAACAGGGAAATGCCTGCTTTCCATCGCTAAGGCAGCGCCGCCAGTGCCTGCAACAAGGGGGGCAGAGTCTAGTTACATTCCTGACCCACTTTCACATCCCTCCCTCCTCCTCCTCCTCCTCCTCCTCCTTCTCCTCCTCCATCTCCTCCTCTCTTCCTGAGAGCAGCAGCAGCAGCCAGCAGGGCAGCAGGAGCCTCCATTTAGCAGCCACCAAGCTGTGTGCTGTCTCCTAGCAAGCAGCAGAAGCCCAGGTTTCCCCGGCAGCGTGCAGGGAACAGGAGGGGGAACCACAAACCTCCTGGAAAAGTCTTCCCTTCTGCCACCCTGTGTGTGCAGCGGTGCTGCTTCTCTCTTTCGTCCAGCGCTTTCACGCACACCCATCCAAAAACCCAGCCGCCCCAAATTCAGCACAAGGCTGTCCCCCTTCCCTCTGCTCCCCAGCTGGCCACCTACACTTGGGAGAGCATTTAATTTCCACTCCCAGCATCCCTTCCACCATCCTCTTGCCTCTGGATTGGCCCGGGAGCGTGGGCCTGACCCTTCTGCTCCCCTTCTCGCCCACCTCCTTTATGGAATCCCCGCCATTCCTCTCCTGCTCGCAGGCTCCCAGGGCTCATCCCTCTCCTCAGGTATTGCAAAACCTCCCATCACCTCCTGCTGCAGGTAGGTAGCTAAGTAAGAGGAGGAGAGAGCTCTCGACTGGTTTTGTATCCCTGCAGCCCTTCCCCTTGGGCAGCCGGGAGGGATTTCACCCCATGCTGGGGGCAGATGTTAACCCCTGAGCCCCACCTCACCTCACCTCACCGCGAGGGCTGTCCACCTATCCCCAGCCTTCAGCTATGGCAGGCCACGGAAGGCCCCCAACTCTTGGGAAGACGAACTGAGGGGCAGAGTGCTGCTTGCGGGGTACAGACACAGCTTCTTGGTGTCAGCACTTGGAGTGTGGCTGGGTCTAAGATGGAGGCTGCCAGCAGGGAGGCAGACAAGGCCTGGCCCTAGGCCTTAGGGCTCACCTGTCTCCCCCTGAGGCACAGAGCCCTGAAGCACTGAGAAGGGAAGGGTGCTCCGAGCACCCTGAGGAGGGGGCAGGTTTCAGAGCTCCCTCCTCACTGGGAAATGGACTGGGGGGAAGGGGATCTCTATAAGGGATTTTTAATTCTTGCTAGGCTTGCAACAATCCTATCCAAATCAGCAACTACAAGGCAAGCGTGACACCCAAGCACCCACTGCAGTGGCCATGAGAGATGTTAAAGGAAGCTTTTTTTTTTTTTTTTTTCTGGTTCTGTTATTGCAAAATACCAGCCATGACCGTGAGCAGGCTGCTCTTCAGCCAGTCTGCAAACCATGCTCTTGCTTGTGCCAAGGGAGTGCTCCCATCCCCACAGTGTTAGACACCCACTGGTCCAGGGATGCAGGCTGATGCTAGCCCGGCAGTCCCTGAGGAAATAAAAAATAAAGGGAAAATGTGATTCTCTCCACCTGCCCACAGTGGGAAGGAGCCTTAGTTTTAAAATTATTACTTATATTTCACATGTTGCTTTCTCATCCCAGTGGGGACTTCATTTGGGGGGTCTTGGAAATGTGAATAAAAATAGCTGTTTAATTTCTGAACTAAAAAAATGGCTGCTTATGAAGTTGTGCACCATTTTTTTGTGCTTGTATAACTGAAAACCACCTGTTTTCAAGTTTGGGCTTGATACATATTTCTGCCCTGTTCCTGTAAGCATTTCAGCACATGTTACACACATGCTTATGTCTGCAGAGTCAGAGGCCTGAATCTTCCATGTCACCTTAAATCTTTAGTGCTGTACCACATTTACAAAACTAGTTCAGTAAGTGATCACCAGTAACTCAAAACAACATGACACATTAGCAGTATATTATTCTCATCACGACAGAAAAGGCGTTTTTCCAGATAGTCTATATAAATATTAATGTGGCAGAGTTTTAGGTACTGAGTATGTAGTGCATCTGTATTTTTTATTATTAAATTTGAACTCAGTGTTCATATTTATCATTTAACCTAATGTTTTACAAACAAAAGGCCCTAAAATATGTCTATTATCTCTGTAGGATTTAAATTAGCATGCACTGTTGTTTGTGCTGCCAGTACTGAGATGGCAGCAGTACCTCAAGCATCTTCAAACCTTCCTCAGGTATTCTGCACAACGGTGAGTTGATGCCTATAGATAGCCACGTGCTTTGGAAGAGTTACACGCTTGTAGAGGTGTTTGTAAGGATGAGAGATTGCACACAGACTACTTCACTCCCTGATGTTTTTTAGGTCAGGCGAATACCCTGGCCTTCCCACATTTGTTGTGACCATGGTAGCAACTGCATGCCACAAAGTGCACTTGTTACTGGCAGATGTTTAAGTGGAAATGAGCAAAGAAAAATTAAAAGAAAAATGAGAGAAACCACTAAGAAAATAGTAAATGCGGAACTACAACAGTGATAAATGTAAAAGCTACTAATTTTTAGTACAGTATTTTTCACTGAGATAACCAAATCTTCTGGCTGAAATAAAACACACTCCTGAGAAAACAGCAGTAGTTATGCTGTCAATTAATTTTTCAACTCTTTAGAGCTTTTTGAGAAATAAAAGAACAGCAACTATTTGCAATGCTGCTTGATACCTAGTTATTAAAATAATGGCATCCTTATTCTCGATATCAGAAGACATAGTTGAAACAAACTGTAACGCTATTTAATAAATGATTGTTGATGAGCAGCATATACCACTCTCTATAAGGGATTTTTACTTTTTGCTAGGCTTGCAACAATCCTATCCAAATCAACAAGTACAAGATATTTCCAGGAAGAGCTGTAGAGAAGAATGTATTGTCTGGATTTATTGCTTTGCAGTACTGTATAGTGTGAAGATTTATTAATTAAACAACTTGTTCAGGGAACTTTTTGTTCCCCCAACTAGCTTTTTGCTAGTTCCTAGAAGCAGTGGAGAAAGGGAGGTGAAATTATATACAAGTTGGTGCAGACACTGAACCTAGCCACAGCTGCTTAAGTTTAAAGTTGCTTTGCACAGGTGTTATTTTCTGTATTGCAAGGCAAGTTTTAAGGTGAACTCTGCACCGTGTTCATCATAGTAAAGATGAAGGCTGCAATACCTTGGTCAGGCACTCTCCTTTGGTGAGTTTGCATTAAAGAGTGGTTTGCTAGAGAACAGATACTGAAATACTGGTTAGTAAAGCAATAAACCAAATGTGCATGCAGAAAGTTTCAAAACGCTCATAGGAATGTGGTGGGGAGGCTGTCCTGGGCTGTCCTGAGCTGCCTTGGGAACAGTACAAGGGAACAGGTCGAGGACAGGATCCACTGAGCAGCCCCAGGCAGTTCCTTAAGCTGGCCTTTATTCAGGCACCCACTGCAAGCCATAAAAACAGGCTTGTGAGGGAATCCTCAGGGAGAGGCTTTCCCAAACAACAAGGCACGACCCCAGGACAGCTGAAGCCAGGAGAGGCTCTGCTGTAAGGAGAGGACCCAGAGAACCATGTGGCACTGCACGGAGCAGGAGGATCCAGGCTGCAGTGGGAATGGCTCTCCCTGTCTCTCCTGCTTCCCTGCATCCTTCAGCTGCACTGCCTGCAGCCGGGTAAAGCCCTGGGGCTTGGGGACAACACAGGGTGTGTGAAAGAGACAACAAGAGGCAAGTAACCCCAAACAAAACCCTTTTTATACCCTTTCTTTTGAAACTGATGCCAGGGCCTGTCTCTCCTCCTCTCAAGGGCTTTTTTTTTTTTTTCCCAAAACCTTGCTGTAACTGCTGCTGATGTGTTTAAGTAGGTGAGGCCAGCAGCACACCCCTGTTTAAGGTTGACCTCGTCTGGTTTGCCTCGCAGTGAGGCTGAAGGTGCCTGACTTCATTGCTCTTCTACCTCGGGATGGGTCAGAAACGTTACCCCGCAGTAGAAAACCGCACCTCTTTGCACAGCAAAGGCAAGGCCTTGCTCTACCTCAGACATCTCTCTCTCAGTAACTGGAATTTCAGCAAGTACCTGCCCCTAAGATGAATGTTGTGCAGCATTCCCAGGCACGCCCCACCTCAAACACCAATCTTCCTCCAGGCCCCAGCACAGCTTCAGCAGCCTTTCCCTGCCTGGAGCGACACACACCAGCTTCGGAGCATGGCTCCCTGCTCCATGTGAGCTCCTGATTCATGTGGCTCTCCCATCAGCAGGCAGGGAGATGTCTGCCCCATCCCAGGGACCTGTGTGCGAGTAGTTTCCAGGGTGAAGTTCGTGCTTGGAAAGAAAGGTATTTTTTCTTTCTCTGCCGGCCCTCTTCTTGAAGATTTATATGACCAATTTATAAACCCTTCTTAATTGCAGAGATAACGTATTTAAAACATATGTGCTTCCTGTAGCGCTGCGTGCGCTTTGAATGCTGCCTGCCTCTTGCCCTGTCTACATTCACAGAAGGTACCCGTGCATATGGAAACAATCAGGCTACCCAAAAGACAACACACTTGATACTGCTAATTACACGGAGTAAACGTCGCTGGGACTATAACCAGTCTCTAGATCTGAGTCAGTGCTTTGCTGCTGAGCTAAAGAAGAAAGTCCATTATGTGTGCTCATATAGCTGGCTAAGTCCCTGCTGCACATATTGGTGATTTCTATACATGCTACATGGCAGACAGCCAAGGAATCGTAGCACAAACAGGATTTTATAACCAGTGCTATTTAAGGATGGTCAAACTGTGAAGCTCCAAAAGTTAACGATTCTAGTACACTTTCAATTAATTTTTATTGTCAAGCTGTATTTCAGGGTACTAAAGACCCATTGCAATGACAAGAAGAAGTGTGTGGGAGCAGGCAGGAATACAGTAAACATTGCTCTTCTCTCTGATTTATAGATCAGTGAATGACCTATCTGGCTGAAAAGTTATTTCTTTAGGTGGAATATATGTCTGTGTTCAGCTCCCCCCAGAAAATGCATTTTAGTAATATACAGTACTGGGCATCCAATTGCACAAATGGTACATTTAAGCCCATGCACAGAAGTAAGTATCAGCCTTTTTGCACTAAGAATATCTGAAATATTGTGTTGTTGAGACAATCTTACGATAGGCTGATAAAGAAAAGATCATATGGAGTTAAAAGTATTAAATTAATTGTAATGACCTACACAAGTAGGTCAACTTTTGACCATATACTATATTTTAAAACACAAGTACACACTGACATTTATGTGCCACAAGTTTCAAAGTCTGGATTAAAGCAGGCTGTGTGTGAGCAATGAAGGTGATAAAGCCTGGCCACATATGAGCATCAAGGTCACCAACTCAGCTCACTTCCTGTCACTCTGAAACCATAGGCCAGACCTGAGTGTTGGCTAAGTGAGAGAACTGGCTGGTAGCTGAGTTTTTCCTGCCTTTCTCCTTGCAGGGGACAAAAGTTTGGGCTTCTACCCAGACACTGTCAATTTAGAGGGACATGCTATGTTCAAGATTTTTTCCGATGTGTCTGAGACTGGACAGCAGATTTGAAAGTGATTACAGGGAGACTGTGGGACAGAGAAATTGCATAAGCCTAATTTCATTAGGAAACTTAAGGAAAAAGGCCCAAAACCCCACAACCCACACACTTTGGAAAGTATTGGTAGAGCTGGGATGCACTTAAGCATCCTGCCCTAGCTTCCAGCTGAGTGAGGCTGCTACTCCAGTTGGCTTCTCTGCTGCCCTGTTACTGCTTCATTGGCTGTGCTGATTCAGCTGTTTGTCTAGCTGCCCTTTAAGCCATTTTTGTGACACGATAGAAAACACATAACAGAAAAGAGGTACTTTTCAGGGAGCATGTGTAGTGTTTTGTGATTTTGTTTTAACCCAAAGGTCCCTAGAAATCTTTAAATCTCAGCTACACAAACAGTTGATTTGGTGCCATTGGACAGCAGGTGTGTCTCTGTGGGTGTGCAAGGGATGAGGGGGAGCTACATCAAGGGGCTCTGCTTTAGCCTGAACAAACATACGTCTGTAGGATGAAGTGGCAAAACCAGTGTTACATATGTTTAGGTGTTGCTGTTCTTCTCAAGTCCTCCAAGACTATACAGTGACCTTATGCTTGCCTCTGCAGTGCATGGATCTACTGGGTGGTCACTCTGTGGTGAGCTTCCATCCTCACCACAGGGTTCCCACTACAGCACAGTGTATTCCTGTGGGCTCACCAGTTTTGGCAGATCTAGCTTACAGTGATTTTTGCCAGTTAAGCTATATCATACCATTTTGAGAATTTAAATAATGGCAAAGCTATGTCCACAATATTTAGCCTACTGCATTAGGCTCATCTCCATGTGAAAGCTGGCATGTGGCAGACCAGAACAGGAATTTCTTGGCCCCTGCACTTAGGCTATAGATGTTCATGTAGACTGTGGCAGAAGTTACCATCTCCAGCTCTTCCCTGGCTCAGGAAGTTTTTGTTGCTTCAGATCCAGAGAGTAGGCTGTGGGATGACCACTTCCTATCTTGCTTTGGATCATAGTTTGTGACGCTGAAATACAAGGCTTCTGCTGATCTGCCTCATTCAGTCTGAAAATACGTAAGAAGGATTCAAGCACAGTTCAGCAAAGCAAAACTGAAGGGATGGTAACCACAGGCTGGGAGGACAGCATTTTTCACCAGCACCTTCACTTGGGAAGATGTGTATCTGTGGTCCAGCCCCCTCTGTGGATATTGTTAAATTATCTCTATGGAGTTTATTGTGGAGAGACCTCCTGCTTATTTCTAGCATGAAATCACCCAGCTCCTCCTTTGGTCTGGCACTGTGCTCCAGCTAACGGGGGCAGCTGCTCAGATTGTCTCTTGACTGCTTAAAATGGAGAGACATAATCTTTGGGTAGCAGTAGGGGAGGTAGCTCACACCTCTGTGAAATGCAGGTAAGCTACTTCATCAGTGATTGCCAAGTAAGAGCATCTTCACAGGAAATTTTTCTGCTGAAACCAAGCTGAAACTTCACCCTCGGCTTTCTTATAGCTACCTCCCACATCACCACATCCTTCTCTTTTCTTAATCACCTTTCAGTTTAGAAAGTGGCAGCAAGCTATGGTATTCAGCAGTAAGTCAAAAGTGGGCCTGTGAGTGTGCGTGAGGCAGGGATTATTTTATGGAGGGGTTAAAATTTGCTCTTTGAAAGCAGTGAACATTGAAGGGTCCACCTGGGGTAATGTTTCTGGCATGCTGCAATTTTACGTTGCTTCTCTAAATTTCTTGTGGAGACAAGCCCCAAGGAATCTGAAGACTTGGCTTATTTTCCTGATCCTGAAACAGATTTCTTGCCTTGCCCAGCCATGGGCAAGTCCTTTGGGTTCGCATTTTCAAGCATGGGCTTTAATTTTGGCCCTTTAGCTCGAGATACCCAGAAAGGGTCAAGCACATGTATTAATTACTTACAGCTCTAGCCAAAATTAACAGAAGCTGCCTGTACACAGAAGTGCACTGAAAACTGGATGCTGCTTAGAAAACACAGGGTCAGCTCTGTCTCACTCAGCTTGCTCACATGCTCAGTGGAGATGATAACACCTGTCCAGCTGGGGAGACCTCAGGCTAAATTATTTAATGTTTGTAAAGCATGTGAAGCAATTAACTTTTTTTTTTTTTCTTGATAGCATTATCTGCAAATCTAAAAAGAGCACTTAAAGCATTGTTCCTCTTGTTTTGGTCTTTTCACTGGATTCAAACATGGATAAACATGACCTCCTTCAACAGCAAGCTCAGCTAAATGTTGCATGCCCATAAAGAATTTGGTTTTGCTTGAAAGGATTAGTGCATGAGATTTTGGTTCCTCTCACTTGTTTATGAGAACAAATTTGCTACACATAAATCACTGCAGGTCAGAACATTGCTGTTCCCTTAGCACAAGGCAAGAGAGCACAGAATCACTCTTTAATGTTGTGCAATTGGACAGGATTTGGCTTGTCCTGATTTTGTGTTTGGAGAGCTCAGGCTGCCCTTTGTGCTTGATGTTTTACCTCTTTTTTCTCTTGAAGGTCCAGTGGAGAAATCTGACTAGGTGCATTTGCATCATGCACTCACTGCCTGCTCTTTGTCTGTGTTCAGTGTTTTGCTGAAATTAAAGTACAGCTTCCTTCTCTTTTGCTCACTGTGGGATTTCCCAGCGTTTCACCAGGCTGCAGTCTGATGCACTCTTCAAGCTGGCACCAATGCTGCAAGAAGCAGTTGTATTTTCTTTATACCTGTTCTCTTGTACCTAGTCCAGAGTTCATGTGGCTGTAAGTTGGACCAGAAGAGGGAAGCAATCTGGCTCAGAAAATAACTGTTCCTGGTTTTCAATCAGCTTAGTTTTGTGTGGTTCAGTTTCGTGCACGGCAAAAGCAGGAGTTGCAAAGGGAGTCAAGGACTGATCCTTCAGGTGACCTTGCATAGTGGTGTTTGCAGAAATGCAGTCTTAATCTTTGCCACCTTGTGACACTTCATCTCTCTTTGTGCCATTATGTCTTGGTGGGTGGTGGCAATAAGTTAATGTTACTCGGTAGTCAGCAAGTAGTGGGGATAAAGACCCATATTGTGCTTTTCAGATCCCAAGGCTCTCCCTCCTCCCCCTTTCCATTCTTTGGTTTGCTTAGTGGAGCTACCCTGATTCCCACAAGCTAACAATCTGTCTGAGGAGAAACAATTAAACCCACAGCAGTTGTTGACATCTTATTTTCTTTTTTTTCCAATGGCATAACGAGTACTCTGGTCCAGCTTGTCCTTTTGTGTTCTCCATCCCAGGCTCTCCTCCCAGATGCAAAGACCCCATGAGGATGGGGACAGAACAGTGGCTCTTCCAAACAATTTGGACCAAGAGACCGCTAATGACAATCAGCATTTCTCACAGGCCATGATGTGGTTATGGAGCAGGCTATTAATTGAAAACATTACTCAAAATGGGCACGGTCCCTTGGACAACTGTGGGCTGCTTCCCATGCCCTCTTGAGTCCATGGTGCTGGCTGCAGTAAGCCTTAAAGCCTGGGGAGGATGGACCGTGGTTGCAAGAGGTCCTGAGAACAGCTCAGGTATCTTTTCCAGGAGGTGGAGTGCACAGTCCCTGCTCCGTGGTCTTTTGGAGCTCAGTTTCAATCAGATGCCGAAAACAGCATCCTGCTGCAAAAGAGACAGAAAGTCCTAGAAACAAACTCCTAATATAAAAAGCCCTACAGGAGCCAGATGCCCTCAACCCTGACAAAGATTGGTTGGGTGGCTTGGCTGGATCATCTTTCACTTTGCTTTGGCAAGGGGGGGAGCACAGAATGATGCAGAGTTTTCACCTGAACTTGTCTTTAATTTATGTATGCCTGTATGTATGTATTTATTTACTTATTCTTATTTGTTTTAAATGCTGCAGATGGGAGTCATTCTACAGAGTGCAGTGCCAGCACAGGGACAGAAAGGGAGGAGGGCTGTAGGTACGGAGGAGCAGTCATTCCTGCATCCGGCGTGGATTTATGCTCCGTGAGAGCTCGGGTTAGATCATCGCTGTGGAAAGGAAATCCATCGACCGTATCTCCTGGAGGTATGGGAGGATCTGCGACAAGTCTCCTGGGGCAGGCTGAATCTCTGGGCAGGGAACCTCTCTGGAGATGGGCGAAGGGAGAGACAGACACTCCGCCGCGCTGCCCTCCTCTGCAAAGCCGGGACGCAAGGTCTGAGGACGTCAGCTGCTCCTCCATCGGGCCGGCCTGACTCTTGCCGACCTGCACGGTAAGTCGGCAGCGCTGCTCGGTGTCACTCGGGTTCCGAGGGCTGCCGAGGGGCAGGTGTTCCCCTCAGCCGGGACGCGGACCGAACCCCTCCAGGGGAGGTTTCGCGGGAGGCTTCCCGCCTGCCACCAGGGGGAGCCGCGCCGCGCCGGGCCGGGCCGCCCCCGCCCTCCCTCTCCGCCCCACCGGCCCCGCCCCTGGGCCCTGGACCCGATCCCCACCCCCCCCCGCTTCTTTGCAACCAGCTCACTCCGCTTCCCCCACATCAAGCTTTTCACCTCACACCCGCCCGGCGTTATGCTGTGTTGGGCCTGGGGGCGAAACCTGCTGCACCTCGGCTTCCCGTGAGGAAAGCGCCCGCGGGCCGCCGCAGCTCCGCGGGGGGAACAAATGTGGCGGCGGCGGCGGCTTGAGGCGGTTGTGGCATCTCGGGGGTGACCTCCGAGGGAGCTGCCGGGCTGTTGGGAAGGACCAGGTTGCCGACTTCCCTCCCTCTCCACGGCGGAGTCAGCAGGCATCGTTCAAGAGGAGGGGTTTTAAGTCAAACCCGGAGAGGGAGTTAGTCTGGGAATCGCATCCCTTTGCTCCTCTGCTCCACAGCGCTTGGCCATTCCTCCTCTCCCCATCAGCTGCGCACACTGTGTAGTGTCCCAGGGTTGGGGGGGTTGTTGCGTGGAACTTTTGCATGTGTTGGAATAAAGCCGTTCCCTATAAGCAGGATTCTAGGTTGAAGCGAAGCCTTCTTGGAATAGGGTTTTATTTCCTATCAAGCCAGCAGAGAGTTGTTTCATTTTGCTGCAGTTTGCAGTGTCTGACCAAATGCGGGTGGATACTTCTTGTCTTCCTTCCTCTTTATATTTCCAGTCTGGGAAACGGCAAAAAACTTAGTGAAGAGGGTAACATCTGTGTGAGACAGAGAGAGAGAGAGAGAGAAAGATGAGGCGGGCTGGCCAACCAGCCAGCCTCAAGAGATGGTAACACAGAAGAGCTATTCATTCTGAGAGCCAGTTGCTCCTTGCCCTGCTAGATTATGAATTGGACACCTTACTAAGAGTTGATCCTCCAGCAGCCCCACCCAGGTCTGTGCTCATGCTCTGAACCAGTGGAACGTAATCCCACTTCACTATCGATGCCTGTTACTGGATAAGCACATGTGCCAAGCAGGGCAGAGGATACTAGGCAGAAAGCAGCAGCATGGGGGCTGTTTGCTGAACAGCCAGTTTAAGGCAGAGGTTTGGGAGGAAATTTTGAGGAGGTTGGTTTGCACTGAATTTGCACTGCTGCAATGATGCTTCTTGCTGTCTTACCAAATAATTAGACAAACTTTTTTTTTTTTTTTTCCCCCCTAACTTTTCTTTTTGCTTGTTCTGTCAGTTCAAAATACTGACTCACTGGCACAATGGGCCAACCAAAATGTTGCTGCTGGAATCAACCACTGGAAGAGCCTGATGATATAACCCCACCACAGCACAGGCTTTGAGTGGGACTCTGGTGATTTCAGGCTTCTCTTCTGATGGTTCACTTGGTCACTTATTTCTTGTCAGGTCAGCCCAAAGGCCAATCTGCCAGATTTAGGCAGATGTCAGGTTGAATGGTTGTTGTGAACATTTCACGGGAACATTAAGTTTAAAAAATTCAACAAAGTGTTATCATCCTTGTCAATTCTTCCAAGCTTTTTTGACCTTTGTGCACCTTTCAATCATTTGAAAAGTTATCTGGAATTTGCAATGCATTAAGTTACTGCCAGATGCCAGAAATAAAATCTGGCATATATTCTACAGGGCTTATTTTTATGCTGAAGAAAACAGGATGGAGTATTATAAACTTGTTTTAGTGTCTCTGAATGCTATACCTGCTCATACATCCATGTTTTTCCATCCAGGGAAAACCAGCAAGGCAGTTCATGCAATGCTAGATGCCTCATGAGTATTCTGCATTGTCAGAGCATTTATCCTGAACATTGTATAGATACAGGGCTGGTTGGTTTCCTTACTGAGGTACTGCTGGTTTGCTTTCCTTGGCAGACAAGGGACAACATATTTAGATAAATCGCAGCTGAGCAGGGTCCCAAAATTAAAAAGTAACATGGAAATGCAACCTTAAAACAAGACCTCTTCCTGTGCAGCAGTAACCTGTGGACATAGATTCAGGTGTATTTCAGTGTTATCTTTTGGACTTTTTGACTTGGTTTGCAACTTATATAATTGAAAAGCAGCTTTTGTGTTTCCTTTAGGAGAAACTAAATTTCTTTTAGATCTGATTATTATGAGAGATTCATTTTTCATTTGAAAATGTTTGTGTGCTTCTCTCTAGAGGTTCTGAGTCCTTGACTGTCACTGATGTGTTGGAGAGGAATGAGTCCTCAGATGTTCCTGTCTGGATACCTTTATGGATTTGCTCCAATTACTTCATGAACTCATGAAAATTAACACAATTTCTCTCTCTTTTCATCTCTTTTTTTTTTTTTTTTTACAGAGGCACTTTTGCACATAGGTATTTCCTAGCAAAACAATGCCTCTGAATTCACATGCTGTGCTTGTATGTCTGTCCATGTATATGACTCCATGTGCCTTACCTCTGCTCCTCTCCAAAAGCTTGGGCCTGTTGGTCAGTTAATATGGCAAAAGAATACTCATCTGGAAGTGAATTTCCTATAAGGTTAAACAAGAGAGCCAGATGAGTAAAGAGTGCCTGTTTGTGCTACAAGCATCATGGTATTGTCAGCTCAGCTCACCTTTGATCAAGCACCAGAAAACTCCCACTGGAATGTGCTCTTGGAAATCGATCAGACTTAATCCTGTCTGTCAGTTGTGGACTACTTGTCTGTACTGGTGGTTTTTTGTACAGCTAGAATAGGGACTGGAAGGCTGAGTTGAAAAACTGGAGTTTCTCTTTTTTTCTACACTATTGAGATTTATAGTTGTCTCCTGCAGGTAATCAGGAATCCGTAGGTGTGTCCTAGGCACTGGGGTATCTCTGGTATTCTTACCTTCATATTGGGTATTTATTTTGTTACAGAGCACTATAACCATCGGATTTCAATATAATAGTAAAAACTGGGATGGGGATGTTGTTAACCAAATTTTTTTGCTAAGGTCATGAAGACTTTGCAGATAAAGTCAAAGCCTGGAATTTAATCTGGGAATGAATAGTCAGCAGAGCAAAGATCATAGCTCAAGCTTGTTTGGTGGTGCTGCTGAGCAAATGGACTGAAGCATTCTTGTACGGGACATCATTTCTAAACCTGCCAGGTTGTAGAAATCAAGCATAAGGGCCAAGTTTAATCTAGTATGTTATCTTGATGAGAAATAGTGCTGAAGAACTGAGGGTTTTGCAGTAACAGTTATTGGGGTTTCTGTGATGAATGAGTTCAGATAAACATTAGATCTTCCACTAGTTTTAATGCCAGTGATAGAAAATGGGTGACATTGTGGGAGTGTAAAATACTTTCCTGTCCCATCATCAGCCCAGTCTCTTGTGACAGTTCAGCTTCTACCAACTTCTCTTCATTCATTTGTTGATTTCAGCCAAGACCTTGAAGAGCTGGGTAATGGTGTTATTTGCATGGGAGGTGAAGATGATGGAGCGATGGGTGTCATATGTGTACTGCTGACAAGAAAATCCATGGTGCCACTGAACCTTCTCTAGAGGCTTTATATAGATATTGAACAGGCTGGGTGAGGGGAAAGAATCTTGTGTTATTCAGCAAGTGGAAAAAGTTTTGGAGGTTAAGGAAAGAGCAAGTGTTTATCATAAATCTCTTGAGTGTACAAGAGATTTATGGAAAGGATGTCTGAAGATGTACCAGCTCAGTTCCTTAAGGCTGCAGACAGGCATTTATTTTCAAGCAGCTGAGCTGGCTGTAGATCTTACAGCACTCCAGACGCTTGCTACCAATCCTCTGCTGATGGCGCCTGTGCCACTTGCTCTGCTATTAGTAAAGGTGGTCCAAGGACTTTCTAGTCTGTCAGGTGATACCTCTCAGTTTTAAGTGCTTACAAAAGTGGTGTTAGTAAACCCAGCTGACACTGATTTACGTTTAAAAGAGAGCTGTTTACTAGCACAGCCTTAGTCTTAGTTTTAGAAAGGAGGGAAAGGGGAGAAGGTTGCAGCCTTTCTCACAGAATGTGTCCATAGCAGGGTTCCTGTATTGCCTCCTACAGGGCTGACGATGGGTAAGGCATGTGTGTGGGATTGGATACATCTATTGGAACAGACCATATCACTCCTGTTTCAGTGTATATGCAGCTGGGTGTGTTGTGCCAAGCATGTGCCTAAAATACATGTGAAGTCCTTGTTACATGAACAACTAAAATGGTGTATTTGGAGCTGTGCCAGCCTCCTGTCTAAGAGCTGTAGGATGGGTACAAAATGTGGTGGAAGCCCAGGTAACTAAGAGATAATTAGTAGCCAAATTTACTAACAGAGCATTTACAAGAAGTTTGTATTAATTGTTATGTTAGCATCACTGCCGTTAAAGCTGAACCAACAAGTTGTAACAAAATGTTCAAGAATATCCAGTTAAGGGCAAAGAAGGAAGCTCCTGTGCTCAAGGGCTCATTCACAAGTGGGAGGAAGCAGGAAGAAAATGTGTGACTGGTTTATAAACAGTGCTGGAGTCCTTACATGTTTTGCAGATCCAAAAATACACAACTGTAGAAAAATCCTGGATGCATGCATTGGGAAACTGGAACAAGCTATAATACCGTGTGTGGCCCAGTTGTAAATGTGTGCTGGCAGTGCTTTAGCATGGAGAGCTGACAGTAACCACTACTATGACTTTCAGGTACTGAAACATGCTCCCCACTATTGAATGGTCCTCTTGAAGGACTGTTGAGACTCAGGAGCCTCCAAGCATCCTGGAAACAACCCGTAGCCTTTCTGAAACATGGAAACGAGCACACAATTTTAAAATTCTCCCTTCATCAAGAAACAAACCTGACCTTTCTGGTAAAGCTGATGATCTGTTTTGTGACACAAACCTGTAGAAATGGGCCACCCAAGTCTGGCTGTAAAGGAGATCCCTGACTTACTGGTCATCATGTTTCTGAGCTGGGCCAGAATGGAGCATCCTACCTTAACCACAGTCTGAAACTCTAGTGGAATTTGGCCTTGGGTCCGAACCCAAGGCACAGGCTCCTCTCTAAATAAAAATAACTAGATCACAAGCTATTTTGAGGTGGTGACTTTTAGACAAGAAATGTAGGGCTTGCATAGGTTTTTACTTCTGTCAAATACATCTGGATGCTGTCTTCCTTCCAGCTGATACTCTAAAAACACTTTCATCACCTCAGAGCCAAACTGCTTCAACAGGAAGGTGGAAACTCTGGTACAACTGGCATTATTCGTGGTAAACACTGGTAGGTTTTGGGTTATGTGGGTGGGCTTTTTTGTTTGATGTTGTTGGTTTTTTTTTCACACAACATTCTGCTGCTCTGGTTGCTGCTAATGCTGATACAGTTTCTGTCATGGCCTGTGATGAACAGTATATGTAGTGCTGGGTCAAGATAAGAGCCAACATCATGTTGGAAAGCCTTCTCTAAATAAGAATCCCCCCTCTTCTGGCTGTCTTGACAGGGAGCTGGTTAATGAAGTTGCCATGCCTGGTGCCATTTACATACCTGCCAAAGCTGTTGATCTCTGTTACTTCCTGCCTTCCCCAGCACCCACTAGCAAATCTACTGGTTTTTTTTCCTGTTTACCTGGCTGCTCCTAGTATAACAGTACGGATAGTTTCCCTTCCCAAAGAATGTGGTGAGATATAGCTGGTTATGAGGGAGAGGAGGCAGATGAGGAAGTGGTATGCTGGGACCTGACTGTCAATGGCACAAAGCAGCAAGCACTGAAGCATTTTTTACTTCATCAGTGGGAGGTGGCTGCTTGTGGTACCCTGGTGGGAGGATTCCCACTGGGCTCAGCAGCTAGCCAGCCAGAGGGTTTTAGTGCTGGGTTCTAAGATAAGAGCACTTTACACCTTGGAGCTCCAAGGAGCCTGCAAACCTCAGTGAATGTAAAGCTCTGTAAGATATTATCCTGTTGTATTGCTTAAGATGTCGCAGGAAGTTTTCAGCTTTGCCAAGGGTATGAACTAGATTTTTTGACTCATGGGTCTGGGCTATAATAGAAGGAATTTTCTTTCTCTTAGCATAGCTGGCATACCTTCTCATTGATATTATCCCATCTTTTCCTCATCACTGGGTGACATCTGATCTCTGTGACTTTTGTACACCGTCCAAGTTCTATTGTGTTTGGTCCAAGATCTCACCTTTCCTTTCTGGCTCTTCTAATTCTGTTTCAGTCTCTGGCAATTCCCGAAGGCTCATCCCAAGCCTGGCTGCCAAACCCTTGGAAAGCAGGGTGCTCCTTGGTGATGTATCTCACCATGGCCTGGAGATTTCCTATACCAGCCACAGGAATGGTCGCTAAACTCCAGAGTGGAGGATGGCTATTGCCACCCACACACTTCCTGCAATTTCTGCTTAAACACAGTGTTTTCATTGCCTGTGGTTGGTATGTGAAGCTGCTGTCCCCTTCAAAGTGGCTTTATTTTAATCTTCAGTTCAGTGATTTTGACAGCGTACTTGTGAACCAGTATCTAAGGTTTTCTTTAGAATCAGGTTAACACAGAGCATTGCTTTTGTCAACATTGTTTTTCTTTTATCTCTAATGTGACTTGATTATTTTATGGCTATTCTCTTTTTCCCCTTTTCTGTTAAAGATTTGCAATTGTTCTTTTGGACTATGGATACTATGGACCAGATCTTGCCCTAACTTATACCTGTAAGAGCAGTGAAACCATGTGCATGCACACGAGGACAGAGTTAGCAGGATGCTGAAGTTGTTTTCTTGTTCCCAAGAGTCATGTGGTCTAGAGGACTAATGCTGGTATCCTAATCATTTAGGATTATATAGTTCCTAAATATATAAATCTTGATGTACAGATAGCTTCTTTCTTGGCTGTATACTTTTATTGGTGAAAAGATATGTATATATTTTGAAAAAAAAATAGATACTGTACTGGTAGAACCCCTTACTGGAGTTGCAACACTAATATAACAGCTTTTTACACAATATAGCACTTTTCCTATCCTACCTAGTCCTAAAGTCTTACCTACACCCGGAGATTTCCCAGATTGAGAAGTGTATTCAAATGATGTTTAACATTCGTGCAGAGGGTGAAAATCAAGATTTAGGTTCAGTTTTGTTGGGGGTTTTTACGTCTCAGAATTTGATCTGGCAAATTTAAATTATTTTTTTTTTCATTTTGGATCAACTGAAGGTTTTGATTTTGAGTTTTGCAGGTTACCTAATGCAATACAAATAGACAAAAAATTAAAATGAAAGTAGTTTTAGCATAATAATTCTGTGTTGCATTTCAAAGGGACTGAAAAATGTTACAGCACTGCTGGAACTCCTTGTTTTCCTGATTTTCTTCTTAAGGGAAATCCTGGAAAAATCAGCTGGATTTTCTGATGTGTTTTGATTCCAGCAGAACAGGATTCCAGCAGAGATTTTTTTTTCCTGGTGGATGGAGAAGAGCAGGACCAGCAGAGCTCCCTGTGCAGAGGGTGTTATTCAGAAGAAGAGCACTCCCTCACCCGTGGAGAGGAGCAATCCAATACTTCTTCCATCCGGGGGCAGGAGGGGGAAAGAGGGAGGAGATGGGGGATAAGGATGATTCCTTCCCAGTGCTCAAGGCTGCCGGCCAAGAATGTAAGTCTAAATTCAAGCCCAGTGAGTGCTGTGCCAGATCCAGAGAGTTTGGAGTCCCTTTGTCCAGAAGCTTCCAATACTTGAGGGAGTTGCCAAATGGGATGTGTGGCATCCATGTAATATATCTGATGCTTGAAAACTGGTTCTTACTGAGGTTACTGTGGTGCCTGAGGCAAAAGTACTTCTGATTCCTTACACCAGAGCACTGCTGTTCTCCTTAAACCCAGCTACCCTGGCAGTTCAGGACAACCTCCTGCCTCGGGTCAGGCTGGGGCGGATGGCAAACACAGGGAGAGGAAAGGTGGTGCTGCCTTTGACCCTGCTCTCTCTGGGAAGGGAGGACTTGATGCTGTTTGCATTTCTCCCTAGACAGAACTATTAAGTCTGATGACAGAAATGAACCTTTCCCCCTGGATGCAGGCCAAAAGACTTTTTTTTTTTTTTTTTTTTCCCCTCCTGTCTCTTTCATAACTGTGGCTTTCACGTATCTCTGGAACATATCACGTTCTACTGCCATGTGCTGTAGGTGTGCTCCCCTTTTTTCTTCAGCTGCACCCTGCTTCCCATCTGCCAGAGAAGAGCCTCTCCTTGTCAGGCTGATGCTTGTTTGCCACAGGTGACAGGGTGGACCAGAGCCATTGCTTCTGCCCCAGGGGAGAGCCTCTGCATCTAAGAGAGAGGGAAATCTGCTCTGGAAACATCATCTAGCAGCCTCTGTGTCAACAGGGCCGCAGCAATTCCTGTGGGATGAGAGTGCCTGTGTTCTTCTGCCTCGTCAGAAAGTTCAGCCAGTTGTGCTTGTGCAAACCCCTGGAGAGCTTTGAGGTTGAGCAGGTGTCAGCGAGGACATAGCACGGGTTGCAGAACTCCTATGACAGGCTGTACTGGACAGAGAGGAAACTTGTCTTGGTATGAATTAATTTGATGTTGCGTGGGGGTGCCAGCGGAGGTCAGTAGGCAGGGGGAATCCCATGCTGATGCTTCCCAAGCCAGGAGTACCTAAGGTGAGCTTCCCATTTCTATACTAGTGGGGCTCACATCAAATTCCAAGAGGCTGATGAGGGCTGCCTGTAGAGCAACTCTGATGCAGGGCGTGCCATTGCAGAGCTTCGCAGAAGGGCATCTGTTCAGCCAGTGCCCAGGAAGAGGTGGAGCAGAAGCAAAGTAGTTTGATGTGGTGTGGTTCTCTTAGGCCTGAATTACCAGTAATCTGGGTGTGAAAGGACCTACTGGGATATTGTGGCAAAAAGTTTATAACCCAGGTCCATACCTGCATCCAGCCCATTGCTAGAGGCTAAAGGAAATGTGATCCCTCCATCCCTTCTCCTTCCAATGTCAGTCATGATCCTGGCACACATTCTTCCAGCTTTCTGGAGCTTCTTTTCAGAGCTGTACTGCTGCACTGAGGACAGGAGCTCTGGACCAGAAAATGAGAGGTTAAGCTTTTTTTTCTGGGGCAATCCCAGCCTGGGCAGCCATGATGTCTGTACTCCAGCTCCACAGGCAGCAGCAGCCCTGCTTGTCCCCTGCAGCATGTGCCAGGAGGAAGGTTTCAGCTGCAAAACAGAGCATGGTTTCCCTGGGTCTCCCGGGGTTGGGGTCCAGATAGTGTGTCTTTTTCCTGGCATCCCACCAGTGTGGAATATACCCTTTCTCTGGCCTCTCACTTGCTCCTTCTTCTCCTCTGTTCACATCAGGACTGCTTTTTCCCCCAGCACAGTGAGCACTCCCCTGCCTTTCTGTCCCATGCTGGCCAGGAGCAAGGCTTTCTCTGTGAGTCTCCCAGGCAGCTGACTTGTTTCCAGCATGCTACAGGCAGGCCTCTATTCGGATGAATGTCCCTGTTAAATATGTATGAATCTGATTGACTTTGCTTGCTAGTGGCCCAGGTTTTATTCCTTTTTATTCATTCGTGGATGCCTCCTGCTAAACAGGGAGTCATGACCACACCTCTGTGAGTTTTGAATCATTTGAGAGGCTGCTTGTCTCTAAAGCTTCCTCCCCTCCTCCTTGGCTCCATCTCCCTCTGGCTTATTCCCCCTCCACCCCCCTCTCTGCAGCTGCTGGACAGCTTTGTGACCACCAGTTAGGATGGCTGTTTGCCACTCTCTCATGATTGCTGCCATGTGCTGTTTTCCTTATGCCTGTTCCCTGTTTTCTCGCTGGTCAAAGAGGAATTCTCCTCTGCAGAGAGAGAAGCAGGCGCAGTTGTTGCCTCCTTACTCCATGGAAAGCCTAGCCTTTTTTTTTTTTTTTTTTTTTTTTATTATGGCCACCAGTGATTTTTTGCCATGTACACCCTAAGGTTTTTGTTTGTCTTCAAATGGCTGATACTTTGGCTTTCTACTTAGAATTTGTATTAGCCTATGGCTGGGAGGGCTTTAACTCATGTACCCCTTCGTAGCTGATGCCAAAGGAACTTTAGCATGTGACTCCTGCTGAGGCTTTGCCTTTTAAAAACTTTTAGGTTGTTGTAGTCAGGGAATCCTACCCAGACCTACAGGCCACACTTGCACTGTGAAATAAAAGCAAGTTTTGGCAGAGAGATCTCCAAGTGCAGGTACTGACCCACAAGCTAGTGTGCTACCTGCTGAAACAGCGGCTGGTGAGAAACACCACCTAAGCCTGGGTGTCATCAAGGTTGGCAATCCCCTAAAGGGACCTGCACGGGCCACCTGGATTGGGCAGGTGATGTCAGGTGTCCTTGTCCTGCCCAATCCAGGAGTCTGTGAACCAAAGAAGGAAGCACTTTTCCCTCCTCCACTGCCTAAATCTGCTCCTATGATTTCCTGGCAGCCTGCAGTGGCCAGCAGGGAGCCACTCCAGCCTTTGACCAGGGTACCGGGTCCCTGCTGACTCCCAGCCAGAGCAGCCTGTGAAATGGCAGTGTGAATCAGGGTGCACGGGCAACCAGGGAGAGCTTCACAGTCCACCTGGGTGCGGGGCAGCCTCCTCAGCTGCTGTGGCTGTGTGTGACTTGAGTGTCCTGTGCTCCAGCAGTCTCTTGCTCCCATCTGCTCCCTGACCTTTTCCTGCCAGGTCCGAGATAGGGCCACAGGCCACCTCTCCCATCCCCCTCTCCCTCTTTAAAGATACAATATGATTCCTTTATCTCCCCACACCAGGCAAGCCTGGGATGCTCAGAGGTACAGATAACATTGCC
Organism: Calypte anna; assembly: GCF_003957555.1. Classification (NCBI taxonomy): domain Eukaryota; kingdom Metazoa; phylum Chordata; class Aves; order Apodiformes; family Trochilidae; genus Calypte; species Calypte anna. The sequence continues at coordinate 66,348,893 of NC_044245.1, forward strand.
GCGGTGGCTGGTTGTGGCTCCTGGTTGCTGGGAGCCACAAGGCTCAGTGGGGCCCTGGGGGATGGATGGGCTCAGGCTGCAGTGCAAAAGCTGGTGGGTAAGACAGGATGTGTACTAAAAAAAACCAGTTTATGGCCTGTTAAGGGAGTTTGGGAGAAAGCTGATCTCTGCCTAAACTGCTAGTGGGTAATTGGGGTTGTTGTTTCTCTGGGTCTGCTCGTCCAATGACAAAATGTATCTGGCCTCACTGATGCTTAAAAATACCTAGTTTACCTATGTGGTGATGCAAATTCAAAACTGCTTTTGGTAAAATCACAGAAGAAAGAGCAAAAATTTTAGGCACTACTAGCACAGAATACCAGTGATGCTCCCATTCAATACCACAGTGCATTTTCCTGTGATGTTTTACAGTGAAAACAACAAGCAAGGCGTCTTTCAACTTTAGAATCAAAATATATTTACAATAACAGAAATATGTAGGAATTCAATATTGTCCAGGCCATTGGATTAAAAGCCTGCCTCTCAACTTATTTATCCCTGAACCTATGGCTTTTACTGCATGCTTTTCCACAAGCATCAGAGCATTCGTGTTTCATTTGTCTTTTCTGTGGACAGATGAAATAATTTTGGAGCATGGATGTGGTGGTGAAAGATGTATGAGTGAATTTACATCTCTGGGATAAAGGGAGAAGCCAAAGAAAGATTCCCCTGTGAGCTGGCTCTTATCATGAGTGTGAACTTCTTACTCAGCACAAGCCCAGACTGCCAGAATTGCAGAGCCAGGTGCCATCGGGGCTACAAACCCTGGAGTTTCCTGGTTCCCTGGATCAGGCAAGGGAGCTGGTGCTCCTCTGGCAGGAACTTCTGAGTCCAGGTCAGATGAATGGCAGGCACCTGAAACTTGGCATGTGACTCTACTCCTCTGGAATTTAGGAAAACACCCTTCTGATTTTAACAAATTACCTTGGGGCCAGGTCCTTTAACATTTTGAGCATCCTTGGGTATTGGCTAGAGCTGGGAGAAACCTAAGGTTTTGGAGAATAATTTCCATGATACTCAAGTGGGATGTTTCATGTTTAAGTACTCAAGTTTCCAGGCAGCAAGGATATGGCAGATACTCTGACTCACTACAAGAAAAATCACTCCTAGTGACTCAAAGACTTGGATGCTGTTGTTTCCTAGTTAATCACTGTGTTCCACTGTGGGTCCAAAATCCTTCTCTGAGGATCAGAGAAAGTTTGTGGCCTCGAGAATCCTTTCTGCTACCGTGCAGAAAGGGTGTAGAGACTAACTTCTTGCTGCCCATCAGTGCCATTTACAGAACTAATTAATTTATTGTGTGTTATCACAAATGACCAGGTAGGCTCTGAAATACTGATGGTGTTAGTTTTGCCTAAAATGTGGACTTTGGGGAGAAACTTGGACTTTTTTGGTGTTATGATTTTATTTTTTTTTTTTCAAGAGGGCAGTAAGAGATGCCAGCCTTTGCCTTGATGTGGCTGGTAAACCAGGAAAGTTTCCACTGGGTGAAAGGTGAAGTTTATATCTTTCATAGCTTTCAGTTTGATTTTTGTGTCCCATGGTTGTTTTGTACCAAATGACTAAAAACCTGAATGTTATGCATTGGAATTCCAGACAGCTCATCTCCTTTGCCCTAAGACCAAAGTGTATGCTGCCGTCAGCAAGGAAAATAGTATGTCCATGGATGGGAGCACTTTCTAAGTCTGTGATAATTTTGCATTTAATGGGTATGTAAGAAACCTAGGAAATCATAATTGAAACCTAAGCTTTTCTTTTTCCTAAAAGTGGGTCTCAGAATGTAACTTTTCTTAAATATATGAGATGAAAAGGCAAGCTCTTGAAAGAGATGAAGCATGCCCTCATGTGGTAATATTTTTTCCTTATAATACCTGTTTGTTTTGGTTTTTTAAACCCCAAATAATCTATTACGATGAGTTATGTCATCACATCAGGCTGGCATACAGGATGGATGTTATGATACAAAGCTGGCATACCCACAAAATGTTCAGAAATAATTATATGGACTCTAAATATCGTTACCCGAGTCCCTGCATGAGTGCTTTTATTCTAATATAAGAATAGCTCCACACAGGAATTCTCAAATGAACAAAGGTGTGAATTCAAACTTGTCCTGTACTCTGCTCTGTGGGAAAGTTGCTTTCCATGACTGAAAGCAAAGTTTAAAATTGTTACAAAGTCCTGGGTGGACAAATCTGAAACCAGCATAATCATTGTTGAAGTCAATTTTAAGCTAAGCTAGAATAAACCACAATTGAAATCTAAATTGTTGAGCTGGTCAGAATAACTCACTCTAAAAATCATGTTATTTATTGAGCTAGTAGAACTTTGGCTGCAGAAGATGTGCAATGATGTGGATAAACCTTTGGAAACCTGGATCTGCTGTACATTTTACATTTTTGACACATAGAGGTTGGGTTTTAAAACTCACACTGACACTGCTCTGATGAATTGGGAAGTTCTAGTGGTGCTTGATACACTATTGTCTGCTTTTACTGCAGATGAATTTTCTATTTTTCTTCCCTGAATTTAAATAATAAATGTGATCTTTAGAAACTTTTGTATTCTAGCAGCTTGTTGGGACTTTTAATAGTAATTTTTGTGTGATTACAGATGGATTGATAACTTTTATCCAGAGTATCATAGGGAAAATAAAGGTAAAAATGGATGAGAGTCATGGGATCCCTGATCTGGAGATGTGAGTTTTAAACTGTGGGGAAGTGTTTGAAATCCCAGGGCTTTCAGTCTGCTGCCTGGTCACCAGTTCCATTGACTCAGTCTTTACTGTTTTGCCAGCAAGAAGAAGGTAAGGAAGATGGACTGCATCCCATCGTGGAGCATCCTGCAGCTTTATCTCACTCCAGTGCATGATGTCTTTTTTGAGGGACGTGCCAAGGGTATGACTGCTCTGTCTGTGGGTCCTCTGACCCCTAATTGGCAGCTTGTCACCACTGTCACCAGGCAATTACTTGTGCTGCAAGTTCCCCAAGGTTCATCCTCTTCCTTGCAGAGCCCTGCAAAGCTGCAGAGCCTTGCAGAGTGGTCAGGTCAGCTGAAGAGCTGTTGCTTTCTTCTGTTGTCTTCCTCTCTGGTCCAAACTCCTTGTTAATACAGGCAGCTCCATCCTGTGCTTATCATAGTTTCCAAAGGGTCAGGAAATATGAGCAGAGAAATGGGGAACTCCTGATCCACTGGGCTCCCCTTGACTCTGCTGGGGGAAAAGAAGACTGAATCTGTGTGAGAGCTGTGGGTGGTCTGAATTTTGGGTGCTTGATCTGGAGGCTTTGTGTTATTCAAGTTGCTTTGAGAAGACTTCAGGCTGAATGAGAAGTCATTTCCTTAAATCTCTCCCCTAGGATCTCATGGACTTCATGGGAAGTGACATTCTTCCTCAGAGACAACTCATCTCTCTTAATTCATTGCATCCTCTCCTGGCAACGCTCTGCTACCAAGAGCCCTTTGAAAAGTTTTTTGTGTTGTAATCTGCTGGCTGGGCATTTCCCTGGTGCTGCTTAAAGTTCCTCACTAGTCGTCACACCTCTTGTAACCTTTCAGGGTTTACTTCACCTCCTTTGCGTAAGGAAATGGATGATTAGCGAAATTCTTCATGGTATTTTAGAAGCATTAGTAAATATTGAATAAAGGGCAATCACACTGTTGTTTTTATGGGAACTGTGAAAGAAAGTACGATAGCTGGATTAGATGCAATCCTGGTCTTAAAATCACAGTTCTTACATGCTGTTTTCTGCACTTAAGTGCAAAAAAATTATATGTGAGAATGTGTGTTTGTAACAAACCAAGTAATTCAGCACCGCAGGAATCCCACTGATTTTGTCTTCAAGCTGGTAATGAACACAGGCCTGGACATGTGCACCTGATTTGCTTGCCTGCAGAAACCACCTTGTACTATTTAGAGTCAGGTGTTGCCTGAACATCCTTCAGGTGTTGCCTTTGATGCAGTAAACATAAGTGCCACTTCTTTGCTTCCTCTTCTTGCTATGCTCTAGGCTGGTCATAGCTGTGCTCCACTTTCTGTTACCCAGCCAGAGAAACACTGCATCTGGAAAAGGATTAAGTGGGGCAACTCTGCTGGACAATTTGAGTCAGCCCTCCTGTGAGCAGCCCATCTCTGTGCTGTGCTGCCCATTTCCACAACCTCAGTACCCAGGGTGTGCCTGAGCAGCCCTGATGTCCCTGCAGCAACTGCACAAGGGACCAGAGTGGTGTGGTTGGAGCAGAATTGCTTGCTGACATAGCTGACTAGCTGAACTGGTTGACTGGTTAAATATTGGTAGAAAAAAACTTGCAAAGCTGCTTTGGAGAAGTGGGTGGGTCTCTGCCACGTCCCCACTGGGTTTTTTATTTCACCCTCAAGCCTGATTTCCAGTTTCTGGACACCTTTTGCATTCCGTTCCTCTTCTTGTTTGGCAGGATGTGCTGGCTAGTGGGTTGTGGCAGGCCATCAGAAGTGGATAGAGACCTTTGCTGGGTGAACAAAGCCTACTTATTCTCTGCCCAGCCCAAAAACTTCACAGAGGGCATGGGACACCAAGTCATGGTCCTGTCTCTCATCTTTCAGTGTGGAGGAGACGAGGGACAGTGGCATCCCAGGACATACCGTGCTGGTGGCATTGCTGTGAGACTCAAGGCAGTGTGACCTTGGGAACTGGTTGGTGTTTTCAGATGCAGAGCTCTTAAGGACATGGATGTGAGCACTCTCTCCAAACATCTTTTTTTTTCTGGGCCCTTCAGCAGCTTTAACACTTTTCGTTCAGATTCTGCTGCTTCCCTTGAGCAAGGCTGGGGTGTGGGGCAGGTAGCCCCCTCCTTCCTGGGGGCCTTTACCCACATGTGCTTCCTGTGTTGTGAGGGGCAAGGCTATTTGTAGAGGGGATGTGCAGATCACTTCTGCTTCTCGCCATACACCAGTGAGCCCTGGCTGCTTTCCCACTGACATAACTCGCCACGGCTGCGGGATGCTGAGGTGGCAGGGAAAGAGCAGCTGCTGGGGATGGGGGGAGAACAGCTGCCTCAGCCCCTCTGCACGGGGCATATGCTGGCCAGAAAGGTGGGGAACAGGAGGGAAGAAATGCCTCCAAGATGGAGTTGGGCCTCTATGCTGATTTTCCTCCAAACCCATCTGCCCCTGCTTGTCAAAGGTGATGTCTGCATGGCCACCCAAGGCTTTGATGAGTGTAGGTTTAATCCAGCTGGCTAGGGCTGTGGTAGGCAGGGAATTGTTGCCCCAGCCTTTAATCACCTGTGTGAGTACCATGTGAGCCTGAAAAGCTCAGGATGGAAAAGGCAGTGTTGCAGCAAAAGGCAGAGGTTTTGTCTGACACAAATCCTGGCTGGCAGCTCTCTTATGAGGGATGGGCTGCACTGCAGATGATCCTACACGTTGCTCAAGCCACCCTCAGGTGGAAAAAATGTTGTGGTCTCTGAGGGGCTGCATCCCTGGCTTTCAGGAAGAGGAATTCTTGGGGAAATCCTGAGGACCTTTAAGCATGTGGCCAGGTCTGCTTCTCTTCTAAAAGGTCCTACAGCAACAGCAAGATAAGAGGACACGGTCTCAAGTTGTGCCGGGGGAGGTTTATGTTGGATATTAGAAAGAATTTCTTTAGGGAGAGGGTGCTCAGACATTGGAATGGGCTGCCCAGGGAAGTAGTGGATTCTCCATCCCTGGAGATATTTAAAAAGAGACTGGATGTGGCACTCAGTGCCATGGTCTGGTAACTGCAGCGGTAGTGGATCAAGGGTTGGACTTGATGATCTCTGAGGTCCCTTCCAACCCAGTTGATTCTATGATTCTATGAATATTGTGTGAGGAGGTAATATAGACAGGACTGTGGGCTTTCACAGCACATGGGCTCCCACCCCAATCTAAGAATTTGCATAAATACCTTTCCAAGTAACATTTTTTTTTTCTAAATGGGACCAAACTCACATGAGAGGCAGGAAGGGGTGTTAACAGAAAAGGCAGAACTGCTATGCTGTGACTTCGTGTGAGATTTTTGACTACTACCGTCCACTGAAGTTAGACCAAGAATTTGGAAGGGCTAGTTGAGGAAGCTCCATAGCACAACTGGGTTGACCTTGATGTTTTTAACCTGGCGAGGTCAAATCATGCCAAGAGGCAGCTTTTGTGTCTGTGGCAGGGAGAAGAATCCTCCATGTGAATGTGCTATATCAGAGAGATGCCCACATGGTATAAAGAAGGATGGTGTTGAAAACTAACCCCAAAACCCAAGAGCCGCACTCTTTTTGAGGAGTTTGAGGTGGGGAAGAAGCAGGGGATTTGTTTAGTTACCCTCTTACAGTCTTCTCCCCTAGTAGCTCTCAGAGCCATCTCCAGGAGATGCTGTTATTCTTACCCTTGCTTAACCTGTAGGGAAACTGAGGCAACCAGCAGTATGGTGACTGGTCCATGGTCAGTGCAAAGCCCAGAGAAGGACCTGGGGCTCGATTTCAGCCAGATGCACACTACAAGTTAAGTTATAAGTGGTATAAAAATTCCTGTTCTGTTCTCTTTGCTTAGAAATCTTAATTTCCAGTGGGAAGCAGGTAGAGAGGGAATTGGTAAGCTCTGCTCCTGCTGCCTTTCCTTACTACCCCACCTGTCAGTTCCCTTTTACCATTTTACATATGGTCACTTGATACCAGCAGCTGCTTTGGGACATCTCTATCTGTCACATGACTTATATTTCAGTGTCCAAAACTTCAGTGCTCAAAAAAAAAAAAAAAAAAAAAAAAAGTATTAAAAAAATCAGCCCTGGTAGCCAAGTTTCCCCCCAGGTCTGTTTCTCAAAGTGTCACTTTAATGATATCTAAACTACACAGCACTTGATGAGCAAAACATTACTATCTTTAAGCCACATTTGTTTTCCCTGTCTCCCAGAGCATTATAGTCACCCAGGGAGAACTGCATGTTCTACTTTGCTGCTGTAAAGCTATTATGGGTATGAAAAGTTCCCATTAATCTGCTCCACACATGGATGTTTCTGGATAAAGTTCAGTAGCCAGATCCCTCTTTCTTTGTGTGCATCAAACGAAGCAGAAAAATGCCTCCAATTTAAAGACACCAAATGAATAACCAAATAGATGAGATTAATTTTTGTTTAATCCACGTGGGCAGCGAAGCCAATGGCCAGTGTTTGTATGTGGACTTCTCCCAGGAGTTCATTACCAGCTGAGTCTGTAATAAGTTAATGCAGAGATTCCATGGAAATAGGGGGTTAATTATATGCAGAGGATGTTGGCCAATGTACAGCTCTGAACAACAAAAATAGCCCAAATTTTTGTGTTTTGGATGTGGAATCAATTAATGAGGTCCACGACATGTACCAGAATTTAAAATAGTTGTTGTTCTATAAGAATGCTTTTTTTATTATTTTTTTTTCTAAAATGCTAAGAAAATAAGTGAATAATGGAAGGCAAGGGACAGAAGGACATGAAACTGGTAATAAAACACTGGACTTTGGCCTGGGGCCAAGGCAAGCTTTTCAATGGGTCTGAAGTTTGGACGACAGCAGAGTTTGAACTGGTTTCCACTGTCCAAAAGGTTATACTCTAATAGATGGAGAGAAGAGGTTGCTGTTAGTTTACCAACTCTCTTCTTTTTGCTGGTAGGAGTGTTATGCTGCTAATACACTGCAGTCATTAGACTGATGGATATCAGCATGTGGTGTGGCATGCTACAGATTCTACTCCAAGGCTGAAACAAAATTTCTCCTTGATGCTGGTTGGCACAAACCTAATTTTTTACCCCTTTCCCCAGCTGGTCCTAATATAAAATGTGTCTTTTTGCCTTGCCCCACCCCCATGACTCATCTTTAGAAATGGCTTTAAAAAAATAGAGTACCCCCCCCCCCTTCACCTATAGGTTTTAGAATTAACTGCATGTATGAATGTGTGGTAGTTTAATATTACAGCTTGGGTACTGAAGAGGGCACAGCACTGTGCCTTTGGAAAAGGATGTTTCATAAAAAAGGCAGGGACAGGTAAGATTACTTTTCAGTGATGTGAAACATACTTTGACTGTTACAGCTTTCCAAGGAGCCCCTATAACAGGTAAAAATACAAATTTAAAAGAAAATTATCTGACCCATTTTCACCCTATTTCATTTTAGCATAAGCTCTGGGCATGCTCCAGGGATTTCTTAAATCCCTCACCTCCCACTGCTTTTTTCTCACCCCCTTCGCCTAGCTTGATCCCTAAAGCCATTATTTTGTTCCGAGAATTTATCTACGAGCTTGTTGTGTTGTATTTTGGTTTGTTTTTCCGTTTTGTACACAAGAAATCAGCAGGCTAAAGCAAACAGTACTTCAGAAAAGTGTTGCAAGACAACCCAGTTTTGAGCCAAGTGCTCGTGACAACTTCTCAGCACCTCTGCTGAAGTGGTGGGCCCACTGGGTGTCCTTAGGAATGACAGGGTTTGTTTAGCTGATCAGTGGTAACCCCCAGCAACACTGTGGGCTGTAATTTATGGGGTTTCTGCAGGCTCTGTGTTTATTTCCTCCTGGAGAGGATGGGCCCCAAGGTGTTCTAGCATGTGGAGTCCTGGGGAGTGTCTGGCATAGTCTGGAGATTCTGGAGGAGCCACGCAGGGCAACGGGAAATGGTTGGAGATCAGGTGCCCCTATAATCCCCTGCCTCTGCTGGAGGGGGCAGCCCCAGCACAGTCTGTTCTGAAGGTACTCGGAGGGGATTCCAGATGTGGATCCATCTTAGGACAAGGACAGGATGGACACTGGCAGGGTTTACAACAGTGTGAGGAGGCTACCTGTATGAGGGACCTCGGTGTCCCAGGCTGGAGACGTGGACTTGGTCAGCAGAGCTGATGCAGGGACCACTCTGAAGGGACTGCCCCCAGGGGCAGCAGGGGCAGAGCAGAGGGAGGGAAAGGTAATTTCTGTGGCAGGACTTCAGGCAGATGTGAAGGAGGAGGTCAGGCAGGAGACGGATGCAATAGCTGAGCTGAGGTGACCAGCCTCAGGCCATTGGGTTGATAAGGAGGCTCAGAAGCTGTGGGACTTGTTAGTCAGAGTGCCAGCCTGCCAAAGGAGCTGGCAGTAGTGAGCAGAGTTTCTTAGATGTTGCATGAGAATGGGCAATGCCTTTATTTTGCCTGTAATACCAGGGATGGCTGCAGGCACCGTGTTACAGGTGCACTAACAATGAATGCTGGCATGCAGCTCCCCCATGCCTCCCAGTACCTGCCAGGTGTTAGAGCAGGAGAAGGCTACATCTGCTCTCTGGCCTGCCAAAATTTTGAATGGAAAAGGTATGTCCCAAGTACTAAAGCACTGCTCAACTCCCTTGTTTGTGTCCTGCAGCTGGTTCAGTTAGGGTCATAACCAAGTGAAATGGGAACATCCAGCCCCATTCATGCAGTAAGTATAAGAAAACAGCAGATTATTTTGTTTCCTGAATGAATTGGGGAGTGTTATAAGAGAGGGAGTCTTTACTGCCTCTGGATCTGTTGTTTTTAGTTTCTCCTTGTTTGGGAGTGATTGAGGATGGGGCGACCTTCTGCTGACACAACTGAGCAGTGCCATGTCTGATGCCTTCAACTCAGCTGAAAGTCTTCACAGAGCAAGAATGGACAGTGACAGCCTAATTCCTCTGTAACCAATCTGAGCAAGGAAGTATAATTATGATAGTTATCACTGGAGGATGTTTCAAAGGGAATTCATGCTAGAGACTCTGACTAAGCACTTAATTTTTTCCATCAAATTACTTCCAGCCCAGCAGCTAGCTTGATGTACATAATAGCTTTGTTGGCTTCAATAAGGTCCCCCAGCTAAGGTCAGCTGAGTACCTGCCCCATGAGAGCAGGCCACAGAGCAGATGTGAGATGCTGTGGTATCACTTCATCCACTCCTTTCCCTTTCTCCTGCAAATCACAGCCCCACTGGCTACTTGTCAGCATTTTGCCTTGTATAGTTTTAAATTAATGAAGCTCCATCTGATTTTACTGTTAAACCACTCAATCGTTTCCCTTTTAAAATTCAGATTTTTGTTCACACTCAAAAAAAAACCCGTATCAATATTTTATAATTTCTGCAGTGTATCCCCCAGAACAAATTATATTGTGAGAATAAACTGGCTAGCTTGCTTCAATAGGTCCTGGCTTTTGGCTTTATGTAACATTGCAGGTGTGATTCTAGTAGCAATACTGTAGGTGTGAATTACTATGTTAGCATAATAGGCTGCACCTTATTGTGTTTTATTGCTTAATTGGCTTCTTCCATAAAGATTCTGCAGTTGTTACTGAGAAATAATGCCAAGCTTTTCCAAGAAAAGTGATACTCTTTTGGGGGGGTTTACTAAGGTCAGCCTGATTTCAGTGTATGATTATCTTTGGGAAATGAAGGAAAGATGTCATTAAATGAATGAAGGAAGTGCTTACTAAGTCCTTAATAAAAAGCAGAGCAGGCTAAAAGATGTTCCTTGATATGCGTAGATACTTGTAGCCCCAACGAGCCCTTTGGGAAAACAGCTGGCTGATTTTTTTGGCAAAGGAAGCCCTCTCCCATATTCAGGGGATTCCCAGGTGGTGGATGATACCTCTGGGTGCTTAAATGCTCTGTGTCTTTTCCACCACCCCACTTATTCCAGGAGATGGAAGAGGATCAAAGTCATCTTCAGAGCAACACACAGGCCCTAATCCCTTTGCTAGCTTAGCCCTAGAGGAGGGCATCCCTCAGCCACCCCACATGGGGGTACCTGCCTTCCCTGGCCACTCTAACCTGCCTGAAGCAGTGGGGATGCAGGCAGCCCTTCAGGGAACATACAGCTCCTGCCCCTGTGCCTGGGAATTGAAGGTGCAGGAAGAAATCCCAGGGGTGCCCAGGTGCCCCATGATTGCCTCTGACACTTGGAACCTAAGACACCCCTGGGTATATACAGCCACACTGTGGTGCAGGGACCAGGATGGTTTTTTGATAGCTGGAAATAATTAAAGCTGCTGCTCCTGTGAGTCACTCAAATTCCCACCATGTACTCTTGCTAAATGATTTCCACCCCTATGCTCCCCAGCAGTGTGCCTGCTCATGCTGATGAAGTTCATTGTTGGCCCCTCTACTTTCATTTAAACCTTTTTATGTCTGTCTGGAACTGCAGGTTTAGCAGAGGGATCTGGATTTGCTTTCAGCTGGGCAAAGTATTTATGCCTGGCATCTTCTTTGCAGGGACAGTGGGGCGGTGATTTCCCAAGTGGGACCTTCATTACACAAAATAGGAAATTTTTTATTTTCCCTTCTTCTTATAATGGCATTTTCCAAAGCTATTAATGAAAAGCAGAGCTGGATAAGAGCTATAAAATATGGATGCAGATCTAGATTTGGGAAGTACAGAGTTTTGTTTGATTCCCCAAGCAGCCCCAAAATAGTGAGGATGCATATGTGCTGGATGCTATCTTAGCTTACCAGGGATCAAACTGAAAATACTGCATAGCTGGAAGCCCAATGGATGCATCATTAATGGTCAGGTTAACAGGAGTTAACTGTGCAACAGACTGTCCTTTTCTATGGCTGAGGCACAAAAAATGTAGTACTTGTGTCTTTTTTTTTCCAGATCTCACCAAATCTGGCCCATGGAGCATGTTTGGCTTGTGTTTGCACTGTCTTCTCAGGAGCAGAGGAGACTTCAGCCATGGACATCTCAGTGGGGTTTCTGCTGAAGTGGGTTTCCACAGTCTGGGATCTATCTACCCAAGAGCTAGAACATACTCCCAGAGAGAGAAGAAAACAAACTTTATATGAGAAGATTTTGAATTAGGAGTTCTCTCTGAATTGCAACATTTATCATCATGATTCACATCCCTCCAGTGTTACTGCGGATCCAGGGGAAGTGTGAAATTATTCTCTCACTTATCTTTGAGGAAATGCAAAGTGCTTCAAACCTGCTGACTCTGAAAGCCAGCTCCACCCTGTTTCAGTACATGAGAATTGTCAGGATTACTGGAAAAGCTCAACAAACCTCAACAGCCCAATTTACCCAATGGATTTCAAAGTACTTTGGAAGCACTCTTTATCTTTTCTCTTTTCACCTTAAGCAGCTCTATAAAACCCCTTGGATTTCTGCAGGTACCTACTGAGTTATGAAGGAGTTGGAGGCACTTGGAGAGCTGGAACATTATTAATTTATTTTAACATTAACATATTTAACATTAACATTAATATTAACATATTAATTTATTTTAACATTATTTTAATAATAGTTAAATTACAGGGAACACTTTAAAATCTCTTAAATCTCTCCCCTCCCCCATTTTGTCCTAGGAACTAGGACATCAGCCTTTAGCTAGGCTGTCTCCCTGATGCAGTCTCTTCGTTTGTGGTGGGAGAGGATCTGCAGCCATGGGCAAGGCATTCAGAAACTTTTGGACAAAGTCATGATGTGGAAAATAAAAAGGGAGAACTGGGTGAGCTGCAGCACAGAGGGAGTAGCTGGTATGTGCATGTCAGTGCCAGAGTCCTCAGACTATTTCATCATGGGAACCACAGCTTGACTGCCAGATAAACCACCTCTTTCTGTACTCACAATTGCAAAATGTCTCTGTAGCAGCTCTAGCAATCATTCAGAGAGAGAAGAAACAGAAAAGTTTTTGTTGCATCCTTAGCATAGCAGGTGTTGTTACAAAAAAAAAAAAATTTTAAAAAGTGAATTTTATTTGGCCCTATACTGCATCTCTGCTCTTTATCTGAAGTGGCTTTCTTTCCCAAAGAGACATGCAGAGGCAGTAAACTCTGTGCAGACCCCTGACTGTGTTTTTAAGTTTCTCTCTTCTCAGTTTGTTTTCTTCTGTAAATTTCAGTAGTGTTTTTTAGTTTAACTTGCACAGAGCAACTGTTTTTCTTTTGATGCCATTCTGTCTTTTGCAGAAAATTTTAAGAAGTTTATTTCTCATTACTGTTTGCCATGGAGACCTCAATCTCAGAGTGAACAGCTGATTGAATGTTAAGCAAAATTAATTAGGTTTATATGGTGTCCTGAAGGTCATTAGACTCAAGATCAGAGGAGCTGCCAAGGAGAACAAGCTCCAAGGTGGGAGCATTTATCTGAAAAATCCCCATTGCTGGTCATGGAGGGGGTCAAACCTGGGAGTCTGAAGAGCTCAGAAAATGGATGGGAAGGCACGTCCCACTCTATGGGAGGGCAATAGGGATTTGTCTGTTGTTCCAGCTGGATGGCTGTTTCCTTTACTAGCAAGCAGGTAGCTCTGAAATCATCAAGACAGACAGCTGCTGGGAGGTAGGGCTGAGGAAAGGGCCCATGGACCACCACAAAAGTGAATGTCTGGAAGTGGCGGAGTCAAGGGGTGCAGCAGGCAACACAGAGCAACCAGTCAGCTGAGCATCCTCCGAGCCAGTCTCCATCCCACCCACATCTTTCTCTCTGAGTGACTCTGAGGAGAGGCTGCTATTTTATGATTCACCTCAGTCCTGTCTCTTTCCAACCTGAAGGTGGAAGGGAAACCACAGGATGTGGATGCAAGATGGAAACAGGCAGAGTGCTGTGATGTCTGTTCAGCAATCTGTTCAACAAGTGTCTTCTAGTGCCTCTTTCTACATTATAGAAGATTTTTGACTGAATAAAGTCATTAAGTGAAAACTATACTGAGCAAGGATGAAAATATATCCATGTACCCATGCACTGTTATTCATGAATGTTAAGCAGCGTGTTCAGCCTTTCGATAGACCTGCTTGTGTGTCTGTGGGGCAGTCTTGATTTTTTATTCCTCATTCGTGCCATAATTGCAGGAATCCTTTATGCCAGTGTAAACACTGATCTCACTGCTTGTTGGAAGTACAAAGTATACAAGATGAGGAGAGCTGGAATAACAAGAATGTGTATTTTCTGAAAAAGTAGAAGATTTCTGGAGGAGGAGTTTTCCCAAAGGGAACTAAGCTTACAGACCTAACTCATTCAGGCCTTTTTGCTTATGAGGCTGACACACACATGTACAAACACACATGGTCCAGTATCTATTTCATGGACACATTCTTCCCATCTCAGTGTGTAAAGGTCTTGAAAGCAATAGCTACTGGCAGTACCCCAATTCAACATATCTAATAGGTCCTTTCCAGTTACTGGGACTAAGTAATCACTAAGGGCACATGCCCAAATGAAAGCAGGGCTTAAACTTCTGTCCTGTCAGGAGCAATGAAACAAGTTGCATGTCCTTGTGGTCTTGATATGTGGGCTGCTTTTTTTTAGTTTTGTCTGAAGACGTGTTGCTACAGTGACTTCACTAACATAGCTCCTGCAAGTAACTCCAACAGGTCTGCTGAAAATCTAATAATAAATTGCAATGGGTTTCAATTGTTTTTCAAATGTTATGAATTAATGGGCTGCAAGTGGAAGAAAACAAGGGTAAATCTGATTCTTTGCAAACCACCTCTAGATCAGTGGATATGTTCATATTTAAGAGAGCATGTCTTGCCTTCCTACTTAGAGGAGATATGTTGGAAAAGAATCAAATGGCCTAACTCTGCTGGCTTAAACATAGCATTTCCAGTTTACATCATCAATGTTTGAACCTGAGGTTATGTGTGCAGACATGTAATCAGAGGAGTGACACTGCCTCTCTTCTGCTCAACGTTTGACCTTCTCTGTGTTTACGTGTTTGTCTGCATTTGTGAGTCTAGAGGGATGAAAGTACATACATGAACACAAAATCTTAGCTACAGTACTTATTGGTGACAACTTTTTGTTGGAAATGACCATCAGAGGAAATAAAGGCCTTGAAAGCAGTCCTTGTGGTTTACACCAGGTGAAGACATGGAAGTGAGGGTTGTAGTGAGTTGGGGGTTGACCTCTTCTCCCATGTAAGCAGTGACAGGATGAGAGGAAATAGCCTCAAGTTGTACCAGGGGAGGTTCAGGTTGGAGCTTGGGAAACCTTATTTACTAGGAGAGTGGTCAGTCATTAGAACAAGCTGCCCAGGGAATTGGTAGAATCACCATCCCTAGAGGCATTAAAAAAATGTGTGGATGTAGCACTTCAGAACATGGTTTAGTAGGTATGGTGGTGTTAGGTTAATGGTTGGACTTGATGATCTTAGAGGTCTTTTTCAACCTTTATGGTTCTATGGTATCCTGAATCTCCAGCCTAACAAGAACAGAGCTTCTTACAAGCTGATCTGCATTTTCCAAGCCCTTCCCAAACTCTCCTAGGAGTTTGTTTTGTTTTGCTTTTTTACACTGGTGTCCCTCCTAGCAATTGTCACACTGCTCATTCATACCTCTCATCCTAGAGGAACTCTGGCCAGGCTTTATCTTAGTGGTCTGTATTCCTATTGTCACCAAAACAGATCAGCCTTACTCCTGTGAGCAAATTAATTATTGTTAGGTTATTTAGGAGTTTGACTCGGACTCTGTATTTCACTAATAAGCATCATTTGGGAGAGCTTGTGTTTAAAAAGAGTTGCTATCTAAGGCTTACTGGCAGGTTTGGAATCTTACATCCCTGTTGAGATTGATTTCCTGTACATGCCTAATTACTGATGACACAGTAAGATATAAGCTAAAGAGCTATCTTGCAACTACAAACACCCCCACCCCCCAAAAAAAAAAAAAAAAAAAAAATTTAAGCCAAGTTCCTTTCTTCATTTTATTTTCAGTTTTATTTCTGTTAGTAAAGTCACCACGGAAGGAACCTCCTCCAAGGACTTGCAGCAATATAAGAAGTGTGTACAAAACAAGTCCAGACATCAAACAGGGCAACTCCCAAAATGTCTCTGCATTTGTAAACATGCTTCACATCTGCTCAAACCCAGTAAGCATGAAACTTGGGATATCAGCCTAATTCATTTGAATGGATGCTAGTTCAGGCTGTGGTTTGATGAGACGGAGGCTGCAGCTGGCTTGAGAAAGTGTTCTAAGAAAAGAACTAACCCCCCCCCCTCCAAAATTAAATATATTTTAAAAACCAACCAAACAACAGTTGCCTGATCTGATTTGCAGTGCAGTCCTATGAATGAATGAAGCACCTACCTAAGCTCTGCAACCACTGAAATTGCCTTTTCCTGGGATCAAGCAGCAATGTTTGATCTGAAGGATATTGACTGATGATTGGAATACAGAGGAAGGGAGAAAAATTTCTGATTTGTTGGGATGTGTGTCCTTTACTCCCAAGTCTGTGCGAAACCCTATCCCTATCCCTATCCCGGGGTATGTATTGAAGTTTTGTGTAGGCACTACAGCAGTGGACTGGCCTGCTCCACAAGTTTACTTTTCCAAATACTTATTAGAAAATCTTGCAGTAAGAATAGGAGTGTAGTAATCTATGTGGATGTAGAGTGGCATGGCTTATCCCCACGTTATAAAGAAAATATATTTTATCAGTAAAAGGAAGCTTTATACCAGCATAACTACTTGAACAGCAGCAATAGTACTCTCAGACACCACAAAAATTAAAAAAAAAATATAAATCGTAGTATCCACCTATATTTGATACATAATTATAATGTGTGGACACTGTATGGAGCACAGGTCTGAGATGGGTGCTGTAAAGTGAGTGGCATGAGATGACCTTCTTTGTGGCCAGGCACTAGATCAGAATGTTCGGGGTTGAAAGGGACCTTGGGACATCATCAAGCCCAACCCCCCTGCCAGAGCAGGATCACCTAAAGTAGGTCACACAGGAACCCTCAGCTGTTCCTTGGCATACTTGTCCTCTGGACCCTTCCCCAGATCCACTGCCCTTCTTTGGACACACTCCAGCCCCTCAATGTCCTTCTGGTCATGAGGGGCTCAAAACTGACCCCAGGATCATGCAGCCTCACCAGTGCCATGCTGATGTAGTATTGCAGGCATTACACTACTGGTTTGTGTATCTTCTGGACCCAGCTGCTGGGAAGAAGTTTTTGCCCTCCATTAGCTGTCATTGAGCCTTCTCTGCAAGTTACAGCTCTGAGATTTACTGGCAGAGCTCTTCAGTCAAAATATCTGCCTGTACATCTGACTATGAAAAAGGGCATCTTTCCATAGCCTGAGGTTCTTGGCTTGAGGCAAACCATATTAAGTACAACAAGAGCAAGGAGACCTCAATTGATGTGGACTTTCAAGAGTTTGGGAATCTAAAATTAAAGGAACAGGTTCTTAGGATTTTACAAATTTAGAATTTAAGCTTCTCCACTATTTGAATTCATAAATACAAGCACCAGTAATCATGCCATCATTAAGATAAATTCACACACATTCACATACAACTTTTTCTCTTTCTCATGCCAATTTCTAGTCAGATATGCCAGCTGGGTCCACTTGTTTCCATGAGAAATGCACTTCTTTGTGTAAAGAATTTACATAATTTTTGATGTAGACACAGTAAACCTGTCACTAGTTCAGCATGTAATGCACAGCTTCAGGAGTGCTGCAACATCATGGAAAATGTGGATATTAAATACCATGTAGTGAGAACTCTGTGTGGATGTTGGTGAGAGAGGAAAGGGAAAGTAAGGCACATCCTAATACATAAGGTGATGTCTGTTCCTTAAGGTTGTACAAATGGCTTGACATTTGTCTTTGGCAAAACTTTGCTTTATATGTGCTCTGGGTGTTGTGTCACTTGGCCAGGTCTCAACCTTAACTCTAGCGTGGCTACATTTCAGCAACGTGGTGTGGAAATAATGGTGAATTATTGTTTATATGGCAGCAGTACACAGAGGCTTAAGTGAGGGCTGTAACGCACTGTGGCAGGCACAGAGCAAAGGTGTTGTGGGAGGCAGTCTCATTCTGAGCATCTCATGGTCTAAAACCACCAGCGAAAGACAAGGAAGGGATAGAGAAACAGCTGAAAAAATTATTCCAGGATCACACAGCACGGAAACAAGGCAGCAGAGATTCCTGCTAATGGGTGGTGGCTGTTTTCATGCCTCCCTAGCAGGGAGTATTGTGTCCCTTTATGCTGCAGAAGGTAACTTTTGGATCACATCTATTCACAGGGCTTTTGCAGGGCAGCTCTTGTGGCTTTTCCTGCTGTGACAGTTTTTAGAGTGCTTCATGTCATACATGACTGCTGTGTCCTACTGCCACAGTGACCAATGCCTTAGTCTGAAAAAAGGTGCATGTGCCTACGCAGAGCCTTCCTAGGGCAAAGTCCAGCCTTTGAGTTTCAAACTACTTGTACACAGCAGATCATTGGGGTTTCTGAGCCTTAAGCACCAGGACTCCTAATGCTCTCTAGCATCCACCATATGCTTCAGGCTAAAAGGTGCTGAGGAAACAAGATATCATGCTG
Source organism: Calypte anna (assembly GCF_003957555.1). Taxonomy (NCBI): domain Eukaryota; kingdom Metazoa; phylum Chordata; class Aves; order Apodiformes; family Trochilidae; genus Calypte; species Calypte anna. Next base: position 66,367,179 of record NC_044245.1, read on the forward strand.
TTAATAGAGACAGTTTTCCAAGGGAGCTGTGCATGAGAAGTCATTTTTGTTCTTTGATGTTTTCCTAACTCACAAATATATCCAACATTCTCCGCAGCACAATAGATTTCATCCAGGCTGCTAATGCTTCTTTCTATTCATCTCCTTAATAGGAGTGAGGGAGCAGTGACTGGCCACCTCCCTGCAATGTCACAATCATTCCTGAGCCTTCTGAGTGACTAGGCTGGTAGGAAATGACGACTGCTGACGAGATTAGCACTGTGATCTTTGCAGTGTAAAAAAAAAAAACCAAAACCTAGGACCAACTCATTCTTCAAGCTCCTCAGTGACTAACAGGTGGTTTATCATCCTTTCAATTAGAAAGCATTTATCAGCAATCTTTGCTAGCTCCCTGCATGAATTGACCTGTCATTCATTGTCTCAGCCCTGGGAACTGGTAATTCAGCTTAGCAATCCACCTCAGCAGCTCTGATTGAGATATGTGGTGTTTCCATGTGAGTAGGCAGATACTTGGGGTTTTCCTCCCCAAACTTTGGGTTTTCCTTCCCAGAAGGAAAGGGTTGTGAGAAAAGTGAGTGAAGGGTCCCAGCAGATGCCTGCTTGTGTCAGGTAACTGCAACCTGCCCTAAGCCTTGCAAGCAGAGCACAGTGAGTGACACGGAGCAGCTCCATCACGGCTGGGTGTGTGCTGCAGAGGGGTGGCAATGACTGTCTGTGGTTCTGAAACTAGAGCAGCTTTACTTGGGGTTGGTTGACATAAGATGAGACAAAGGCACGGTGCTCTCTACCCAAGTACCTGCTTCATCCCCAAACTTTCCACATTCTCTGCTTTTGGGGCTGTAAGGGAGATCTGCACTTCATTCATGATGTTCAGGTGTCTCAACCTTCAAGTTTAGGCATGGATATGAAGCTCTGAAGTCCAGGTACCTCTTTGTGTTGAGCAGGCAATTGCAATGAAGCATATTACGTGCATGATGAAATCTGGGGATCAAATACAGTGACACAGGTCCTATGTCCTCTCTGGTACATTTCTCCTCAATGCCAGCAGAGGACATGGTTTATTGACAGTGTAAACAACAATGACAAAAAAGTAAGCTGGGCTTCTGCTGAAGGGAGTTATTTAAGGAATTAGACCCTATGGAAAAGTGACTGAACTGCAGCATTACCCCATGATTTGCTGTGTTGAGGGTAATGCTGGCAATGGCACAGGTATTGCCAATGTTGAGGCTGCATGCTTGTTGTTATCTCTTGGTCTGTCCAGGTATTTTTATATTTTTTTTTAAGATGAGAGGAAACTTGCAAATCACTTACACTGTGACCATGCTTCTAATAAAGGAGCTTTCCCCCTCCTTGTCTAAATCCTTGATTCACACTAATTGATAGAGGTTGATTTTCAGTAGCTAGCCCCCTGGGTTTTTTTAAGCAGACTTTCTCTGAAAAAACAGACATTTAAAATAAAAACCTACTCAACCTTCTTCACAGTTGCCACAGGGTACAGAAATGCCAATGTCACCACTACCTACCCCAAAATCAGGTTCAGGTTGCCTGGTTTGGGGATTTGGAGGAAACATGCAATTTGCAGAGTTCACTGAACCTCACAGAAGATTTGTATTTGAATTTGGAGCTGTCCCGAAACATTTCTTACCGTTTCTGAAATATTCTTTACTCTGTTTTACCACAGGAAACATCCTGGGGGGATTTTTCTGCTTCTTCTGTTTCCTCCCTTTTGCTACATCAGGCTTGTCTCTGTGCTGTCTTAAGGAGACCACCTACAATTTAAAGAAATAAAGACCTTGGTGAAAAAATACAGTCAAACCTGATATTTCAGGGTCAGTTCCCCACAATATTTATCTAATTGTCTGAGCTTATCTAACCACAGAGGGAAAAAAAAAAAAAGCATTATCATGTGGTGGCCGGGAGGGTAACCTCTGTTAAAAAACAACAACAAAAACAAAACCCAGCAACCTAAAAGTGATGGGAACAGTGCCAAGTAGGAGGAAAAGAAAAGACTCTAATATTCATGAGGTATAGCAAATAATAGCACTGGGAGATAGTACTGCTTACAGAGTGTATGCTCGGTGAGGATAAGGCAGCAGACATACTTCTTCAATTTTGGAACAGAGAGAAAGGGCTGTGCCTGATACAAATTATTTAAGAGGTTTCGCTGTGTTTTTAAGGGGCAACAGTGGTCCTGGACATGGAAAAGGATGGAGCTTGGGCAACAAAATACTCTGTCTTCACTGAAGCCACACAGAGGCTCCTTACAGCCTCCTGCTCCTTGACAATCACATGCATTAACTTCAGACTCCCCACAAAAAAAGATAAGGGAAGAAAGCCTTACAGTCTGGAGCAAAGGCCTCCTTCCCTAAGCAGGAACATAAATTACAAGGTATCTGTTTCAGATCCCTTTCAATGTATGGTTCCTATAAGAGCTCCAGAGTAAAATAATCCTCTGGAAATCAGAAGCAGCATGTTATTGGCAGAAACTCATAGGTTACATTTAGTGGTGTCTGGGGTGCCTTCATGCTGAAGTGTTAGTATCAGCTAGAGAGCACATAATCTTTCTCCGGAGTCTTACCATGTATTCATTGTGCAGGCAACAGAATATTCGTATGTATTTAATTAGACAAAAGATTATGCTTGAAACCCACAAAAGCAAGGCAGTAAGCAGGGAGGATGAAAATTCAAATAGTCCTTAAATTGGTCTTTTACCTAATCATATCACTGACTGTCTGGGAACCCCCAAGCCTCAGTGTGAAAGATACTGTAAAAACATTTAAATATAAAGCCATAGTTGAATCTGCTTCAGCTAGAGCAAAAAACTAGATCTCTGTTACACTTAATGATTCTTCCTGATTTACACCAGCTCATGTGAAAATGGAATTGTGTACAGTTTTTGTCTGCTCAGCCCCCCCAGTCAAATTATCTATAAAGTTTGAGGTGTGGACAAATACCTCCTGCTGTTTGTAAAAGCAGTTTCATTTCTGCCTTGGAAATTTCTCATTTACATTTTCCCATGACAGAATGGTAATAGGTAAAGTTCTCAAGGATTTGCATTAAAGTTAGGTTAATAGCTTAAATAGGGGGTTATATTTAAATGTAAACCATAAAGGCTTCATCCTTGATAATAATGCCGTTGGTTTATCTTCTCATCTGAAGCTCCTTATTTTTTTATTTACTTTTTTTTTTTTTTTTTTTTTTTTTTTTTTTGTGTGTGTGTGTGGTAAGATAACTAGATATTGCAGGTGCTTTCTGAAATCTAAAGGTGACATAACAGTTATATAAAGTTGCAGCAGCTAAGTTTTTACCACAGAGCCTGTGGCTAAAGAAGAGATCTGGGATTTGGGAGAATGGAGGCACCATTTGTGCCTCTGCCAGTTCACTTTCTGCTTAGCTCTGGGCCACCTCTTTCAGCTGAGATTTTCGTGAGTGGTCACTCTAGTCCTGAAGCCCATTGGTGTGCCATTATGCTTTTTAAAAAGCATTGCTGAGTATCAATAGCCTGAAAAGAGACAATGTCTCTCCGGCCTGGTGATACCACCCCCTCAGTCAGGCATCTCCAGGCTCCCAGGGGAGCCTTGTGGCCCAAACATCCTCTGGGTCAGCCCAGCTTCATGCAGCTTTGGCTCTGAAACTTCATCAAGTTGTGTAATTCATCTCAGAGACATTTTGGTTGGAAAGGACCTCTGGAGGGACACCTTTAGAATAGGACCATCTTCCAAGTTAGATCAACTTTTGCCCTGGCCTGGACATGGGCTTTCCCAAAGGGATGGCCTGTGGTATGTGCAAAGAAAGTGCAAGATTGAAAGGAAAAAAAAAAGAAACCATGAAGTGAGCTGAAAATCCAGCTCCTGGAATTAGAAGAGTTAAGGGGATTCTGTCCTGCCTTAACAGAGTTTGGACAATTAAAACAAGCCATTGCTGACAATTAAAATAAGCCATTGCTATCAAAGATTAATCAGCTCAGTTGGGATGAGTGATAACGAACACCCTTCAGTGGGTTGTGATGCTGCATCCATGGCCTGTCTTTTGGAGTCTGCAGGCTTTCCTCAGAGAAGGGTGTCAGCTCGTTATCTCCAAACTGAAAATCTATGAAGGTTTCATCCTGGAAAAATAGGACACAAGTGAAAGAAGGATAGAAAATAGAGGCCTCTTCGTGCTAAGCCCTATCATACAATATAGCAATTGTTTTATGTCATACATCTAGGCTGGGAGCGTCATGCCATATGCAGTGCATGAATCAAGATACAATCAATTTATTCCTTTAGCAGTTTTTTTAAAACCATCACATGTCTATGTATGCAATGTGGGGAATTTGTCATGCAAAGATTTTTTTTTTTTTTATGTAAACACCCTTATAAAGAGTTTGAAAGCAATCTTACAGAATGCAAGATATTGAGGGACTTGTTGCAGGTCTCTGTGTAGAGCATGGGACCAGGGGACACAGCTCCTGACCTGTGGTCACTTGGTCTTGCTATAGGCATTGACTGGAGGAAGCTCCACATCCTCCTCCCAGCTCTGCAAGTAAATACAAGGTAAATTTTGACCAGCTGGACAAACCTGTGTCTGCAGAACTATCTGGATACCTGTCTTTGGTACTTTGGTTCAAGTAAATGTCCTCCTGTGCTGACTTTAATACAGGGGATATGTTCAGGCCAAACATTCTTCTTCCCAACCCCTCTGCATGTCTCATCATTTGGAGGTGTAGCTCCAAGTTCACCACAGTGTGTATTTTGAAGAACAGCTTGGGTTGTTTTTCTGTTTGTTTGATTGTTTTTTTTTCTGATGGTGGAATAACCAGGCTGTGGAAAAGGTGTTTAGAGGGCTGGAGCCATTGCAGCGTAGCTGGTCTCTTCCTCCCTGGAGCTGGTGAGATAATGAAGAGGAGGGAGTGAGAACTGCAGCTGGAATTGTAAGCACAACTTCTGGCCATAAATTTGCTCAACTGGATGTTTTCTCATACCGAAACACTATCTTCTTGGTGGTGTTTATATTCCATGCCAGCTCTTGCACATTCAAGCAAGCCCATGCTACTGGGACACCCTGTGATCACAGCCAGCCCTCAGTCAGCCCGGGGAACCAGATGTGCACCAGTTCCATTTCAGGAAACATTCAAGGTCAGGTTGGATGGGGCTCTGATCTTGATGAAGGTGTCCTTGCTCATTACAGGGGGAGTTGGACTAGATGACCTTCAAAGATCTCTTTGAACCCAGACCATTCTATTACTCCCAGGCAGTGACAAACCAAAGCATGAAGAGGTGGAGTACAGAAAGCGTTGTCAGTGCCCTGCCTGTTACAGTCCTTCTGCACCTTAGGCTCTCAGGCTTCAAGGTTTATTTTCTCTCTTTTAAGAACGGGAGAAAAGAAAGGGTTTAAACAGTCTCTAAGATGGTTATGTAGGGACCTGAGTGCACAGCCTGACTTTAAGGAGCCTTGGGCACTCCTCACCAAAGACATCTTTGTGGCTTTGGAGGACGGTGGCCCTGCATTTTTGCAGCACCTTGGGCTGAATTAACAGAAAACTGCCAGTGGTTCTGGGCAGACTGTTTCAAGTCTTTATGCCATTTATCTGGTACTTAAAGATGGAGGATTTGAAGATACTTTTAAATTTCTTTTTTCCTGTCAGCTGCTAATCTTGAAGTGGCAGGAGCCTGTGCTCACTGGAAGGTTGCACCAAGTTGTCTTGAGGGGCTTTAAGTTTTAGTCAGAGTGATGTGGGATGCCCTCGACATCATGCTGGCAAAGCTGAAGTTGAACATTTATTATAAAAAAAAAAAAATAAAAAATCCCGGGAACAAGGAAACAAAGTGCAAGTTTGCAGCTTCCCATCATGCTCTTTCACTTTGCTTTTCCAGATAGTCGTAAGAGCTGAAATAGAAGATAGCCAACTCTCCCATCACCCTTTCAGGGCTGGTGCCACATGTGAGCGCTGGTGGGACTCTGGGCAGTGGATCTGCTGCTGGATGGGCTAGGTGGATGACTCACAAAAACCACGTTTCTGCCCTGCTGGCAGGCAGCAAAGGAACCAGCAATGCTGCTGGTCCTCGGCAGGGTGCGGTGAGCCTGCCTGAGGCAGCTCTTTGTCCCTTGGTGGGAGGATGAGTAGGATGTGTAAATCACAGCTGGGTTTTCCACATGGTAACCTGCAGGCCTTTACCTCTGCACAATGTTTCTCAACCAGCACAGAGGGCTGAGAGATTACTTTTGTGTTCATACTTGTTTTCCCACCCAGGCTGGCTCAGTTCTTCATGAAAGTCAGTGGGCAGCAAGTTTCTTGGGTAACCTCTGCTCGGTGACACAGAATCAGAGAAAAAACAAACTGAAAAAGATGGGCTTTGCCTTGCTTATCTTTAAGGGCTATGTAAGGTGTGAAGCACCAAAGATAAAAATCTCAGCTAATGCCATTAGCAATGGCTAATGCAATTGACTTTATCTTTTCCTCTTAATTTTTTATCTCCACTGTTAACTTGACAGGATGGGACCATATCCCTTCATTATTTTGCAGGATGCTTCCCAACACCTTTTTTGGGGTGAGGACGTGGCTTCCAATGGGAACCAGGTGTGGCTCAGCCCATGGGACTCATTACAACTTCTGGCATCATTTGTGTGCCAAAGGATAAGCGACGAGGCTCTTGCAAGGGGGGATCTTATGGCTTGCAACTGCAAAAATCCCAAAGTAAAACAGCAGAAAACCATTTGCATAAATGCAGAAAGCGCTTGGAAATAAACAGTTTGTGGAGGTGCAGACACCCTTTCTGAAACTGGTTTAAAGCCATCAGTAATTCAGTTCTTCATGTGGGCTGAACCTTGGGGGATGGATGGCATCCCCTGTGCCATGTGCAGGGGGCACAGGAGATGCCTGGAGCCCTCCAGGGCTTCCATGTGGTGGTGTGATGTGGTACCCACAGCTGTTTGTTCTGGAGGCCAAAAAACCTCCCTTCCCAGGGGCTGGAGCAAAGTTGAGGATGTTGAGCAAGACGTGGGGCCAAGCCTGGCATCCCCCACCATCCGAGGGCATGGTGAGGTTTGTGCGAGATGTCATCCCGTGTGTGTCTGCCTCGCAACGCTTTTAAAGCACTAAAATGTTTTATGATGCTGTGCGAGGGAAACAAAATAGTGGCTCCTCGTAACTTGTGTAAATTCCAGATGTGGCAATCCTTTTATTGGAGAAGGAAGCTGTTTATCCCCACGTTCTCCTTGCGTTGAATTAGCTCCCACTTAGGCAGAGCTTGCTGAAAATGTGCCTTCCTCGCTACTAAATGGCTGAATAATTGTCCCTCTGCCCCTTGCCGGAGCTGCACATAAAAAGTGCAATCCAAATTCCTGGGCAAACCAGGCAGGGCCCTGGAGAGCACTTCCCACCCCCCTTCAGGAATTGAATGTCATTCCTAAAGGATAATGCAGGATTAGGGCAAGGGGAAAAAGAGTGGCTTAAATAGATCCAAACTGCAGGAAGGTTCAGCAAAATGTGTCCTTCTACCAGCTCCTGGCTGTCTCTCTCTCTCTCTCTCTTTTTTTTTTTTTTTTTTTTTTTTTTTTTTTTTTTTTTTTTTTCCAATTAAAACTTTCCTTTCTTGCAAGGGGAAGGAGGAGAGAGGGCCTCCGGATGGAGAAACAGGCAGAAGAGGAACAGCATTAGCTCTCCAAGAGCCTCCAGCAGCTGGGCAGCCCTGTCCACCACCACACGGCAGCGCACATGGGAAACCCTTCCCAGCTCGTCCTACCCCACCTCCTTCTCTCCCGGAACACACAGGCGCTAGTTATTAGGGATTAGGTGGAACAGATGCATGTAAGATGCTTATGGCCTTTTCCAGACACAAGGCCACTTTCCAATCAGCTCAGAGGAAACAGGGTAATTAGATGGAGTCACAGGCAGGGAGCAGGGGCGAATTAGCCTGTTACCCAACCAGAGACTCCAAGCCCTCCTCTTTCACCCCCCACCTCCATTTCCTCCCCCATTCCTCTGCTCACTCTGCCATTTCAAAGCTTTTTTTTTTTCCTTTCTTTCTTTCCTTCCTTTTTCCAGGAGGCAGCTGATGCCAGCCGGCTGCTGCCAAACAGGTCAGGGCTCTGCAGCTGAAATTGCCCGTGATACTTAAGCAAGCGATGAATCAGCTGTATCCTTTAAAAAAAGGCATCCGCTCTTGGATTTGCTGCTAGGATGTAGTGTCCGTCCCTCCTTATCCCTCCCCACATCCCCCCGCCCCCGCTGCTGACCGATGACAGTGGGTGGGTTGATGAATTTGGGTTAACTCTTCCCCCTCCCCCTCATAAAGCAGCCTCACCTGCTGGTGAAGTTACTGCCCCTTAAGCTAATGCCAGCAGTCAGAGATGTCTCGGGGGGAGGAGGAGTGCTGGGCTTCGAAGGGAAAGATGCCTCCCTTTTCATTTGCCTGCTGCCTTTAAAAACATATTAAGGCAGCTCTGGCTTGAATGCCCTGCGGGCAGAAATTCTGAATGGGGGCAAGCTGGTTTTCACTGCGTGCCTCCCTGCTCTCAAAAAAATCCTTGGCTTTTAGTGTTGTTGGAGACCAACTGCTAGAGACTTGGGGCTGATGGTCCTGGGATACTTTGTGCCTTAAGGCATGGATGGCACGGGATTTTTCTTTTCCAGCTTCATAAAAAGTTACTTGGGTGTGCTCACACTTCAGTGCATGTCCATCTCTGGAGAGATTTTGCTGCATAAAGTCCTCCAAACATGGAAAGCCATCTCATCACCACTACACACAGCACTGCTGTGACAATGCAATGGTGATAAGGCACCAGGGGTGGTGATTAAGAAGCTAGCTATTGCATTTATTACCATCTCATCCCACAAACTCCTGCCTTGCTTGTTTAGCTCCTGAGACCTGTCTCTACTGCTGTTTCTGGGACAGCAGTGCTTGTCCCTGAGATGGTTGGTTTTAAAGCCATCAAGATGTCCCTAGGGTGTTTGAAAGGGGATGTGCTGTGTCACAAAAGCCAGCGTTCCCCATGGAAGGATGTCTTCCAAGTCACCAATCAGTTGGGCAGTAAATGTGTGGAGGAGGATTACAGCTGCAGTGGAGCAGAGAGGAACTGATTCCAGTTTCATGGCAAAGAAACGGGCCAGAGCCTGAACTTCTCCAAACGAAGGAGCTGCTTCTCTTCTTTTTCTTGTCCTGTAGATAATTTTCTGAGATTGACATTAACCTCTTCTCATAAATATGCACAAACACCGAGTGTTGAAATACACCCCAAGAGCTGGATGGAAAATTTCTGACAATGTTTTGCTGTCAGGAAATGCTGGTTCAGCAAGAGGGAAAGATGTCAACTTCATCAGTTTAAAAAAGGATAGGAAAGAAGCAGGAAAAAAAATGGTACCATTGAAGACGCTTTCCTGAGGGCTTTTTAAAGCAGTGGTTTTTATTTTTCAGTGCTCTTTTTTTATTATTCACTGGCACTTGGGATGGACACAGCCAGAGCAGAGGCTGCACCATCTTTTTCCCTGTGGTTTTACTCAGCAGATGGTAGAAAATAGCTTCTACGTGTCCAACATATCCTTCCCAGTGCATGCAACATTGACGACTTCACTGGTGTGGATGCAGGGAGAGGAACTCTCTCTGATGGCCCCTCTTAAGGGGGACCAAAGTGCAAAGTACTCTCCCTTAAGTACAAAATTTTCTTCTGCAGATGCATGCTGAGGTCTGCCCTGGAGCCAGCTTATCTCCTTCACTGACACCCTGCACTCCTGGCTCTGTGGATACAGCCATCGGCTCCCCCTGAGTCTCAGCATACTGCTTGTTTATTTACCTCCAGTTTCTCAGGTCCAATAGTTCTAAACCCAGCTTCCAAGCATCCAAGTCCTCACAGGAGTACAAAAATAAATACCCAGGACATGGGTGCTCTGGAAGAATAAACCTATGTTGCATGGTAAGTATGTGTAGAATTGGTTACTGCTCTGCATTTTTTGCTGTCTGTTAAATATGTGACATTGAAAAGTCAACAAAGAAAAATATACATGTTGAAATAAAAGCCTAAGCAAAATGAAAGACTCAGTTCTAAAAACAGGCAAGAAAAAAAAAAATCCCCCCAAATACATGTCTTCACTAGCCATGGTGGTTGTTTGGTTCAGAACCATCCCAATTAGAGTTAAAAACAGACCATCTCACCATGCACATTTCAGCATCCAGTGCATAAATAGATTATAACTGTTAGATGGTGATTAAAATGATTGACTAGTCTAATCTATGTTCTGGAGTAGTGCCAGATATCAGAGCACTGGTTCATGTGCTTCCCCCTCCATGCTGTGGGAAGCCTGGCAGCATGCGGGAGTGGACTTCTCTTACTGGCACTGGGATGTGTGTTCCATTAATTCCCCTCTGTCAAGTGGGATGTGGAGAAAAGGAGCACAGTGCTTCCATCCCCATCAGTGGATGAGGCCAGACCTGTGCTGGGCTGTGGGTGCCCAAATGCTAATGTCTGCTTATTTCCAGGAGGGAAAGCTAGACCACCATTTCTGAGGTTTTCTTTGATATTTCATCTTATGTTGAGGTGAAATGCAAGTGGTGCTTGCATTTAATTCTCCTTTTTCTGTGCTGTCCCCTATCCTTTGAGACTGTGACTCCCCTCAGCTGATATATGGGATGCTGTGACCAGCCTGCTATGTTTTCTTTCTTTCTGTGGGACAAATGAAATGGTACCACAGTGCTAACATGTGACAGACACCTTCATGACGGACGTGCTGGCAAAATGAACATGTTCTGCAGAGGTTAATAGGAGTTTCGTGGCTGTCATTTATTACCAGGACAAGGACTGCCTACATTTGTCCCTATCTCCTATTGCAGTAGAAATACTTCTCTTGAAAACCTGCTCATCTGCTTTCCCCTAAGCACTCAGCTGCTTTCCCCCTCTTCAGAGTTTCTCCAGGCCATGCTGCCCATTTAGCATTTCCCTGAGCTACAGGGGACAGACTGAGCATCTGGGAATGTGTGCATGATGACCCGAAACCGCCTGCTTTTTGTTCTGTGCATGCAGCACGAAGGAGCAGTCTGACCTCCAGGCTCCATGCACTGCTGCTCTTAAGGATGGTGGTGATTTTTCATGCAAGTTATTGGAAGAAGGAAGTAGCAGTTTGCAGTAAGCCACGTACTAATCAGGAGCTAGATTTTGGGGGCCTTTTGTATGTTTGGTTTCCTCTCTGAGTGGTTTGCCTCTAAGCAGGATGTTGTGTAGCCCTGAGCCTTTGTCAGCCCTGCTGGGGTCTGGCATTTGTCAGTCACTCTGAATACAGGAACTCAAGCAAGAGGTTTTCCCAGTTGCCAAACATCACCCGTATTTAGAGAGGCTTTTGGTCCCAACTTCAGAGGAGCTCTCAGCTTTCTGGCTGCTGGGTGATGCTCCTGCCAGCCTGGGGGTGAAAGAGGAGAGATGGGGTTGTCCAAGTCTCTTGGCTAGATAACTTCTGGATTTCACCTCCAGCACATGATGCAGCTGTTTTGCAGCCTGTGCATGTAAACGCTGTTAAAAACTTCAGGGGCATGGGAGAAGAGGAAGAAACATTAAGTTTCCCCTCTCTCTGCCTCTGCCTGTTCTGGTCAGGCTGCTGTTCTCCTCCTCCTGCCTTGCTCCTCAGCTATTTGGCAGAATCGCTGCCATTGCAAATGTACGTGACTAATCTGCTACTTGAGGAACGGAGGGGCAGATTCACAGGCACAAATGACCCAGGCTGTCAGGAACCTGGTGGGATTCTCTGCTGGGAAAAGTTTGGTGGGGTTTTGGGTTTGTTTGGTGGTTTGTGGTTGGTTTTTTTTTGTTGTTGTTGTTGTTGTTTTTTTTTTTTTTGGTTGGTTGGTTGTTTTTTGTTTTTTTTTTTTTTTTAATTGTGGGTTTATTTATTTATTTTCCAGCGGGCTGCTCCCCTTGTTAAATGACAGGAGTGGGCAACTCACCTGAGCATTAGATGGGATGGATCCCTGCTAAAGATGTAGCTAGCTTCTTCCCAACCCCAGAGGCAGATCTCCCTCTTCCTCCCCACCCCCCCCCCCCTCCTCCTCCTCCTTCCCTTCCCCCGGGACATGTGGGTGCCATTCCCTGGAGGTGGCACGGTGCCATCAGCCGCGGCATTCTGGCTGGAGGAGGGAGCGCTGAGCCTCTGGAAGGTCCGTGTGTGAGATGCGGGCAGATCCTTGCTCATTCGTCTCCTCCCCAGCTCACGCAGAGGCCCGAGGCTGCGGGACCTGAATGTTCTGATCCGAATAGAGCCCGGACGAGCCCCGTCCTCGCTTCCCTCCTCCACTTTGCTCTGTTTCAGCTGTGCATCCTTAAGTGATTCAGGGGCTCGGGGCCAGAGGGCTCTCTGCCTCGTCGAGCTGATCCCGAGGAGAAGGGGTGATGTGCCAGGAGGTCTGGGAGGCGAATGTCATTTCATCACTATACTCCTGGGAGAGGTAGAGGGATCCAGCATGGGAACAACGGGGGTGGGGGGCAGGGGTTAATGAGGAGAAATGGGATAAATTAAAACAGGGAAAATGTAGGCTAAGTATTGGGGGAAAAAAACATATGTTTTATAATAAATATTACATGTTCGAGTGCTTGCAAGCCAAGAACTATTTGCTTAAAAAAAAAAGAAATTAAATTCCAGAGAATGAGTAAATTATTGGACACAGTTCCTGACTAGGTACCTACAAATGTGTTGAATCAGGCTGTCAGTATGGATTTGTAGCCCAGCTCTGGAAAATATACCCTAGGGAGCACCAGGTTTCCTAGTTTTCCACTGATCAGAATTGCCAAAGTGAAATCTCCTGAGGTGAAGGGCTTGCACATTAACTAACTTACAGTGCCATCTAGCCCCATCTAAGACATAAGACGTTTATGAGTGGTTGCTAATTTTGTTCCTGTAACTGGGAGGCTGAGTCACTTTAGTTCGAACCCACCTCCTGGGTCATGTGCTTGTGGATGTGTGTCTTGGAGTACATTCGTGCATGCACTAGGATGTATTTTTAAAGACCCGTCCACGAGTCACAAACAAAAATGCCTGACTGGGAGCCATCCCAGCTGGACAAATCTTCTGTGTCTGCACAGCCACTTGATGTGGGGAGGGCAGCTCAATCTTGCATCAGCCTGCCTGACACTTCCCATTGATAGGACCTTACTTTGGATGTCTTAGAAATTTCCTAGCCTGCAACTGCTTGGGCTGGGAGTGTTGGGTGCTGTGTGCTTGCTGCAGGGTATTTCTAGACAGCTTCCCCCAGAGCAGTGTTTGTGCCGTTCTTGAGGGTGGGCTATGGATTGATGCCTGGGTTTTCTCATTCTGGGAAAAAAAACAAAAACCAAAGGAAAAAAACAGAAGGAAAATGCAAAAGGGATCATGCTGCTGCTACCACTCATCTTGTGGAACTTGGTGGAGGAACAGGGTGGTGGCTCCAGCTCTTGCCCTGCTGCCCACGGTATTCTGTGCCTGCATCCCTGTGCCCTTCACCACCCCCACTGCAGATCTGCATCTTCCTCTGAGAGACAAAGCCATGGGGCAAGCTCTGGTGACCTGCCAAAGTGAAGTGGAGAAAGGTGCTGTGGGCTCTCTGGTGCGAGGGTTTGGCCTCCTGAGGTCTGGAAAAGTCCTAAAGTTGCTGTGTCAGCTATTTTGACACAGGAGGGCTTCAGGGGGTGCTGCTGAGGGCCGTGGGTTTGATGCAATGTTGTGGGTTTGGGTCTGCTAAGCTAGTGTCAGCCTTTCTTTTCTGCCTTGAAAAAGACTGATACAGGGGGGATGCCAGGCTCCTAGAATTAGCGAAGTAACCTCTTCCTATATAGGAAAACACTCATTTATCCTAACTGGGCTTGGATTACAAGATTGTTGTTTTGCATTTTCTCCCTTATGTTTCTTTCTTTTTTCTCTTGTGTGCTCACAGTAATGTCCGTAGCCAGACATATGCTCATGGCCTGGAATGAAGTCGACTGCAATTACATCCTAAGGGAGTCACTCAACAGGGGTTTTGTGCCGGCAGGACACAGGCTTTGGTGCAGCCTGTCACTGCTGCACATGTGCTGTGAGACCTCCAAGTGCACTTATCTGGCCTTCAGCTTTGTGGGAATGAGGAGCAGAAGGCTCAGAAACACAGCCAGTCTGGTGCACATCTGGAGGCAGTAACTTGAGGCAGAGTATACACCTCCTGTATTTGAATGAGGTGTTTTCTTGCATCAGTGGTTTCAGCTCATCAGCACTGAAATGCTGCTTTTTAAATCCACTTGGTCTGGGTACCCCGTGTTCCCTGCCAGGACCAAACCTTCTCCAAGCGTAAAAGTGCTTGGAGGTGGGTGGCAGGATCAGGCCTCCCTCCGCAGTGCTTTTGCCTTACTTCCTTTATCTCCAAAAGCAGCAAGAAGCACATGCTGCAGCAACGTAATCATTTAATCCAGGCTGGTGAAACCTGTTCTCCAGATGAACAACTGACAGATCATTTGCTCCATAGCTCTGCATATGAATGCAATGTTTGTTGGGGCGGCTGGATGGTGGTGCCAGCTTTCCACTCTTGTTTCCAGCAAAGCCAAACAGCAGCTTGACCCTGAATTTGCTTCCATCTCCTTCCTTCACTCCCTGCAGCCTCCCTTGCTGCAGCCACCTTATTCCCAGGGCTCTCCCTCCTCAGCTGCAGATGCTGTAGGTGCACAGGTACTTGCTGGGTGAAAGCAGTCCTTGGAGGAGCACAGTGAGGCTTGTGGAGCTCAGGATGAGAATGTGTTTGTCTGGGGAGGCAGGTGATACCTGAAAGGGTGCAGCCAAAACTAACAAAGGCGTGTTCACAGTTAGATAGGGTTTTATCTTTAGCCCTTGATACAAGCCTTACTTTGGCTGGGGAGGCTGCTCTGCCAAGCCTGTTCCTAGAGGCGTAACAACCCAGCAGTGGGCTGGAGAGGGGGCACTTGCTGTTGTTCCCCTTGCAACCACTGAGAGTTATCAGGGACAGGAGAGAAGTGCATTTCCTGTCTGAGGCCTTGAAAGTCCATTTGAGTGCCAGATGCAACGGACCAGGACCTTGCATGGGTCCAGAACCAGAGGTTTGTTGGGCATCGTGCAAACACATGTGCTCACATAGGTTTTTTAAGGACCCAGCACTGAAAAGCTGTCCTCTCCCAGGCTCCAGAGTTACTCATGGTGGGCAACCTCTCTTGCTCTACTGCAGGAGGCTCCTAGCCCTTGTTTGCAGCTTCTCTGGTTTCAGTTTCCATCTCTCTTCCAGATTTTGTAATGCGAGTAGCCTGGGCTGCTGAGTAATAGCTGAGAAGCTCATGGCCCAGCTGATGGCATGGTGGCAGCACCCTGACAGGGAGAGGACTCTGGTGCTCTCCTGGCTGCAGCCACTGCTCTGGAAAAGAGCATTAGAAACTTTCCAGGTTACTTACTGCAATGGTTTTGCAGCTGCCTTCTTATTCTTTGGCTTAAGGAACAGGCCCAGACGTTGAGATGAGGCTCTTCCAGGACCAGCTTATGCTTCTTGAATTGCTTGGCCTGCTTGCATTCCCTCTGAGGATGAAGAACGGAAAGAAGCTCCTTGCATTCAGATTGCAATCCAGATTTCTCTAAAAAGGCCCCCTTTTTTTAAAAGAAGGGCATGTGTTAAATTATTTCTGAGGCCAGCACTGTGAGATTGGCTCAACCTCCAGGAACACTTTCCAAAAGCTTGTTGGCCAGAATAGTTTGTTCTAAACCTGCATTGCATCCCCCTGCACTAGTTGGTCCAACCTCCTCCTGTGGCCATACACCAAGGTTTTTCTTTCAGCTGAGATGACAGTGGTCTCATGCAGCTTGGCAGTTCTCCTTCCAAGCCAGGTTACCTTGGTATCATCTGAACTACAAGCAGCAAAGGAGCTTTGAAGCCTCTTGCTCCAACATTATGGTAGCCCCATTTGTTTGTTTTTTCAGTCAGCTGTCCACCAGCAGCTCTAACTGGAGTAGATGGCTTTTAATGGGCACATTTGATTGCTCAGATGATGTCGGACTGGCAAGTTTGGACATCTGAAGCAACCTGGTCACCCACAAACTGGCAATTGGTGGGAGGACAAGTACCCTTCTCTCACTCCCCATGGCTTTGTCAGTGAGGCTATCCTGGAGCAATCACCTCTGTGGATTAATTCAGTGTTCAGTTCAGGGTTTGACTCATCAGCTGGCACTCAAATTAAAATCTGTTCCTGCTGCCATGATACTGTCTACTGGTTTTACTGTTTTCAGCTGAAGCCTAGTAAAAGCATTGGAAATGCTTCTACTGATTGACTTGAATGGTCTTAGGACCATTGTTTTGGGATCCTAAGATCCATTTTAGGATCTGCAGTTGTTGCTTGCTGCAACAGCTTCTTTTTCTTTCCTCCTTCCTCTTGTGCACCTCTGGTGCCTGGCTCCCTGCTAGAGGAAAGCCCGTGGGGCATTCGGGGAGTGCAGGTCTGGGCCGTGTATCACCCTGTCGCCAAGACCCAGCTGGGAGAGGTCAGTACATGTGCTCAGCTCAGAGCAATATGTGCGCGGGGGGATGGGAAGTTTAAAGGGATCACTGCTATTTTATCTGCA
The DNA here is from genome assembly GCF_003957555.1 of Calypte anna. Classification (NCBI taxonomy): domain Eukaryota; kingdom Metazoa; phylum Chordata; class Aves; order Apodiformes; family Trochilidae; genus Calypte; species Calypte anna. Next base: position 66,383,698 of record NC_044245.1, read on the forward strand.
GTTTAGCATGGCTCAGGTTTGTCAGCGAGGCACCACAGCCCTGAAATTTCAAGCCTGAAGTGAAGCTGGGAGGGAAATACTAGAGCTCCTGGGTTTTTGTCCAGGGCTTTGAACACAGCTTGAGTCTAAGACTCCCCCTTCCTAAAGGCAGAAAGATGTTGAAGTGGGATGTTTGCATTTGTTACGTGAAGTCCATTTGGACCTCTTCACCCCCCTGCCCTTGCGTCATTTCTTTGGGCAAGGATTAATAAATAAGGAAGGGAGTAAATCGTGCTTGAAATTTTTTTCTTGCTGTCCTCTGCGTACCACCCCCGAGGCTCCCCTTGGCAGGTGCTGAAGAGGCAAAAGTCAGGGCTCCTGCAGAGCGAGATTAGCAGCACACAATATGATCTCTCTCCTCCTAGTGCACCTCAGAGCCCAGAAACTCCCCCATCTCGCCAGCCTTGCAGCCCAGCTGTCCCAAACCCCAGACAGCAGGGATGGATAGCAGCAGGCTGCTCTCTGCACGGCAGCCTGGGCGATGGAGAAGATATGGGAAGGATTTCTTGGTACAAGTACGAGCACGAATCCTCTGAAGAAATATTAAGACCAGTTGTGGTGGCAAAAACCCCAAAATGTACACACACACATACACACACGCACATGACCTCAGCCTCATGTAAGGTTGGAGGGTTTGGTTGTCTCCGTATTTTTTTCTCAGCTGCTGGTCCTCAGACTCCTCCCAACATGGCTCCATCACTGGAGCAATAGCTGGAGTGTGGAGCTGAATTGCAGCTCTGCCAGCTCTCCTTGCTCCACATCAAGCCTTGCACAGTGATACCCAGGGATTTCTTTGAAGCTCTTGTGTCTCTCTACCAGACTGCTGAGGTCACCTGAGAATTTTGGCTTTTGACATAAAAAAGAGGGGAGGGAAAGCTAATTAAGCAGAAACAATTTTCTAGTACTCCTTGTGTGCAGAAATTTAAAAATGGGAAATGAATGTGACCTATAGTAAAATAATAACCAAAAGTGTGTTCTACTATTTTGCCCCAAGTGGAGCTGCATGAATAGTTTGGATGATGGAGGGAGGAAATGGAGCCCCACTCATGGCTGCAGCCCTGTTGCTACTGTAGAAGAAAGAGCAGTGAAAACTTACTTTGCCACTTTGGATGCTAGCTTGTGACAGATGGTGGCTTTAGCTGTGGTGAGTGACATGGTTGGTGCTTTCTGCTCCTGGCTGCTCTGTTTTGGCAAAGTTTACTGCAGTAGTGGTGGTGGTGGCCCAGTTAAGGATATGATGGTTGATCACAGATTAACTCCTAAGCCTCAGGATGCTTTGCTAAGTGAGTTGCTAGTCCAGTCCATGGAAATCTCAGTATTGAATTATTCTTTGTTTCCAGTGTGAGACCCTGCCTGCAAAGATGAAGATTTTCCTGGCCTCACTTTTCAGTATTGCTGCTGTTCTTTCCATCCTCTATCTTCATTGCTTCCACTGTGGGCACAGGGATGTGAGATTCCAATACCTGCAAGTTCCATCCTGTTTGTTAGCAGCACTCTGCACTGTGACCATAAGAAGTTGGAGAAGTTACAGGTAACCATCTGGGCAGTAATCCTTGCTTCCTCAATGAGCTGCTGTATTTTGCATGGTTAGGGAGGAGGAAACAGGACTCATGAGTGACAGAGCAAAAAATCAGTGATTACTACTTGGCAGGAGATACTTAAACTTTGTCAAGCTAGGCAAGTATCTCCATTGTGGTCTCTGACTCAGAATTCAAGTATGCTGGGAACATTTGAGGGGGCTGGGTCAGTCCTTGAAGCAGTGGGGAAAAAACAAGGCTTTAATACATCATGGCATATCTTTGGGTCTGTGCTCTACTGTTCTGCTTTTCTTTGAGGAAACTGGTGTGGCCGGCGGTGAGGAGAGGGAGTAGTTGTGAAACCACACACACACACACGCACATGCACATGTGATTTGGATCCCTAACAGTGTTTCAGACTCATTTGGCTGTGAAGGCCGAGCTGAGCCACTTCTGATTTGTCCTCCTTAAGGTGAATGGAGGAGGAAGGAGGCTGTGTGCTGTCTCCACCAGCTTGGTCTCTACCTCTGCTGAAGCAGCCTGGCTGAGGCATGAAATGCTGAGGAGCTCACGGAGGGGCTTGATGGCCCCTTCCAGCTACTCTGTGGATGCAAGAGTGTCACAAACTGCCCGGTTAAACCAGGCTGGCAGCTCTGGTGTGTCATTGTGGTGGCAAAAGGCAGCCGAGCTGACCTGGTGAATCAGGTTGTGAGGGGAGGAAGGCTTCCCAGCAGCTCGGCTCTCACCATTCGTTGTGCTGCTGCAGATAAAGCCGTGCAGCCGCCTAGGGGAGGATGTATTTACACCCTTACCAAAGGTGCCTTTTGCTGATACGGTGCATTCCTGTGCATGGAAGGGAAGGCAGATAGGACCAGACATCCTCTCCCTGGCCCTGCTGCGTGGGTGAGAGTGGCTGCTGGTGGAGGGGTTGCTCCTCTGTTCTCCTCCAGCTGGAGGCAGCCACCCGCTCAGGGATGCTTCCCGGCAAATCCAATTGCGAAGCAGACAGATGCTTCCAGCCTGCAGCTTTGTGTGTGAGGCTCTGCACCTTCTGCTTCTGGGAGGGGCTGGGGGGGGGGGGAACTGGGAAACGGCTCTGGAGGAGTATGGCCAAAAATGAGCAGGACCAGGGAAGGAGCGGCCATATGGCAGGCGAGCTGTTGGCTCCGCAATTAAGCTGAGTGCTCAGGATGTGAGAAGCTTGTCTCTGCTCAGTTCAGAGCCCAGCTTCCTGTGTGTTCCTCCCCACTGTGTTTTTGACCAGAAATTCCATTTTTGACCTGAAAAATCTTCCAGATGAAAATTTAATTACAGAAGTGATGTATTCCCACAAGAAACCTCAGTGTCAGCAAATAGCATTTTTTTTAATGGAAAAACTGTTTTATTCACGCACACAAACTGGCGCTCATTGAGTCCACTCTCAAGCATTACACTGGAAAAATCTCCAGTGTTTTGCAAATTATTATGATTTGCAATTAGTATCCATTAGGCACACAAGTCACAAAGAATTGATACTGACACTGCGATCCCAGTACTGGATACAGTTTGTTGGCAAGTTATTAAATCACAACCTTACAGTATGCCTGTGATTTATAAAAGGTTACTGATGGTGGAGAAGTGAGACAAATGAGATGTGGGAGTGCTAACTCAGAAAACAAGATTTTTGTTTCCTTTTGTGCAACAGATCTCCTCCTTTCTGCACAGCAAAGGTGCAAGTATTTTCCTCTCTCCTGCGTGATTTCCAACACCAACTTTGTAAATTTGTTCCGTATGCAAAGGTTCGTGGTTGTTATTGGTTCCATATTTACTTGGATCTTCACATGCAGGGGATGGTTTTTTGGCTTGTGAAAAGGAACTTCTCTGAGGCTGGACCATTTCCCCTCGCACAATGAGTCTCTTCAGGATTGTGTGTAATGCACAGAAAGCCTGCTAGGGGCAAGGTGCTTTCCCGCAGAACAGAAAACTTAGCAAGCTCGTTAATAAGGGCCAAATAAAATAAAGCTGAGAAAGTCAACATGTTTTAAAGATACGCTGTTCTGGGAAAGAAGTGGAGATGGGGTGTGTATTTATGTGAACAAAAGAAGTCCAAACTGTAAACTATAATATATCTGTTAGCTCATTAATGAGTCTGATGCTGACTAATTCCAGGGGTGTTACTGCTGCCCAGCAGCAAAAGTGCAAATAAGTGGACAGCTGTGATTTAGTGTCAAATATTTAAACACATCATGACAATTCAGGCCACCCACACTCTTAAGTAAATACAATTTCTGGAGAGTCATTTCAGACTGGACTGAAGTGCAGAGCAGCCACTTTCACGTGCATCTAGGCCAAATGGTCTTCAAGTATTAGGGGACAGACTTTGCCCTCCATTACACCCTGGGAGCCCCCGTTCATTCCATGGAGTTTGCACTATGTAGCTGAGGGCAGAGCTGACTCTTGATGCTAATCTGACTTTTTCTAGCTCAGTAAGTACAATTTTGCATGTAAATGTGAACGTGGAACAGATCTGGACTCGATTAGCTCCCGAGTCCTTGACAGAAAGCCATAATTGTTTATCCAGATGATCTGTCTTTGTCTCTCTTTTATTTTCTCTAAACTTTAAAACCAAAGTTTTAATGGGCTTGTAAAATAAATACATGAGTGTAGAATAAGGTGATATAAAAGGGTGTGAGGAAAGCTGTTCCTATCTCCTCACCTGAACTGAATGCTTGCTGGGTGCACACTGAAGTGGAGTGTTGGGCAGGGTGGCTGTGGGTCTGATGGTAGGAGGGAGGGTATTTCCAAGACAACGCTTAGCCTGAGGCTCCCGCTACATATGTGAAGGACCTTTGATATATATCTTTTTTTTTTTTTTTTTTTTTTTTTTTTTCCTGGTAGGCAGTGAAATCTGTGCTAGTGGCAATATCTGGGGCATAGAGTTGTTGGGTGAGGGGCAAAGCAAGGGAATATGAAAAAATATTGTATTTATCAGGGTAATCTAGTCTAGGAGCACAAGTACTAAAACATTTTAATCACAGTCATATGGTTATGTGTCACTGCAGGGCAGAATTAAGGCTGTTGGTATGGCTTGGTTGCACATTGCCACAGTTCAACAAGTTTGAATTTATTTTAAGTGTAACTTTAACTCTGAATTCCCAGGGCTTGTAATTCCTGAGCTGGAAATAAGTGCAACCTCTCTATATTGTACTTGACTCTTAAATTAGGCTTTCCACTGTAGCTCCGTTTCTGTTGGCTCGGCAAAATCATGGGCTGCCATTTCCTGCCCTGCCGGGTTTGCTGCTTAACTGGGAGAGGCGGTGTGTGTCCGAGAAAAGGAACACAGCACTAAAAGCAGAGATGGGGGATGGATGGCACGTGCAATGAGCACTTCTCAGGCTGCTGCGTGCACAGCCTGGCTATTGCTTTAACTGCTGGTGCCTGGCTCTCTCCCACCTAAGTGTGTGGATACCCTTGGTGCACAGCTGCGGGGAGAAGGAACCCACGCAGGGTTAGAGGCTGAAATTCAGCTCCGTGCTGTGGAGGAGATGCCATGACACCAGCTCCCAGTAAGGCCACTGGAAGCGGTGGGATAATGCTCAGCTCACACCAGGGTACCTGCCAGCTCGGTCAGCAGTTCTGCAGCTGTGCTCTGTAGCTCTCTCTGCACCACAATGGAGAGGTTCCACCTGAGCCAACCAAGCATCATGCCCAGGGATGGGATGCTTGCCTCCCCGCAGCCGCAGGGGAAATAGCTTCCTGCCTCTTGTGATTGGGAGGGCTGGTGGCTCAGTGAGCTCTGGGGACAGAGTCAGTGTCCCAGCTGTTTTTAAAGCGAGTTTCTTCAGAAAAGGCTCCTTCCTGATAGGAGGGAAACGTCGTCATCCCTGGAGCTGATCTGCCTCTGCCTTGGCTTTTGCCTGCGGCCGTCGCCTCCTCCCCCATCCCAAGCCCCATCCTGCTGGGCTTCTTACTGCACACCCAGAGAAACGGTGCCTATGTCCTCTCCCATGTGCACTGCTGTGCTCTCTCCCTCCTTTCCCTCCCCACCCACCCATGCCCTACCCTCTGACTAAAGCAAAATTGCCCTTTTTTTTGGCAGCTGGCCTTCCCAGGGGCCCATACTAACAGAAGCCTGAGCCCTGACTCTGCCTGTGCCTCAGCCAGAGCAGAGCAGTTCCTTTCTGAGAGATAATGTTCCCTTAAAGGAGAAAGGATTTTTTTATTTCCCCATTTATTTCCCCATCACACTTGCCCATTTCTTCCCCAGTTCCTGTGGGGAGGGGGATGCTTGTGCTGGGGATCTGCCACACCCAATCACCTACTGGGAGTTTCCCTTTTCCCTGCAGGCTCATTCCTGGTGGTGGAGTTTGTCTCCGAGCCAAGCCTCCTGTAATTAATGCAAGCCTTGTGCTTGACTTTCAGAGAGCTTTGGATAAGGCCTTTCCAGGACTTGCAGTTTTCCTTCAGCTCAGTCCTCACATGCCAAGTGATGAGGCTTCCAGGGCTTCTCCCTCGGGATGGCTCCAGTGTATGCATCTCACTGTCAGGAAGCCTTTTCTGCCATTCGGCCTAAATTTTCCCCTTTTCAAATGTCATCCTGATGCTCCTACTTAACATGTGCTTTCTGCATTTCTTGCTCCCTCTGTGCAGGCTGATGCTTTTTCCCTCTCTACTGCCTGGGCTTTCTGGTGCTTGGCTGTCACCCACTTTGCCCATGCCCACCTCAGCTTAGCTGGTCCAGGCACATTATCTTATAGCTAATTTACCTAACAAGTAAAAATGCCCAGCTATTTTGTCTTTTTATTTGTTTATTTTCTCCCTTTCCCTCCTTCCCATGATGACCTGTGAATGGTTTTTGGGTGTCTGCCTGACCCTGTGGAACATTTTTCTCTCCCACTCAGGCTGACGTTTTTAGTGCCAAGTGCTGACATTCCATTGTCATTGTAGGCAGCCAGCTCTCCTGGTGATGAATGGGATGGGTAAATGCAGAGCCACCTTTGAGATGGGAGCCTTGGGAGGACCCCTCAGCTGGTGCCACTCTTGTGCAGGTTCTCTGGCATCAAATGTGGGTTGAGCTCCGCTGTCGCCTTCTCCTGCGTGGAGGAATGATTGCCCTCCCCTGTTTGCCCTTCCCCTGGCATCTGGTGCTGCTACCTCCCTGCTGAGTTCAGTCTGTGTGGGCAATGGCCTCAAGGTGAGGGGGGACTGGGAGAGAGGAGGGGCAGGCACTGCCCTGCAGTAGGCACACATGAAATGACTGCACGTACATTATTTCTTTATCAAGCCAAGCTGAACGTGCTTCTTCCAAAGAAGAAAGCAAGACCAGAATGGACAGAAATAAGTGACAGTTTGCTTTCCCTCTCATGTCTAACCCCTTTGCTACCCCATAGATGTGGGTTTAGTTTGGGAGCAGGACCCGGGGGGAAAGGCTGAGCCAATCTCCAGCTTTCACAGCCGCCCTTTTTGCCTTCTTGCTTTGCTGTAGCCAGAAATTGAAGGTTTCCCCATGCAAAGCAGCAAACGCAACCATGGAGGTTGCCATGACAGCTCTGAGGAGAAACTGGGTCAGCCCTGCAGCCAGTAGAGGGGACCAGCCGTGGCTGCCTGCCCATCACCTGTAAGTCACTGAGCTGACTGCATTGGTTCTTTATTTCCCCCGAGGAAACAAAAGAGTTCTTAACTGGGTTACCATTTCAAACTTAGTGTGGCTAAAATGGTTGGTTGTAACCCACACCGCTGCCATGGCAACGGATATATAATTTTTTATTTATTTTAAATTTCTTTAACATGCAATGGAGCAACTTTTCTTGCCCATAAGTAACTCTTCAGAGGAGAAAATATCAAAAAAGTAGAATTAGGAATGAAATACTGAGGGGACTGGAGATAGCAGGCCAGTGGAGTTAAATGCAGGACCATTTCGAAGTTTAAAAAGAAAGCCAAGGATGGAGACTGAGTCTGAGAAGTTGTGTTGGTCAGTGAATTCCTTACATAATAGTGGCCTCCATGGGCCTAAAAGCAGGCTAAGAAATAAATAATTGTTTTGGTGTCAAAATATATTTTTCAGAATTAAAAACTAGGTGTTCATTGATTATTGACCCCTTTAGAGAATGTGGTCACAAGCATTTGAGTTCATCATGGCTGAGAGCTGTGGAAGAGCTATTGTTTTTCCAGCCATTTACACCCCTCACCCTCTGTATCTTCACCTCCCATGTGTTATACTGATCTGTGAATCCCCCCTTTTCTCTTCCTAATTGCCACTTTCTAGACAGATGACAGCAGTGTGTGGGATCTGGGTACCCTCCATGAAGATCAAGAGGGATGGGTGAGACACATCCCCCAGTTCCTGCAGTGGAAGCCAAAGTCCCCACTCTTCCTTTCCTTCAGCATCACCCATAACACTGTGATCTGGTCTCTGTGAAAGCCAAGGACAGACACTGGTTGCATCCCTCCCTGCAGGTTGTGTATTATCAGCAGTTGCATAACAAAACGTTTCAAGCTTAACTCCAGCTCTACTTTTTGCACTGATATCATTAATGGGCAATAGTGTAAGCTGTTTAACAGTGTGACTGCAGAATCTGTGTTTTTTACCATGTAAAAGACACTAAATACTTCAGTAGAGATTGGGAGATTTTTTGGGGAAGTTGCATGTGCATAATAGAAATGAATGAATCGAACTGTATTTTCTACCCATACGCACCCACACGTGTACAAGAGTGGCTCTGGCTGCAAGCTCTGCTCCGTGAAAGCAGTGTTGATTTTAAAGACTTTGCTGCTTCCTCCTGCAGCCTTTTTCCTGTCACAGACCAAAAACCACCAAAGTATTTGCCCCACAAAGTGCCAACAGCTGAAGGGTCACTGACCCTGGTGTCACCTGGCCAGGAGCAGAGTTACTCTTCTGCTGCTAGCAGCCTCCTGGCAGTGACTCAGACCCTTGGGAAGAGATGCCTCTCTTCCCCGGTGGATAGCAAATATTGCAGTACTGGGACACTGGTTTAGCTAGGACAGTGAATGATGACCCTTGTTTGAGCTCTGCCACCATACTAGTAATAGTTATTTGGTATCGAACTGAGCTGGCACAGTGGCTGGACCATGCACTGGGTCTCAGCATGGGGATGGAGCCCTTCTGAGGCATCAAAACATGCAAATCCTTCCTGCCCGTCTGCTCCCTGCCCGGTTTTCTTTTCTGTCTTGGACATCACCTCCTTTCTGAGTTAATCTGGAAGCATTTCGTTCCAGTGTTTCTAGAATCCCAGAGGGGAGCTTAATTGCTTCAGCATCCTCCTCATGCAAAGTGTACCTGGGGTGCTGGATGGCTGAATAACCTCTCATGCACTGAGAGCCATTAGCATTTGAATTAGTGTCATGAGGATAACAGGCGATTATCCCATTTAACAGCTGTTGAGTGCTGTTAAAGGGACACCGGCAAGATGAAGGAATGAAAAACGCGGTGTTTTTTTCTTTTAGTAAGGGTTTCCCTGCCTCGGAGGAATACTGTTGTTCTCTCGTGTTTGAAAAGTGGTGCAGTTTCCATGGGGACATCTTATAATTTTTAAACCATTTCCCTGTAGAGAGCTACAAACCTAAATACACTCACTGTGTGCCAGCACAGGAGAATGAGAAAGTGGAAGTGTTGTCTGGACTCCTGCATTAAAGATGCTAAAACATAACCCTCCCTGTATCCCATTTGGAGCCTCAAATGTACTTTTTACCCTAAGCTGAACAAGTTGAGGATGCTTCACTTTCACAAGGATTCATCCTATGCCAGCTCCCACCAGAGTGCTGGTGTCAGCCTCCCAGCCTTCAGAAGGCCTGACCTCTCATTCAGGTGTGTTGCTGACACCTGACACCTTTCCAAAAGCTGGCTCAGACTGGGTGCCCTAAAATGTGCAAAGTTGGCTTCCACTTCCCCTCAGACAGCAGCATCCCACAGAAAACAGAAATAACCCCCCAGGCTTTCATCTTCAGTGGAGAGTGAAGGGGCACAGCACGATGGGTGAAGTTAACTGGCTTTTTTGTTCCTATATATAATCACAGAATCATAGAATTGGCTGGGTTGGAAGGGACCTCTGAGATCATCAAGTCCAACCCTTGATCCACTACCGCTGCAGTTACCAGCCCACGGCACTGAGTGCCACATCCAGTCTCTTTTTAAATATCTCCAGGGACAGAGAATCCACTACTTCCCTGGGCAGCCCATTCCAATGCCTGATCACCCTCTCCATAAAGAAATTTTTTCTAATATCCAACCTAACATGATGCTTTTGTGAGGGCACATGTGCTGTGCAGGATCAGGGCAGCAGCAAGCAGCCTGTTTTGGGCAGCACTGAGCATCCAAGGCTTTGGGGCCAAGATAAAACACTTCATGTTAGAGAGTTAAGGGTTAAGTTGTTTGGAGAGGGACTTTCATCCTAACTATCATTCAGTGACTAGTGTCCTATTTCAAAACCTGAGGGCCCACATGCTTCCCAAGCTAAGGGGCAAAGCTATTCCTGGGCTGTAGGTAGGCCTCTGTGCTGAGTCCAAAGCCCATGCATAGCACAGGGCAGGGTTAGAAAACTGTAAAATGGTGAAGTTTTTCTTGGGGTAGAAGTGAGCTAACAAATATTTCTCTAGTTTTTTCTGTGCTGATTTGGCCTCCTCTATGCTTGAGGGTGTTAAGTCTTCTCTAATGAGCCAGAGGAGCTTATGGAGTAAAGGATTTTTCCCCAAGCCTTTTCCACCCTTTTTCAATGCCATTTTTGTCATCTCTCTCTGTAATCTTTCCCTTTCAATAAACATCCTTTGAGTTGGGTGCAGTGGCAACACCCAAGTACAGGTGAGGATATAGAAACATTTATAAGCTTAAATAACATCCTTCCTATTATTTCCTCCCTAATTATTTTTACTCTCTGTGATGACCACTTATGGTCTAACTAATGTAAGCATTATTTCCATACAAAGTAGTGGTAGCAACAAAGATGAAGATACTTGGTTTTAGCTACTTGTTTCTAAGCATACCTTTTTTCATGCCATTCTTACCACTTATCTGACCATTAAATCTGAAAATACATGCAAATGGTATTTACTGTGTTGTTACATGTAGCTAGAAGCAGATGGTGAGCCAGTACCAACACTTACATTTTTACATCTTTATGCAACGTCTTGGATTGAACTTTTGCTCTGGCTGGGGCTTCACACGGACCTCTGCCTTATAGACAGGACTGAGTACATGTTGGACACAGCCACTGCTCAGATGTTGTCACCCCTTGCCTGCAGCTGCTGTGGGTGTGGAGGACCAGGGGGAGGAGGTGGCAAGTCCCTTGCATCTGCTTCCAATAACCACTGCCTTATTTTTGGGTATTTTTCTTCATACGATGCTAATAAGAAAATGTCAAAACCACTCCACACCCAATCCCCAAGTAGTATTTCCAAAGAGCTGCTGCTGGTACCTTAGTCACCTGGATGTCCTCCTGCTTTTTGCCATTCTAGGTGGCTTGGTTCAGCTCATATGGCAGCATCCCCATGCACTGTGCCTGGGCTGTACAGTGAGGCAGATGCAGGGATTTGGAACTGCTGATGGCAGAGACCTCTTTGCTTATTGGCATGGGAAAAGAAGTGGGAAGCATATCTCAGTGCTCTAGGACAAGAGCTGACCCTGTAGAAGGCTCCTCCTGATGCATCTTAATGCATCTGAATGCACCTTAATGCATCTGAAAGGCTGTTGTTAATCACTGTAAGGAGATCAGGAAGGTCTGTCCTGTAACAAGGGCTAGCAGCAGGCTGTGTGGGATTCAGGTGGCACTGAGGACACTAGGAGCTCTTTTGACTCATCCACATGCAGAGCAGGAAAGAGAGGGCGATGGCAGAAGATCTTCCCAAGCCAGGGCCCGAACCACAGGTTGTTTGGGAGATGTTGGAGCTCACTTGTCACGGCCACACAGTAGCAGTGGTTAATCCCGTGGGCATCACTGCTGTGCCATAGCCACTGTCCAGGATGAGGGTCCATGCCAGCTGGCAGTCTGTGCTGCTAAACCCCATGGTTTGTCCTGCAAGGTTGCCTGCTGTTCCTGGACTTAGCATTTTCTTGCCATCCCCCACTCAAAGCCTGTGGGGTTAAACGTACCAGATGGGTGTTGCCAGCAAAAGTGAAACCCACCTGTGGAGTTTCCTTGGGAGAGTTCTCTCTGCTGATGAGTTCAGGAGTAAAGCAGCACTGAAACCTACTCATGTTTTCTTGGGCAACACCCAGCCCTGGGGAAAATCTCCCAGGAAATTGGCCTCAAATACACACACACACGAAGCCCTCATCCCAAAACTCTGCCCTTCCGCTTGCCACCCAAGAACAGAGGATTATTAGGCATAAAGGATCCATTCACTGAAATTTGACCTGCATGGGTGTGCATGTCTTCTTTTGGCATCATTACGTCTCTTCTTTTCAGGGAGAAGTAAATGTACGATGTATCTGACATCTGCTTTGGGATGAGATGAATTGCACCTTCAGTACATCTGTTTCTCAAGTAGATCTGACATCTTTGTATGGCCAGATTAATTCCTTCACCTCACAAATCCACCTTTCTCATCTCTGTAGTCTTCATTGCAATTTCCCCCCTGCATTTTCATTATCTGTCCTCTCTTTTTATCACTTTGTTTTCAGAGGCCTCTGTCCCATCCATGTGGTCCTTCTTTCTCCTAAACAGTGCTTCATGGTGTCACTCTCCCCTCTCCAGAGACTGTGTTTTTCCACCAGTGTTTCTTACCACCCATCTTAGATCTCAGTCAGCCAGCTTCTAAGCTCTGGTGGATAGATCTTCATGGGCAGAAGAAGAAGAAGAAGCAGCTATACTGGAATGATCCTTAGCTGATGTAACTTGTCATTTTAGAGGGGAAAATTTCTCCCTGGAATTCACCAGCTTCCTTCTCCCTACCTTCCCCACCCCTGCCAAGGCCAGGCACAGGAGTAACCATTGCATGTCCAATGCAATGTGTCCTTGACCAAGCACAGCACTCCTCAGGGCCATTACTCCACCATCTGCTGGGTGCAGAGATCTCTTTATAGCCTTATATCCATCACACAGGGATGTCATGCAAGGTAGGTAAACTGAAACCCTGCTCTGAAGCCACAGAGTTGATGCACAGGAAAGCTCAGCTAGTTTGGGGACTGTTCTCCCACCTAGTGCTGGCTTTGCTCATCTGGGGGAGGACCCTTTTTTAAAGTAGTTCCTGGCCACCAGTGCCCCAAGGAGCCTCTTTCTCTTTTGCTGCTTTGGACCCAGCAATGGGAGCTGCTGGGGAGAGGATGACTACAGACCACAGGCTGATTTCCCTTGTGACTAAGGAGATGTTGCATTTATTACCTCCTTCCCTGAGAAAAAACAATTCCCCAGGGTGACTGCACTCTGACACTGTCCCAGTGTTGTAACAACATTTGACAAATGCTCTCTTAGCTCTTGGGCAGTATTGGTGCCATTTTGGCAGTGAGATAGAACACAGCAAGGAGACATGCAGGTCAAGGAGAGCTGTCTTGGGAAGATGGCAGTATTTGGAGAGAAGGTGTTTCCATGGGCACCACTTCAGAGACTCCTGGTTTTTGTTCTGGATTTAATCAGGGTACCCCTGGCAACACCCTGGCAACATGCAGACTAAGTCTCAGCATGGTAAGTTTGAAAAAAACACGTGTCTCCACATAGGGCACCCAAGCTGGAAGGCACGGGCATCTGATCATTTACTTCCAGACCAGAAAAAGCAGTGCCTGGTCCTTCTTCCTGCCATGGGAGACATTGTGAAGGTCTGCAAATAGCCTTTGCCCATCCAGGGAATGCAGTGAGCACCCTCTGGACATTGGGCTTGTGTCTCTCAGCTTGGGGCTGCCATCACGGCAGTGTTTCTGGAAGCATGGCACCACCCTGCACTGATTTGCCACTGCCCAGCTCTCAAAAGCACACAGGCATCTTGCCAGAGAGGGGAGATACCCCTTGGAGAGGGGAGAGCTGGGCACAGGCATCAGCTGGATGGATGGTGTTTTACAGAGGCCTTTCACAGAGGGGAAGGGAATGCACCATCCATTGCCTACAAGAAAGCTGAGGCAGGATTTTTTGCATGGGTGTGTAGTGAGAGGACAAGGGGAAATGGCTTAAAACTTGAGAAGGGGAGATTTAGGTTAGACATTACAAAGAAATTCTTTAGCGTGAGGGTGGTGAGACACTGGAACAGGATGCTGAAGGAAGCTGTGGCTGCCCTCTCCCTGGAAGTGTTCAGAGCCAGGTTGGATGGGGCTTGGAGCAACCTGGTCTAGTGGGAGGTGTCCCTCTATGATTCTATAAGGTGCCATTCTATGATCCTATCTCCTGGTGACTGAGAAAGCTTGGGTGGTTTTGCACATAGGAAACTCCTTTAAATGTGTTTCCTCCCACCGCCTGGCCTTTTCTGTTGGGTTGTTTTTTGTTGGTTTTTTTTTAGCCACGCTTGATGCTGGCATTGGGAAGCTGAACTCCCCAAAAGTGAACTTCCTCTCGGTCTATAAGCTGACCCTGGGAGGTTGCCATGGTGACCGCAGAGCGGCCGCCGGCCTGTGTAAACACGGCCTCCCTCCCGCTCCCCATCCCGCTGCGACCCGGAGGCCGCGGGAGCTGCGCGGAGACCTGGGTTGTGCAGGCAGCGGTGAAACGCAAACCCAAAAGCTCCTCGGCTTCTTCCCCTCTCCCCCCCGCGGGGAGGCAAAGGGGGCAGGCAGGGAGCAGGCACCGACACGCCTGTCCCTGACGGGGTGCCGCAGAAACCAAACCCAGACGCTCTCCTGGGGAGATGTGGAAATGTAGGGTGCAACTGGATCCTCTGCAACATCTGATTCCTGTGGCCTGGCTAACAGTGGAGCTTCCAGCTGTGTGGGGGGAGCACACACACACACACACACGCACACACACACACACACACGCACACACACACACAATCTCCTCTGTAATTAATTCAAACAATCAACTGAGTGTGAAATCCAGCAGTTTCTGGGTCCTCTGTTGATGGCTCACTTTGATGTCTCTCCTTTTTTTATTTTTTTTTTTATTTTATTTTTCTTTTTTTTTCCCCAATACATTTTATTAAGATCCATATCTGACTTTGAGTCACTTTCCAAATGATGATGCTTGCATGTGACCATCTCCATCTCCATAAAACTGGATCAGGTATCCAGCAGCACTAGCCTGGGAGACATGTTCAAGCACCCACGGAGACGTTTCCCAAGCACAGCAGGGTATGCATCCCCTACGGCCACTGCAGATGTTCTTCCAAAATGGCAGGTACTGCTTAGCCAGGGATTTTGTGGGAGGGGAGCAAAAACACTCTGCCAGGATGAGGCAATCAGCTCTGCTCCCACCATCTCCGATTTCCAGCACCTTCAGCCTCATCTCATTTAGAGGGCCTCTCCTTCAGTGCTCTCCCCACCTCAGAGCTCTGTGGTCTACATTCTCCTTCCCTTGCCCATGGCACTGCTTGGCTGTACCTTGCCTGGAGCCTGCTGCCTCTCCCCACAGCTGCAGACAGGTCTGGTGTAGGCAGGCAGAAGGGGCCTGGCCTTGAGCTGCCACACCAAGATGCATCTTCCTGGGTTCATTTGACAGAATAAGTGGCATCTTCAGGAAATAAGGTTGCCACCTTACCATGACAGACAGGCATGGGACTGCTTCCAGAAGCGCAAAGGGTATCTTAAAGCTTTATAAAATGAAGCCCTTGTTCTCTGCCACCCAGGGCCCATTCAGGAGTGCCTGGCATCCTGCAAAACAGCCACCTATTTCAAGAGATATTTTCATTTTACTTTTAAAAGGCTTCCTGGTACAAAGAAAGACAGACTTGTGCCATCCCAGCTTTACATGCCTGAGTATCACTGACCGAGCTATTTGATGGATAACTTTGATCAGACACCTGGCTGTGCAGTCATAGGTATCCCTGTGTCTGGTTCTGGAGTCCCCAACACAGGAAGGACATAGAGCTCTTGGAGGAAGTCCAGAGTAGGGCCACAGAGATGATCTGGGGGCTGGAGCACCTCTCTTATGAGGACAGGATGAGAGAGTTGGCTTTGTTCAGCCTGGAGAAGAGGAAGCTCCCAGGATACCTTATAGGGGCTTTCCAGTACCTAAAAGGCCTACAGGAAAGCTGGGGAGGGACTTTTTACAAGGGCATGGAGTGACAGGACAAAGGGTAATGGTTTTAAGATGGAAGAGGGTAGATTTAGGCTAGACATTAGGAAGAAATTCTTCAGTGTGAGGGTGGTGAGACACTGGAACAGGTTGCTCAGAGAGGTTGTAGCTGCTGCCTTCCTGGAAGTGTTCAAGGCCAGAGTGGATGGGGCTTTGAGCAACCTGGTCTTGTGGGAGTTGTCCCTGCCTATGCAGGGGGTTCAGAATTAGATGATCATTAAGGCCCCCTCCATCCCAAGCCATGCTGGCAGAGGAGGGAGAGAAAGAGGTTTCTGGAAGATGGTTTATCTGTAATCCTAAACATGCCCCTGTAATCCCAGCCTGTGACTCAGAGCTGGGGAGATGCAGAGGGTCAGTATGGCCACCACAGTGAGTCATTATGACCTAAAGAGAAAAGGAGCCTTAAGGCCTCACTCTGATGGCTGTGAAAGATGGGACATTGCACAAAGTACACTAAATCAAAGGCAGTTCTCTTATGCAATACACTACAATATTGAGTCCCCATAGGGTCTCACTTAACAGATGGCAAGACCTGAGTCTGATTTAATGGGGTTTTCTGAATCACTTGCATAGACAACTGAGAGATGGGCAGAGGCATAAATTGACATACAGCTCAAAGCACTTCTAGATTGCTGTGGTTTTCATCATTTTGCACTATGAAGCTTTGCACTTCTCTATTCACGCCGTGCCTGCCATCATTTAAAAATAAGTCAGCAGAATTAGTTGTATGTGGTCTTTCCTGCTTCCATTAAAGGAGCTGCTGGATTCTCCTCTCCACAGCTCTGAGAGCATCCCAGTGCTGTGAGCCTGCCTGCACTTGATGCAGACAGTGTGGTGAAATCAGTCATGTGATAACAACACCAATGCTCCCATTTTCCATGGAATTAACATCACAGAAATAAACAGCCTGTAAACCCCCTAGTCATGTAGGGACTGAGAAAGTGTAAAGTGAGTAGTTGGAGAAGAGATAGGAGTGTGGAAGGCTGGAGGAAAGGAAGCAGGAGGAAGGAGATCCACTTTGGCAACTGGGAGCTGAAAGGTTGCCAGCCGGGCAAATTTATGGGTTTTCTTCACAGGAAATCTTAAGCCAATTTGGCCCTGATGAGGGATGGGACAGCCTCAAAGGATAAGGCATCTAATTATGTCCATAGTAGCATTTGAGAACCCGGATGCTTTGCAAGTTATCGAAACCTCTGCAAACCTCAAGAGACTGTGTCTCTCTTGTGCAATTCTTGGTAATTCTGCTTGTGAGGCCAAATTCGGGAGCCCCACAGAAAATGGCAATAGCTAGTTCTCCAAGCCCATCTGCCCAGCAACAGAGCTGTATCTTGGCCAAATGCCAGGCATGGCACAACAGCACAAGTAGGCACCACCTGAAGTCATTCTTGGTGTGAGCATTCTTGTAGTGAGTGTGGTGAGCACTAAGGAAGCCCGAAGGAATACAATGCAAGGGAGTGTTCAAACCTTTCCCACATCTGGCTCTGATCCAGCTGCGAATGGTCCAGGGATGCCCTTTCCAGATGTGGACTGACACCATGAATGTCCAGGGAAGCTGGGAATTACTGGGGGAGGGGAAGGGAGAGGAGGTGTTACTAGCATGAATCGACTTAAAAATGAGAAGAGGTTTGGGAGGCTGCTTCTTCAAGGTCTCCCTGCTGTAGGGAGGATGTTTTTTGAGAGGTGCCTCTGGCTGCGGATTGCAAGTGGCCAGTCAGCTCTGCGGTCAGCTGCTGCCTCCTCCCAAAGCTGCAGCAGCATTGTCAAGCTGCAGACGTGCAGAACAGCTCACACCAAGGCTGTGTGCTCTCACAGGTGATCTTTGGGTCTGTACATTTTACAGCAGAGCTGGCAGCTGCTTGTGTGGTGTGCATGCTTCGTTGGCTCTCCAAAGAAGGAACTGGGCGGGCACTGATCCAGTCGAGGCGGTTTTGAGGAGCTAAGGCAGGAAGGAAAATTACCAACTTTGACATATGTTGCTCCCTGCAGGTCTCTCTTATTATAGCCTGGCGGGATGTCAAGGTGCACAGACAAGACCCAGAACTGTAATGCCTGATGGCTGCTTCACCTCCTGTCCCACCCCTTTCACACAGGCCGGAGTGGCAAACCCATTTCTGACACACCAGGAAATCCTGGTTCTCGCTATTATCCAGAAGAGAGAGTGCACATTTATACAACCTCAAGCTGCCATCAGCAGGACCCGCGGGAGGGAGCGGGGGAATAGTTCACTTGGAAAGGAATGCTGCAGTGTAGGGCAGTGGTTTTGACATGCTGGAGTGAAACTTGGCAAAAGGGAGCAGAGGGAATTCGTTTGCCTGGTAGACGTGGCACTTTAACAAGAGATTAAATGAAATAGCAGTGGAAATCTTGAGAGATCCTGAGAGGAGGCTAAGTTAGCACAGGGGATGTGTCTGCAGCCCTTGAAGCAGGTTTCACCATGCTGTGTGTCTGCAGCTTTCTAACATGTACTCTTTATCTGGGTCTCTTTTGTCCCACCAGCAGACAGGGGAAGCCAGCTGTGTGCATAGTCCTACCCAGGGTAGGGCCTCCAACTTGACAAGAAGAAATGGAGACCCAGGGTTCAGTGGCCTGAAGTGTTTGTCATCCGTTTGCTGTGATGGCAGAAACCTACTTATTTTTCCAAGAATATTTATCCACTGTGGTGTGCCAGGAATAATGTAGTGTGGCATAGCAGCCACCCAGAACGATGGCAAATATTTGTTCCTGGCAAAAATCTTCTTGCCAAATGTCTTAATTTACAGCTTGTCTCCTGCCCTGGAGCAGATGGGGGGTAAGGGGTGTCCTTCTGTAATGTCATTCATTAAGGACTAAGTCTTAAAGAGAGCATTTATGTGGAAAGGCTGGAAGAAATACACCTGTGCATCAAGAAACATTAGGTGTGTGTTGGATTAACACCTTTCGTCCTCCCTCCTGACACGTCCCTGCCAAGGACTTGACATCTAAACAAAACAAGTTAAACCTTTCTCTCCATGAATTCTTTCTTCTGGGGCAAGTTCCCCATCGCTTGCTTTCATGCTGTGCTTTCAGCCATTGTTTTCATAGTCTGTCAGCACAACCTTGAGAGAAAGGACTTTGGCTGAGACCTGAACACACAGTACCAGCTGTACTGATTTCCATCTCCCGGCATGTAGCAGTGGACTTTTGCACTGTGCCTTCTTTGCCTCCCCCAGCTAGGCTGAAATCTCTCACCAGAGTTTCTGCTCTTCTGCTTGGCTGAGTTGACTCGGCCACAAGAAGCAGCAGGTTTAGGCTCCTGCAGCCCCACTGTCAGGATGGGAGCCCCTTTGGCAGAGTGCAGGCAGCCATGTGGGATGAGGGGCTGAAGGCATCACAGGAATGTTATGTTCCAGCAACCTTTGGGATGAGCGAGGGAAGCTGGAATGCATAAGTGGATCAGAGAAGAGGAGGAAGTGAGCAGGAAAGGGAGATACCGTGTGATAGATGGGAAAGAGAGCAGAAGGGCAGTGTAAAATCACCCAGGGGTTGGGCAGGGTTTGAAGAATAAGGGCAATAAAAGATGAGGGAGTGTTGTGAGTGCCTAACTCTCTGGGGAGCTGGTAAGAAACCGGACTTCCCTCTCTCCTATCTCTGATGGCAACTGTATTTTGAAAAGAAAAAAGCCAAAAAGATGTTTTAGTGACTATGGTGGGTTTTTTTAATTGTGAAATAGTCAGGTTCTTGCACTATGGTTTGTTTTTTTTCTTTGCATTCATCTGGTTATAGCAGTGAAGTAGATTAAAAACAAAAGCATCATATTTTGCACTTTTTCTTATGCTTTGCTGCCTTATCCTTTTCTCCTTTCTGTGACTCTGGGAAGGAGAAGTGCAAAGAGCAGACTTCTCCTCCTTAGCAGGGGTTTTATATCAATCTTGTCACCTTTTTAATGCAGTATTGTTACCTGGCAGTTATGATGCTCTCCGGCCTCAAATAAAGGTTGGTGTGAAACACAGGCCCTTTGTGTGAATAGAGGGAAATAGGGTGAAGAAATCGGGAAATACCAGAATAGCAGCATGCCCAGAACAAAGGCTTGGAAGGGTGATGTGGGAAGGGGAATGTTCCAGCCTACTCCACAAACATTCTCAGGGCACTGGGACATGGTCCGGAAATTCCTCATTGTCCAAGTGTTACTTGGCTGTAAGGTGTCTTCATCCCATCTCATGGCCTGCAAGTACTGGTGTCCACTGACTCCTTTCACCTGTTTCCCTTTTGCACCCCTTGGAAAAAGGTGTAAAACTACATTTCTACCTTGGCTCCTCTCTCTCTGCTTGCCCTTCCAAAGAGTACCTAGCACACCTGTTTTCTCTGGCAGTGTGTTGATAATGTTTTATTTGTATCCCAGGGGACTTGTAAGAATTAGGGTCGGCTTGACTTGAGTGGAGTACTGTACAAAGATATTTACAGCTGTTTGCAACGCTTGTGTTGAGTAGGAGACCAGCAGCAATTAGGATCCAGGCCAGTGCCTTCAGTGAATAATGGTCTTGGTTACTTGGAAATATCAGATGGCTTCAGCTTTATGCAGTTGCTATGAGGAAAAAAAAGTTAAGTAAACAAAGAAAAAGAATAAGAGGAGGGAGTGGTGTTTTTTTTATTGGCATAGTCAAGAAGGGCAGTCAAAAAGAGAGAAAGAAACTGGAAAACAATACCCTGGGTCTTCTCTTGCTGCCCACAGCACAAAACAGATACTTTTTTGCACGCCTTGATGTTCAAAATCCTTCTCCATAAACACTTTTGGTTCCTGTGCCTCAGCGGCCTTCCTTGGGCACCAGTTTTGTTATTTAGGTGTTAAGGTTTTTTTCTAATGCCTAGCATATGATCTTCATCACAACACAGTGCTGGGACCTCAGCCCATGAGGCACCCCCACATCTCATGGCCTCCATGGGAGCTAGTGGTACTCAGCAACATGTCCTGGGAGCAAGCAATTGGTGGTTCTTTTAGGATGACCCTCTTTTGTAAGGTGTGTCTGTATAGTCCACCTGGCTTCCACTGGGGTGTGAAGATGGGAGATCCTGAGTTGAGAGACTGAGATTATTTCTGGATTATTTTCAGAGCTACTACACTGCCTGTTGCACTAGATGCCTTCCTCTCCTACAGATAAGGGAGAAATGCTTTCAGATTCCTTGAAATATTTTAAATTAGTCTTTCCTCAGATAAATCAGATAAGCTGATTACCCTGTGTTTCTTGCTGTCTACCTGTGGAAAACAGGCACTGAGCCACCTTTCCAAGGCCTGTGGTCTGGATTCTGGAGACTTTGGAGTCTGTAGTTTTTTGTGCTTCTTTCTGCCTGGAAGTGTGGGTGCTGCCACCAGGATTGGCACAGTTAGCTCCTGCCAGTTGGGGTCCTGTCCTCCACCTGGATTTTGGGGCTTGTCTCTTTTTTCTGGTGCAGACCATCCTTAAGCACAGAGGCAGGCACAAGCCCTCCTCAGCACACCACTGTTCAGAAATAAAATGGGCCCATTTTGCCACCTCACAGAAGCCCTCTGGGGACTCTGAGGTGAGGCAGGGCTTCTGCTCCTTGCAGCTTGTTTTCCCTACCCTCACCAGGGATTGCCTCCTCTCAAGGCATTCCTTACACTGGCCTGTGTTTCCCTCTGGAGGTGCAGCCTGTAATGAGATCAAGATGGAGGGGCAGACTTTTAGCAACCTTTCGTCTTGCTCTGGCAATGTAGGAGGGCTGCTAGTGCACGCATCAGCAGGATGAGGTCTGAGTACTCTTGCCCTCTAGCAATGATGGAGCTGGTCCTTCCAGGGCAGTGTACTCTTGCTTGTGATGACACCAAAAAAGCTTTGGCTTCTTGCAGGCTGCTGGCACACATGTCTCACTAGAGCACTGGCAAGGTTTTGTCAGATGGGAACAGTGGTGGAGAAAAGAAAAGTGAAACCAGATGTTTTTCCTTACGGTTGCTCCACATTTGTATCGGGGGGAGAAGAGAGGCCATTAAAATGTCATAACCCTTGATCCCTCAGCATTACACTCTGCAAAAGCCAGTGCCATAAATCTGCACCTCCACCTCAGCAGTTGCGGGTCCTGACGGGGTAAGACTATTGGGATAGCTGGGAGGGCAGAGCCTTTGTGTTTGTCAGCATAAACAGGAGGAAAAAGCCTTTTGGAAGTTAACACCGATAGGCTACTTTTATGGAATCAGTTATTTTTTCAGATTTCCCTGGGGATGCAGCAGTGCTGAGTTTTGAGGCTGGCCGGCAGGCTTAGAAATTTGGGATGTGTCTGCACAGCAATCAATCTACCCCGCAGGCTGTGCAGATGAAGCAGAGTTAACTTTATCCTCCCCAGGCTGACTGTGCCTGTCAGCACAGCTGGGGCAGCACAGCACTGGGGTGAGGGCTCACTGCTGAAGCATTCACCTAACTTGTCCAGTGGGGCTTTGCAGCCCTCGCTGCACCTCTGGCGCCCAGCCTGGGTACTTCCATGCTGCAGCACAGCGCCAGCAGCTGTGTAGAAGCAGCCCTGGTCAGTGGGTCCAGCTGGCACTGGAGAAGAGCCACCTGGAAAACTCTGATTCCAGTCAGTTCATTTTTTCACGTTGGAAAGGCTTCTTGTTGCAGTCAGAAAACAACTGTGAGGAGTGCCAGGAAGCCCCCTTCCAGGGGAATGTGTGCTTGTGTGATGGAGGGAAGGAAATGAAAGTTGTGTACATACATGCCTCGAGACACACACAGATTTAGAGAGAAAACAGCTAGGCCTTTTACTGCCTTATACAACAAGGAATGTGATAACTGCATATTTTTTGATATTTCTTGATATTTCCATGCTTGGTTTCTGCCTACACGTCAGCGGCAAGGAAAGGTTTTTCCTAATCTGATGCAGACTGCATGGGCACGCATCTGCCTCACAGGGGCTGGGGTGGGAGTTGACTTCAGCTGCCAGCTCAGATTCTGAATCCCAATTTCCGTGCAAGCTCAAAGGTGACTAGGTTTAGCCCCGTTTTGGGGGCAATAACCTGTGTTGCTTTTGATAGGATGCAGGTAGGTTTCTGTGCTGTGCAATGTATAGCATTACTCATCCTAATGGGTAAATGGGAACAAGAACAGCACAAAAGGTGGTGAGTGTGTGTAGGCTGTGGTGGAGAGGGCAGTGGGCTTGAACTCAGAAGATTTTGGTTTGGAACTCACTTCATCCAAAGACTCCTGCAGTTTCTGTGGTCAAATAATGTAAACCAGCTTTTGGAGCCTTCTGCCCTTTTGCAAAAGAAGTGGACTGCCCTCCATAGCCTCCACTGGGCCCCGCGATTGCACTCTGCTCAGGTATTGCGACAGCATGGCCCAATTGCTTAGAATAATTTTTTAAAGTATTTTCAGATGTAGGTTAGAAACACTGTAAAATAGTTTCATGAAAAGACTGCAGTTTTTCTTTGAGTTCACATTTTACTTACAAAATGAATGAAAGTTTAGATGCTTTGTGGCAGGAATTGCAGATGTTTTACCTCACTACTTGGTTTCTCTTCAGTCTTCACCAAGTGATGGGAAGTTGGAGACATTCACAAGCTATCTGGCATGTGCAAAGGCACTCTCGGCATCCTGGTGTTCTGTGGCCATCAAAAATTGGCTTTTCTGTGGGCAAGTGAGCTTCCAGCAAATCTGTATAGACCGGGATGTTCCTGGACAGACACAGTTCTTCATCGCTCGATAATGTTTCCTAGACTTCTGATCTATATCACGGCTCTCTTCTGGGCTCTTTCCAGTTGGTTGCTGTTGAAGTGCTGTTGTGTCCAAAACTGGACAGCAGTCCAGCTCTGGCCTGGACAGTCCTGAGTGGAAGGATTACTTCACTTTTCTCAAGTTTTTTTCTCCTGTTCATGATCCTCACTTGCAGAACATGTACTGAGATGCTGTCTCCATCCTGGATCTGGGAACTGATGCATTTCTCCTAGCATCTAGTTCCTTGTGCTTAGGCCACTTGAAGTACACTCTCTTTCTCTGAGATCACTTCTTCAATTTCTCTGTGGTTAATGGACAGATGATGATTGATTCAGAGAGTTCACCAATGTTCATGCTGGGGAGGCTGGTCTGAGTGATGGAGTTGTGGCAGGCCAGAGTACTGGGAAATGGAGGCAGATGTTACAGGCAAGACTGAAATGTAATGGCTGATGTTACAGTGCTCAGTTGTGAAAATACTGGTTAGCTCAGTCAGGAGATGGGCGTTGCTGACTGACTTTAGAAGTAATTACAAAAGATTGCCTGGTTATAGAAGTGAACATAAGAACAGTTTTGCATCTCTTTGAGTTAGGGAGTTAGTAATAGCCAGAGGGTGAAGATTTTGTGTGCACACCTATTATCGCCTGGCATTTTGCAGAACGGCTGAAAACTTCAGCTGGTTTGTGAAATGAGTGGTTTCACAACATGGGAACATAATGTATGTGCCTTAAAAGGCTACTGGAACTGAAAAGGAGCAGTAACTGAACAGCACCTTTGAGTGTTCAATAGAGAGGTGAATGAGGAGTCCCATCACCTCTGTCAAGATACTCTCCCTGTCACTGTTGCACTTTGTAGCCATTAGAAAGAACAGAATAGCCTTTAGACTTCTATTAACCTCACAACTCCGCTACTACTGCATTCTTTTTACTTCTGTCAAAAAACTGTTTCCCCTTGCACCCATCAGCTTCTCCCTGCTTCTCTTGCTTCAGTTCAGCACAGCATAACTCGTCTGGTATTAAAACCCACTCCTTCTGCCATGCAAGTCCTGGGAGAGGAGAGTGATTGCTGGGCAACTGATGAGCTGGGGTGAAACAGTGTTGGGAAAGAGAGCACAGTGTTCTTTTCTTTTCATGGAAAATGATATATTACTGTAGACCACAGTAATCCAAGGTCTGCTCTTAGCTACTTCACGATTAGCGAACAGGCCCCACTTGTGCTGTACCATTTGTGCAGCTGTGGTAGGCACGAGGATGTCAATTAATCTTGATTTGTGCTATAGGATTACTTCATACGAGAGGAAATTTATCATCGGGTTTGGTTTCAGTGCATGAAGATGAACATCTTTGTCCCTGCTATCTTTGCAGGGGCAGCACAGGCATGCACTGTGCCTGGCATGTCACTGGTCCTCGCTCGAACTTCCTGGCAAATTCCCTTGCTTCTCAGGAGCCTAAACTCAGTCTAAAAGATGGAGCAATCAGCACACAGTACAAAATGTTTTGCAAACTTTGCGCAGTCTGTCCCTGTATCACACCCATTTTAGGGAAAAGAAAAATAAGGCTTATTCTCAGCCATATAAATGATTGCAATTATTATTTGCACAGCAGCTCAAACTTTGTGAGATGCAGGGTAAACACAGAAACAGGTGAAGCCCTTGTTATGCATCAGAGAGCACAGAGTCTGTGCAGATAAAAAAAAAAAAAATCAAAAAGACAAAAAAGATGTAGGTAAGCACACCCTCCAAGAGCAGACACTTGTTGTCTTTTAATATTTCTTCAACCACCATCCTGAATCACAGAAAAATGAATTAACCTTAAGAACTGCAAGACTTAGAGAAATAAATAAACTGCAAACCATGAATGTGGCATCCTTATTACTGACTTCTTTTTGCAGAGTGATGTTTGTGTAGAAGAATGAAGCTTTTGTCTCTGAGGTGTGACAGAAAAAATCCTGAATAATGTGACCCGTGACAAAACCACTAGACCTCCCAAACTGTTTCTCAGTCCAGTGGCCATGTAGCTGTTGTCCCTCGCTACCCAACATACCAGCCCCTGCTGCACAAAGCCACACTCACCAGGGACCAGAGTGCTCTGAACTGGGTGCAAGGCAGCACGTGCTGGATGATCTAGTCAGTACAGGTCAAAGCAGGGAATAGGGAGCAGCATGGCCTTCAGCAAAAAGGAAAAAAAAAAAAAAAAAAAAAAAAGTTCAGGGACCTGGAGAACTGACTGCCTTTTGTGAGTTGGGGCTGAAGTCCTCGCTGCTGTGCCTCTGCTGTGAGTGCTCGCTGCCTGACCCTGCTGGGCTGCAGCTAACTCAAGCATGCCACCCATGCTGATTGTAATGTGGAGATCACTGTGCATGAGCCAGAGGAGAAAATAGCTGGGCAGATGGTGCTATATTAAGGAGAGTGTCTCAGAATTGTCTGCTGGGATTCTCCAGGGGCAAGGGCCTGCTTTGGCCTCACTTGCTCTCTGCCTTCCCCAGCCCCTCCTTCTCTTCTGCCCCTTTTCTCTCTTACGGGTTCCCCCCTTGCTGAGGAAGCTGTAGGGTGGTGAACTGCCCCAAGATGTGCTACCTCCAGCTGGAATTTGGGGGAAGATGAAACCTGGTCGTACAAAGCCTGTGCCCCATCTGTGATCAAGCAAGCTGGAGGCTGCCCCTGTTCCCAGGCCCTGGTCCAGCTCTCTGCTCTCCCTCAGGTCCTAGGGCAGGACCCAAGGGGCAGTTTTTCTGCAGGGATGGGCTGGCAGGGGAAGGGAGGACCTCCTAATCTTCCTTGTCAGCAATCAGCTGTCTTCTCTTCAGAGTCCAACGGGAAGGGCTTGCAGCAGCATGTTTTTTCTTCTTCCTCTCCCAGCCTCAGCTCCTCATCTTTCCCCCCTCCCACCGCCCCCAGCCAGTACCAGCCCTGCTCCTCATCCCTGCCAGTTGTCTCTGCCTCCCTCCCACCTCTCCCCTCGGGTTCCCAGCTCAGCTCCAGCAAGCAGGGCAGCAGGCAGGGGCAGGAGGGGAGGACAGTGACAAGACACAGCTGCTGGCTGCCTCTCAGCAGCTGAGAGTGGCCTCTAGTGACCAGCAGCAGAGCAGGGTGGGCATGGACGACAGATGCATGGCAGGATGGAGGGCACTGGTGTGTCCTTCAGAGGTCAGAGCCCACTCCCCTAGGGTCACCTTTTATAAACAGTCAAGACCTATCTAGGACAGAAAACAAATGGGAGAAGAACAACACTTGTGCTGGTGGTGCTGTTGAAGGCCCTGATGATTTGTGGCTTTGCATTGTCACCACTCTTTTTGTGGCACTGAGACTTATTTCCTAGGGCAGTGACTAAAGCGATTCTGTGATTCTGAAGAGGTTTGGCAGAAGTTCCCTTGCCCCATCTCCTCCCCAGCCTTGCTAGAAAACAGAGTCCACACACGGTGTGATTTTCCAGCCCTTTGAAATATCCCAAAGGACATTATGAAGAAGGTGGCTGGAAGCACGCAGAACGGTCATCCTCCTTTATCGGTGCAGGCATCTGTTGTTTGGGGGGCTCAGAAAGGAAAGGAGCTGTCTGGTCATATGTGATATGAGCTCCAGTGGAGTCTATCTGGGCAATAGCTGGAACCTCTAGCTGGTTACTGCAGAAAAATGGAGTGCAGGGAAGCCCTGGAGTTGCTCTAAGTAATGGATATGCAGGATTCTACACGTACAGAGAGCAAACTGGCTCCTTACACTAATCAGAGTGTGGAAAACTTAAAGATGGAAATGCTGGGCTTGACCATCGTGGGTGTCAATAGGGATGCTGGAAGATAAGCACAGCAGCCCCATGGGAACAGTAGTGCAGTCATTGGAGGTGCTACAAAAGGCATGTGGGACAGTGGCCATCGTTTGCTCTTCATAGCACACTTCTTATTTGTTTAGCTCTTCTGTCATAAGAATAATTTTACTGCCTGTGAATGGTTTTCATGACATTCCTTTTCCACACAGCCCTTTCACAATGTTTTTTCCATATTAAACTTGACAGGTTTTTAAGTGCAAGATTGTCACAGAAGAAGAATTTTGATTTTTTTTTTTTTTTTCTGGCTCTCAAACATTTAAAAAAATCTTGTCCACAGTATTGTTCCCAAATATTTTTTTCCCTAGTTGTTAAAGTACAGTGCTCCTGGTTTTATCTCCTTCTTCATACCGTTGTTACAGAGTGGCATTTTGCCACAGCTCCTTGTGGCCCTCTCAGGACCTAGTTTGCTATTAAAGATGACTCTGTGTCCATATGCAAAGCGGCAGGCAAGGTCCCTGTCTGACTGGTGCAAAGTGCCAGTGCTTGAGAGAAGGGAAATACTAATTCTGTTGTAGAAAGCAATGTGACATGCCATCTGCACAATGCAGGGCAGTTATGGTCATTCATGTTCAAAAAAGATTGATTCACGCTGGAACAGGTGCAAAGAAAGGCAGCGGGAGGATTAGGGTGTTGAAGAGCTGAGGTTACAAAAGTAGACTAAAAGAGCCTGGCTTATTTAGTCCAGCACCACGAAGGCTGAGTGAGGGATACGATTGCTCTCTATAAATACATCCTGGAGGTTAATGCTAAGGAGGAAGAGGAGCTATTTCAGTTAAAGGACAATCATGACACAAAAGCAAATGGGCATCACAAACCTGGCAGGCAGAGACCAAGGTGGGAGCTGGGGCTGATGTCAGGCATTGGTGCTGGCAGGGTGAGGGCAGGGGCGGCTTGAGGGGTGACTGCAGCGTGGCAGTGGCACCCAGGCTGGGCACAGCAGACATGGGCTTTCAAGTCCCCCTCAGGGGACATCTGCCAGAGCCTTTTTGGTTGGTGTTGAACCGAGGGAGCCCAGCAGATCTGCAGCTGCCACCCCACACGTACCCTTAGGGCACTGGCAGCCCTGATGTCCCTGTCCTGGCCCTCAGGGGCTTGCTCAGGGCCCAGGACCCCATTTCCCCCGGAGATGCCACTGCAGGGATGTTCTCCAGCCACCCACAGCCCTCCCCTGCCTGGCCATGGGCCCACAGGCGAGCCCAGGCCTGTCCCCATCCCCTGGGAGTTGCCTGCTGCCCTCCCTGGGCCTGCAGGGGCTGTGGGACAGGGCCCCACTGGCCATGTTGGCCCTTATTGCTGGGGGTGAGCAGGCAGGGCCCTGCTGAGCTATACACAGGGCTTTGTCCAGCCCCTTGCTTACAACAGTCATGGTACCCTCAGCTCATCTGCTTGGAGAAGGAAGAGGTGCTATGGAGACAGGGTGCTGAGGGTACCCTCAGCTTATCTGCTTGGAGAAAGAAGAGGTGCCATGGAGACAGGGTGCACCGGTGCTCACTTTGTTTCTTGGCCAGGGAGGGAGAGGTTTCCTTGTAATGGCTTTCAATGGGAGGCTCTCAGGGTGTGGAAGCAGGCAGCTGCCCTGTGGGGCCAGGTCCCAGGAGCCAGCACCCCTGGGGCTGGTGCTGCTGCAGCAGCCGCATGCGGTGTCCCCAGGAGGCCGCGGACATTTTGTTCCTGGCGTGGAGTGAGGTCGGCTGCTTGGAGTTAGCCCATGGCTGAGAAGCTCTCTCTGGGTGTGTCTGTCACTTGAAATCACTCGCATCGTGTTGTGCTTCAAACCTCTGACTTGGGTTTCAGATCTCGCTGCCTAAAAATGTTGGCAACGCCAAGTGGAGCAGTGAGTTGCTCTCAGCGATGGGAGTCAAGTGGCTGCTGGCTTGCCAGTCCGGTTTTATTTCCACCCTGCACCATGTGCTCACTGAGAGGCTTCACCTTTGGATCAGTGGGGTGGAGAGAGAGGAGCTGCTTGTGAAACTCTGCCTCCTGCTGAAGCACCATGGGCTGGGGCAGGAGCCCTGCCTTTCCTCCCCTGTGGAAGATGCTGCTGCTTGCTCTTGGGGTGCTCTGCTGGGACGGTGCTCTGAGCACACCCCCTCTTCGGTGAGGCCAGACCACCTGGTGACATGCAGGGATGGAAACTAGATGCAGGGTTGCTTGCAAAACAAGTAATGTCATAAATATCCCAGGTCATGTGCTTCAGGGTTTCCCCCCCTTTTCTATTTTTATTGCTTGAGGCTGAGGGCAGCCCATAGGATGAATGTTTCTCTCCGGACTTCCATTAATCTGTTAAATTGGGATGTTTGCCAAAAGTATAATTCTTTCTTGTATCTCCAGGATAATAGCTGGGCAGGATGGAGGATGGCTCATTCAGGATGAGACATTACAACACTTTTTTATTCCTGGCATAGGATGGTATGTGGCTATACTGCCTCTGGGTAGGTGCTTGGCTAACAGTGCTTCTGTAAGGAGAGATTAATTTATTTTTTTTATTATTATTATTAAATATCTCTTTTGTCTTGATGGATGAGTTCTGCTGATTGGGGCATCCTGTTATCAGAAAGGGACCCGTCAATGCATGTGTTAGATACCTGCTGCCCTCTAATGGCTGTCTGTCGATCCGAGTCTTGGGACAGCACAGGTTTTGTGCATTCAGTGAAAGAAAAATGCTTAGCTCAGAGCTTTTTCCAGCGATTTTGTAGCAGGGGACAAGTCTCTGGAGAGAGAGTGTGGAGAGATCTCTTCATTACTCCTCATGTTATAACGTGCCTCTTCCGTTTTCCTGCACTTCTTTTTACTCCTCGTTTCTGCCACATTCCATCCTGCTTTGGTTGCTGTTAGGGAAGTGCTTTCCTTTCCTAACAGCTTTAGATGCAGTTTGGAGGGTGGACAAAGAAGCAAAACAACGGCACGGCCCTTGAACTCCATCAGCTTCCTGCAGACCACAGGAGACCTGCAGGACATGGTCAGAGAGACTCTGCTCTGGACTTGCCAAACACTTGGAGTGAGTTCAGACAGCTCTATTTGTGAAATGCTTTACTGTGGTAG
Source organism: Calypte anna (assembly GCF_003957555.1). NCBI lineage: Eukaryota > Metazoa > Chordata > Aves > Apodiformes > Trochilidae > Calypte > Calypte anna. Next base: position 66,413,931 of record NC_044245.1, read on the forward strand.
CGGAAACACATAGTGTCAGCTCCACTAGTTCACTACCAGAAGTGCAATAATGTCTGCTCTCTTCCGAGAAAGCTATCGGTGCCCTGCCTGCCCTGTTGACTTAGAGGGATTACATTTCTTACCAAGCAGGGACCATGCAGTTCCCTGCTGAAAGGCTTGCTGCTGCTGCTGCTGCTGCTTATCTGTGGGCAAGGTACAGCGTGCTGCTTCCTCAAGAGCATTTCCTGAACCAGCACAGGCTCCCTGAAAAGGCCGGTGCTCGGTGTGTCTCATGGTGTTCTCCCCCAAAACAAAATCTTTAAGGCTGTCTGGAGGTACATGGCTGTACTGGAGCAACAGTAAGATATCTGGAAGGAATTTTGCAGATGAGTTAATGATAACTGGAGTATGAAGAATGGTACCGACACAGCCTGCATCTCTTTGCCAAGGAATCTAGCATCCTACTGAGGACTGGAGGCCACAAGCAACAGGGGAAAATAAAAGATGAATTGCAGTTAGGCAGACAAACAAGCACTTTGAGAGCTCTTGGAAGAAAGCTGCAGGGGCTGAAGCCTAGCTTCATTCTCAGCTTCCTCCCTCTTTTGACTTCACTTCTTTTGCTAATTTTGATAACCATCTCGATGAGAGCACAGGATCACACTGTTGTTTCATCACAGTTAGCCAGCCTCAGTGAAAGTTTAATAAAACCAGCAAGGCTGCAGTCTTTAATGCTCCCTCTTCTATTCAGCCCTGGAAAGAACAGCTTTAGTGCTCTATTTATAAAATGTATTTTAAATCTGGGTTTGCACATTTTGGAAGGTGGGGGGTGAAAGCCTGGCTTCGCTCAAATCAGTGGGAGTTTTGCCATGATTTGCATGGGCCAGAATTTCATCCTTGTTTATGTAGTTTTGCAGCCAGGCTGAAGAACTATTAGGGTGTCTGGGCCAGAAAAAGAAATCTTGAATCTCAATATTGCTGCAAACAGTTGGGGTAAAAATGCTGGGGAAGTCCCAAGGAAATTGAACTGGCATAGAAGTCATGTGTTTAGCTGGCCATTTTAGATGCTTTTTTTTTGTTGTTGCTCTCCATCTCCTCTCTTGCTGCCTGAACTGCAAATGATGTGCTACAGCCCACCCTGATCTGCAGAGAGCTGCAAATCTGACACAGAGCCATCTGTGATGCCTTCCCTGGCAGGGGAATGCCGTGTAGCCTTTAAGATCAGATAATAGACGGGTGCAAGACAACCAGAAGTCTGAACATACTTACTAAGCAATGTTCCTGACTAATGTAGGCAGCAGTTGGTTTAATAGCAATCCACATTTGGTAGCCAAGGCGCTCTGGGATGTGCTTGGATCAGGTTTGGGCATGCACCAGGTCAAAAAAACTGCTCTGTTAGATGGGTTGCTTTTTCCAAGCTGGCATTATAGGTCAGTGCAACACACTAAAGTAGGAGCCACATGTTGAAAGGCTTTCTAGGTCACATCTCTGTGGCTGTGAACTTGCACCCATGGGGTTTTCAGGTGGTCTTTCTATATCTAATAGCACTCATCAGTTTCTAAATTCCCCAGTCTGTGTCTGCACAGCAAAGAGCATGTGCAGCTGTTCATTTCATTCGATAAACCCTGTACCTCATATTCCTGAATAACAGTCAACACACACAATTAAAAATTTCTATTTTGGGTAGAGCAGTCTATATTTGGGTAGAACTTACTACTTCTAGTAAGTTGCAGTGTAGTTTTTGCCCCACAAGCTGCACTAATTTTGAAAATGGCCACATCTGTGCAGCCTCTTCTGCTAGAACACTGGGATGCAAAGTGCTGTACAGACTAACCTGAACTAATCCACACGTCTGCAATACTTCCAAGTGATTGTATGATTTTTAATTAATATAGCTTAATATTTTACTACCCAGGCATAGTGTCTTCTGTAGGGAAGATTTCACCAGTACCACCAAGGGCTTTCCTGGGTTGTTAGAACAAGCATCTTTTAAGGTAGAGCTTTGAGCTAAAAATAAGTCACTCAGTCCAAGTGTCCACATAAGGTTGTGCTATGCTCTGCAGCTTATCTGGTAGCAATGACTTCAGAGGAACTACATTGAAGAACTCAGGAAGAAAATTTGGTCCCAGGCTCTGATCTCAGAACCTCCTGTAGGCCCCAGAAGCATGTGAAGCAAGCAGTAATACTTTTTGGGTGCAATGGTGTCCCTTCTTTCCACAGTATTTGCATCAGTAGAATGAGGATCCAACCAAGGGCAGTCTAATCCCAGACCCAAACATGATGGCTGAAGAGTTGTTGGATTGGATCCTACAGATTAGTTTAAAACAAAGCAAAAGAAAACAGAAAAGACAAACCCCACAGTCCTGCTGACACAGGTTGGATTTTTGCCTGAGGGAGACCTACCAGGTCTGACATTTGGTGAATGAAAAGTGAAATTGTCTGGGTGACTTTGCCATTTTCTGCAAATAAACATGCCAACACTCCCATCAAATGTAATGTTCTGCACAGAAACAGTTTGGCAGGACCCACCAGAGAGAATTTTGTCAGATCTTGCCAAGATGCTGGTGGCTGTAATAAGCTGGATATAAACAGGGCAAAGGGACAGCCCGCAGGCCTCCCCTTGCCTCTACCAGTGGAAAAGGGATGGGTGAGATTTCCCTGCTGTTGTTCAGCTGCTGGTTAACAGAAGAAGCTGTTTTCTATTTGGGCTTTCTCTGGTTGAGCAGCCCTGTCTGCAGCTGTATCGTGTTACACACTGTTACGCAAGCCCATCCTCTCTTGTAAACAATGACAGGAGCAACCTAAATCATGAAACATAAAGACTATAATTAAAGAGGGGAAAGTGCTTATTTTGCATTCGGATACCCACAGCCAATTCAGATTAGCTGAACTTGCAAATCTCTTGGCACAAGCTTAATGAGGATAACATTTGCACTGGACTAAATGATGGTTGCTTTACCCCACTGTTGGCCAAGGCAGCAGTGTAACCTGACTAATGCTGCCATGGCTTGGGCAGTTCTCTCTCTTCTTGACAGACAGTGAGATGTACTTCATGAACAGGAGAAGCTGTGCAGTCAGAGACCCTGCCTCAGGGTCTGAAACCATTAGCACCTGAGAGAGGTCTGGTCCAGGATGATGCTTTAGGTCTTTCTTATGACTTTGAAGTTTGCAGGTCTACAAATCTGAGAGTATCTGCTCAGACTATGCTCTATGTTTCCTTGTTGGGCTTATCCTCTTCATGTTGGTTGCAGGGTTTATTCATCCATGCTGCTGCAGTTAACTGTGAAAAGTGGATGCTCCCTGACATGAGCCCTGATTTTAAAAGTGTGCAACTGTGTAAAGCCTCTGAGACCTCTAGAAAGGTAAGTATTTCAGAATCCCCTACTACCTCCATTTCACCTCCTTAAGAAAGAAGAGCCAGAGTTTTAAAAGCCAATATTTCTTTCAGATTTTTCTTGCTGGAGGTCTTCCTTGGGGAACCCAGATAGTAGCTTACACAGGCATTAATGGAGCAGCAGCTGTTTAGTGTTAAACAAAGAGAGATTTTCATCCAACTGATTGCTAGATATTTGAGTTAAATAATAATTAATAAAAAATAGAGGCCCTGCTTCCCTTTGAACTTGCAACTCTTACTCTGGTGCACATTTCTAAGGGACTCTGTTCAGTTTTCTGATTTGTGCCACAGTCATAAGGCCTCTAAAAGCTCTAAACAAGCTGAGAAAAAAAAAAAAAAGTGAATGTTTTTATGTTGCTGCCTTGGGGACTGTGAAACTATATAACTGCTGGATGCCCAGATGACCCTAGGGATATCTATCAGGGGGAGGAAAAGAGCTTTAGTTTAAAATGTAAAATATGGGGAAGATGAATCAGCATGATTTAGAAGCTGGTGGCTCCACCCACCTGTTTTAACCATCCATCTTTCCCTTTTTCCTGGTGTAATCATTCTCTGGATGTAGTTAGAATTATTTTGCAGATCACTGAATGCCAGAAATTATGCAAGTTACACCGTCCCAGTATCAGTGATGCCCACATCTTGCTAATTTATATTGGATATGAAGATAATACCCATGACTTTGGGCAAGTAGGTCAGTTTAGTTTATGGAGAGGTCTGCAAAATACTGATGACAAAACACAGCAGCATCTGTACCACTGGTCACAGAGCAGACACTTTCTTGTCCCACTGCTGTCCAAACCCCTGTATTATCCCATCCCACAGCCATCCCATCACAGCCAAAAGCTTATCTATCTGAGGAGTCAGGCAGCTCTTCAAATGGGAAGACGTTGCATGATACTGAATAACAGCTCTCTTTCTCCATGTGCACACATTTTTCACAGTTAATCTTTCATTCCTTTGCCTCAGTCTCTGGGAGGAAAAGTTCATGCATCTTAACCTTGAAAATAGCTCTGTGTTGCCCAGGGAGTTAGCTAAATTTGAGATGCAACAGGTCGTTCCACAGAGACATTATTAAGGATGGGGTCTGTACTTACTAGGAGGGTACAATATCACATTTTACTCAATGCATTATTGGTCAGACACAAAGATACCCTTGGCCAGCCTGGCTCTGCTTCTGCTCAGCTTTGGCTGTAGGTTTTAGGTGGGAACCATGATAATTTTGCAAGCTAACAAGCCCTTAATAACACCTGCTTAGATGCCTCCTCCCCTTAGCTTAGCTGAGCTCCCAGCACACAGGTCATAATGTGCCTGAAAATAAAGCAGGTGACCAGTCTTCCATGCTGATAAGAGGAGAGCTTACTTACAGCTGGGATAATTTCCAAGATATAAGGTCCAAGAGCCTGGGCAGGAGGTTTGCCTGTGGATGCAGAGGGGAGTTTGCAAAGTGGAGTTAATGGGGTTGTTTCAGCACTGCCTTGCCTTTAGGGCTGTCCCAAGTTGTTCACCTGCTTTTAGTCAAGTGATGAAGCTGCAGCTGGTGCAACCCTCCATTTTCATCACCTTTATATTTGGCCCTCCAGGAAGCAGTTTAGATTTGTCCTCTCTAGCAGGTCTTAGTTTCCTGTTTAGGAAGAATGAAGGTGGCTGGAAACATTGCTCCTGGTGCAGGTTCATTTCTTCTCCTTTATGGAGAGACAAGCTGGTCTGATGTTCTGTCTATCTACAAGAGCTTCTCTGACTCAGAAGGTACTGTTGTTAGGGAATTTTTAAAAAATGTGCTGTCTATTTTTAATTCTCTGAATATGGGTTTAAGTTCATGGATGATTTTAAGAGGCTTTTTTGTTTCCTTATTTTTTTTTTAATAAAAAAATAAAATAGAAAAGTTGCTTTGGGAATGCTTATATCTAGACTCATGCTCAGTATTGGAACTTGGCTCTCTGTGATGCTGCAAGGAACACAGGCCAAAACTGCTGTCTGTTGGTTGCAAAATAAAGGTTCTTTAGCAGCCAATAGTGTCACCCCTCTGAGGATGCAGGAAAGGCTATTTCTATGGATCACAGAGCCTTATTGAATGGAGGAGCAGTTGGGTATTTGATACCTCTTCAGAAGTCAAATTTACCAACTTAGACATTGACATGAAACACTTGGTAACTTAAGAAAGTGGAATTGTATGTTATGTTCCTATATTCTTCTTTTTCCTGCACATTTTCCCTTCTTCTAGACTACCAGTCTATTTTCTACTTTAACTCTGTGACAAGAAAAGCTACTTTGAAAATGTTTTTCTCTCTTCCAGCTTTCAGTCACTAGTCAAATTCAAAGAGTTAATCTCTTCTACATATGTTAAATATAAAGGCTCTCTTCTGGCTCAAGTGCTGCTTTGCTGAAGTCTGTCCTTCCTTTCATCTCTCTGTTTTTTTGGAATCAAATTTATGGTTGCTTCTCCACAGAGTATGAAAGTTTCTTTTTATTATTATTTAAAGTAAAAAATATAACTGCTGTGGTGTCCCACTTCCTGGATGACATTGGCAACTTTACGTGTGGCTACTGACATTTCAAGGGAACCATCTTATACAGGCAGTCTGTGTTTGGCTAAATTTAGCAATCCATGGATCAAGTGGCAAGTATGTTCCACCCTGAAACCTATTTTAGGGATGAACTCGGTATAGGCACCAAGAGGTTAAAAAGCTGTGTGGGGGAGAAGGGAAAAGAAAAAAAAAAAAAAAGACAAGAAGCAAAATATTTTGCAAGAATTGTTGCTATGTTCTGAGCTTCAGCTCGTGAACACTGCGGCTCTGAATCACGATCTCTGGGGAAACAGCTGCAGCTGTTTAAGATGCTACTGCTCCTCAGCTGTTTGTTACCTTCCCTTTGGAGGATGGGGTCTGAGCACAAACCTTCCTTAGCAGCCTGGGCTTAATGTTCTGCCTTCTGGTCTGAAGTGAGTGTGACCCAGGCCTGTACCCCTTTCCCCCAGCATCGCTGGGCAGCCCAGCAGTGCCTGTGAGAGGGCTTTGGGTACTGTGAGCAGTCCCAGCAAGTTTCTGTAATGAGTTTGGGAGGGCTGCATTTAGGTCCATTGTGTGCCTGAGATGAGTCCTGACTGTACCCTGCTGTCCCAGATCATGAAATACATTTTTATGTGTTCAGTTGTGACTGGGTTGGTTAAAATTGTTTTGGAAAATCGACTTGGCTAAATCACAGAGGAACCATGGTGTGGGCATGCTGGTCTGTAATTAATTGATGATCACTAACCAGATAAAAACTAGTTGTCAGCTCACATAAGTGCATTCATATGGGCTTATGCGTGTTCAGCCAAACAGCTGAAACCCCGTTTCGGTTCAGCTGCTTCTAAACGCTGCCGATTCCCTCCTGTAGCAGCATCCATTAGCCAAAAGGAGGTGTAGTGCTGTCCCAGAACAGAGGTAGGTGTACCGCTGTCTGCCCATCTGCTCCCTCCTGCCAGGGCTGCCCGGTGCTGGAAGATGCAGAGCAGATTGTCTCCCTGGGAGCCCTGCCAGCGGCTGACTCAAGGCAAAGCATCTCGGGGACTGAGTGTAATGGATAAAGAGCCGCACCCGGGCTAGCTGAGCAGCACACCTGGTGCTGTCTGCTGCGGCAGCGATTGGGAAAGACATCGGTGTTTCCTGGCACAGACCCCTGATGCCGTGCCCGTGGCTCACCTCAGCCACAAGCACCCTGCGAGCTTATGCAGCTACCGCACCGGGTCGTGTGTGGGTGGGGAGCTGGCACGGCCCTGCTCCTTCCCTGCTGGAGGAGGGAGATGGATGAAATTAGGCTGGGGGTAGCTGAGTCACAGGCTGGCTTCTTACTCTTGGGGCAACTTCTTGATCATAGAATCGGCTTGGTTGGAAGGGACCTCAGAGATCATCAAGTCCAACCCTTGATCCGCTACCGCTGCGGTTCCCAGACCATGGCACTGAGTGCCACATCCAGTCTCTTCTTAAATATCTCCAGGGATGGAGAATCCACTACTTCCCTGGGCAGCTCATTCCAATGTCTGATCACCCTCTTGGTAAAGAAATTCTTTCTAATATCCAACCTAAGCCTCCCCTGGCACAACTTGAGACCGTGTCCTCTTGTCTTGCTGAGAGTTGCCTGGGAAAAGAGACCAACCCCCACCTGGCTACACCCTCCTTTCAGGGAGTTGTAGAGAGTGATGAGGTCTCCCCTGAGCCTCCTCTTCTCCAGGCTGAACAGCCCCAGCTCCCTCAGCCTCTCCTAGCAGGACTTGTGCTGGATCCCTTCACCAGCCTAGTTGCCCTGCTTTGGACCTGCTTTGGACCTCAATCTCCTTGCTGAACTGAGGGGCCCAGAACTGGACACAGTACTCAAGGTGTGGCCTCACCAGGGCTGAGTACAGGGGCAGAATCACTTCCTTGGACCTGCTGGCCACACTGTTCCTGATACAGGCCAGGATGCCATTGGTCTTCTTGGCCACTTGGGCACACTGTTGGCTCATGTTCAGCTTCCTGTCAATCCAAACTCCAAGGTCACTCTGCCTGCTCTCCAACCACTCTCTCCCCAGCCTGTAGCACTGCTTGGGGTTGTGATCTAGGATCCACAGGTGTTAGAAATAGGAAAGGGACAGCTAGGTTCTAGTGGGGATGCTGGGCTGGGAATCTGGAAGTGTTAGAGATTGCCAGCTGTGCTATTGGCCTCAGCTTTCCTAGAAACAAAATAGGGCTCTATCATCAAGTCCAAGCTCTGGGGTATCAAACATTACTCACGGTACTATTACTTTTAAGGTGTTTTTATTAACAACACTGACACTTATTAAAACGGCAATAATCTGAGGATCTAACAGGGTCTTCACAGTGTAGCTAGCTTGGTTATTCATTTACTGAGCTGAAGTCAATTGACAAAATAGTTCAGGGTCTTCTGCATCAGTTGTTAGTGCAGTGTGAGAATAAATATGATTAAAATTTTTTAAGTTTTCATACCATGCTCTAGTGGGCATATGTATACACACTTTTTTGGGGTGGGGGGTGTTGATGGTTGCATGTGATGATCTTAGAAGTATTTTCCAACCATGACAATTCTGTGATAATTGCAGGAAAAAAGAGGCTGTTCCCTTTTTTCTTGACATGAACTAAGCAAGTCTTTTTTATTATTAAATCTTAAACACAGATGTTTAGACCAGCCAGAAAGGCATCCTGGCAATGAGGAAACTAATGTATCAAGTGCTTTTGGTACACAAGTATTTAGGAGAGATGCTTTTCTAAGCATCAGTACTCCTTTTTTCTTTTTTTCTCCCCCCAAAATAATGAAAGCATTCAGTATACAGCCTGAAAACCCTCTGTCTCTGCTGGAGAAGGCCATGTATAGGTTTATTCCTAAATCCAGACAATGTGTGGAAATCCTATCCCTGACCTGAAAGGCAGCACAGATAATTTCCACCTTTCATAGGAAAAGTTGTGTTTTTCAAGCTCCAAGAAACTCCCCTGAAAGAGCAGAAACACAATAATATTTTTACAAGCATCCCTAAGATCTCAACAACAAAGAAGACAGAATTAAACCTCTTGAAGACATCACCTTAAACTTAGGGCAACACGGGTGGGAGTAGAGTCTTCAGGTTAGACTCATCCTCCCCCATTTTCATGTTTGTAAAAGTGAGCAGGAAGTAGAAGGGGTCATTTCAGTCCCAGCTTGCAGAATGCAGCAGTGTTGAAGAGCAGAAGGCAATACTTCAAGGTTGCTTGGGAAGAGAAGGAATTTAATTCCCACCTTAATCAGTGAGATGGGCTTTTTCCTATTGATTTCAGCAAGGGCTGCCACAGACACTAATAGACTGAGGTGAAATTACAAATAGAGTAAAGCTTGCTGACACTAGTTGTGGAGGGAGAATCTGCCCTCCCATTTATGGTAGGAGTAGGAAACAGAGTAGGTCCCTAAGGGAACCTGAAAGGTGAAAATACTGGAGCCCCTGTCCCAAATGCACAACCATGACAGGTGGCAGCAGCTTCAGCTGCCTATTGGCTTAGTGAGCGTGAAGGGCTTGAGAAGAGCTGGGAAAAATGCTGGTGCCCTTTCAGTGACAGAAGGTGGCTGTCCTAATGCTTACTTGTTGCTGCACACACCAGACAGCTCTCCCCTTTCCTCTGTTCCTCCTCCTTAACTCTGAAGCATAGAATTACAGAATTGGCTGGGTTGGACGGGACCTCAGAGATCATCAAGTCCAACCCTTGATCCACTACCACTGCGGTTCCCAGACCATGGCACTGAGTGCCACATCCAGTCTCTTTTTAAATATCTCCAGGGATGGAGAATCCACTACTTCCCTGGGCAGCCCATTCCAATGTCTGATCAGCCTCTCGGTAAAGAAATTGTTTCTAATATCCAACCTAAACCTCCCCTGGCACAACTTAAGACCGTGCCCTCTTGTCTTGCTGAGAGTTGCCTGGGAAAAGAGACCAACCCCCACCTGGCTGAATCAAGGTATTTGGGGGGCTCAAACAAACCCAGAACCACCTCACCCTCCCAATAGTGATTTATTTACTTTAGAATCATCTTGCTGTGAGATGGCAAGGATGGCTGCACTGGCTTGAGGGAGAAACACAGCTGCAGATGGGGGATGTGAGGAGGCAAGAGACAGAAATCTGAGGGTGATTCTTAGGAAAAAATCTGCTGAGCACTGTATTGGCAGCTGCAGCTGTTAGTGAACTGGCTGTGGATCTGCTGCAGGGGATGGGCAGCTGTATTAATGCTTGGTATTGACGAGTTTGCTACCGCACCAGCCTGTTACTGGAGATGGATTGGGAAGAGTTACGTTAGGTGCCTTGCTTGGCTCTGCAGGGCATTAATCTCTGGCAGAAGAAAGGTTGGTGGCCCACAATGCATGGTGTCCTGTAGTCCTGCAGCAGGTACAGCCAGAGCCACTGACAAGGTTTGAAGAGGCTTTAGTCACAAAGTGTGTGACTTTCAATAGGGGACATAAAAATATGAGGAAATGACTTGCTGTGCATTATTTGATCTTTCCTGTGTTCATGGGGTTGGGAGGAGAAAAAAGCAATTTGTGCGTTCTTTGTAAAGGGTGGAGAGAACACCTTAATGGACAACCAAATCTGCCTGTAATGGAAACTCACCACTCCCTACGTTTTTGTCTAGCTGCTGAGGTCAGAAGGGATAACAGTAGCACTGTGCTGGGGTTGATGTTGTGAGTAGAGAGTCCTGCCTTGTCAACATAGGCTGAAATAATCTTGTAGTATGGACACAGAAGGTATTTAAGTCATTAACACTTCAGTGATACATATCGCCTCGCATCGTAAAGTCTGAGAAAAGTGGCTTTGATAAAAATCAAGATGAGATGATTACTTAACTGGAATCTATCTATGCTTATGGCACTTACACTGTGTTGGTATATAACACTAGATGTGCTTCAACAAGTAAGGGCCCTTTAGAACAATTCATAAGACTTCTAGCCTAGTCCTTGTCACCTCTTAACTTTTTTTTTGGAGGACTCTCCTACCCTGCTGGTCATAGCAAAGGTAGCAGCTGAGGCACTGCTGCTTCATCTGTGTTTCATGATGTTTTTTCCTGTACTGGGAGACCAGGTGTCAACTCTCTTCGCAGGAGAGGAGGGGTTGCTAGGTCCTCTGGGAAGCTAGTAACTGGTTGGTTTCCAGAAAACTGGTGCTTGTGGGTAGCTTCATTAGAAGCTCTTGAAAGATAGTTTGCTCTGGTACCACCAGCTGAGGACTGTCTTGATGGTCTTGGTAAGAAGCAGGGTGGGTACAGGGTTGTATGAATGCCTGGAGCAAAGGCAGCTTTTCAGAGGGGCATTGAGCTGAGTGCATGTACAGAGGTTAGCTCTTCCTCTTGTGTGTGAAATGTCCAGAGATCACAGAATTGTCACAGTTGTAAAAAAACTCTAAGATCACAGACTACAACCATTAACCCACAAAAACCCATCATACCCACCACATTATGTCCTGAAGTGCCTCATCTACATGGTTTTTAAATACCTCCAGGGACGGTGACTCCACTGCCTTCCTGTGCATCTTATTACAGTGCCTGACAACTCCCTCACTAAAGAAATTCTTCCTAATATCTAGCCTAAACCTCCCCTCTGTGGCTTCAGGCTGTTTCCTCTAGCCCTATTGTTATTTACTCTTGGGAGAAGAGGCCAACACCCACCTCACTACAACCTCCTTTCAGGTAGATGTAGAGAGTGATGAGTCTCCTCTCTGCCTCCTCCAAACTAAACAATCCCAATTCCCTCAGCCTCTCTACATGGGACTTGTTCTCTAGCCTGTTCACAAGCTTGGTTGCTTTTTTCTGGACACACTTCAGGAATTCCTTCTTGTGTTGAGGGACCCAGAACTGAACAAAGTAATCAAGGTGCAGCCTTACCAGTGCTGAATACAGGGGCACCATCACTCTATCACTCCCCTAGTCTGCTGGCCTTGCTATTTCTGTATTTCTGATGCAGGCCAGGATGGTGCTGGCCTTCTTGGCCACCTGGACACACTGCTGGCTCATTCATCTGGGTGTCAACCAACAACCCCCAGGCTGTCTTCCACTTCCCAGCTACTCTTCCCCAAGCCTGTAGCATTGTAGGGATATCCAGGTGTGTAGTAGTCTCATGGTGAGGAGAACTTGTGGCCTGTGTTTAGGTGGAAAAATTGACCACTGCTGCCCCAGAACGTGTAGCTTGCAAAACCTCACTTGCTGGTAGTTTCTGCAATTGTAATAGAGAAGGATGAAGTTTTGAGGAGGAAAAAAGTGGCCATGGGAACTTCTAAATCACTAAAAAAAGACACACACACACTGCAATCATTGCTATGACTCATTTGGGCTGTTACTTGTAAGAAAGGCAGGCTGAGCAGTTGCAGACCTCCTTGCTCAAGGGAGAAGCACTCATTTGTGAACTTGCTGAAGTCCTGAAAGCAGAATTGATGTAGGTGAGCAGTTCCCATACTGAGCTGCTGACTCTTGTTTCCCTCCAACCATGGCCAGATTCAGCTTGGGGAGAGCTAGCAGGTCATGGCTGGCTGGTTTCTTCCCACCTATGATTTCCACTGCTGCTAAACAAGTTTGTGAAGTGAAAACCCAGCAGGTACATTCTCAGTGACATTCTAATTGTCATCTTTCTGCTGCAAACAAACAACAAAATAGCTGTGGGGACACCAGTAGTTCCCGAATGATGGGGTGGGTGTTGCAAATGGGAGGTGAGGGGGTGTCTGTGAGGAAAGTTGGTGTCTGTGTTATGGAAGTGTGAGTGGAGGTAACCTCAGGATGTTTCAGGAATGTTTTTCCCACTTTGAACTTTATTCCATGCTGACAGAGAGTGTTGTGAACTGCAGCAGCTTCTTCAGTCACTTTCCTTCAGTGAACAAGCCACGCTTCCCCGGGGCCTTGCTGGGACATGAAAGTGCTGACAGATGAATTCTGGCAATCCTTGCAGCATCGCAGCCTTCTCCCTGGGGATTAGGGACCTCTTGAGCCCCAGCAGAGAAGAATATATCCCCTCAGCTCAGCAAATCTTGCTGCAAAGGGCTAAAGGGGAGTAGGCCCATGCCTTTTCAAAGTCTGGCAGGCAGGCATTGGGCAGAGGAGTGCTGCTGTCCCCAGCCACTGCTGCTGTTTGCTCAGGGAGCGGGAGTTGAGGTGATAAGGTGTCCCTTCTGATAAAGTGCTTTTGTTGTTTGCCTGCTGGGTCAGAGCTGGGTAGCTGCTCTGCATTGCTGTGCACTAAGGGTGTAGGCTTTCTAAAGGAAAATTGAAAAGGAACTTTGAATGGGTTGGGTCCAGGTGCTGGAGGGTTAAAGCAGAACACTTCAGGCAGTGGCTGGAGGGAGAGAATTTATAACATTGCCTTGCACCTAGTAAACATCTCCATCTGAGCTACCTTACCTAGCAGGCACTTTGAAACTCTGATGAAAGAGAGAGACCATCGCACACTCATATAGCTTTTTTTTTTCCCCTCCCGTTTCCCTTCCTTTTCCTCCCCCTTTTTCCCTTTCTTTCTCATCCATCCTCAAGGCAGAAAAAAAAAGATTACTGGGGGGCTTAGGGGGGGACGTACGAGTGGAAAAGAATAGCCTGGTGGCGAGGCTCTGTAGCTTAACAGTGCCACCTCCTGGCTGGCCGTGCGAGGCAGGGATGTCCCTCCCAGCTTTTCACTGGCGTGTCCCACACAGTCCCCAGCAGCAGCCGTGGGGTCCGTCGCACAGATTTATGTCCGCGGTGCGGGGCTGCAAAGGGGAAAATCGGCTGCGGTTTATACCTTGTGGCCGCAGCAGCCAGGAACGGCCTTTGGTGTGTGCAGGCTGGCCCAGGCAGGATTTTTCCACTTCATGTGAAACCCACAAGTCTCCAGTGTTTTTTCAACTACATGGGATGAGAAGAAGTCCTGATCTTGCCACCTCTCCCAGGAGCTGTGGGGCGGGGGCTCAGAAAAGAAAACGTTTTGATTCTGTCCTGCCCTCCCTGTGATCCTCTTTGGTAAGGTCAGATAAACGATCCAAATGCAAATATTTAAATTTCCTAAAATGTTGATTAAAAGCACAGTTCGGTATTTTGAAATGAAAAGCCCCTTTGTATAGCACTGGTGTAAAGTTTCCTCCTTAGGAATAGGCCGGGATTTCCTGGTGTGAGGGAAAATCCACTGCCCCATCCTCTGAGGCCCCCAATCTCTCTAACACCCACTGGCACAGGGTGGGTACTGCCCCACAAGGCAGCTCTGCTGAGACTCCACTGGGTGCTGCTGCAAATGCTTCCTCAGCCAGGATGATGCTGAGTGGCTCCTCAAGATGGGATGTCAGCTGGAGAGTGAAGATTTGCTTGGGACTGAGGAACTGGAGCTTGGGTACTGTGGAGAAAGCTGTCCCTAGGGAGGCCAGCAGAATAAGGTCTCAGCATTGCCAGAAACCTTGGTTGGGTTTGGGGGCTTTATTTTTACTGCTGCAAGTGAGCTTCCAGGAAGCTGAGCAGGATCCAGGACCACCCTGCCTGTGGATGGCATTCCCACAGCAGCTTAGGCAGCTTTTAACCTCCAGCCTTTTTTCCCTGCTCCTGGCTGCAGTTCTCTTTTGACCCCTAAAGCGTCAGGTCAAGAATTTAAAACAGCAGAAAAGCACCGGGCAGAGGTGAGCAGCTTTCTGCTGACTGTCTCATGAACAGACCTGCAGCAGAGCAGGGGAACACAGTGTGAGGTACAGGACAGGAGCCCATAGATGTGTTGGCAAGGGTGTGACCACAGACATCCCCAGTGGCCTTGGTGCTTTGCTCTGCCCTGCATGCTTTTTGTGATGACCCCAGGAGTGGTTGGGGCAGGCCTTCAGCAGCAGGGTTTACTTCCTGAGGCACATCTGCTGCTTCAGTGGTATTCTCACAAGCACATAAAGATGCTTAGGACCTTACAGGCAGTACTTTCCCTTCTAATTAAATAATTTATCTTTGCAGTTGTTCCAGTAACAGTGTGGGTTGTTTCTTTTTTTTTTTTTTTTCTCTCTGTAGTACAAAAAAATATACTCACTTATGCAGTACAGCAGACCGGCTTTCTAATCTTCCCTCTGTACCATTTTGGCAAGTTCTTCAGTTTTATATCTGTACTTCATGGTTTTCCCCATCCTCCTCACTTTCATCTCATTCTGTGGTGTTTCCTGTGGGTGTAGTTACTACCAAGGGAGCAGGAGTGGCAGGAAAGTCTTGAAATGGCTGTGATGGAAAAACCTGGTAGTATGGTAGTGCCTCCTGAATGGCACTTCAGCCCACAGAAACCTCCATGACACTTTGATATGAGGAATGCTGCATCCTGGAACATTGACTCTTCAGCTGGGCTAACGGATTTGAAGAGTGAAAAGAGCTAGACAAATGGCTGAGACTAAAATAAGTAAATAAAGGTACAGTGCAAATCTAGGGTTTTCCTTCAGCCAGTTTTCCTGCTGAAGTCCCCCATATCATCAAGGTACAATTTAGAAGTTTTGGATTTTTTTCCAAAGCGTTCATGAGTGAGTCTTCTTCCTACTGTCCCTTTCTGCTGTGTGACTCCAGTCCATGTCTGGAAGGTTGCCTGTTTTATCAGTCTTTTAGCCACCATCCTTTTCTGCTTTGGCTAGTCTGGTTGCTTACTCTGAAATTGAACAGGGGATCTTCAAACCTCACTATTTGTTACCTCTGTCTCACCTGTGTTTGAGGTTTTATCCCAAGTGAGAGGTAAAAAAAACAAAACAGAAAATTTGCGAGGAAAATGCCTTTCAGTCCTGGTGGCAGTATCACTTGTGTGAAGGTCTGCACAGAGATTGTGGTTTCCAAACCAATGTAGAAAAATTTTCCCTGAACTGTCACAGGAGGACTGGGATTTTCTTTTTGCTTCAGGATACACTGGTGTGGTTTAATACTGAGATAACCATGAGTAAAACTGAGATTAAGTTTCTTACCTCAGATGTACTTGGGATTTAGGTCCACATTGCTCTATTTTGCTGGCCAGTAAATGCCAGAGTGAGAGCAATCTGTCATGGCAGAAACAACTCCAAGATCTGTGTGAGCAAGGAGCAGTGGCTTGGAGGTAAAAAAAATCTTGTGGTGTTGTTTGCTTGCCACCTTCTGCAATTACAGTAGCAAAGCTCATTGTAATAGTGGCTCTAGGCCTGTTTGTTTATTTGTGCTCATCATCTGCAAGGAACTGATGTATATTTGATTGCATGTCTCTTGTGTGTTTACCTGTGAGTATGCTGATGAAAGAACTGGGGATGGAAAAGTATGGTGTATTCCTGATCTGGATCTACAGCTCCCTAACATCCAGGGAGACCTTGAGTTTGCTACTTTCCTGCTTCTTAGGAAGCAAACCAAACTATGTATAATAAATACTAACTCTGGGGCAAAACTGTTTGCCTTTCATAAAATTCAACAGTAGGGACTGCCTGCTGCAAAACAATAAGAACTCTGAGTTGGGACTAGGAAGCCACTAATGGATTCTGCAAGTTTTTCTGTGCCATGATTAACAAATCGGTTCAGCTTTGATTTTTATCTAAGCTGAAGACATCTTCGTTCTACCAAGTTATGCAGATTGGGAACTGCACTTATCTAAGCAGTCTCAACTTGAAAAAATAAAGGTAAAGCAAATCCCCTTCTTTCTGTTGGCTGCTCTCTTGGCTTTCAGAATGGGAAACAGCTGGGGCATAACTTGAATAAATCAAGTAGAAAGAACAGATGAAATCTATGACATTGTTTTGAGCTGAATTAAAACCTATTGTAGAGGCACTTAAGTTTCTTCTTCAGTGATGATGGGGTGAGAAATAAAATTATTTGCATCCTATGATTTGATGGTGTCCTTATCCTACAGTTGTGTTTCAGCACCCAAAGGGTCCTGTGGGAGCTCATGCCTGCTGGGAAGCAGGTAGGGAGGAGCAGGTAAATCACTGTTGGCAGAGTGGCACAAAGGTTGAGGAGGATCTTTCATTTGGGTGCTCTGGTAAAGAGCATCTCAAACATTCAGTAGGGAAACCTGATTATGACTTGAACTCCTCCTGCCCTGGAGCAGCCTGTTGTTTTCCAGGCTGATGATTGTCAGGTGGTAGAAGGAGGTGAAGTTTTGCAATGGGCAGGAGAGCATCCTGGATCAAAGTATTTGGTTTTTCAAGGTAAGCCTGCATTAAACTGGGGGGAAGCAAATCAGCAATAGCAAAGAATAATCTGTGCATTTTATCACTCTGCTAACCCCAGCTGTAAAACTTACCACAGGAAAGCTAATAAAATGGGAGACATGCAAGCAAACAGAGGGCACAGAACTATTAGCAAACATTTATTTTGGCTCTGGTGGAGCCACTCTCCTGATCAAAGCTCTTGGAGTTTGAACCTCTTTTAAGTCATTCCCTGCTCCATCTGGGAGTGCCCTGCTCTTGCACTGATGGCATCAGTATCCTCTGTGCAGCTTGAGTGGGAGAAGGAAAGTATGTGTGAGGTTGCTCCAGTGCAGTGTGTGAGACAACAGCAGCTTATTTTAGCTTTGCCAGCTGCTGTCTGCTTTAGGAAAACAACCTAAGGCTTGTTGTATAACTAGATAGTACAGGCATCATCACAGGGCCAACAGGGAATGCTTTACCATCTTGTAGGCTCATGCCTGGTAGACTGAGCAGCTCTGTGACCCTTAACAAAATAGCCCACTGGCAGAAATTCCCTTGAGCCTCAGGCTGGACCCTTTGGAGACCCCCCTCTCTGTCTGGTCTCTTTGTTTAGGGTTCCCCTCTTCTTCCCTATCTAGAGATGCTTGAATCCTTGGCAATTAGTCTCCTGTCTGAAATCGATTGCTCCTCTTTGATTCTTTCAGGCTTTGTGGTTCGTGTCTGGTGGGGGGGGGTCACTTGGTGACTGTATTGCTCTTGTGCAGTCCCAGTAGCTGAGAAAATTCTTGAAGTTTCTGGGAGGAGGTAATATGGGTGAGGAGCTCAGTACTCAGTAGTGCCATGGAGTGAGGCAGATAGAAAAGAAAGCTTTAAGGTCTCATGAGTAGGATCTTTCTCTGCAAACACCTTGCATCTCAGTTTATATGGTGGAGCAGAATAAATGCAACTTTATTTCTGAATTTCTATGGTTTATTTTCCCACCACTTTTGTTGTTTCTGTAATTCGTGTTGTTTGTTTATTTTGGGGTTTTTAAATTTTTTTTTTACATTTACACTAGAGAGGAGACACATGGGGAGCTGGGCTCAAATGTACCTCCTAATATACTTCCTGAGCAGGAAGGAAAGAGTTGATAGCAAAAAGTTAACACTGTGTTATTCTGCAGAGGGTTCCTTCAGAATATTTTTTTCAGTGCTTATTTAAAAAGATATCTTTGCATTATCTAGCCAGAGCTAT
Source organism: Calypte anna (assembly GCF_003957555.1). Classification (NCBI taxonomy): domain Eukaryota; kingdom Metazoa; phylum Chordata; class Aves; order Apodiformes; family Trochilidae; genus Calypte; species Calypte anna. The sequence goes on from NC_044245.1 coordinate 66,432,120, forward strand.
GATGGAGTACTTGTTTTTGGACCCCTTCCTGGAACTGTGGTTGTTGGGGGTAAATTGGAGAAATCTGGAGAGCTGGCCAAGCAATTCAAGCAAGACTATAACCTTGGGATCCCAGAGGACAAAACATGACTTTGTCCTCATGTCAGCCACCTCTCTCTTTACCTGTGTGAGGAGAGTACTGCATCCATCCCACTGAGTCCATGAAGGTTTTCCAGTTCTAAGCTGGCTGAACACTGGGCCTTGTGCCACATTAGTCAGAGCTGCCCTCCAGGGGAGCCTCACGCTATTGCTGCACAGAAACAGGAGTGTCTGCAGTGTGTGGCCGTGTAATGAGGCTGGGTGGGGAAGAGCTGGAGTTGTGGGTGGACATTGACACCAGCACGGCCCTAGGTAAGCATGAAAGGAGTTGTGGGAGCTCTGTTCATGTCTGTCTATTTTAGACTGAGATGTGGAAGTCTCTGCCTGGGCTGCGTGTGACTTGTTAGAAATATTGTGGTAACTGTTTGATCTTGGCCTCAGCTAATTATTGAGTGTTATTTGCATCACACTGATCAATCATTGAATTTGCTTGGGCCCTGTGGGCATTCCTGGGGACCAGGCATCCATCCTGTCTGGCTCAGTGAGGCGTTTGTTAATCATGGGAAGGTTAGTTCAGGATAATCCATAGAAGAGACAGGGGTCTATATGCTAGGCAAACTTTTCATCATAGTCCATTGCATCAGAGTTGAGGGTAAAGAGAGCTTCATAGTTTATCTTCTCAGTGTCCTCTGGGGCAAAAACTTGATCTATATTGGAATAACATAACACTCTTTAGATGTCTTGTTCTCCTCGCTTCCCTTTCTCATGCTGCAGAGCACCATCAAAAGAATGAAATGGAGCTGTTCTGGGATTATTTTAGGGCTGTACTGGAGAGAATAGAAGATTGTGTTGAAGAAATTTTAACAATGGATCTTTATGAAAAAAGTAATATATTTTAACAGAAGTAACAGCATAAAGATACTTCCAGCATAGGCCATCTTGCTGACAATTGCTGAGAACCCACAATCTGACTGTGGAGTTCACTTATGCCTCATCCCCCTGACTTCATGGGGAGCTGGCTGGAAGTGTGCAGATCCTTGCTTCAGCAAAACCCAGCTGTATCCTTGCTCAGACTGCAAATCCCTGGAGGATATTGATACCACCCTTGCACCACCGAGCTATGTTCAGAGCCTGGATGTTGCTACAGTGCCCTAAGCTTTTGGCTGCTATTTCTGAAAGACACCTGCAGCAGCTACCAAATGTATTTGAATTGTGGTGTGACAGTGTAAGTACACCACAAAACCACCTGGGACAGTAAGGGATTTGTTAGCTGTGCTGAGATCAATGAAGTTGAGCTCTTTTTTCCTACCCCCCCGTGTCTTTGGGGATTAAATTTCTGCTTTTTGGGCAGCTGAGACCTGCAGCAGCTTCTGTTACAGATGCTCCAGGAGAGCCCAGACACCATGAGGAGATGAGGGCTGTCTTGTTTCCTCTGGTGGGCCTTGGGGGCCTGTCCAGGTGTGTCCCAGGTTATAAAGAGCCAAATAAATATAACTAAGGGGATTTTGGCTTTTATGAGATTGGTTTCAAGCAGAAGTACTTAAACTAGCATTGGGTTTGCTTTTTCATCTGATAACAGACCAGGAAGCTTGGTGGAAGGAATTTGGGTTTTAGTCATGCTTTTGTTGTGTGGTTGTGGTGGAACAGAGCTGAGAGAGTAGACTCTTGTGTGAGTGCTGCTGTTGAATGTGGTTTTGCTACCTTTTCAAAGCCTGTGTCTTCTGGTATCTTATGGGAAATCCCAGGGAGAGGGGTGAATCTAAAGAGCTACTGACAGGGGAGAAAAAACCTGAGCTTGTGTCTGTATTGTGATACTCTCTCATTAGTTATGAAGAACTAAAACACAGTAATGGTGATGACCTGGATCAGGTACTTTCTAAACAGCATCAGAACTTGAGCTGAACCCTGGTCTCTGGGGAGTGGTGACCAAAGCTGGTGAACCCCTCTGGCCTTTTGTTTCCAAATCAAGGTGTAATAGAAACTGATTGAAAAAGCAATGTGTTACACATGCTTTATCCCATTTTGTGGCTAATGTTCAACAGTGCTAAGCTTCCCTAATGCAAGTCAAGTCTCAAAGGCTTGCTTGCCTTTTCTGAGCTGGCAGATGAGAATTTCACTGGACAGCAGGGAAATAAGGGGCTGTCCCTTGCTGCTGGCTGTTGGATGCTCTTTGGCATTGATCATCTGTGCAGCAGGGATGTTCTTGCTGCTGAGGAGCTTGTGCCACAGCATGTGGCTGTAGGGATGGAGGCCACGTGTCAGAACTCCTGTGTGGCCAGCTGCCCTGACTGGACATGCTGGACCTCTCCAAGATGAAGGTTGCTGCCTGGTGCTTGCTGCCATCCTTCATAAGCCTGTGCTCAGCTCCAGGACCCTCTTGTGGCTCTGGTTCCGGCCTATATCTTCCCAAATCAGAACTCAACCCTTTACCTCCTCTCTCTGTGCCTTGAATCCCCCAAACTGATCTCCACACCCTTCAACCCAGGATCCTATTCTTGGTTATCTCCCTATCCATCAGCTATGCCAGCTGCAAAGGCTGCTGGAATAAGAGGGCTTGGGGATGTGCTGCACCTGGGAGTGTTATTTGGGTTCACTTCTGGGGCTTCATGCTCAAAGCATGGAACAGTTTGTCCTCTGCTAACGTAATGTGTGTCAGCAAAAGGTGCTAATTAAATCTGTTTCCCTAAATCTTCCACCCCCCCTCCCATTTTTCCCCACTTAAAACTTTGGAAAGATCCTAGAATAATGAGACAAAATGAAGAAAAAAAATGTTCTTATGATTTTATTGAGAAGCAAGAAGAGCACCTGTTGCCTGTTCTGCCTCATGCTATTTTCATCCTAAAATGAGAATGTTTCTATTAGATACTTTCTGCTTTTGCTGGATACCTTGGAAGCAAAATGTGGGATCCCATGTATATTTAGGGATAAAATTACCACTAAAGGGTCTAGTGATTTCTTAAAAACAGTGAATTATTAAGTGGAATAGCATCAGAACCACCATGCTGGGATTATTTGCTTCAGAATCATTGCAGCATGTAAGCAGCTAACTTTCCTTGACTAGCTTTGGTAGTCTGTAGCTTTTGTGAAGTTGGTTTGTTGTTAATACTCATAATCTAGGTAATTTTTCACAGTAAAATCAGCACAAGCAACGATGGCATGATCTTCATTAGTCAGCTTTGCTGAAATAGTGTAATCTCCCTGTGTGAGACAAACAGAAAGTAAGAGATTAGCCCACCAGTAGTATTTTTATCAGGAATCCTCTTCCTAGAAACAATATAAATCTTTTCCTATCAAATCCATTCCAAAGCTTTCCTGTCCAAATGAGATTCAGAACTGGTAAAAACTTTCCTATATTTGCTGCCAAAATACTCTCATCAGGGATATCAAACCTGACAGCACAACTTCAAAATTAAAACATTATAAGAGCAAGAAAGTGTTTTGATGCATACAAACTCCTTTCATATCTGTTTAACTTCTCATGATTCCTATGGGCAAGCACAATATGGCCTGTTCTGTTCAGCAACTGGAAAGAGCAGAGATGCTCAGTTGTCTGGCACATCTCCTTGGATCTTGTTCAGTATGTAAACTGTCATTGGTATTAATTTTTCTATAAAAGAGAGAATCTTGGATATGTGTTTGTAGATATGACTCGATCTGTGGTGAGTTCCTATATGATAAAACGAGGCAGTTTACTTTCAAACTGTGTAGTTAAACCTACTAATAATTTAGGCTTTGGGGACAACTGTTATCATTGCAGTACACAAATCTCAACTTTAAAGAAGCAATGGATTCTTACAGTGGTCAAAAAATTGCTCTCTTCAGACTCTTGCATAAGGAGTAGTGGACAAGGGGGTGTGACAAGGCTCATTTAACAGATTTGAATGAAGATGTGGACTAGATTTCATTAGCTCTAGATTGCTGATACTGCAATATTTATTTCTGTGTGGGTTGCTGGTTTTTGGTTGTGTGGAGGTTTTTTTCTTTCTTTTTTTTTTTTTTTTTTTTTTTTCTTTTTCCCTTGGGAGTGTGGAGAGGAATAGAACCTAAGGTAAGAGAGTCTGGCAGCAGTGGCCTCCTGGTCTTGACTGAACTATAGAAAACCCTTGTCCTGCTCAGAACTCTTCTTCTGGAGTAGAAAGAGGCATAGCTAGAATGAGTCAGGCTTCTTGGCATTTGCCTTTTACCATGGGATTTCTAAAGCAATAACTGGTCTGTGTCCTCACAGAGAAGTTCAAGCTAAGTGTAACTTCCAAATTTAGAGAGAAACCCAATGCATATAAACTCATGAGAATACAGCCTTGTAATTGCTGTGCAGACTGCACAAATGTCCTTTGGGCTGCTCAGATGAGGCTGTTCTTTGTAATAAGATGATGATTGCTGCATGGAATAATTTCTTATTGGTGGCATGGACTATGGTATTAGTTGCCTGATTGATTAATTAACAAAACAGGCTTCTTTTTCCCTTTCTCACAAGCATATTAATTCTCCAGCAGCTTAGTTTCATTCATAGAAGGGGGTTTATAATAACTCATTTCCATTGCTTGTTGGTGATTAGATTATTTTTTTCTCCTCTCAGAAAATGTTTTGCTCATGGGGAAAAGTTTTTATTAAAAGGAGGACCATGAACAGCCCTAGAATTTCTGGCTCCAAATTCAGCTGATATGCTCAGAACTGGAGTTTTACTCATCTGTGTGGATGTTTGTAGGACTTCTTTCTGGTCTGAAGTCCTATAATTCAGAAGTCCTATAATTCAAAAGAGGACACAAAAGTGCCCTCAGTATTTTGTGAAGCTGCTCCTAGGATGTTGAGTGATAGGAGCTTAGGCTGAGTGAGAGAGAACAAAAGTGTGAGAGGACAAAAGGCACATAGCATCTCTAGGAGTAAGTAGCCTTTAGGGAAGCAGGCTGGTAAGGGTGGGATAGCAGCCTGCATAAGGGGGACCAGATCCCTGGAGGAAATTGGTGGAAGAGGAAGGCTTTGCTGCTATCTCTCTGGGAAGACTGAGGTGAGATAGTAACTATTATGGAGGCTTTGATCCTCACAAAAGCCAGCTATCCTCATAGTCTCTGCAGATCTTGGCAGGCCTGGATCTCTGGAACTCATGTCTCTGTTTTTTTGTATCCCTGCTCTGATCCAGTTTTCTCCTTTTCCTGCACATGGGCCAATCTAGTGCTGAGCAGGCCCCAGACATAAGTTTTCTGTCTGATGATGAACTGAGAACTCACGTTGTGCTTCTCTGTGTGAATAAATCTAAGGAGTGTTTGATCACTGTGTGCTTTTGCAGTGGTGACAGTGATCCTTTTCTCCACATTCTCAACCAGATGCCTTGATGACCCAGTTCTTGTATTCTCCTCTTCAATCCAGTCTCTTTGTGTAAGCAGCTAAAAATCCTTTATTATTTACTGGTCAAATATAGATTTGTGTTGTACCCAGTTAAGAGACACTGTAGTATGTTTGGCATTGGAGACCAATCTTGCTTTGCAATGTGATTTGATTTACCTTTAAGGAGGAAACTTAGCTAGTGCAGAGAAGGCCACTTGTAAAGAGCATCAGTATTGGATAACCAGGAAATTCAGAGCAATGCTTAGGGTACTGCCTGGTTTCTCACCTTTGCAAGACTTTTTTTTCTTATTTTAATGCTGCACAAATCCAGAGAGTGTTCTTGACCCACATAACTTGTACTTTTGGTTTCAACCCACAAGACCTCTCTAACACCATATAAGTACAGTGGAACACATACAATTGCAGTACTTATATAAATTGTCTTTATAGCCAGTGAGGATGAATATACTTCTCCAAATGGTTCACCCCACTAAGGAGCGAGCTGAATTGTGGCCTTGGTCTCCTAGAAGTCCCTTGGAGTTGCTGCTTTTGTTGCCATTTTAAGAATAATACAGGGGGAACCTACTACAGAAATATGCAGCTGCCTGACAGTGTTGGTAGAAGGGATCTGCTAGCCTAAGAAAAGTGGTCTGTCTCTAGATAATGGTGGCTGCCTAATGACTTAAGCAAAGCCACTTAATTTCATATTGGAAATACTGCTCATGTAAATGCTAGCAGATCCACTGTGCCAGCGGGGGGAGCTTGTAATATGCTGATGTGATTTCTGATAATTCTCTGACCATACTGCATCCAGACAGCCCTTCTGCTTGGAAGCACAGATGTGGCCAGCTTACCTGAGGGATTTCTTGGATTCCCAGTGTGACTGGTCCCTCATAGTAGAGGTGTTCTGAAAAGCAAAAATGATGATGAGTGATTAGGCTTGCAGCCCAAAAAGGAAACAAGCAGCTGATTGTAGATGCTTTTTAGTCACAGTGCTGTAAAGTGCTGCAATGCCAATTGCTATGGAACTGCAAAGTACTCTATACAGTCCTGGAACAGCCTTCCTGAAAAATGTCAGGATGTGTAGTAGTGCCATATGGAGAAGGCAGGGCAGAGCCTGGGCTCAAGGCATACCTGGAGTCCCAGTCTCAGTGGAGGAGGAGGGGTCATGGTTTAGCACAACTGGGTGGGTGCTTCTGCATCAGTATGTCTTGCAAATAGGGAAATGAAAGGAGAGGGGATTGCAAGTCCTTTAGCATGATCTGTTAAACATCTGCAGCTGCAGTAGCTGAACTATACTGTTTTGGTAGCTTTAAGAAAAAACACTGAGTGTTACTATAGGTGTGGACTTTGGCTGCTTTCTGAACATGACCTTAAGGCAATGTGTCTATCTTGCTGCTAAGGGAGTGTTCACCAAGAAGTTACATGATGTGCTGAAGTCATTACAAGTTGTTTTGGTGACTCAAATAGAGCCTTGGAGTTCCACCTTCCATTCCTCATCTTCATAATTGCAAGGCATACTTGCTCTTTGCTGTTGAAGAAAGGGCAACTTTGGCACTTATGGGCATAAGTAGCAAGATGTTCTGCAGTTCCTCCTACTTTTTCATAGCCTCCTGGGCCACACTGTGCAGACTTGACTGAAATTTGTACATGTTTCAGTATTTTAGAATTTCTTGCACGACTTGCTCTTCACAAGTTGTGGAAAAGTCTAAGAGCTGTCTAAGGATTCTCTTTTGTAGGTGTCATGAAATAGTCTTTACTTTGACAGTGGCAGAGGAGTGTTTCATCATTTATATGAATATGTGCTGGCATTTTTTTTTTTTTTGTCAGTTCTAGAGAGTTGTTTTAGTCCAGACTCACTGTGCTAGTTTAAATTCTTTCTTGTGAAAGGTTGGGCAAAATGTTTGTTACATGTTTATGTAGAATGGCTCATCCCACAATGCAGTAGGAATCTAACTTGGAAAATGTCCACAGGTCTTCCCCACACATGCCGTGAAATGTTAATCCCTTATAGCAGACTCATATCAAAGAATCATGGCAATAATATAAATAAGGAAAAGAGTAAGAGAAGCTGGAAACATCACCAATGTTCTACACCTTTGCATTAATAAGGAGTTAGAGTTTGTTAAATGTAATGCCTTGATGATCCTGGAGAGTGAAGAGAAATTTTAGTGTTGCCCTGAAAAACCTAACACCAAAACATAGAATAGAATGAGTATGTTTTGACTTGTCACTCTGGAACTGATCAGCTATGTTGCAGTACTTTTACTGTACTCCTTCCCCTCTGCCTGCCTGGTTACTTCACCTGGATGCCAAGAGCTCTCTCGCTTTACAAAGAGCAGTTGCCACCACTGCTTGCTTCTGTGCATGAAGCAAGATCCCTGGAGTCTGACACATCTCCACCGCAGAGAGCCGTGACTCAAGAGTTTTAAAAATACAGTACAGCCCACTTCTCAGTTCACAACTTCACCAGAGCCTAAATGGGAGTTAAAGACACTGCATACTGCATGACTTGGGTGATGAGTGGCTGCCTTGGCACTTGAGCTGTGTGTGTCTTGACGTGTGCTAAGCCATATTGTGAGCTGCCCCCCCTCAAGATGGTGTGGATCATGCAATGGCACGGCTCGTGGTTTGTGTGACCTCTAATTTCATTGTCCTTATTGGAAAAGGGAAGTGCTGTGGATGTTGTGGACCTTGACTTTAGCAAGGCCTTTGACACAGTTTCCCACAGCACTCTCCCAGAGAATCTGGCTGTTTGTGGCTTTGCTGGATAAAAAAAAAAACTGGTTTGTTGGCAGGTCGAAAGAGTTGTGTTAAATGGATTTAAAACCAGATTCTGGCCAGTCACAAGTGGTGTACCCTCCTGGGCTCAGTGCTGGAGACACTGCTGTTTAACATCTTTATTGATGATTTGGATGAGGGGATAGAATGCACCATCAGTAAATTTCCAGATGACATTTAGTTTGGTCGATCTGCTTGAGGGTAGGGAAGGATCTAGACAGGCTTGATCCATGGGGCAAAGCCAATTGTATGAGTTTCAGAGAGGCCAAATGTCAGATCCTGCACTTGAGCCACAACAACCCCCAGCAGGGCTTGGGGAGGAGTGGCTGGAGAGCTGCCCAGCAGAGAGGGACCTGGGGATGTTGATTGACAGGAAGCTGAACATGAGCCAACAGTGTGCCCAGCTGGCCAAGAAGGCAAATGGCATCTTGGCTTGTACCAGGAACAGTGTGACCAGCAGGAGCAGGGAGGTGATCTTACCCCTGTACTCAGCCTTGGTGAGGCTCCACCTCAAGAACTGTGTGCAGTTTTGGGCACCGTGGTATAGGAAGGATATTGAGGTTCTGGAGAGGGTGTAGAGAAGGGCAGGTAGGCTGATTAGGGGGTTGGAGAACAGGTCTGTGAGGAAAGGCTGAGGGAGCTGGGGCTGTTCAGCTTGGAGAAGAGGAGGCTGAGACCTTATCACTCTCTACAGCTACCTGAAAGGAGGTTGTAGTGAGGTGGGTGTTGGCATCTTCTTCCTAGAGATAGGACAAGAGGCAATGGCTCAGGTTGTATCAGAGAGGTTCAGATTGGATATTAGGAAAAATTTATTCACCAAAAGAGTGGTGAAGCATGGGGACAGGCTGCCCAGGGAGGTGGTGGAGTTGCTATCCCTCGGATTGTTCGAAAAATGGGTAGATGTCCTTTGGGAGATGGTTTAGTGATTACAGTGGTGTAGGGCTGACTTCATGGTCTTGAAGTTCTTTTCCAACCTCGATGATTCTATGATTCAATAGAGAGCCTTGTTTGACTGCCTCTCCTTCAGTCAGCTCTGAGCCTATCAATTCTTGGATGGCAGCAGAGGCGAGTGGAGAGGAAACTGGGCTATGAACAATCACCTCTCCCCAAAGACCACCTCCACAGGGATGTGAAAACACCTCCTGGATCATGTGGCTCACTAGGGTCTCACCTAGGCTATCGGAAAGCCATCCAGAATATAGACATACAGAGGCAGTATATAGGCTCTGCAAAGCCTATATTTTAGAATGAAGTAGGAGTCATCAGGCCATAAATTTGCTTCTGAAATGATGGAGATGCTAATCCCTCCTTCAGTGTAGACAGAAGCTATTTCCCACTCCCTCCCTCTTTGCTGTGACAAAGTAATGATTGCATCAGAGTTAGATGAATGCAGCCTTAGGGCTCTGCCTCAGCCCTCTCTGAAAAGTTTTCTGTGATTGCTTTCATATGTGGTGGTTACTTTTTCTTGGGAAGCAATGGAATAATTCTTCTTGGCTGTATTATCTTTCAGGCAGCCTCAAACTGTGAAGATAGAATTTGTGTGTCCAGTTTGAGGTCCATTTTTACTGTTCTGTGCTTTAACATTGCCCTTACTTAGCTCTTTCTAACCTTGCAGTGGTTCACAGCTGTTAATCATATGGAGCTACTGGAGAGTCCAGTGGAGAGCCACTGGAATGATCAAGGGACTGGAATATCTCTCCAATGAGGAGAGATTGAGAAAGCTGGAACTTTTAACCCCCCCAAAAAAAAAGTTTAGAGGAAAGCACATCAGTATGTACCAAAACCTGAAGGGAGGCTGTAAAAAGGACGAAGTCCTTCCAGTGGTGTCCAGTAACAGGACAAGAGAAAGTGGGAACAAACTGAAACATTGGATGTTTCTCCTAAACATAAGGAAATACGTCTTACTGTGAGAGTGCTGAGCATTGGCAGAAGTTGTTCAGAGAGGCTGTGAAGTCTGTCCTTGGATATAATAAAAAATGCTACTTGGTCATGGACAGCCTGCTGTAGGTGGTTCTGGTTGAGTAGGTTTGAATTGGACTACATGGTTTACAGGGGTCACTTCCTTAACCATTCTGTGGGTCTGTAACCGTGGCTCTAGAAAGTTCTTGTAACCTTCCTTGCTTCAACAAATCATGTTCACTTTTGACCACAGCAACCTTCACATTGCCTACACTGGCTGTATCAGAATTTTCAAAGCTCATTTCATGTTCCTCTCCCATGAGGATTTCTGCTGTAATTCCAGAAGCATAAATATCCTCCACGGTTTTAAGGACTGTAGCTCCCATCATCCTTCATATCCTCATACATTTTTCTCCATGTATTCATAAATTTTTGCATTGCTCCATTGAAAGAGAGTGAACACATCTGCAGTAAGTGTAGCTGTCACAAGCACTGAGCCTGGATCATTGAAGGAATTCTGTGGTCTTTTTAGAGCAAGCTCAGATGTAGCTGCAAAAATGTATGAACATTGGAAAAAGCATAAATGATGAGTGCGTTTTTCCAATTACAAGTTCCTATATGTTTTTATTGATCTACTGGTAAGCTTTAGTATCTGTCAGGTATGCTGCCACCAGTGATGTGCTTTCAGTCCAGCTTCCATGTTCACTCCTTTTTCTTAAAGATATAACTGAAGGTGCCTTCTATAGAGCACCCTTGAAAATGTTTGTTGTACTACTGATTGTATTTCTTGTAGCAGCTTTTCACTATTGTTTCTACCACAAGTAACTTCTCCCTGACTGTTGAGAGGGCCTCTATCAGGTTCTATTCAGAAGCAGAGCTTTCAAATATGTAATTTCAAAAATCTTCCTGAGGATTACTTCAAGTTACTAGTTATCATTTATCGTGAAGAAACCTCTCATTTCTGAGAACACCTATAATGAAATTCTCACTCCTCTTTCTCAAATCTTCCTTGCACTGAAAATCTTTAAACATTCTCACACTCTTGTACTATATAAAGGCCCTGTACATCTGCACCCACCTCTTCCTTTTTCTGCTTTAGATCTCTTTAGAACTGAAATGCTCCATGTTGGAGCATGTTGGAGTTTTAGGACACGATCTTGCACCCATGCAACTGACACACAACTTTTGGGAGTTTTAGGAATGCAGAAGTGATCTGAATAACTGCCAGCTATAGGTGTATAGTTGAGTGAGAAAAATGTATATAAATATACAACTGGATGAGAAACTTCCTCTCTCTTTCCCGGGGAGGAAAAAGTGATATGAAGGGGCTAAGCAAGGCAGCACTGTGTATCAGCCCAAAGACCTTAGCTTTGTGGGGTGGCTGCTGTCTCAGAAACATGTACCTAAACTCTCTGTGTGATACCCAGTTCTGTAACTTGTGCCACATTCTCTACTTTTATTCACAAATACTGCTTTAGAAACTTGCTCACTGTAATGCCAACTGAAAAAGGCAGTAATGTAAAGAATGGGGAGGTTGGAAGCAAGGGAGGTTTTTTTCTGTGGTTTGGGAGTGTGCACAAGACATTGTGCAAGTTCTGTTTATCAGTTGGGACTGAAAGAAAACTTGTGGACTTGCAGAGGATGCAACTATGTTTTGTCAGGAAGTTTTGTTTAAGCCTGCAAGCTGTCATTGGCACACTGCTAAATATTACCATGGTAGGTCTTTATCTAGTTTTTAGTGATTACATTGGGAAATCTGTTAAATCTTATGTAACTCCTTTCTCTGGAAATGGGAAATAAACAGCACTTTCTACTAAAAAAGGAGAGCTAAGTTCATGTTATGCCACCCAAAAAACTCAGCAGCTTTTGTTGTTGTTATTCTGAATTGTACAGAATTTTCTATTTTCTTGCAACCTTTGAGCTAGCAACTTGATGGCAGTTATATAGCTCAAATAAAAAGATTTTGGAATCTTATTTAGGAATCCCAGTGAGCAGAGCTAGGTATGGCCTTTCTTTGACATAGATAGCCAATACTGTATTATGATTATAATGAACATGAAACCTGCAGGTGTATTTAGCCTCCTGAAGTATTTCCAGTCAGGGCAAAACTGTAGCATTATAAGGGAGAGCAAAGATAACCCAAACGCACACCACCAAACACCCCAGACCTCTGTCACATCCAGCTTTTATGTGTATCTTCCTTTAACTTCCTCTCTGTTTGTCCATGAGTGAGTGAACCAGCAAAGTCTGTAGCAGAACTAATTTCTGTCTCCTTTTTGGAGAGAGAGAGAAACAGGCAATTTTTGAACTCCTTTTGGAAAAGAAGCAAATTCTGTGTGGAACTATATTTAAACTCAGGTCAGGTGTGGCCAGATGATGGAAATGTTGCCTGTACAATAGGGAAAAAAAAAAACCTTACTCTGAAAAGCTTTGGTTGAAAGAGCTGCCCTGCTGCTTTGTACCTTTGCTAAGCTGCATACTTGGCCATTCACAATGTTGTCCTTTCTGCATAGGTATAAAGGTAAGATTTACAGCCGTACTAATATGGTAAATTATGAATGTGCCAAATAACCTCAAACTAATCTTCAGCTCATTTGTGTCCTAAAACATTGGTTAGAATCAAAATGTCAACTAATTAAGAAATACCACATTTTCAGTTGGTCCTTAGTCTGAGAAAGTTCACTTTCCCACAATGACTTTAATTACTAAATAAAAAACAACTACTGAACTAGTGGATAAGTATTAAAAAATGTTGCAGAGATCCTTGCACTAACTTAGGAGTGCTTCAAAATGAAGATGTATAGCATTATACAAACAACCAGCCATGGTTTTATATCATAATGTACTTCAATTAGTAGAACCAATCACCTCTCTGTTTAAGGGACTTGGAAAGCCCAGGAAGTTTTGGCTTTGTGGTTTAATGTGTGAACAGCATTTTGTGCTCAGCTCAGGACCAATTCTGCTTCTCCTTAATGTATTCTCTAAAGAATGTTTTTTAGTTATTCATCAGAATAAGAGTTTTTCAGCAGGTCTGTGGGTGGTTCCCCCTCTTTGCCTAGTAATTCAATATACAGTGATGAAAACTTTTTTTTTTTCTCCTATCTGGCTTACAGGATTTGCATAATTGGTTGCTCATTGCAGCATTTTTCTATTATTCTTTGTGATATTTCTATGTTCTGTGAAATGTCTTAGTAATTTTCCAGGGGCTGCCTTAGCAGTAATGCTGTGTATGGTCTTTAAACTCTCAGCCCTTGCACATGAATTATTGCAGCATTATCAGGATGGAGATGCAAGTGGATGGAGGTCAAGCAGTACTAGTAAACTAACTCATGCTCTAACTCTGAAACTTCCCTGCAGCTCTTTCTGTTTATTTTAAAATCAGCCTAAAGAGATGGTCATGGTGTACGAGAGATTTCAGAATAACCACTAAAGATATGTGGATATTAAAGTCCAGAGGCATGACCATGGTTCTTCTGGAGACAGCATGGCTAGCATTGAATACTTGGTCTGGGTTGCAGCAGAAGGGACCTTGAGGTGTCCAGATGGGACCGATGATGCTCTCTGTGGGCAGCTAATGCCACTGTGACTCAACTGGTACATGTCTGCACCAGCTGGCAGGTTGACTACCATGAACTGAAGTCTTCCTACTGCTGCACAGGCACATGTTGAGCAGAATGAAAACAGGATGAAAACCCCATAGCTGGCCCAAATATCCTTGTTAAAGTATAATTTCTCAAAGTGAGTTAAGAACTGCGTTCAAGGACAAGGAAGTGATACTTGCTTAGTAGCAAAGAACATGTTCAGAATGGCTTGTTTGTTTGCTCAGCCATTTCTTTGACAAAAATAAAGGCCAGTTCTGTAATATTTCTTGCCACATGACATCCATGTGGTTATAAATAGGGCTTATGAACCTCTCTGATGTTGGATAAGGTCACATTACCACTGCTTTTTTTAATGGACTTAAAATCCCATGTGCATGTGATATTCTGTTATTCAATCAAAAGAAAGTAAACAGGTTAGGGGAAAAAAAGCAGGCTCTGAAATGAAAATGCCTCTGCTCTTCTGTGTGTCTGTCACCCATTAACATGCTGTGGAAGTAACTGTAGTGTGGTGTGTGTCAGCAGCACAATGGATGCATCCTGCTTGGAGTATTCAGTAGCTGTGAATCATTTAGAGTGCTGCCTAACTTACCTCCTTCCTTCTTTCCACAAAAAATAAGCTTGGAATGACCCGGCTCGCAAAGTGTCTCTGAGTAGCTTAAGACAGTCTTCCCATTTATGATCAGATCAACCTTGACACGCAGTTCCTTGATGCTCCGTTCTACACACAAAGCAGAAGGAGAGCTCAGAGAAAGTGGAAGGGTAAACAGGTTCATTACTTTATTTTCGAAAAGATACCTATTTTTCCTCTAGCATTAAAGCCACTGAATGTTTTCATGGATAACTCCTGATACACAAATCTATGCTTCAAGAGCAGGTCTCTAAGTCCCTTAAGACTGTAGAATCATAAAGGTTGGAAGAGGCCTTTAAGATCATCAAGCCCAACCATCAGCCCAGCACCACCAGCCAACTAAACCAGCTCCTCATGTCCACACATTTTTTAACACCTCTAGGGATAGTGTCTCTACCATGTCTCTAGGTAGCCTGTTCCAATGCCTTACCACTCTTTCTGTAAAGAATTTCCCTAATATCCAGTATGAACCTCCCTTGGTGAGGGAGGATATATAACAGGGTGCTTAATAGTGTATATATTTAAATAAATTATATTAATGAACACTCTCTGACCCTGAGACCAAGTGGCATGGGAAAGCTTGTGTCCATGCACCTAAATTTTTTCTCCCCCAGTGTCCCTAGCACAGGGATCATAGCAAGGTTCTGCCTCCTGTCTGAGAAAACAGTAGCTGACCCGAGTCAAACCTCTGCCAGGCATAAGCACAGAAGCTTGGCAGCCCTGGGACATTGCCTGCTTGTGCCTGGGTTGCTAACATAAATACAGACAGTGAGATTACTGGATTTAAAGAGAGGGAGGTCCTGTAATAGCTGCAATGTATTTTGCAGATTTAACTTTGCAGCCACCTGAAAACTGGTGTTGCCTGGGCAAGAGGGCAGCATGTATCACAGGACGGAGACCTCTTGCTTGCAAGCAAGCATTCCTAAGGCCCTTGGCATACAAAAATATTTTCATCACCAAGAACATAGAGTAGCACTCTTATATTTATACTCTGGTAGTTGAGGTTCTAAGTGACCTTGGAGCTAACAAGGTTGTATGAAAGTGGCTTTCCTGTGCAAAGATCACAAGTCAAACTATGGCTAATATTAACTTGAGTGCTCAGCCTGTTAGTTCAAATGCAGTTCTGCTTTTGACCCTTTACTTCTGCTCAGTCAAGTGCCGGAGGTTTAATTCCAGCTGGCACGGGTGGTGAGCTGATGGCATGGCTGTTGCCTGGGGGTAGCACCCCTGCAGTGCTCTGGATCCCCAGCACTCCCCACATGCTGCTCTGCATGCCCAAGAGGGTCAGGGAGGTGACCACACCTTACCCTTTGGGAGCTCCTTTGCTCAATCTCCCACCTGCAAGGGTCAGTGTTGGTGATTTGCTGCTGGAGCTGACCCCAGTGGTGTTAGTGTAGCTGTCTTATTCAGCAAGACTGTCCCTGGAGGACACAGCTGCTCTAGAGTGACCCTCATCTTGGCTATGTACAAATGAAGGGCAGGAGAGGAATAGGGGCTGAGGGCTGATATGACCTGCTTAGGGTGATGTGTAGTCCAAGATAGAGCTAATAAGAGAATGGGAATTTCCATGGGACAAGCAGCTTTTGAAATTTCTCAGAACTGAAGCCTACTCATCGTCACCCTTGCTTACTTGTCAATACAACAGTGCTAGCACAGGAACTACCTGTTTGGGGCATGAAAAAACAGCAATTCACTTACTTAGGACCATTGCAGCTCTGATGTTAAAGTTGTGGGTTGCAACGTCAGGACAGTGGTCAATGCTGAAAGCAAAATCTTGCTGGGGATCTGTTTGGAGACAAAAGCAATGGCCAACAACTCACGTTTTCAATGAGATACTGATTGCATAGAAGAAAACAAGAAATTATAGAAGCTATTAAAAACAATACATATTTCTTAGAAACGCTGCAAGCTGTCAACAAAGTTCTCATACTCTGTGTTTAATAACTACCATCCTTCCTGCCACTTCAGTCTGAAGCACATTCAGCTGAAAGTATGTGGACAAAACCTATCGTGTGGGGAAAAAAGCGACTTCCTCAAGGTGGTGTGTAGTCAATAGTCATTCAACAGTGAAGTCTTTGTACAGCTGCTCTTCCCAGGCTCTGTGCATTGCTGTTCCTTCCTCAGCACTAATGAGCAATTGGTTGTGATGATCTTTAATTCATTTGTATCACAAGATGTCTTGGGGAGGCTGTTTGAGAAACTGAATTCTGAAGTGGGATGAGAAGTCCAGAATTGAAAATAAAACCACGTAACTGAAATTGTGAAGTGTTTCATGCTGGGTCCACTCTCATCTACTATTTCTAACCAAGGAAATATCCCACAATTCTCCCTCTCTGGGAGAGTTTACCAGAGCTGGGGAAAAAGGGAGTCCTATGGCTGACTGTCATGAATAAGACTCTTACAAGCTCCCACAGTGTCCATTTCTCGGAATGAAGCTCCAAAACTCTTGTACAAATACAACTGATTCCCCTTACCTGTACCTTCTTCCTTGCTAACTTCCCTGAGACTTATGTCTGAAGCCTTGCCAATGGTCGTTCCCTGGTAACAGCCAGCAGCAACAACTGAGTTCACATGCACAGCATGTCCAAGTGTTTTCCAAAGATGGGGTGGAGGTGAAAGACTCTGCCAGTTTGGCCTCAAGACCATCTTTAGGTGTAGGTTTGTCCCTCATGGTGGCTTTACAGCCAGCCTGTGCATCCAGCTCTCTTCTTGGAGGAAAACAGAAGCAACTATAGTATGCACAGAAGCAGATACAGTCTCCCTATTTTATATAGAGCTGGTTGTGACAAAATACAGACCAAGGAATTGAATTCTGTTTCTAAATTGCTTGAAGTGGTCTTCTCTCTGAATTGAAAGTACCAGGTTGGGAGAGTTCTCCTCTGATGATGTGGTGAAATTTGAATCATGAGGGTGTTCTGGAAGGCTGAGTGAGCATCTCCACAGTCTTGACCCTACTTTTGCAGCAGTACCCTACTGCTGGAGCAGCTGGCAGGGAGCAGCCTAGGTGACCCAGCCCTGATTGCTTAGAGGGGAGCATGAAATGAATGAAAGAGCAAGGAGGAGCTGGGGACTGTGACAAAGCAAGGCTTTGCAGCACATGGAGTGTCAGTGTGGTCCAAAAGGAGATCTCGAGTCAAGTTCTGATAAATAAAAATAACCCTTGGAAAGAGAGAGAGAAAAAAGTCACTGGTTATTTCCTAAGCACTGTGTCCCTGAGCTGGATTTTGTCCTCCACACCACTGAAGCAGTCTCTGCAGTTGTACAACCTACCTGCTTGTGACAAAAAGTTGGTGCCTGGAGTTGTTAAGCACCTACTCAAGTGTGACAAGAATCAGAGGTTTTTTTTTTTTCCTCCCTTTCCATATTCCTGTCAGTTTTTGCTTTGTTATTGCAGCTTCAGAAGCTGTTGCCATCTGGTAGGAGAGCAGTTTCCTGCTCCAGCTGGAAGGCATCTCAAACTTCTCTTTTCTCCAGGACCGTTAGACCCACTTCCCCTCTGGTCCCTACAGCTTCTGAGGGCCTGGTTTCCGCTTTCCTTTGGACTTCTGCAAGAGGGTGAGATGATAAAGTTGAGGAAGCAGCTGTTCAGATTCAGAGCAACTTGGACATTGATGCCTACAAGCTGTTTGTTTGTCAAACGAATAAAGTTGTCAGCTCCATATTTCCCAGAGGGAGTTATGGTCAAAAACAGCACTGCAACATATACAGTGCTCTTCTCTATTCTGAGAGACTAGACTAGGCTGTGTGTTGGTCAACAAATTAAATCATGGGGTTAGGGCTAGAAGTTTGTTTTAGTTCAAAATTTCTCATCATTGACCCTTTGGATTGAAAGAGGGTGCTCATGAAACCAAGATTCTCTGCATGATGATCTTACAATGAACCTGAGCTCATGTTTGTTTCAGTTTGGATGTCTCATGCCTGCTTGGTTTTTCGTTTGTTTTTCTATGGATTGAGCTCTTTTGCCAGATGACATATTTCATAGGGCACTGTAGCCATGGATGTCTTCTGCACCTCTGGTGATGCAGCATAGGAGGACTCTGGTGTATCCAAGAAAGTGTTGTCTGGTTCCCTAGAGAAGGGAGTGTGGAAGCACACATGAGAAATTCCACCAAAATTTGTTAATTAGAGCACTTGGATTCTGTGTTGTTACTGTGTTGCTGAGAAATAGGAATTTTTCCTCTGGCAAAAGAAACCCCAATTAATTTTCTGACCACCTCCCTGTGGAAATTCAGGCTGTGACTTTGCAATCCAACATCTTAGATGCTGGGTTATAGGTGGGGGCCTCCTGCTGAAATCACTTGAAAGGATGGCTGTGTTGCTACAACTATGGTGCCAGGCAGGCTGGATTCCAAAACACATAGGCACAAAGGTTGCTGCTAAAAGGAAATTAAAGAAAATAGTGGCTTTTAACCATTTGGTAAGTGAAGAGCTCTGTAAATGCAGCTGTGCACTATGAGCTAAGGTATGGTGCAATACCTTTCTTTAAATTTTGAGGAGTCCCTCATGGGGTGAAGGCAACTCCAGGCAGTTGCCATTTTTGTGTTTTATCTCAGATGCACAACTGTGAATCACTGTGTCTCTTACAGAAGTTTAACACTTATTCTTCTTCCTTGTTTGTCTTCGTCTGAAGTGAGCTGGTTAGACTGAAAAAAATACATGTTATGTCTTTCACATGTGCAGAGCAATAACATTTACCATTAAGTCTCTAAAATACGTGAGGCTGCCCTTCAGCCTTCCATTTCTCTGCAACGTTTCATGGTGCACAGTACTGTATGTTCCCTCCACCCACTCCTTTCAATCTGCTCCTTCTTCCATAATTAAAACTAGAAACTCTTCATCTGGTTGCAGATTTTTGCTTTTCTACTTCAGCTTTGTTATATTACCAATGCTTAAAACATCGTTGGAAATTTTGCCAACACATTGAGGTTTATCAGTGGAAATCCTGCTTATTGGGGGGGAAAAAAGTGTTTTTATTTTTCTCTGTGAGAAGGGGTTGGGATGCAACACACTTGGAGCAAGGATGAAGGTTCCTGGGAGCAGGATTTTGACTGAAGTTTCTCTCTGAACAATTCTAAATCTTTTAGGCAGCTGCTCTGAGAATCAACTCTTCAGCTTTATTAGGCAATGAATGCACTGTAAGATCTCTTAGATCTTGTTTGAACTTGAAACTGTGGCTAATGCTGAGCTTTCAACTGTGTCTAAAACTTCAGCTCTTGCTGAAGACTGGCTTCTGTAGTATAGTCCTGCTTTGTGACAGGTAAACTGGGACACACCTGGCATCTTGCTACTGCTTCTATTTCACTTGGCATAGAGCCAGCTGAGCCCATCTATCCCACCTCCCATTTCACCCTTACTCAGGTACCCTTGTGGAGATCTATTTCTATATTGGCTTGGTATGTGGTTTTCTTTGCATATCACCTGCAGTGTCACCACGGTGCAAGGTTTCAGCTGGTGCTCATAGCAATGAATTTGGCAGAGTTCTTCTAGAAAACTGAGCAGATCTGCTTAGTACAACTAAGAAGCTTGGATGAGTTCCTCACCTTTCCTTCCTGGAGTTTCTTTTCCTGCTCTTGTTCCTGGCAGAAGGTTCAAGGTTAATAAGCTCAGACAGATTTCCAGTGGTGTATCTGTGTGACCGTCCTGGCTGCAAGCCTTGTGCACTGGATGGAGATTATTACTCCAGTAATAGGGACAACAGATGGGAACGTGCTTTAATGCCTCAGTTACTGCAGCTGTGGGGCAGCCAGCTTGCTCTCCTGATGTACATCAAGCCACAGGGCTATGAGCTGGGGCTGTCCTTATGCCTCACATGTCTTTTCAGCCTCCTGTGTTCTGGGAGGTGATCTCCATGAGGAAGGCAAAGCTGACAGCTGGGAATGATAATGTTCTAGCCCACTCTGGCTATGTCCCTCAGAGCCTGAGCTGCTAGATGACTAACAAGGCATCACAGAAACTGCATGAGCAGGTGGGAAGCACCTGTTACAGGAATTTTGCTGGGCTGATGTACAACAGCCTTTGTCTATTATTCTTCTCTCTCTCTCCCCTCACTTTGTTAACTGTACTCTACTGGCTTTACTTTCTTCTGAATCTGCTCTAAAATCACATTCTTTCCATATAAGCATGAAAACCAGTGGTACTTGTGAATAGAAGCAGCAAGCGTGCAAGCTTTGCTTGTAAGAATCTGCATCTATAAGTCTTGCAGTGATGTCAAGGCTATCCAAATCTGTAAGCTTTGGATGGTCCAAAATAACATTTTTTATGAGCAGATAGGCTACATAAGTGAATAGGATGCCTAGCTGCACTTGGATAGGGTCATACAAGGACAGACTGGTGCTAGAAGAACTGAAAATTAGCACAAGGAAGAAACATATTTAGTAATTACCCAACACACCTCACCTTCAAAGCTCTTAATAAAATTATATCATTAGTCCTTATAACGTTCAAGGTGATGAAAGGAGAGAGAAAGAATGAGGAACTATTTGGGATCTCAGACTTTATGTATTCACTCAACATTTTCCTTTTAATGCCTACTTAAATGAATTAACCTAAATGCTCAAGGTTATATTTGACACTGGAATCTACTTACAAGGTACTGAGAAAGAAGCATCAGCTGAATTAGCAGCACTCAAGTTGTGCATCTAGATTTCCCTGAGCACCTTCAATTTAATGAGCTTCCCTGTGGGCCTGCTTTCCCTGCATGCCCCTGTCATGCCCAGACATAGCTGGGAGAAGCAGAGTGACCCTCTGGTTGGAGGGGAGATGACCAAATTATGACATTCATGTCGCTGGTTTATCATGAGGATGTTTCATCCCAAGGTGCTCACCCCAGATATGACCAGCTCTGGGCTTTTCCCTCCTTTGGGCAGGCACTCTGGCCTCCTTTGCAGAAGTTGTGGTATATTATATTTTAATCTCCTATACCTTTATAACTTGCCTAGGCAGCCTGAAGGTGAAGGAATAGGGAAGATTATAGTTCACATATCCCTAACATCCTGGGGGTACAGACTGTGGAATTTCCCTTTTGCAAGCATAGCTATCAACTTGTGGTATCTGGGGTCTGCTTAAACCTGAAGCTGCTGGAGATGGCTGGTCGAGCAAATAACTGCTGCCTTTATGGTAAAATGTACATGGATGCAGAGGCAAGCCTGAAGATCTGGACTGTAAATAATCTATAAGCTAAAAAGACCCAGAACAATAGCAAGAGAAACTGAAAATATGGTTAGGAAAATAAAAAAGTGTATGTAATATTTAAATATTTTCAACTCCTCTCAAGAATACTGAACTTTGGTGATGCAAAGAACAACTTTATACAGTTTGGTTTACTTAAGGTACAGGCGTTACTGCTGTGTTTATGGACCTAATTTTGGAGCAAGGCAATTCCAGTGTCTTACAAAATTAGTTTAAATAAAGGGGGAAGAGTTTGTCTCTTACTTCAAATAAAACTGTATAACTGATGTCCAAACTTGCAAATATTCAGAAACAGTAACTTAGAAGGATTGTAGCTTCTCCAAAACTCGTTGCTGGGGCACTGACTCCAATAGTAGCAGCATTGGAGGTATGAGGAGCAGATGGAGAGTGGATGGCTCAGCCCAGGAGCAAAGGGCTTGAAGGGGGGCAGGTAGAGAAGAGAGGAGGAAATTTACCTGGTACCAAATGTCCATAGAGCTGCTGGTGGCCTGGCTGAGGAGCTGCGAGGTGTGATGGGTTGGAGGGAAGCCCCTGTAAAGACAGGAGGTGGGAAGGGCTCCCTGAAGCTGGAGGGCTGTGTCTGGGGAGTGGATGTCACCAGTAGACATAAAGCAGCCTTGCCAAAGACTTGACCTGGGTCTCTCTGCCTTTTCCTGCCTGAACAGCCTTTCTTGACAGCAGGCTTGTTTGCCAGGGCTCAAGGGGAGACCCAGTGTCTGGATGTTGATGGAGAATTTCCTTCCTTTTGCCACTGCTGGTATTTGGAAAGGGAGGTTTCTGTGCTTTGTGTGGGTATGGCAAGGTTTTGTCTAAGCCTGTCTGAGAAGACAAAACTGGAAGATGCTGGCATTGGGGTATAGCTCGTACAGATCTGTTTGTATTTGATAATCCTGATTTGCCCTAGTTAGCTTGAGAGAGAAATGGAGGCAAGGCAGGTTTCAACTACAGCATGACAAGAAAATGCTGAGGTAACTTGGGCCCATCAAGGGTTGCATTAGAGAGAGAAAGTCTTTGTTCTTATGTTCTATTAATAAGAAAACACCGTCCTCTGCGTGAGTAAGATGTATTCGGTAACTGTCTGTATTCCTAATCAAATCTGTCTCTTCTCTCTTCTGCTTTTTTTATCATTCTTTACACTGCTTTACTTGAGACAGATTTCTGGACAACGGTGCTTGCCAGTATGCCTGGGGATTCACAACAGACTTGCAGACTTGTGTCAGAAATAGAACCAAACATTACTAGAAACTGCCCTGCTGTTAGACACATGCTATGCTCTGGGATAGCAGGCTTTACTGCTGATTATACAGAGCAGTAATCAGCAGCATATAAATGGGCTAAATGTTCCCATTTTTTCCAGGATGGGTTGAAATCCACTGCTGGAATGTGGCAGTAAGCTATAAATGGAATAGCACGCTTCCCCTGCTGAAGAAACTAGCTGGGTTCCCACCTGCCTGATCACTGCTGGATGATTTGACAGGAGCCATCCATCTTCAGGTAAAGAGGAAACTGATGGTAGCTTTCAAGATCCTAGCTTTTGGCAATTGGAAGTTCTGCTGAATCCAAAAGCAGCATCTGGGTCAGATCAGAAGTTTGATTCAGTATATTGAGGATCTGTACAGGGCATTTAGTTATCTTGCTCCTGATGGCCACTGTTCCTTCCTATTTTTAAGTTACCATGAGGCTCCTTGGAGCTGGTTCAGTGACACCAACACACAATAATTCTGAAGTTCTTTTCTCATTTCTCTGAGGTGTCTTAATTTTTCTTAGAGTATTCAGGATATTTTTGATGGTGGATGTTAAAATGCAGTGAGAAGCTGATCTTCTGCCTCTATTTGGTCTGATAAACTTAAGCATTGTAAGGTCCATAACTATTCTGGTGGCCTTGATGACAGCTGTAGATGAGATACTGTGGCAATGTCAAGAAAACCTACCAGTGCTTCCCAGGCTAATACAGAAAACTTTCCATTGCAGCACTTAGGAGCAACAAAGGTTTGTTCTCTGATGTAGTGGATGTGCTTTTGATAACTTCTACTGTATTTAATACAGGAAGCTAACCTTGAACTTTGCTCAAACTGTTACCATAGCTGTGACTTGCCTGTTTAGCATGTTGCACCACTAACTCCATAGAGACTCAGATTCAGTGTGCAATAGGAAATGACAGCTCTGCCTTGCCCACAGTTGACTGCAATGCAATACACAGTTCCCTAGCTGTGTCTCCTATTTGTTTCCAAAGGCAAGAACACTTTTTCCTACAGCTTGCCTTGAAGACTTTTACCCTTCCTGCTTGAGACTCTGCAGTGACTCTGCAGCTACAAAAGCCAAAGACAAGGCAAAAGCCTACAGGTGCAAAATGTGCCTCCTAGTTTAGATTGGAGATATGCTGTCACACAGAAGCAACCCTTTTGCAGTCCATGATCACCTTAATTGATTTGGTGAAGAAATGGACACTGTGAGAAGACCTCTGGGAACTAAATTAGATGGAGAAATTTAAAGCATGGTGGTAATGTCAACTGAGATTAGTTTTCTCTGCTGCTTGTCTCAGTATCAACATTAATATTGATTTTGCTAAGTTGTCCAAAGTCTGGATGCTGAACCTAATGTTTGCCAGAGTATCTTAGAGGTATACAATTGTCTCCTGCTTCTGCTTACCATTCACTGTTTAAAACTTAGTAAATACTATCTCCTCTCTAAAAGAAGAGGTAAAATTAAATCAGAACCATCTTAAGAGGTCACATAAGAAAAGAAAGTAAGTTTTAATCCTTCCTAATGAAACCTAGGATGAAACAGATAAGGTAGCTTTAACACATGGAAGGATCAAAACTTAAAAAGAAGATTTGCATGTGCACTCATATCTGTGCTACCTTGATGATAGCTTCAGTTTTTTAGGATCTGCTGCCAGAAATATGTGTGTCAACATCTGGGCTTCCCTCTGAAATAAGTAAGCTATACCAGATGAGTATAGCAGCAAGGCTGTGACACTAAGATGGCTTGGACAGAGCAAACAAACAAAAAATATTTTCAAGTGAAATTCTTAAGTTCTTTGATTGTTTGCCCATTAGCAATCTATGCAACAAAAGATCAGAGAGGACATGGTGTCATTTGGTTTTAAATAATTTAGAAGCAGGAGCAATTGCTGGAGACTGCTTGAGGGAAATAAATAAGTTCAAGAGAAGCATCTGGCTCAATCTGTCTGCCAAAAAACCCAAAGAATAATGGAAGAAGAACTTTCTTTTAACAAGTCTCTAGAAGAACATTTGCCCTGAAGATGCATGAGAATGAGGATTTTTTTTTTGCAGACTTTCCTTTGCCAGCTGAAACATTCGATTGTTTATATCCTTTAGTTAAAGGATGTAAGTGTGTGGCCTGTGAGAAAAAAAAAAACAACTAGGTAACATTGTCTGACAAAGAAAACTAAGGGATGTGCTATAAAATTAATGCTACAATGATGACAGTTTAGCAGGTTTGTTTCAAAGTAGGTATTGCTGACTAAATGGGATGGGTGTTATAGATCTATTTTTTTTAAAGGAAAAAGATTCCTTTAAAACAAGTAGCATAATTGATATCTCAGGATGTAGGTGAAAGAATATGATGGGCTGAGTGTGTGAGGGGAACCCCAGACTTGAAACTATTCAGCACAGATGGAAAAATAATCAGAAAATCCTAATCCAACTGGACTACCAGTTTCCACTTTTTCTTGTCTGTTGGAATTTAAACATGGAAAAGTTTGTTCAAAGCAGAATTTAACAGGAGGGTGTCTTTGTTTTGAACACAGCATGTTCTACACCAGAATAACCCTGTTGACTTCAAGGGCCCATTTTAATGGGGATCCAAATCTGAGCTCATAAGTTTAAAGAAAAGCCATACAAATGAGTTTCTCTATCTAAATGCAATCCAGTGCAAGCTTGTCCTGAGGTGGGCAGTGCTGCCCTCTCCTACTGAAGCAATGCAGGGGAGGAAAAAGCTTTAAAGAAATGACCCTGCTTGAAGTGTGCAATAGAGCTGTGCAAGCAGTCATTGGAGCTCAGTGGACTTAAGTTCAGCCTGACTTTGCTCTGTTTAGGAGGAGGCACTGGCACGTAAAAATAATCACCTGCTTTACCCTATGAAGAGGTCCCTATTTGAACACTACATCGTAAGAGTGTTTTTGGGGCTAACTACAACAATTAGGCTTATGTGAATGATCTGGAAGCAGGAGCTAGTTGCTGTGCTGAAGAGTTAGATTTTTATAGTCTCTCACTGCATTGCACTTTGAGGTAGGTGACTGACACTCAAATAGCACTGGAATCTGCTTGGGGCACTTTGCCACCATTGCTTTCCTGCCTTTTTCTTGCCAGACACTTGCCTTTTAAAATGTAGCTGGAAAGATCAAAAGCATTATTACTGTAAAAATCACTGTGAAATTAAAAGGGAGAGGAATGAACCATTTGTGTAGCAGGTTCTTTTCATGTCTCTGCAAAGACTTGCCAATTGCAGTTCACTTTTCTCAGTCATAGATGTTAACCTGTGCTGCTTTTATCTCCCAATCCCTGCCCAGGTTTTCTAAAGTGATTTGCGGTCAGTTGAGATCTTCCTTCGTTTTTGTCGCTTGTTCCTGGGAGGAAGAGTGGCACTGATAGGAAATGTCTTGCTATTTATAGACTGTCTCGGTGTTATGTCTCCTGTGGTTATACAGAGGAGTTAGTCTACTGTATATTTACTTTACTTTTATACCATCCGTCTCTTAGCCTGATTTTCTCTCTATGGACTTGCTGCTGAGAAATTTCGTCTGATTTCTTTTAAATAACTTTTTTGCAAGTTCACTATATTGATCAATGGGGTCTTGTCCAGCTCTGTCCTTTGATGCATCCCTGGGTGTCTTGGTCACTGAATACTTAGCCTGACATGGCTGGGTGGGAATAAAGATCCTTTTAAAGGATCCAGAGCATCACGTGAGGCTTGGGGTTTGATGTATGCTTATTTCTTATGCCTTATAGGGGCAGGATGCAGCCAGAGCAAGTGCTTGTGACAGGGAATCAAACTTGATACTGTGTACAGGAAATTGCTATGCTTTTTCTGTCTTTCTTCTGTTATGCACATAAGCTGCTCTGCTACATTTATCATAGTTATATTAGCTCATTTTTTTTGGCTTTAGTCAGATTTTTACTGCATAATAGGAAAGGATCTGATAAACTGCAAAGAAAAATGAACATTTGTCTCCTTTATAAATGCTCAGACTGATCTCTATTAATCTGTTGATAGAGGGCATTCAGCTCCAGAAATGAAGGTGTGAAATACTTGGCTAAAATTCTCTCCATTTTCTTAAATTTTGCTTGATTCAACTCTTTGCTTGTAACATGCTAGGGTTTATAGCAACAACAATAGATGTGAGGAAATCCTGTCCTTCTTGAAGAGAGCAGGGAATTCTTTACCCACAATTGCATACCAGATGCCTCACAGTTGCCACTGAATCACAGATATACAGATTCATATAATGGTTTGGGTTGGAAGGAACCTCAAAAATCATCTAGTTCCAACCCTCTGGCATCTTCAGCGGAGCAGGAAATACCACGGGGATTTCTCAGTCTGGTGGGACATGCAGGGCTTCTCTTCCCCAGAAGTAGCTAAAGAATATAAGCAGTTGCCTAGCATTGATGCTGTGCTTGCTGACATTACGATGTTATCGTGAGAAGGTTTGTTGAGAGAAAGCCTTGTAAAACCTATGCACTGGCATGTCTGCTCCACCCTGGGTGAGAACAACTGGTGGGGCACAGGTAAAGAAGAAAGCTGTGTCTTTCCCATCTAGGGTTTTACAGTGAAACTAAGTTGGGGACAAGCTTCCCCTCTCCTGAAAGGGCAATTGTCACCTTCAGCACCATTGAGCCTGCCAGTTAGCTCAGTAAGAGCAGTGTCTTCTCTGGAAGGCAAGGTAAACTGGTGTACTCAGATTTATCCTTCTTACCTGTAGATTTCTAGGCTCAGCCTGAAATACCCTACATATTTTTTCTTTACACAAGCTACTAGACTATGAGCTGGTTCAGAGATGGTGACACTCCACATGTGGCAGCCTGACAAGAAGGGCAGGGTGTAACACTGGGACAGCAGCTCTGTGTGTTGCCACCACCAAATCTGCCAGAGCTGTAAGTGAGCAAGAAACCAGGCTTTAAACAAGGAACCTGATTTAATTCTTGCATTGTTTCCACATCTGTGTAATCTTCTCATCTCCTGTAGCTGTGCCTGGGAGAACAGAAAACCACTCTCAGTGTTGGGATCTGACCCTGGGTATGAACCCTGGCTTGTGTTTCTCAAGCTGTGAATTCCTACTGAATGAATGTACCTCTTACCTTTCTGTGTGTGGCAAACCCAAATAAGTAACACACAAGCCCTGAGGGCATTCTGTTTAGCTAGGCCAGTGGTGTGTATAGTAAGAAGTAATGCCTGACTGACAGAAACCCAGCAGACAAATTTCTTCATAATTTGAATTGACTCTGTGTCAAGGCATCTCACGCTAACTAAGACCTGTTGAAGGAACAGAATTAACTTACACAATGAAATACTACAAAAATAAAAGTAATACCAAAGCTTATGTTCAGCATCTAATTAAATATTTCCTAATGCAGTATACCCATTTATAAGATATGAAGCCTGACTTTAGTCTCCAGGGAGCAGGCCAGTAAAGAATAGCATTGCAAATATTTATTTACTTCTCTTGTCCCTCACTGGCTTTATTTCAATGGCTGTGCAAAACCGCATGAAAGCTACAGAGGAGAAAAAGCCCCCTGGGAAATCCTTTGTAGCTGGATGAATTGGAAAAACAAACTCTAGGGTGCTCATTTGCCATGAATCTCTTTTCACATCACGTGCGGAAAATGAATGAGGCGGCTGTGAATCTAATTCCCTTTGTCCCAGTTGTAAAGCAAATCAGAGCAATAGGAGAGACACACTGCCAGCAAAGCAAGAGGTAGAAAGCAGGCACCATTCAGTGAATTAATTTTCAGTCATTCCAGTGCTTGCTTGCTCCTTTTCTCTACAGATTTAGAGAACAAACAAAACCCTATGGTCCCTGAGAAATGCCTTTGTTAAGTGGTGCTGCTGAAGTCTTGCTAAGCATGGTGGCAATGATGGAAAACACGAATCCTTCCCACAGTCAAGCTGGGTCCCTTGTCACTCCAAGTGGGAGGACAGAATGCACACAACCACAGCTTCTTCGTGTGCGTTAGGAAAACAGATCAGTGCATTGAAGAGTGTGTCATCCCAGGGGTAAAAAAGATAAAGATCTAAGATATTCCTCTTTTTTAAAAACCTAATTTCAAGATGAAAATCTTAGTCATCTCTTTGACGCTGCACTGCATTTCTGACAGCTGTTTATTATTCTGAATTAGGTCACATTATTTACTCTTTGCTATCTTCTAACTAACTAACTCTTCTATCTGGATCTGTGTGTGTGTGTGTGTACCTAACAGTCGATATTTGAAAGACTGAAAATATTTTAGCTGGCTTGGCAGTGTAACCCTTCCATTCATTGTCTGGCTTATAAGCCTCTTTCACTGCATAAGAACAACTTTGTTTGTTGCCCAGCTAAAAGGAAAATGGAAACTTTAAAAATCTCACCGCAGCTTTTGTAATATATTTCCAAGTTGTCCTCTTTGCAGACTGTGTGCGTAGGCCATTCTGTGCTGCCATTGATGTAAAGCAGGACTAATAGGAGAGCAAGAGCATTTGCTGTCTTCATGGTGGTGGTAGTTTGCAGGATTACTTTCCTGTCTCTTGCTAACTCTCTGTGGAGGGAGGTCTTCCTTCCTTCCTTCCTTTCTCCAAGGGAGACAGGAGTAACTACATTCGTGCCTGTAGAAGGGTTAAGTGAGCCAATGCAGCCTTAGCTTCCCACAACGTGGTATAAACAAGAGGCTAATCAGAACTGGAGGGTGCTATTTCCGTGTACTTAGACTTCTGCTTTCTGCTTCATGTTAGTTTAAACAAATGACAAATGAGCTAATCACACCTACTCACTGCACAGCACAGCCCTGTCTCGCTGCCTGCTGGAACAATGCAGCAAACTGTTTAGTTTTTCTCCCACTGCCAGTTTCTTCTCCTTGAAGTCAAAGCATTTTGGGTAAAGACTTCAGAAAGGCTCATTTAGCCCTTCTGGCTGCAAAACATTGCGAACCAAATCGCTCCAACTTAATTGCACAAAGTCAGACCGAATTCTGCAAGACGGACAGTTTGGTTTCTACATTCTTCTTAACAGCCCATCTGTCTGCTAGAGGGAAGGGAGGTGTGCCTGATTTAATCTAACACCAAATAAGCAAGCCTGGAAACTTTTGGGAATTAATCCTTACTACTTGAGTGTATGTTAAATACACTTCATTTATGTTAATGTTCTTCAGTGGTTATTAGGAATGAACTATTTAATTGTGTACCAAATTGGGTACATCTAGACTTATTTTGTTTTTCTTACTGGTTATTTAATGGCCCACTAGTTAACAAGTGCACACTGTGCACTTCTTAATTGCAGTAGGGGTTTTTTAAAGCTGTGCTTTATGTGAAAATCAGTGGCTGTTACAGATGGTAGGGAATTATCAGTAAGGAAAGGAAGGAGTTGCTGCACCTTCAGTAAACTTCTCCAATGTTAAGATCCAAGATTGGAATAGAATTTCAAACTGCAGCTGCCAAAAGGGTCACAGAGCAACAACTGCAAAAAAGCTGCAAGCTAAATTCAACCCTCAAGCAAATGTCTGCAATAGTCCTCTCTGAGCTGGAGACAAGGGGAAATTGGCTCTGTAGCATGACAGGCTTGAATAAATGATCACTTTGGCCATCTCAGTCTTTCTTGCTCTGAAGACTGCAAGTATGACTTGCTCTACCACTGGATAAAGCAAACAGGAGAGAACCTAAAAGGACACTTATGAAGTAATACTGAACAGTAGAGCTGTTCCTCAGGCAAAATTCTGGCCTGGGTAAATAGTATTAAGAGACAATGTCTAGTATTACTGTGATGCATTTAAGCTAGAATCATATAAAGTCAACTTCCCACTAAGGTCTACAAAGACAGTGAAAATTTGATATAGCGATTTATTACAAAATGCAAAGTACATCTGTGAGAACATAACTTCCAAATGTATTTATTTTTTTTAGGGATGACATCATCATAGTCCTTAATTTTGAATGTCAGCCTAATGCTCAATAACAATGAACAAAGCAAATCAAATGATAGGGCAAATGCTTCAAAGAGACCTGCTGAGGGATCACTAAACAAACCAAATCAGGCTCAGGGACTCTCCTGAGATGAAAATTGTTGGAACCTGGAAAAATATGTGAGACAAATACCACACATGCTTACCTTGCTCTTACTATTTTCTGCATGCCTCTTTGCTCACACTGCTGGGAACAGGTTACTGGGTTAAATGGAGCCTTGATCTGGACTAGAAGGATTTACTTGAAAACTGAGCTTGTTCTTTACCTCTCCTTCCCTCTGCCCACCTTGTCCTATTGGAACAGTGCTGCTGGTACTCATGGCTTTTGAAGTGTTGCCTCAAAGCAGTGTCTCATCTTTGCAGAAGCCCTGTGGTAGCTTCTCTGCAGATATCCATGAAAGTGAACCTTGCATTGCAGAGATTTCAAGACAAGCACAAGTAGACAGCCTGGGAAGTGGAACAACACTGGACTTTTGGGATACAACTCTTCCTGCCTCAATGAATGCAGGATTGCTGGGGTAGATCTAGTGGAAACCAAGCAGGACTTTGTTGATGAGCTAAGGAGCTCTGCTATAAAGTATCTGCACCATTTCCCTGTCTGCTGCTTAAATTCTTTCTTGCTCTTTTGAGACAGCTCCTTCATCTTTTTTTATTTTTATTTTTTTTTGGCAGTGCTCCTGACACTGACTCAAAATGACAAGTCACAATTTTTTTTTTTTAATTTATTTTTTTGTGGGTGCAAGGATGGAATGTGTGTTTTAAGAAGTTTTTAGGTAGCCACTATCCTGAGAAGAAGCAGCACTATAGCTAATATTTTGGGAAGCTGTGCTGTCCCTTCCATTTTGCCCCCCTGTGGTGTTCTCAGTGGGAAGGGGATTTTACTTCGAGTGGCTCAAGTTTACAACCTGTACTCCAGACAGTTTTGCCATTTCATTCCCTGTGTAATCCTTGTATCTCCTAGAAAGAGCTTTATTACCAACTCCATCTGTTCCAAGAACTGCTTTCCCTTCAAACAGCTGAAACCTGTGGGATGAGGAACTACATCTAAACCAAGTGGTACCAGTGCTGGCAGTGGGAATTCTGTTTTGGCAGGTTGCTTAGCTGGCCAGCAAGCATGTTTCTTTATCTGTCTGACTGAAGGCTTTGACCATGGAAAAAAGCAGTTAAAAAATGCCTGCAATGAAAGCTATTTACCTAAAGAGAGGCAATGAGTTTATATATCTAGAGAACTCTTCACCTCATTCAGATGTTTCTGCAGAATTATAGAGTGGAAAAGCATCTTTTTTTTTTTTTTTTTCCTTATCAAGAAAATTATTTTATCTGCTATATAATTGCAGATATATAATTGTTGGGATTTCTTTCCTGTTTGCTTGTTGTCACTTCATGGCCCAATTCTTCCCTTTTATATTGCAGCCAGTATTAAGCCAGAACTGATTTAATAGCAACATCTGTTGATTAAACAACATACTATCAAGTAGTCTAATTATAAATATACTGTTAATAGATACACTGTTACCTTTAATATTGCATAATTTTCCAGTTACAACCAAATATAAGACTAATTCTCATTGTCAAATCTTACAACTCAAACCCTACTATGTTATTGTAATTCTTCCATCCTTACTGCCCACTCTAGTTGGTGCCAGAGTGCAAGTCCATCCCTTTTTACATGTCTCTGCTGAGTCTTTCAGGCACAGACCTGATGGGTTATCTGCAGGGGTTCCCTTCAGTGTCCTTAGTGTCCTTTCCCTTTTCCCTTTTCCCTCTTCCCTCTTCCCTTTTCCCTCTTCCCTCTTCCCTTTTCCCTCTTCCCTTTTCCCTTTTCCCTCTTCCCTTTTCCCTCTTCCCTTTTCCCTTTTCCCTTTTCCCTTTTCCCTTTTTCTCATTGGTCTGCTGCTATATCTGTACTCAAGTTTTATATTTCCAGCACCTTTACTCAGTGTTGGCTTATGGGGACTTGCTGATACAGTTGTTGAGGTATAGGCAGCCTGATAAGATCACATCCCAAAAACTTCCTTTCAGGTTTTTTTTCACACTGGAAATGTTTTTTAATGTTTGGGTTTAAAAAAAATTATTTTATAATGCTCACTAGGGGGAATTATCCTGCTTTAGCCTTGATTCCTCTACCTAACTCCAATTAGTGCAAATATCTTCATATCTGAGATGCAGCCTGCATACCTGAGCAACAAAACTATGTGCTTGTCATGCTCTGTTTTGTGCTTAAACAGCATCCTTGCCCTTAAATTGTTTTAATTACTCTCTGAGTTCCCTGCAGAGGATTAGCTAGTCATGAGGCCTGGTGCTCCAGTGGGGCCTCTTGTTTGGGTTCTTACAACTGCACCTACACTATTACTGTTGCCAAACTAGTTATGGGTATGTTGTTTTTCCTATGCTGCTGGCCAAATGGTTGTGTTTGCAAAATTTTTTCCAATATTGACCTGGATAGTACTTCACATCTCAGCAACAGGGTTTTCTCTTAAGAGTTTCTTTAAAAGATTTTTTCCCCCTCTGTTGTTCAAATCCAGTATAAGGTGAGCCCTAACCAAAATTTAAGTTTTTATAAGCCAAATTATTTTTTCTTGCTTTTGGCATCTTTATGTACTCCTGTGTTGTGCGATGAAGCATTTCCACAGGGAAAGCTTCACATTAAAAGCTTCACTGACTTCTCTTCCTTTTTCTTCTTGTTCTCTCTGAACAAAACCTTTCTGCTGCATACTTGGCAGCTGGGCCTCCTGCTAGTGAAAGACAGTGAATGAAAACTTCTCAGCAAATAGATTTCACTTATTAGAGAAGATACCTTTACACTCCATAAAAGTCAGCTTTTCCTACTGGGTGTGCAGTAATGTATTTAATATTGTAGTTAAAAACCTAACAAGGTCTATAACGCAATACAAACTGATGTGCCACCACATCCCTTTCCAGCTGCAGCAGAGAGGGGGGGACTTTTGCTTTCTGTGATTTCTTCAGCACTGGAGTGGGGTTTGAAGTGCTGTGCTGTCAGTCACCTGCCTGATGGGGCTCATGCACAGAATAAGCCCTGCAGGAGCAGAGCCCAACAGACCCTCAAGGCTTCTCCCTTCCACAGGGGGTGAGAGGGTTTCTGGGACCAACCCTGCTGCCTGCTGATGCATCACCTCCTTGGCAGGCACACATCTCCCTGCAGTAACCCACTGTCTCCAAACCAAGAGCTGGGGGTGAGGCTGCTGCAAAGTGAAGAAGTTTGATGCTAGCAGGGACTTCCAGACAGGGCTGCTGCTGCTTCATTCTTTCTAGCACCATCCAGCTGAGATTTGCTGAGCTCTGGCATGCTCTGAGCACAAGCCCTTTGTGTCTGTCTGGTGTTGGACTGCACCTCAGGAATAAAATGCTGGTGCTCTTTGTACGTAATATGTGTCTATGTGGTTTTTATACAGGCCAGGTTTTAATTATTTGGGCACCTGAAATAGCAGCAGACTACTATGTTAGGTACTGTGGTAATTTTAATTGCTTTTTTAAAAATTAAAAAAAAAGAATCAGGAAAAAGGAATAGTCAGTGGTATGGAGAAAGAGAAATAACTTTCTCCTTTTTGTGTATGTTGCAACTTTTCAGGACAGCCTGCGAGGTACACTGAAGGTTCCTGGTTCATTGGCGACCAAGTGAGAGGGTGTGCATTTACACCAACATATATACCTTAGGTCAGGCAGCTGTAATGGGTATGTGTAAAAAGTGAAGCCTTGTACGGCTTTCTTTTAGTTACAAATTAACCTTTCCCTGGAGGAAACTGGTGGACAGAAATGGCAAAATGAAGCTGCTGTCACGAAGCAAACATGTTTCTTGGGTCCCGTGGAGGGCCCCAAAATAGTCAGAGGAGTGGAACAGCTGTCCTATGAGGAAAAGCTGAGAGAGTTGTTCAGCCTGGAAAAGGCTTGTTGTAGAACAAGGGGTAATGTTTTTCTATTAAAAAAGTGTAGATTCAGGCTAGGTAAAAGGAAGACGTTTTTTACAATGAAGGTGGTGAAACACTGGAACAAGTTGCTTAGAGAGCCTGTGGATACCTCATCCCTGGTAATATTCAAGGTCAGGGCAGAAGGGGCCCTAAGCAATCTAACAATCTAATATAGTTGCAGATGTCTGTGCTTATTGCAGAGGACTATATGACCTTAAAGTCCCCTGTAACATTCTGTACATACTTCTGTATTTTAACAATTGAATCCTTCCATTTTAAAAGGATAGTGTAGTTTTACAAGGGAAGATGCAGTGATAGGACAAGGGGGAACGGGTAGCTTTATATTAGGTATTAGGAATGCATTTTTTACTGTGAGGGTGGTGAGACACTGGAAGAGGTTGCCCACTGAAGCTGTGGATACCCCCTGCCTAGAAGTGTTCAAGGCCAGGTTGGATGGGGCTTTGAGCAATCTGATCTAGTGGGAGGTGTCCCTGCCCATGGCAGGGGTTTGGAACTTGATGATCTTTAAGGTCCCTTCCAAGCCAAGCCATTCTATGATTTATAATGATCAATATTTCAAAGACTTTTATGTAATTTCTGTGCTGTGATTATGTAGCCTCTTCATATAAAAAACATAGATTATTTGTTAAAACTCCATTTAACTCATCTATAAAGTGCTGGATGACAAGATGGAAAGAGTTTGGGGTTTGAGGCTTGCAGGCTTCTACTTGCAGCAGAAGAAGCTTTTGGAACATAGGCGTGAAGTCAACAGGTAATACCCAGGCAAGAGCTGTTGCATGGTTTCCAGCTTTCATTTGTCACTCTGTGCTTTTATTGCTCTCAGTTGTACTGCTGTGCCAGGGCCTCTTCTGTAGTGACACAGATTCGGTGCTCAGGGAAGAACTAGGTTGTCTTCTATATGGCCTCTTCCCTCTGGCACTGTCTTCCCAAAGGAAAAAAGTATTAGAGACACAGAAAACAATCCATCATCATAGGTTTGGAGCAGGAAAGCAATATTTCTATACTGTCCTTCTGCCATTTGTTGCTTGCAGGAAGAAAAATGTAGGGCAAGTTTGTTCTGGTGCTCTCTGAAGAGGATAGCCATACTTTGATGTGGCTAAGGTGATTCTATGTATGGAGTAAGTGACTAAGAGCTTGGGATATTATTTTTACAACAAGTGTTGCAGTGTTTGTAAATTCATCCACATTGTGAGACTTTGAACAAGGGAGTGTGAAGGAGACAAGCAGACTTAAGACCACTCAGAGCAGAGGCAATGGTATGTACATACATTTATTTGTGGTTTGCATCAAATGTTCATCCTGCAAATGTACAAAAGCCTAAGGCTAATAAGAAACTTTGGCCTTGGAGTCATGTGGTCTCTCAAACAGTAGTAGAAGTGACGAAACCAGGTGCAAAGAAAAAGGCATTAATCTGCTTCTGCATCTCCCCTCCTTAGTTTCACCAATGGAGCTCAGCGGTTATGTGAAGTTATTACTGTGACAGTGGAATGTTGAGGTGGGTGGGAATTCTCTAGTGAATACTGTTCTTGCCAGAAAATATCACTTCATGTCCAAAGCTTCATATGGAAGTACTGCTAGTATGTGATGGGAATACCAGCAGGAGAGATTTTTCAGCACTGGAAGCAAGCGCTGCAGTTAGCAGAAAGTTCAGATCCAAGAGTAGCATCTATAGGTCAAAGCACTTGCTTTACTTCTTGTGAGGCTGGAGTTCAAAGCAGGGGCTTGTGTGGAGACTACTCCTGGTCTAACAGATTCTGAGCTGCCATGGGAGTGGCCTCCTTTTCTTCAGATTAAGCTCAGAATGGGAGAAGCTGTAAAACCTCAAGCTTCAAAGGGCTGAGAAAGGGTCTTTTACACTGTCCTGTCAGTGGAATGCCTTTCAGTGTATGGCAGCAGCAGCAGCAATAGCTTGAGGAACTGCTTTGGGAGCAACCTTTAATTTGCTGAGGAAACAGCCTCTGGCTTAGCATGAACTTGGCAGGTCTCATTTGGGTCAGGAGTCAGTCTCTCCTGTGTTACTTCATGGCTGGCACCCACAAGCAGCTCTTTGTTCAGGCAATACATTTTACTTGGTGTTGAATCTGCATCACAATGGATCAATGGCTTCTATTAAAACCCTGTGGCCCTCATGGGTGGGCTAAATTTGTTTGCCAACATTGCAGTACTGGTGTGCAACTTCAGATCGATGCAGATCATTGCTGGTTAGGCAGTAAGGAATTGCACACCAGGACAGCTGAACTGAGGTACGGTGTCAGCTTCTGTAATTCTGGGGGAAACGGGTGTTTCTCTATCCTGGCTAATTTCCTCTGCTCTGGGGGAAGTGACTCTATAGAAACGAGCTCTGTTCACTTCCTGGGAATTGTTCAGTGGTGTCCAGGCACTCTTTCCATAATATGCCCTGGGACCTTGTGATGGAGCAGTCTCAGCAAAGGACTCATTAATATTTGATATAAAGGAACAGAGTTTCTGACCCTACAGATAAACTCTGTTTACAGGTGATTCAACAGGACAGAAAGTGATATCTATGCATATCAAGTATCTGTAGCCAAATACTCAGTGGAATTGTGTGGAATTTCAGTCACACAGATTTTGTGCTGGGGAAGTGTTGACTCAGCAGAGTTTTGCATTGAATAATCATGCACAAGCAGGGATTAATGTCCAAAATAACTGCCCTTGTGCTTCTGGATCACATAGCATTGATAGCATTTCTTTTCTAAAATGATCCAATTGACTTTCACACAGACCTGACATACCTGCTGGCAGGTATGTAAAGAAGTGTCTGTTCCGTAACACTGTGGATGTCTCTTACCAGCTACACACACAGTGAACAAGCAGTTCAGTGCTTCTGGTCAAGAAAGCAGGTCTTGAATTAGGCAAGAATTTTGAATTTCATCAGCCTACTTTCCCATTTGCTCCCTTTGGTAGCTGAGCATTCCCTAACCTGTATTCCTCCTCCTCTTTCTGACTGATGGATGGTGAAGTTGGGTTTGTTTGGATGTGTGGAAAAAAGGAGATGAAGGAACTAAAGCAGAAGGAGGACTAAGTTAAAACTGGATTCTGATGGATTTTAGGAATGAATTTCAGACTGGTCAGCCCACTGCCAAAAAGTTATGAGTCTGATGCAAATGAATTTCATAGCTGCTGCTGACGTTCTTCCAGAAGTAGCAAGTCTGCTAAGGGAGTTTTGCAATTGCTCCCTGTGAAGCTATTCCTGAGTTTACCCTGCTGTTCTCTGACTGCAGAAATACTGGGTTTCTCAATGTCTCCTTGTCATCAGCATGATGCCAACAATGAGAACACAGGGAGACTGCTTTCTCGGTGCCTCTGCTGTTGCTTCAAATGTGCTGTAGATAGAAGGTATCGCTCCCTCTGTTGAGCTTCATTGTAGTTGTGCAGAGGGAGCTTCGATGCTGCAACCAAATCTAAGTCTGATGAGCATCAGCAGAGCCTGATACAGACTTCTCTTTCCCAAGTGGCTGGGGTAGGACATGCTACATCCATCCCTTCCTCAGGGGACAGAGCAGGTACAGGGAAAGCTTCAGCAGAGGTAGGAGGTTCAGACTTGGTGAACTCTTTGAGTTATTTGTTCAGTCTCCTGAGTTTGCCAGTGCACTGAGCCTGCCACCTCAGCCAGGCACTCCAGAAGGCACAGGTTGGTGTTGATGGCATCTGATGTGAGGGTGGGATAGAGCTGAGTGCAATCTGTGACTGGAATTTGCCAACCAGGCAGCTATTATAGACATGGGATTATATGTACGAAGGGACAAAACGGTGAGAAAAGCATCCTCTTTTGTCCAGGTCCTAGCCTCATATCATAGTACTATATCATAGTACAATGCCCATCCAGAAAGCCAAACTTACTTTTTAAAAATAAGAATTTCTTAGGGATGGGGCAAGCAATACATTAGAGTAGGCTGCTTTTTCTCAATGGGTATTCAGAGAGCAACATCTAGGAGAATTTCCATCTCATTCTAGCTTCTCTTTCCTTAATAGAAGTCAGTATGGATCAGAGCCACAAGGTTTTCCTAGTATGCAAATTGCCAGAGATTTAAAATTAATATATGAATCTTCTTGTCCCAATAAACCAGTCTTGCTATGGATAGCTTTCTTCAGACAAGTCTATCTATCTGTCTTCGCATGATTCATTTCCATTCCAGGTAGGCAAATACAGGCTTTCTGAGTTAGCAAGGACATGACAGTTTGGACTAGGTAAGCCCAATTTGGATGTTGCTGAGATGAGAAAGTGGGATTTTTTTAGAGCTCACTCTGGCAGAGAAAAGTTTCACTTACCAGTCTTATTCAAAGCCTGTCTCAATCCATTTCCTAAGCAGAAACGTGCTCATCTTTCTTCCCACTTCTGTTGCAATCTCTTCCAGAGGGGTTGATGATGGTGGGAAGGAGCAGTTGCATTGGTTTTGAGGACTCAGTTTGCTGTGAGTACCCCAGCCCAAGCTCTGTGCTTTCTTGGAAAGAATGATGTGAGGAAATAGGATTGCAGAGCCTGGGGAGAAGCTTTGCAGACCACCTGGTCTTCAAATTCCTGGCACTGCTCAGACTTGTCTCTGTAGGAAATCCATGTTCTAAGTCAAGCACACGTCACATGAGAAAGTGAATTTGGCAAGAATTTTGTGAGTCCCTACTGATCTGCCAACAGATCCACCCCAAGCATCTTGTTCCATGGCTCTACACTTAGAATAGAGCAGCACAACTGACAGCCCAGTGTAGAAAAAATATATACTTACAGAAGTGCCTGGAGGTGGCTTCTGCACACATTCTCATGAACCAGTGCTGCTGCAAGCTGACTTTCCTTATCAGTGCATTCTCCTTTTTTTTTTTTTTTTTTTTTTTTTTTTTAAATAAATGCAAGAGGGAAGAGAATTAAGGTAGCAGGAAAAAAAACCCAAAACATTCCTTCTTTTTAGTTTTCTGTGTTCCTATTGTCTTAGGAAGACTTCAGTTCTCCTGGGTGCTGTTTAGTCACTCAAAAATATACAAGTGTAGGGGACAATTCATACTTTTGGACTCACTTGACCTCTTCTTACATCATTAGTAGCAACTGGTGAGATGTTGCTGTGTGCATGTAAGTGCCATTTTGTGCATTGTTTTTCCCCCAAATATCTCAGCTTCAGAGCAAGGTGCATAAAGAAGGCGAAATTCAAATTCACTCTGGCACAATTACAGTAGAAATACGCAGCTATTGAGCATAATGCAGGTGCCATGATGGGAAATATAATCTCATTTCCTCTTCTTTCTTTTCTTTTGTGTTAGGTGCTCTGGTATCATCTTCATGTGGGCTGTTCAGAAATTTTATTGTGTTGAGCATGTCTGGGAATTGGGAGGTCTCTATTGCAGAAGGCAGAGATTTTTGAGATGGGCTGTCAACAACTTGCAATGCTTTAACATCTCTTCAAGGTGACTGGATGATGTGCTTTGTAGAGAAGTGCCCCTTGGGGCAGCATAACTGGAAATCTGGGACTTTCTGATCAGGCCACAGATTTTTGAAAATTAGAGGCTGAAATTAGATATGTAAATCAACCCTTCTGTATGAATAACCACAAATGTAACTATGGAAGGTTCTGATTTTCGGGGTTGCTGCTGTAAGATCTAAATGTGGGTTTCAAGGCTTAAACTCTGAGCTGTGGCGTTTCCTAGGGGAGCTGAGTAACCACATGTTTGAATAGTTTTCCTTTACATATTTGAACACAGCTGTATTTGTATTTATTTGTGTATTTGTTTCTATATCTTATATAAACGTGTAAGACATATCCCCAATAAGTAAATGTATGTCTGTATAAATGAATGCATATGCAAACAACGACATTTAATATTTATTTGCATTTCTTTTTATCTGACCTAGATTCTGCTAAGAGACAATTAGAAATACCTAATTATTCACTGAAGTTAAGAACACACTGAGAAATATTTTTAAAAATCCAGGTATGAAAAAAGCAATGGACACTGATGGCATAGGTCTGTCCCTTGCTAGTCGTGCAAATTGTGTCAGTATAGCTGTAGTTACTGCAGCACTGTGGGTGAAAAACAGCCTTTTGTTTTCCTTCAAATTGTCTCATTTAGTGCTCTTCTGTCTTTATGAAGATAAGTAAGGACAACAGGCAGGAGTCTGAGGGCAGAGGTTGTGACATGCCTGAGGACTGGAGTCTGGAAGCTGAATTCTCATCTTTTTTATCTTTATGAGTGTTGGTGCCCTATCTGCTCTATGACTCTCGGGGCATGGAAGGGACTCTGGCTTCTTAGAGAGGAAGGGCTCCAGTTCCCAGTTTGCACTCACCAAAATATATGAGCAACAAGAGAAGGCAGCAGAGGTGCTGAAGGAGCCAAATTACTTGTGAGGTGAAAGAGCACCTGCTTGAGGCAGGAGGAGGCATCCTCCTTCTTCCTGCAGGCAGGGGGAAGTGGGTGCCAGCCATGGCTCAAAGGGGGTTTATACGCTGGGTGTGGTTTTCAAGGTGAAAACACTGATTTGCCACTGCTCCCCAAATTTGAAGAGGCTGAGGGAAGGGAGTTAAGCCTCACACCCTGCTCAGACCAGCACTCTGGATGCCTGAGCAGGTAGCCTGTTAAATGAGCCAATTAAATGATGTAGTTAAAGCTGAGGTACATAGAGGTGTCCACAATGAAAAGGACAAGACAGAAAAGACTTTTATAGCAGGAAGGAAGCAGCACTTTGGATGTTTTCCCTCCTGCTATCGAAGCTTTCTCCAACAGTTCTGGACCTGGATTTTCCCAGAAGGGGCTGCGGGCCCTTCCGGCTTGGAAGGTTGGAAGAGGAGAGCAGAGGGATGGCCAGGTTCGACTGGAGATGTCCCGGCTGGCTCCGCAGATCTAATTTCCAGGCGAGCCACCTGATGGTGCTGTTTGCTCAAGTTCCCGGCAGCCGTGGGTCCTCCGAGGCTGCAGAGCTGTGGACCTGCATGTAGATCTGCCTTGTCACGAGGCATTTAATTAATAAATAAATGATAAAAAAGGTCTGCATCGCCCACCTGGCTCTGGTGGTGGGATATCACCTTTCTGTCAGGCCCTAGAGCAGCAATATATTTATATATATATTTATTTAAAGCTCAATTTCAAAAAAGTGCCTTGGAAAAGATCTGGGGGAGGCCTGGGTTCTCTGCGTTTTGTGGAGGCTGACGATGGCTTGCTAGGTTTTCCTAATTTATTTTGCATTCTCCTCACAATTTTCATTGTGGAGCTTTCCCGTACGAGGATTAACCATCACAGGCAGTGCAGTGCAGCATTGGCAACCTCCCTGGAAACCATGCATCCTGAATAATGATGAGCTTGAAAGCAGGATGGGTAATCCACCCTTCTGCTCCCTAAATCAGAACTGGGTAACACCACCCCAGGCAAAGACCTGTGCTTGGTGACACTCCCTGTTCTCTCAGACTGCACCCCCTCACAAACCTGGCCCCCTCTCTGAAAGGCCTCACATCAAAACATAGAGGGAAGGCAAAAAATGTAAATTGTGAGGATGCTCCTGCCCAGCACCAGGACCCTACTGGTAGGCCAGACTACCCATGTGCTCTGGAGGGTGCAAGCTTGCACTTACCATTTTAGGGACCAAAGCTCTTAGGTCCAGTGGTGTGGTGCTTTGCAGTGTAGGTGCAAGGGATGGGAGTGACTGGTGTGAAGAACCAAGGCCAACATGCGGGGAATACAAGACGTCCTCCTGCCTTGCTTGGTTAATTTTCTGATTCT
Source organism: Calypte anna (assembly GCF_003957555.1). NCBI lineage: Eukaryota > Metazoa > Chordata > Aves > Apodiformes > Trochilidae > Calypte > Calypte anna. The sequence goes on from NC_044245.1 coordinate 66,474,451, forward strand.
CACAGAGGGCAGGGAGAGCCCACTCCTGCCACAGGTAGCACTGCCAGTGGGTCCCAATGAAGAGAATAGACTGTCTCCTCGTTTGTTTCTCTCCATCAGGATGATGAGTCCAACTAGATATTTCTCTGTTTGTGTTTGCTGCTTGTCTGTGCTGACAAAACATGCGTAGTTTGTAGCTCCCTAGCTTCAGCTGGCTGCTGTTCCATTTTAATGTGAGGTGCTTTCTCAGAGGTCATTTACTTAGTATGTTGCTGGGCCATTTACAAATATGAGCTGATGAATATTTTATCGTCGTTCACCAGGAATTCTGTTGAAGTGTAAAGCTTCATGGCAGCAAGTCAGTACGCGATGTGCTCTACCTGGAAATGCTTCCTTGCTGCATCTGTCATCAGATGTACTAATTGCTGGTATTGAGGAGGTAAAGTTGGTGGAAGGGGGAGGAATGCAGATATGTGCTAACCTGATCATGCTCTTTATCTCACCTTGATTCTACTTAAATATCCCTGGAATTAGTGTTGCCCCAGGAAGGGGCTTCTTTGGATGAAATAGCAAGCGCAGCCATCTCTTTCTGTTCACTTTAAGAGCAGTACCCAGGTTGAGTCTCCTTCCCACAGTGCCACACCTCCAGGAAGTGCCAGGAAGAATGAGTACTTGCAGGCAGGGTAGGTGGGGAGACCAATTTATTTTGCTGCAAAACATCCTAGTGGAAGCAAGCCACAGTGTGCAAGGGACACATGCCAGTGTTAGTGCCTGCTTGAGCTAAGAGTGCTAAGAGCCTGAAGCTATGGCTCTGCAGAGGGAGAGACAAGCCATTTGTCTTAGAGTCTAATGATGATTTAGGCACCAGCATCATTAGGTATTATATTGCTGAGCCAAGTGAAAAAAAATGGAGGCTGGAACAGAATGCCAAGGTTGGTAGCAGGTGTCTGTAAAGGTAGTTTACCCAGCAGCTTCCAGCTGGGAGGGAAGATTGTTGCTGTACCGTGGCAGCAGAAAGTCCCAACTGGATGGTGCAAATGTGCTTATGGCAGTGCCACCTGCCTCACCTGCTGGCTGGGGAAAAGCCAGTGGGAAGGTGTTCTCCTGTGCCACTGTGTGTTTGTGCCACTGTAAAAAACAGTTTGTAGTCACTTGTGGATTTGCTGTGCTGCTCTATTTTCATGGTGAATGAGGTGGGGGAGAACACTAAGGGCACACTGTGTTTTGCTGGACAGAAAATAATCCAGCCAAAGAGGTCCTGTAACCATCCAAGCTTCCTCAGCCCTCTCCCTTGATGGTGCTGAAGTCAAGCTCAGGGGGGGTCTGCCAGTAAGCAAAAGTTATTACATCTGCATCAGATGAAGGAAAGGGAAAGAAGGCTACGTGTAGCTGGAGGATGTCTACTTCCCTGCATGCTCAGAAGCTTCTGTCTGCTGCCCAGACCACAGGGATTGGCTGCAGAATGTGCCTCCTCTTCATACACTACTGGCTGGTCATCTGGTGCTTCTGAGCTAGAGCAAAGGAAAGAAGCTGCAATATATCAAATTTGGTAGCTGTGGGAATGCAGGGGTTCACCAGACAGATGCAGAGGTGTCGGCGTTTTGAAACTAGGCTCCACAATGCTTTTGATGGAGGAAAATAAGATGGGATCCTCTTGACTTTTCTGTCTCAGCTTGGTCTACTTTCTACAGTTCACCCAGCTCTCAGTATTGCAGTATGTCTGTCACACCAGGCAATAGGCCATCTCATGCTGCACTGCAGGTAGGGTCCTGCAAACCTGGTTACAGAGCTTTGTGTGAAACTCTTGCCATGCACTGTGCAGAACAGAGAAGCTCTGGAAACTGGGAAGAAGTGGATTTAGCATCATAATCTCCTGTGTGCTGGCTCTTTTGAGACTGAGCAGGAGCTTCATGTTGGTGATGCTCTCTGGTCACTGCTGTTCAAAGGGCTATGGTGCAAACTTATGGTACATGAACTGGCCCTTAGCACCAAACTGTCTGGAATGAGCTTTAATCTTAATGGTCTCTGGGGGTTTTATTTTGGGGATTTTTTTTTTTCTATTTTATTTTAACTTTTAATTTATTATCTTAGTTTTGTTTTTTAAGATTCTGTGAAATCTCTATCACAGAGACAGCCCACTACTGTGCTGTTTAGGTCTGCCTACATCTGTATGTGTGTGCATGTACACACACACACACATATATATATGGTATGTTTTATCTTATTGCATGTTTTGACATAGTTTTTGGAAGCACTCCCAGGAGAAGCCTTGTTATCCTAGGTATGATGTCTTAGTTGTCCTTTGGTCAATAAGCTTTTCCCAAGAAAGCCCAAAGCCTGTGAAGACAGTGGGGAGATTTGCTGTAGAAGTAGGGTTAGCCTGTGATGGACTTTTTGTGACTGGAAACTTTAATCTCTGTCCTGCCACAAGCTTCTGCCACTGGCATCTCTGAGAAAATCAACATTTTTCACTCCTCTAATCCCATCTCTGGTCCATCTCTACTCTTATGAGTAAGTTTTAGAAGGTTTTTGTTTGGTTTTTTTTTTTCTCTTGACTTATGTCTTCATGGCTTTTCAAACTGGTATCCTATGGTACAGTTGCTCACTGAAAACCATGGAGGTGCAGGCCCACTCTTAAAACAAGCATATCATCTGGAAATTGGGCATTTGGGAACATTATGCCAAGAAATTCAGTAAAAGCAGGCAATGTGGAAACAAATTAGTCTCCTAGACTCCCCTATAGTCTTTGGTTTCTTAGTAGATTTAAAAAAATATATAATTGGATTTTTAATTTGACTAATTGTAATGACAGAATGAAACTGATTTTGTAGCCATTTCTTTCAAAACAGCTTAATTAACCTGTAGATCTTTGAAATATAATTAATAACTTTTTGTAGAGTGAGAATTTTTTCCTGTGGGGGTGCAGGCATATGTGGGTGGTTACTGAGAATACACGGTAGTCTAATCACTTCTCACTGTCTCTTTTCCACTCTCTTTCTGATGCACACAGATATTGTGGGCCAAAATTTGCCACCTCTGTCATCCCAGAAATAATCAAGAGTAGTCATAGGGCAAAACATAGCTTACTACAAATAAAAGGGACAGAAACAGTACCTGAAGAAGGAACAAAATTGTTGTTTTTAATAACAGTTAGTTTCCAAAGTGGAAAGCAAAAGAATTAACTGTATTATGATTTGGAAATAAAAGAAGAATTATTGCCATTTTAGAGAAATGTGATGGAGGGAGGGCTGTCAATGGAAATTGCTGTTGAAGTGGATTGTCTAAATTTTGATTCAGGGTAGGTTTTCTCAGCAGCATACTGACATTTCCCAGTTTTTCACACTATGATTTTACAGTACTTCAGTCACTAGTTAAGTAAGTTCAGATATTGCACAAAAGAGTAAATATACCAGATTTTACTTTTTTCCTGAACAAGTAGATGCTGCATCTGTCCATGCCCTCCATTAGTCACTTTTCTCACCAGACATGGTGGAGCTGTATGCTCTAGCAGACCATCTGCCAGCTGATGTCTTTGCTTGTCCATCTCTTACAGAAGACTTGCACTGTGAAAACCATTAAATGTGTTTCACAACTCAGTGTAAATTGGCCTGAGCCCTCCCATCATTCTCTGCAGTTTCCAGGGAGGTGGTTGGGCAGGCAGGAGTGCAGGTAAGAACCCTAAAGAAACATGGGGTGGGAGGATTTCCCTGTTTCTCTTCCTGTTACCTTGCAGAAATGCTTGGATACTTTCATCTCTGGAAACCCTGCATTTGGTGGTACTAGAGACCAACTCCAGACTGAGCTGGGTAAGCAGTGTCTTAACCATCTGGTCAAGGGAGGTGGTTATTTTCCTTTATGTGGCACTTGTTAGGCCATGTCTGGTGTTGTGTGCCCAGTTCTGAGTCTCTAGCTCAGGATGGATATTAGGAAGTTGGAGTAAGTGTACTCCAACTGGAGTAGGGGGCTGGAGCGTATGACATACAAAGAGAAGTAAAGAAAGGACAAGAGGCAACAGACACAAGTCACAGCATGAGAAACTACAGCTAGATATAAGGAATAAAAACTTCAAGGGCAAGGTAGCCAAACACTGGAAGAAGCTTCCCAGATACTCTTTCCTATCTCATCTTTGCAGGTAGTCAGCTTTGGAGGTTGGACTAGATGACCTCCAGAGACCCTTTTGTACTTAAATTCTTCTGTGGTTCCATGATTTTGTGGAAGAGTTTGAGCAAATGGCTTAAACAATCTGTATGGCCTCTGTGATGCACCAGAAAGACTTCCAAGCAAACATTTTTGTGCTTCCTTTCAGAAACAAAATTCTCTTGGGACTCTCTATGCCATGAGCAGCTTTGCCACAGCTTTGCAGGCTGTTACTTTTTGCCCCAGGCACACTGAACTTTGTCTTTGCCCATATTTTCCTGTAGGTGAAAATGGCTGTTACCTCATCTCCAGCTGAAAACATCTGCTTCAATGAAGAGCCTGAAGCAGCAGGAAATACACATGTAAATTAGGCCTACTTTAGCCCAGTGTTTTCCAGGCTTTTCCCTGTCCTCCTCCACAGATTTTCATGGAAAACTACTTGGTCTTGCAGGTCTTACTAAGGGACTTTTAGGGAAGAGTTCTTCTCTCTTTACACCAACAAATGTCATTGAGGAACCCTTTTCTTTTTTTCCTGAAAGTTTCAGGCCACCAGGCTTATACTGGTGGCAGATAACCAGTCAGCATTTAAAATTGAACTGGGAACTAGGCTTGAATCTCAAGAGATTGTATTGAGGGTCTGTGCTTTGGATTGGCCAGGTGCTGTTTAGTCCATACCAGCATCAGTCCTGTGAGGAAAGACTGAGAGACCTGGGACTGTTTAGCCTGGAGAAGAGAAGGCTGAGAGGGGTTCTAATCCATCATTTATAAAGACTTAAATAAGTATCAAGAGGATGAGGTCAGACTCTTGTGCCCAGCAGCAAGACAAGTGGCAAAAGGCACAAACTGGAACACAAAAAGTTCTGTCTGAACATGAGGAAATATTTCTTTACTTTCAGGGTGATGGAACACTGGCACAGGCTGTCCAAAGAGATTGTGGAGTCTCCTTCTCTGCAGATATTCAAAACCCACCTGGATGTGATTCTTTGCAATCTGCTCTAGGTTAAAAGGGGGGCTGAACTAGATGACCTTCAGAGGCCCCCTCCAACCCCTGCCATCTTGTGATGGCACTCAAATAGGACATGGGGAAAATATGATTTTTTTTTTTTAATTCTGCAAAAAGCTTCATTCCCTGAGAGAAAAAAAAAATACAGAATACTGTTTATCCTCAAGTCTTCTGTATTTCCCGGGATCGTAGGGTAATTCAAGTTGGAGTTGGTCTTGGGATATCTGTAGTCCCACCTTTTGCTCAAAGTCCCCCTTTTTGCTCAAAGTTAGGTGGGCAGTGAGATTCAGGCCATGTGATTCAGGACTTTACTCAATTGTGTCCTTATACCTCCAAGGACAAAAACTGTACAACCTCTTTGGGCTACAGCTCTTCCAGAGGGGTCAGTTGTTCCAAATTTTCTGGAAAAAAATGTCTGTAAGCTGAAGCCCTAGTTCAAAGGAGTATGTTGCATTGTCAGCAGAGAACTGTGAGCAACCAGACTAGGGTTGGAATAAGTCATTAAAATGTCCTCTAGCTTTCCCTTTGTAAAGTGGATCCAGTAGCACTGAAGGTGCCAGAAGGACTGTATATCCTAGTTTGAGTTGCAGCTGAGCTTCAATGCAATTGTGAGTGCTGGCAGTCTCCTTGCCTTCAGCCCTGGAACTCATCCAGTTCAGGACAAAGTCACACTGGCCTTAAAATCCAAAGCAGGACTCTAGAGGCAACATGAGTTTTTTTTTCTGTTAATTTGGAGTGAATGAAAGAAGCAATTGTTGAAGGGCCCTCTCTTGTTAGCAGTAGGTTAAATAAGAAAGTTCAGGATTTTTCTTTGAGATCTCATGAAAACATATGTTAATTTGGAAACTTCTTTGCAGAAGCTTCTTTGAGCTGGGAACATTCTAGTCTATGCCAGCTTAGCAGAAAGATGTCTTGAGTTACCAAGTTTGACCCAGGAATTCCTGGTTGAAAGTTTATGGGCTGTGTTCTGTGGGAAGTCAGGGAACTGCCAGGTTTCTGATCAGCAAAGTTCCTGAGCATTGCATAAGCACTTGCAGAGCCCCCCATAGTCTCAATACTAGGGCCGTTTTCATGAGTTTTTGTCAGTGAATGGATCTATGATGGCAGTGCAGAAGAACAGTGTGGATAACTGCGTGTCTGAGCTAACACCAGGTACAGAAACTTTTTTGTGGCACCTGCTCCAAATACTGACAAAGACTAGCTAGGTTTGTGGGGGTTTTGTTTGCTTTTTTTTTTTTTTTTTTTTTTTTTTTAAATGGAAAAGTTTCTTGCTTTTTTGTGTCTGTTCCCTTTTCTATGAACTTGAACTTGATGAAGCACCTTTTCCGGGTCAGCTTCAACAAGACAGATGAATTCCTGGCATTTATCTTGATACCCAATGCCAGGAAAAAAAAAAGCATAAATCAATATTTAATAATTCCTTCTTGATACAGCCCTTCTGTGTCCCTGCTCAGAATATTCAAGGTCACCAAGTGCTGTTCAAAGGCACAGGAAACAGTAGAAGCTGTGCTCTGAGTGCTCTGTGTTGTTAAGCTTGTAGGTTGCTTACAGGGACTCCACGTGACAGTATATAATAGCAATCTTAATCTGACATACTCAAATGCCTTCCTTCTTAACAGAGAAAGTACAAGAAACAGCTTGTTAGAACTGATGAACATGTTTCCTTTTGATAATGATGCCCTCCATCAGCCTATTAATAGTAGGAGCAATGTTTAATTAACAGCTTTCCTACAGCCCCTATCCCCATGTGGTCTGGCTCTGAGCTAGGTCATCGTGGTTTCCTCTCATTTGTCCATTGCCATAGAGGTCTCTCTTTTTCTTTTTCTGTAAATGGATGACAAGGTAATGGTTGTATTTTGGAATCAGTTAAGGAGATGAACATGCAAGACAGTCCTCAGCTTGCTGAGGTTTTTTCACTCAAAGGGAGTAAGGGAGTAAAAGTCATCAGAAGTGTGCAAGTGACACAGGCGTTGGGGTACCTAGAAGCTCAAATTTAAGGATGTTGGGGTACCTAAAAGCTCAAATTTCACTGACAGTTAAGGAGAAACAGAATCTCAGATTTTTTCAGGGTTCTGTGCTCAAGCGTAGACATTTCCCCCACCACTTTAACCAACAGGACAGTGCAGACAAGTTTAGATGTGTTTTCCACAAGGCACAACGTGCTTTTCAGCAGTCGTTTTATTTTGTAGTGTCAGCTAGCTACTCTGTTTATTTTTCAGGATTTTTTTCCCCCTTCAAACTGTGCTGTTATATATCCTTTATGGTTCTGCATGTTGTTTCATGTAGGGACTAAATCCTTATGGGAGGAACCCATCTGGCATCACTGATCCTCAGATAGTTTCCTATAGGACTCCTGCAACCTAGTGCATGTATGGTCATATTTGACCTCTTGTTTTGATCACCTCTTTCACTTTTTACTTTGTACATTGTGCTTCAAGTTTCAGGGGTATTTGCTAATTGTAGCTTTACTTTCAACTTAATTTTGTATTGCTTTTTTTGTTACCTTTTGCAGATAATCAGCTAGTAGCATTCCACTAAATTATGAGCAGTTGAAACCTCTCATTCTACTGAGTAACCATAGGTCCTTATGGCTTCACATGTAGAGAGCTGTGTTTTAGAACAACCACTTTCTGTGATGAGCAACTATTTTCATGTTGACACTGCAAGTAAGAGTTGAAAAAGTTAGCAAAACTCATCTCTGCCTATAAATACACAACATGAATCTTTCTTAGCCTCTTCTGAGGTCTTGTAACTTAAACTATGTGGTAAAATCCAACCACTGAGGATTTATGAAGCTTGGGTAATGGTAATTTACTGACTTTAGAGTTCTTGCTCATTTACAAAGACAGTCAGCTGAAGGACAAGCATTCATACTTTATTACCCTTCCCTGAACCATGACATTTTTATTTCTTAAGGATTGTTTTTCTTTTTAATTTAAAGGAAAAATACAATTTCCTCTAATATGACATGTAACAGAAGACTGGCCTGAGATGCCTTGAATTCCTTTTCTACTAATTACAGCATTCACTGTCCAATCTTACTTTCTAAACAGGCTGCTCAAGAAGAATAAAAGTAATTGCTGAGATGTCATAATGACATTTTTTTTCCTTGGTAAAATAGGTATTTTTTACTGTTTTGACCACTCATATAAATCATTGTAATTTCAGTGGAAGCTGTGCTATTACAAATACCTGAACAAAATAATAGAAAGCATTATGCGAATAGCACAACTAATTATAACTGAACACCTATGGGGTTTTGTACTGCAAAACTGTATAAGTTTTGCTTGTACAAAGCTCTGGCAAGAGCAAACACCATTGATGCTATTCTGCTACTGAATGTGTATGGCTTTGCTGGCTTTCTCAGGCTTTCTGGAATATATAGTGGCTGAGTTTTGCCTGCTTTCCCTTAATGGAAAGCACTAATTTTGGTCTTTCTTCTCTCTCCAGCTGCCAGATCCCTGAAACTTATAAAAATATAATTATCTGTGAGACTGCAGCCTGTCTTTCAAATTTGGTTAAAATTAGCTAGGGGGAAAATCCACTAAAGGGAGCTGACAGACAGGAATCAGGCCAAAAATACATCAACTACCATGTCAGTTGTGTGTGTCATGGGTAGCTGATAATTTAATACTGTGTTTTTCCCAGACCCAGCCTGTGGGAATGGCTGCTCCAGTGTACAGGTACCATAATTCTGTGCCTATTTCACTCAAGAGCTACTGAGAAATACTTGGGTCCATCCCCTCCAAGCACCACTCCAGTGCTGAGTGTCTTTGTGTGCTCTTGGACAGGACTCAGTGGCCCAAGGCTTTCCATTCCTTGTGGGTTCTGAGGCACACCACACAGCTCTGCACCAGGAAGGTGGCTATCCTGTGGGCTTGCTTGTGGCTAAGGGCTTTAGGCAGAAGCAGCAGCCAGGCTGTAACAGCATGGGGCTCCTCTCTGGAGGAGGAATCCCTCCACCCTCATTGAGCACCAGCTCTCTGTGAACAAGGTGATGTTGCTCTGCTATGGACAGAAATAACCTTTCCCCATCAGGGCAAACACAGTAAGTCTACCTGTTCCAGCTGCATTTTTGACTGTGCTCAGTCCAGCTCTCATGTTTTGAGCCTGTGTAGAGTAATGTGCATTCGAGTGCTCGGTGAGCGCTGTATCCAAGGTACAACACCCACTTGTGTTTGGCACTGCCACCCCAATAGTGGAGTGTCTTCCACAGGCTCTGCAGAAGAGCTGGTTTCCATTGCGTGGGGTGGTTACCAATTTTAGGCCTTCACTTCTGCAGAAGACCCATATGCCTGGATTTAACTTTTTGCCTGGGAACACTTCTGTTGAAATTTGTAGGCATATTCATCTATGCACGCTGCATAGATGCATAGGTTGTCCTGGCTGGGGTCTTTCTGCAAGTTATATTTAACACCCTATGTCTGCAACAGTACCACAGCTGCTGTTCTACTGGTATAAAGGACATAGTAGTGTGATAGCTGCCTTTTCAAGGTACCCTGTGGTGCTGAAAAAAACCCCCAAGCCACTATTTCTCCACTGCACAGTGCAATTTAGTGAAGAGACTTCAGAAAGAGCTCTAAACCAGTTAGCTGTAAGTACTGTAAGCAATATAGCTGCATTAGCACAGAGCTCAGCTGGGTAAATTAGCATTGTGCAGCACAGACATATCCTAAATTTCTGGTATGGTTTCCTCAGTGACACTTTTTCAAACCGCAGCTTGAAAATAAAATATGAGGGTTTTTTCACCCCTCCAACACACTGTGCTTGGAAAGCTTGCATACATTTTTTTTATTTATTATTTCACTATCTCATCTTTTAAAATAAATTCTAACTTGACTGCCTCGTTTTATTTCATTTTAGTCTTTTTTTCCCTCTGTTGGTGGCATCCTCTCATTCATCTCGAGCCAGGGATCCCCCTGTAACCAAAGCTGTTTTAGCTTGGGCACAGAAGATACTGCCTCTGCATTATAAAACATATTGTTTCAGTTCCCTCATGACCTCTTGATGGAAGGCTAGACATGATCAGAAAAGCAACAGAGATCTAATATCATTATGTCCCTATATACATCTATGCAGTTCTGATCACACCATAGCAAATAAGATGCAGTAGGACTGGAAAATGCTCAGAAAAGGACAAGAAGGGTGCTAGATGCTGTAGCTTTTATAGAGGGAGTGTAAGTCCCATTCTTCAGTCTAGAAAAAAAATAGTGCCTGTGGGAAGAAAGTTGAGGGTGCCACAGAGGTATGCCACAACAGATAAGGATAAATTATTCTTCTCAAAGTGATTATAAGAGATTATTATCCTCTGTCCTTCTAGGAGTGGATGCTGGCACCACTGGGTGACCCACTAGATTATTCTAGGTAGAAAGCTGTCTCTACCTGTAACAGCAAAACTACCATTTTTCACCATGCACATTCAGTTAAAGCTTTGAAGCGCAAGGGATAGAGCTGAGGTGTATATTCTCTCACTCAGTCTCCCAGGGGAAGAGTAGCATCATAACTGTACTTGTTTGAAAAGATGGTAAGAAAATGAAAACTGCTATGGTATGGCAGAGATTGATGCTTACCCTGATGTACCTCCTCTGCATCCCACAGCTTAGGGAATTCCTGAGATTAGAGTTACATCAGGATTGCTCTGCCTAATCAATTACAGTGGCTATTTTAGACCTCTGCAAATTGGAAATAAGGGCAGGGGAAAAAAGGAGATTCAGCCAAGATCATAAGACCCTATATGAGGCTTCAGTTCTGCAACAGTTTAAGCATCCTGTATAAGGTTGTTTTTCTAGAAACTTGCTAAGGAGAAGGCACTTCTGCAGGAAGAGTTGATTTGGTAGAGAATGGCCTACATTCAGTATTTGTGCAAGCTTTATATAGCTAACTTTTCTTAACAGGTTGTGGTTTTCCATGGCATTTGGTTAATGTCATTTTCTTCTTCCTGGCTCCACCAACCGAAGAATTTAATGAATGAATAGAATGAAAATCATGGAATACTGGCATTTTTTCCATGCTACAAAGTGGTATGAAACAAGATTTTAGGCTTATGACTGATGTACGGATTTTGCAATTGGTTTCACATTTGTGGGAATAAATATGAAGATTCTGGGATCAGATAAATTCTGCCTATCTGAATGTTTGTTCTGAGGCAGAACAATTACCAGGAAACTGGACTGCAGGAAGTAAAATGTAGGTTTCAACACAGATAGTTGGCTAATAAGATAGCATGACTGACATAAGAAATCTGATCCTTGATCTTGGTTATGTGTAACCAGTCAAAAATAGCATTATTTTTGCTATAAGAGTTTGTTCTGTTTCTGCCTTTATACCTGGCAGAGAGGCAGTAACTCTGAGACACAAATCAGAAACTCCCACACACAGCTCTTGATTGCTGCTTTTTCAACTCACCATGCAATTGCCATATGTGAATGTAGCAAGTGACACTTCCTAATGTAAAGCACCATCACTTTCCTGAAAGTATGAACTTAAATAGACTGTAGGATTGTGTAAATGAAATCAATACCAAGCCTAGAATGGGAAGAAGGATGGACTTCTAATAGGAAAAATGCTCTCTGCTAATAACAAGCAGTAGTTATTGCTCCTGGCAAAAAGCCAAGAATTTGGATGTCACAGAAACCTGGATTCCTGTGTGAACATGAAATAAAACCTAGTGAATACAGAGTATATTGGAACTATGCTATGGTTCAACTTGTCCCCATCCCTTTCCTTTTCCATCCTCTGCCTGTTCTAGTACTGAGTTAGTCAACATATGGATCAGGGCAGAGCAGCAGGTAATCACATCTGATCCTTCACTTAGTGCATCTTTTCTACTATTTTAAGATGTGTCTTTCACAGATTCTCCGAGCATCCTAGCAATATACATACAATATATAGAGGCTGTTTGCAGAGAGTGGAGAAGAATAGTGAGGCAGCCTGGGGACTGTCTGTCCTCCATGTTGAAACAAGAGCACTTCTTCAGAGAAGATCCAGAGCCAGCACGCACAGCCACTGCAGGGGTGATTAAGATGGATTTGAGTCTGGATCTCCAAAGCACCAACAGGACAGAATCTTGATTACTGGTGATTTAGGAGTCATAAAGACTCACAACTTGATTTGTGGATCCCACGGAGAGTTTTCAAGGCTGACAATAATACAAAATTGACTTGTAAACTGAATGAATCTGACACAGGGTCATGGAGAGAAAATTAAATTTGGAAGTACTAGTGCCATTTTTCTAGTTTCTTGTGAGAAGAGTGTGGAACTGTGTTTGCACATACCTTTCTTCTTCTCTCCCATGCTTTTCTCCTTCCCTCCTACCCTTAAATTCAAGCCTTTCTTTGGGGATTTAAGTATTTAACTTCTTAATGTTATAATTTGAAGTAACAAGACAGTTGGGTGACATTTTATGAGATGAAAACCATTGAGTCAGCCTCTCATAACTACACAACTGTTAAAATCCCCATATGACTAATCTCTAATTCCCAGCAGTCTACTGCAAATAAATTCATATATTGAACTGTGATACTCTAATATCCCAAATAAAGCTCCCACACGACTTGCAGTTCGGCTCAGAGCTTGGTTAGCCTAATACCATGGCGATGTTTATACAGATCACAGACATCCCCATAAACGTTTGTGGGAGATTATATTGAGATAAACATTCTATGAAATCTCCTTAAAATACAGGGTGCTTGGCCTCCTGTGAAATGGTATTTAGGAAGATTAAGCCACAACAGTGATTCTGAAAGTGTGTCTTTACTCCTCCGCAACTAAAGGACTATTCTGAGAAAAAGATTCTTTTGCCTATGCTGATTTTCAGCCCTATCAGACTTAAATGCAAAGGGCCCTTTGGGAGGCAGCTTTCTTGGTTTGCTCTCCAGACACAGGTTCCCAAGGCTAGGAGATCTCATTTGCTCTGACTCCTTTCCAACTAGCTGCTCATAGATGATAGTTGGGCATGTATGGTATTTGTACCCTTGCACGGTTCTCCATTAAATTTCAAAGTGATGGGATGATTCTCTGAGTTGGAGGCAAATGGAAAGTTAGCAAGAATCAAACCTGTGCATTTGCAAAGAAAAGATGGAGCGTGTTCCGTGCCTATTTTTAATGGTGTTTGATCCAGAGGGATAGGCAAGAAGCTGCTTCTGGGCTTCCTAGGGATTGCAAATAATTGATGTGCAGATCTGCACAGCACAGGAGCTTCTGTGGGAGAGAGAGCAAAGGGTGGCTGCTTTTGGGAGGATAAGCAGGCAGCACCTTGAGTGAGAGCTGTGACAGGACCCTTAGCTGCAGAGAGGTTTGGGGATGAATCCAGGGTCCTTGGAAGTGTTTGACAGTGAGGGGAGGTAGAGTAAGTACTAGGATACTGATACATGGTGAATGAAGATTTTGTTAGGCAGCTGGCTTGCTAGGTCAGGAAGTGTGACCCTTTCCTTTACCCATCTTCCAAAGAAAGGCAGTGATACAATGAAGGTACATTCTAGCTCTATAACACACACTATATTTTCAAAAAAGGCTTGTATCTTTGCTAGAAAATGTGTTTCACTTAAACTGGAGTTTCAACACTTCATAAAAACCCCTCTTGTGTTACCAATTACTGTGCTGAGGGAGCTTCCAGTGTGCAGTCAGGGCTGCCCTGGATGAAACAACGTTAGGCCTTGCATGTTTCTCTTCGCTTAGCAAACACTGTGGCTTGGAGGATGACCTGTGCCACTGTGGATTTTCAGTGGTATTTTTATTGTGAAACACACAAAAGGAGATCTCGTAAGTGCTGTGTGATGTGCAGCCTGCGTGACTGCTGTCAGCGATACGTTCCCAGTACCCGATATGTGGAAAAGGGAAATGCAAATGAAACATTTGCCTTCTCAGAAAAGGCTCTCTGAACTGTTTGAATCGGAGGGATAGGCTGAGGCTGCTCTGCAAATTGGAGCTCTCCTCTAACCATGCAGCAGAGAGAAGAATCTGCCTTTGCAGTTCTTGACTGTGGGTACAAATTTGCCGTGCCTGCTCACCAGCTGCTGACATGAGGCAGTGGCTCCTGCCCTTGCCCGGGGGGGAGACCCTGCATAAAATTAATTGATAGATGCAAACTCGGCATCTCTTAGCATAGAAGCTTAGAAGGCACTGGCTCTGAGTCTGATTCCCTCCTGCTGTGGTCCCTCTGCATTGGGCTGGTGCAGGAGGGAGGTGAAGCACTGCCCACTGCGCCGCAGCTGCTCTCAGCTGTAGCAGCACCATGCAGCTTCAGGGCTGTCAGTCCCACAGCTGTCACGGTCCCTGCTTGCATGCAGACTTTTTAAAAGGAGCTGCAAAGTGTCAGGGATTTTATCTGTCTGGCCTGGCCCCTGCTGTGCAGATCAGAGGCAATGTGCAGCACAGAAACCGTAGGCAAGTAATGCGATACAAATAAGCACACAGACACGCACATGTAAGAACTTTTGTTGGGTTTAATTGCAAGAGGGGATTTATTTTTAGGATGTATATTTATTTCTGATGGCTATGCACATACCTGAGCACAGTGGGATTTCACCTCCTTGTGACAGACAAGACCCTTGATCTATCCAGGTCAGCAGCATGGTTTTCATTCAGTCCTCTACTTAGGGCTGCTATTTTAGTATTTTTGTCTTAGCACCCTGCCTGGTTACAGTGTCCAGTGGAACTGTAATCTCTTGTGAGCTGTCTTGCCACTGCTGTGCTGTAGACAAACAAGACAGGAAGCAGGACTACAGTCTGGTCCCCATTAGACCCAGAGAATAGCACCTCTTCTCACATCAGCTGCAGAAGTTTAAGGAATCATCTTTGCCATGACACCAGTCTCTCAGAAAACAGATCCCAGCTTAATGGCAATCACAGTGAAATGATGATGGAATTGAGGTGCACCTACAGAAAGAATGGAAAAACTTTGAAGGCTGAACTGACAAACATTTTGATTCTAGTCCTGTATGTCTCTTTAGGTTTTTGCTTTGTTTTGTCAGTCACACATTTTTATGAGAACATTTATGCTCCCAGTGAAAATTTAACTTTATCTTTTTTCTTGGAAGTAAATATAGTCTAGTTTGATCAACACTGGTCAGATGTGTCTATTGAGAAGATGAATGGAAAAGGAAAACTATTTTTTGTTATATAAAACAAGTTTTGGTGTCCCCTACCCTCTGGTTTTATAGCTGCTAAAATGGCTTAGAGCAGGAATAAATTATTTGACTTTAATATATTCTTGGAAGAATAGCACCCTGAGGTTTCCCAAGATCTAAAGTTACTTTTTATGTGGAAGAGTTTTACTACCTGTGCATCTGGTACGTTTTATGGGACATCAAGACTTAGGTCTCCATGCACATGCCCTTCTTACACTCAAAGAAGACAATAAAAATTTTGTCCCTCACTTACAGGCTTGTGTCTGTTGCTTCTGATTTCATTGCAATTGAAATCTGGGGACTAGGTGTATTGCTTATTGACCTCATGCTGTAGCTGTAAAGGTGCAGCTCATCCTCTGCAACTCATTAGGGTGCCCATGTGAAATTAGGGTGTGCCATTAGGGTGCCCTTCTACTCTTACCTACCCCAGAGGGCAATGACCATCACCCTGCTGCCATGTCTTATCCCTGCAAAAACCAAGGACTACCTATGTCTGGTCCTGACACTTAGCTGTGTATTGTCTACAAAACTTGTGAAGTTAACAAAAAAAGATAGCAAGCTTCATGCATTTATTTTGATCATATGGCATGGACTTCTGGTGCCACGTTATTTCATGTGACTTCGATGTGTTCGTGGCTACAAAGGAGAGTTTGAGTAGGAAACCTCATTGGTCTAAAAATATGAAGACAAATTAATCTCTTCAGAATTCATAATTGCTTAGAAAAAACTGTTCTGTTTCTAAAGCAGTCTGATGAGGAACTGAGTCATTAATTTTGAATGCTAATGGTTGACAAGTACTGGTGAGAAGGCTGGGTATGCACTCCGATGAATCAGAGGTGGCTGCATTTGATACTGATCAGGAGATCTAGAAACAGCAAGGAAAACTACTGCACATTTGGGTTTTATTGTAGGAAATCATGTCATTATGCTGTCAAGAAGCTTTTCAGCCAGTCAAGTGTGGGGGACCTTTTTTATGTCATTGAGCCAAACATGTAAAATATTCTATGAAAGAGTAGGATAAAGATAGGTGAAGACTGAGAAGTTGTTAGTCTTTTATCTACATTTTCTGGAGTAGCTAAAAAGTAGGTGAGAGATGCCCTTTTGTTCTTGCCTGAGACTGTGTCAAGGTTAAGGCATGTGCCTAAACACTTCTAAGTTTCTGGTAGTTTTGAGCATTATTTTTAAAAATTCTTTTCACAGTTTGCACATCCTTTTACCTGATTCTTTCCTAGCATATGGGGCCTCAAAGGCATGCAAACTAGAGCATTGATTTTCATGGTTTTTTGTAATTTTTTCTTCAAAATAGTGATAGAAAATACAAGAGTATCCCCTCTTATGAAGTCTTTGCTTCAGCCCTTTTGCTGTTTTTCTAATTCATTTGCTGTGGAACTTCTATGAAGCATCTGATCACATCAAAGTGTTTTCCAGCAACATTCATGCAAAGGCTCCCAAGCAGAAATGTGTGTGCTTGATTTTCTGTGCTAAGATTAACAGTGTGGAATAACAACCTCTCCCCGGTAAAAGATACTCTTGCATTTTTCCCACGTTTTCCCACATGTCTTTGAAATGTAGAAAGTCAAACTTTGGAACATGTTGAGAGCCAACAGATGTTGTGACTGCAATGTTTGGTGTAAGTGCTGTTAGAAGCAGTCACCTACCTGAATGTCAATGTGATACTCAGCATCCACAGGGTGCTCAGAGTGGCTATCTTCATTTTCAGGGTAAATTCTGTAGTATGGATGGAACATGGATGTAATATGGAGAATACAGAATACTTTATTTGGATTTATGGATTTAGTCCAGATACTAGGACAGAGGTAGTATTAAGCATTAAGGCCTCAGTTGGCGGCCTCCAAAATCCTTCATCATGCAAAGACTAGGTCAAGCACAGGGCAGAGAGACAAAGCACCTGGAGGGAGATCCACTGTGAGTCTGGCAGAATAAAAGAAGAAAAGTTTTTTTAGAGATCAGGTGGGGGTTGTGTGAATGTTATCCCTTACCTAGGTTCCCAGGCAGAAGGCTGAGCATGCAGTACTTTTTTGCAATCTGTTCTTCTGCTCAAGAACAGCCTTGGCTGAGATGCCATATGCACAGCATTGTATTAAAACGAAGTTTGATTAATTCTCATGGCAATAGTAGAGCAATAGATGTGGCAATAGGGAGAGTGCAAATGGAAGCTCATTTCAGTGGATGTTCTTACTCTGCTGCTGCTTCTGCTGCTGGAAGAAAGGTGTCTGAGCGATAACACAGATGGCACAGCAGCCTGTCAGCTACCTTTCTTCATTAACTTAGACTGCAATAAAACACAGCTTTAAAAACAAAGTTCAAGTAGCCAGAGCCTCTCGGTAGAAATTAATTTCCTCTGGAAGCTGGTTCCACGTAACTCACCACCTACTTCACTGAGCATAATTCAGCTCTGTCACTGATGACAGAAGTGCTCGACAGAGCAGCTGGAAACTGGGTCGTGTGGTGGATAAAACATAGCCTGCTTTCCCAGGCAGCTTTTAGTATGGACCTCCGGAGATCACAGTAAATAATAAATACCTGCAGGCCACCACAACCACTTTGTGTGGGGTTGCAGAGCTCATCTTGGGTCCATGAGAGGAGGAGATTGTGTAATGATATTAGTCCATCAAGTAGATAATGCAGATACAAACTTTTTGCTGCCTGTCTCTGCTTCTGAGCTGTTACTATGCTGATTTTTTGCCAAGTATGGGTAGGTGTGTACTGTTGGACAATGCAATTCCTACCCTCACAGGCCTGCTTCCCAGCTTGGGAATTGCTTCTGAGGACTTCTCTGGTGTGGTGATAGCAGCTGTGGGTCACTGATGCCTCAGCAGTCGCTCTGACAAGATGAGTCCTGAAGGTGCTTCTCCTGGGTAAGCACAGAGCTATGCCTGGTTACAGGGGGAGATATTTGGCTGTGAGATCAGCAGTTGCTGCCAGAACAGCCATTTCATGTGTCCCCCCATAGGAAAAGGCTGTAGGCCACATAGAAGTCAATGTCTTTAAGAAGTCTTTATTAAAAGTACAAAGCAGTGCAGTTACAGGCTTTTAAAAACTACCATCTTTTACTTGAAAAGGAACCTGCAAAGAACTAAAAAAATTAAATTTGCAATCTGCTCCTTTCCCTTCCCTTTCACTTTTCAATTCTTCCCTGAAAGATCAGGAGTTATCCCAGTCATTTTTTAACAGCTTGTCATCCAGCCTGTAAATGCTGGATTTCAGTGCTTCCTCTCACTGGAAGAACAAGGCACTGAATCATTAACAATGATGAGCCAAATGTTTGTTTGTTTGTGATTTATATTAAGCAGATTTTTTTAAAAGCAGTTAAAAGAAAAGATAAAAATATCCTATCTACTAAAGTTCTCGTGCTATGATTTTCTTCCACAAATATTTTTTCTTTTCTGTCAGAGTGTAGTGTGAAGAATTTTTACCCTTCCTTGCTCACCACTCTACCTGGATCCCTTTGCAGTGATGAGAGACAACACACCCTGTGATCCCAAAGGTGAAGTTGCATGTTATGGCTGAAGTTTACTAACAATTCACACCTGCTGAGGAGGAGAGATCCTCTTCCTCCTTGTCCTCCCTACCCTTGCTTTCAGACGTGCAGTCTCATGCTGACTCTGCACTTTTTACTGAAAAAAATTTGCAGAAAACTCAATCTACCCTGGCAGAAAACTCAATCACTTTTTCTGAGATAATTTGCTGCTGGATTACCAGCTTGTATCAATTCCTAGGGGCTCCCAGTAAGCTCCTGAGCTGGTTGAAGATGAGCCAGAAAGCATGTCTAAGAGTGATGTAGTGGTGTGGGACTCCCTCCTTTCAACAGTGGCATTGAAATGTTGGACAGGCTCAGCCATCCTGTGCTGCTTCTCCACTGAGACAGAGTCACTCATTGCTTGAACCACAGTAATTCATTGTATGTGAACCCTCAGCCTGCCTCAGGGATGAAATGTGGATGTGTTCACATAGAAATACTGTCCTGAAAGATCAGCTAAGTTGAGCATTTCTACTGTCTCTCAAGCCACATTTCACCAGGATGAAGGCTGCTCCTACAGCAAGTGCTGTCTGGTAGCAGAATATCCTCTTGGTGTAAATGGGGAATATTCCCTCCAGGGGATTTTTCAGGGTAAAGTGAGATGTGGATTTTGTCCTTCCAGAGGTTTTTTGATAGTAATTAGTTCATGGTTAGCCTTGAGGTGATGCTAGTCAGAGGAAAAAAATGAAGAGAACTGCCTGCATTGGAAGCACAAAATTCTATTAGCAAATACGAATTTCAAAGGGCTGCAGAGATGTGAAAGAAAGCTCCTGTTAATTCTGGAGTCCTGTCAGAATTTCATGTCCATTGCCTAGCAGTTACATTTGGGTGTCTCCCAGTTCCCTTAGTACAGGCAAGCAAGGAAGCAGAGATCCCTTCTGGGAAATGACACCTTTGTTACACTTCCAGCTCGGAATGGAAACGTACACAAAAGAAAACAGCAGGGAGGGCTTCATTAGCAAAATAGAGAGCAAGAGCAGCATGACCATTATGATGGTAGATGGGCACTATTGCCTTTAATAGGTTATCTTTTTCCATTACAAGACTGTTTAAATTTTTAAGTGGTGCACAAGCTCGTAAGGGCTTTTACAGTGTGGGTTCCCATCTTCATGTGGGTTTTGAACCTGTGGGAGAAGCTGATGCATTAAGAACAGCTCATGAATCTCCTCTATTTCCAGTCTTGCCCCTGGGAACTATTGATGGTCATTTCATCTTTCTTATGTGACTTTTAAGATCCTCAAAGAAAAAAAAAAGGGGAAATGGTTTTCTGGTTACTTCCCAGTGGGATATCTTACAAAGAAATACAAGGGCTGAAAACAAGAAGTAGAACTTAAATTCTAAACAGCAGGCAGCTTAGATTCAACTAAACTGACAATCAGAATCCTCAATTTTTAATTTTTTTTTTAATGTAAATTCCAGATAAAGTTAAAGCCCTGGAAAAGTAAAGAAAAAATAGAAATATATGACATTTTTTCTATTGCAATTTGGGTTAAGAGTGCTGAATAGTTGTACTGGTTCACAATACATCCAGCAATATGACTGGCCTCCAGATGGGAGGTGGTGGAACTGTATTAATGAATTATGGGTCTGATGAAAGACCATTTTTTTTCCCCTATCACATAGACTTCAAATCAGTCAGTGTGTCTCACTTGCTCTTTCTTCTAATCAGAATGCCATATATTCCAAAATCTCTTTTTCCTGGTGTTTTGCAGCTAAAGTAATTTCTAATTTGCTTTAAAACTTGCTACAGGTATGGAGAGAAGCTTAGTTACATAGAGAAAACACTCCTCACTTTGAAGATCTCATTTGAAGGGCTGATGGAGAAATGCCCTGAAATTAAAGATATTTTGAGGTTCAGAGAACAAAGGGAGGGGAAGCACACACACACAAGAAAGAAAGGTAAGCAACTTATCTATTGGAGAAATTGCCTTGAAGTAAGTGAAATTATTTCCCTAGAGATAATTTGGTCTTAGGAGTCAAATTGTCACTAAAAAAAAACCAAATCAAGAGCAGTGAATTGATTTTCTTCCAGTGTCTTTTCTCCATTTTTTTTCCTAATTAAAAAGTAAAGAAGGATGTGATAAATTCAGCTGGTTTTCTCCCCCTCCCCCTCACTGTTGCACCCAGCCCTGCAGAACCTCTTCCCTGTATCCATTTTGTTGAGTTGGAGGGTGGTGGTAGAATGAAAGCTCCATGTTTAAAATTTCAGAAGTGAGCACCTACATTCACTATAACTGTAGAAGTGATGGTTTTACAGACAGCAAACACCTGCATCTTTGCCTGTTGTATGTCCTGCATCTATGAGAAAAGGGTCACATACATAGATGTGAGGTGTAAGCACTCAGATGTGTGGTTTTGGATTTGAGTGATCCAGTGAAACACATACAGAAGCTCATGGTGGGAAGGGGAAATTAGAAGTTGTGGTTTTTTTAAATATTGAAATAAAGGACTTTGAGCTTTTTTTTTCATTACAAGGGTTTGTCTGCATCTTTTGTGATCATCTGTTTCCTTCCCCAGTACATGCATACTTAAGAGACTACATGTTGCTTCCTACTTTTTTGTCTTGCACAACTTTCCTTTCCTGCTCTTGGACACCCAAAGCACTTTGCCCAATACTTCCCTTTTGCTTTCTCATTTTCCCATATCTGACACTAGTGTTTCTCACTAGGTTCCTTCTCTCTCTTATTCATTTGCTAATTAAACACTTTCTCCTTGGTGTCAAGAAAAGCAAGGTGCTCTGGGGGAAAGCTTGGGGTTTCTGATGGATAATTTGTTTTTTATATTGCAGTAGAATGTGGTTTGTTTGGTTTTTTTTTTCCTGGGTCTTCAAAGATGTAACTTCTATTACATGTTTTGCAGCTCCTCCTGTATCTAAGAGAGTAAAGGGCACTTTGACTCACTTGAGATCCCTAGAAATGTTAGAAAAATAGAGAGAAAAAAGTACAAGGAAACACACTCATGAAACTGCTGAGGTGATGTAACTATGTGTCTTTTAATGTTTACCCTTTATTTTCTTTTCTATTTCATCAAATTTAAATGAGCTGATCTTATGAAGGATTAAAGCAGTAAAGTCTCCATGCAGTGTTTTGGTGTTGTGGGCTTTTCTCATGGGTTATTGTTTAGAGCAGTAATGAGCTTTGGGGTTTGATGGAAGCAGAGGATGTGACTATTTACACACGAAATGGTAGAAGATAGAGCCTTTTCCTTGGTGAAAGGATGCTGTTATTATCTCCAGTCATGATGAAATCTCCTCAGTCTGTCAAATGGCTTCTTAAAGCACCTGGGAAATGAGATGTTTCATTTGGGTTCATCAAGACTTGATTTGCTCTTTCTAGGTGGGGGACAGGGAGGAGAACTGATGCCAGAGGAGAGATGGCCTGGACTCTGTTCCTGATCAGGATGCCAAAATCAGTTCTGCTCTGCATAGGCTCCCTATGCACCTCAGCGTGATGGGGATGCAGAGATCCCTGGTTATTTCTTTGGAAATGCAGAGGGGATGACAGAGGTAGTGCTTGGGCTGGGACAGCTGTGGCCTGCTCCTGCCCTTGCTATCAAAAAGGGTGGTATTTGAGTTCAGTGGGACCAAGGAGCAGCCTGGAGAAAATAAGAGAGTTATGCAGAAAATTAGTGAAATTTAAAGAAATAAGGAGAACATAATGCAGTGACTTGCTCTGGGGGAGAGCAGAAGAAACTGGTGCTGATGGAAGAACCAGGAGAGCTGCCTCCCAGCAAGGAGAAAAGAATAGGGGCAGCACTGGGCAGACAGGCTATGGCACCAGTGTTTTCTGCAGATACAAAGCAGTTTGCTGCAGGACTGCTTGATTTTACCCAGGCAAGGAAGCTGGTATCTTTTGGAGGTGTTAGGGTTGGGAAGGTTCATATTTTATCCTCCCTGTTACTACATGGTGGATTTCATGGTGTTTGCTTAGGTCTGGCATATCTGGCAAAATAAATATGAAACCTGTGCGTGGAAGATCTGAGCATTTTGCCATACAATGAATCTACTGTCTGCAGCAGTGGCTGCCCAGTTGCTCCTTGATTTGGCCATGCTAGGTGCCTGGGCAGTCAGCAGTCCCAGTTCCCCAGACTTGCATGAGGGTGGTGACCAAGGGTGGCTGCCTGCTGCCAAAGCCAATGTATCTGCCCAGTGGTTCATTTCTGAGGGGTTTTTTTCAGGCTTATCATGCCAGCATGAGAGGAAGTCAGGAAATGTATGTGTTTGGTTGTTGTCAATTAATGTCTTTCATAAACACTTTGGGCTCCATCCAGTACACACTGAAGTCAATAGTATTCTTCTGAGCCTGAGGAGCTGGACCCAGCCTGTTTGTAGCCACATGCTATGAAATACGAGAGTCAGATTCAGAATGCATCTCCCTTGCACACTAATACTTTTTTCCATGATGAATTTCATTCAGTGTGTGCCAGCTTAAAGAGATGATCATTTTGCCCATGGTCAGTGCCTGAAGCCCTTTGCAATACAATACTGAGTTAGTGATTTCCCAATGTGACTAATAGTTCAAAGATGACACCCTGAGCCTTAATCCATCCTCTGTGACACACTCTGTTGGGTTTATTCTCCTGAGTGCAAATGGCAGTACATGAGGAGTCTGTACAATTCTGCCTAATAGAGAGAGAACTGATTACCTCCTGCTCCCTGTGGTCAAATGTTTGCATAGGAAAGTCCTGGAACTGAAATCCTGTCTTCCTGCAAGTGCATAATACAGACCCTGGCATCACAGGCTCCTTATTTTCTCCAAATGGGGTGAAGAGTTGACTCCCTGGTTGTGGCCCTTGTAGAAGAAACTTGCAAAAAGTGCCAGTGAGTTCTAACTGTGAAGTACTTACATGTCTGCTGTGGAAAGGACTGACTCCTGAAACTGGCTTTTAAAGGTCTAACTCACTCTGATCTGACCTTCCTAGTTGCACGCACAGTGTGACATTTGGATAATTAAGCACATAATTTATGGCTGAAAAAAGAGTGCAGCGTTTTTTGTTTTTTTTTTTTTTTTCCTGAGAGCTGACCCAAGGTGTGCTCCCTTGCTTGCCTGTACTGAGGGAGCTGGGAGACACCCAAGGTGTGGATAGGTCATGCCAATACAAGTCCTTATATCTCTTTCCTGACTTCAGTAAACTCACCCTGAATAGGTTATAAAGCGAATATTGATAAGTGGGCTATGAGAGGTAGCAGGTATGAATGATCTCTTCCGAAGTGAGCTGTTGTAGGTAGGGTGCTTCAGGATAGTCTCAAAGGGGTACAAACTATCCTTTCTTCTAGACAAAGATAATGCTGGTATTAAATATTTATATGGTTGGAAACACTCTCTTTGTGGTTGGCACTGTGGTTATCCTATAGAAAGATAACCCATGCAGTTCCTGTGAAACCACTGCCTATCTAACTGACACAGTGTCTGCTGGGGTGAATAATAAGGTTGGTCTGAATCTGAAATGTCTTGACAGCCCTTACTTTATCAGTCATGGCATGGGGACACAGCTGGGAAGGAGGAGGATCATTTGGGCATGCAATGGGAGTGCAGCATTCCAAGCAAACAAACCCCTCTGTCACCCTGAGAAGTCAGGTTTTTGGAGAGAGAGCTTTCCACTTGCATGAAGCCACCTTTTGCTGTATTTCATAACCTTCCCCCTTTTTTGTGGTTCAGCAAGCATACACATGCAAAGACAATGTAATTCCCTGCTGTGGCTTTATGGGAGCAGAAAAATCTTTCATGATTCATGAGCTGCCTTGTACACAACTCGCCAGAAACCATAGCTGGGTGTGGGATTACTCTTTTGTGCCAGTCTGATGGTCAGTAATTGCTGTGTGGCACTTGGCAGTGATTTGGGCAGGACTTTTGTCTCTGAGCATCCTGGATATGTGCAAAGGGCTGGAAGCAGCCCTTGCCCCATGGAGCTGGAGGCAGCATGTTTAAAAAGAAGGGATCTACATTATACTTGTCCAGAAAAAGTTTTTTTGCTCACAGCTTTTTTTTTTCCCCCTTTTTTTTTCCCCCCTTTTTTTTTTTTTTTTTTTTTTAATTGAAACCATTTCATATTGGTTTAGGTTACAGCTGGACTGCTCTTCCCTTGTAAAGTTGCTGTGTGTGTCTCTGCTGGTGAAAGAGGCAATGGATGACTCGAGGCTGGTGCTGAACTGGACCTCTGGAACAAACCCTATGAAACTTGGAAAAAAGTCCAAGTCCCATATTAAGCTCTAGGGCTCTGGGTCCTGGCTGCTGGGTAGGTCTAACACTGGGCTACAGGGCAAATGCACAAAACCCAGTTGTGCCAAAAATTTGTTTCTGAACTGTATGACACTAATGCCTAACACAGAGGTCTCAAACTGGCTCAGTAATGTGCTGCAGCCTGCTTATGAAGGGGAACTCAGAACTAGTTATTGGTTTTGAGATGCTCTCTAGAGTTTTTAATACTGGAGCTTGTTTGGGTATAACCTTGTGTTTTTAGAGACGCGTTTCCCAAACCTCACATCTGTTTTGTAAAAGCTGTAGATGCACTGGAATGCCAAGTTTTTTACTCTGTGTCCATAGCTCAAAAGCACATTTCTGTCTTGTTAATTAGATGTTATACATAGCCCCATAATGTCCAGTGTTCTATTTTGCTAAATGGCTTTGGGGTCTTGTTATTTCAGTGCTGCAACTGGTTCCTTTTTCTGCATATTACAGTGAGGAACCTGTCTTGTAATATTTACCAACACAGCATCTATTTTCTTGCTGGAATAACTTCAAGTGAAGGAAAAATGTTCAGGTTTTGGAGGATGGAGAGTTTTCTGCCACTCTAGAGGCAGAGTTCCTGCCTCTCATAAGTAATTTTTAGTAACCTCTTTGAAATCTCCTTTTTCTTGACCTGCCAGTGCATAAGAGTTAAAATGGAAAAAAAAAGTGATGAGAACAAACCTTCTTGGTAGTTTCCATCAAAGTTGCAGCCTGGCCATCTTGTCACTCTGCTTTGCTTTATGGGATCTGAGCCTTTACTGACATGCTGAACAAATATAATAAGGTCAAATGAAGATCAGGCTTTTGCTCTGCAGAGAGTCACTTGTTTTGCAGGGACACTGCATACTTAGCCCCCAGCTGAAGACTATTCTGAAGCACACTGGTCTGGAGAAAGAACAATGATTTATCTCTTTTTCTTTTTTATGTGTTTTTTACCTCCCGAATTTCTCATCACCCAAAAAAAAGTGCAACCAGCTGGACAGTGGACAGTAGACAGTAGAACTGAAAACACTCTCTGTAATTGATGGTTTGGTTTAAGACCACAGGAAACTACATGCCACTATCCATTAATGAGCCCTTTGCTAGCTGTTTGCCATCTTAAGAAATATAGATGATGAAGCAGAAAACCCACCATCCACTGTCCGCTATTCTATCCCTCTGTCAAATTAATACTGAACTCTCCACACAGAACACCGTTTTCATTATCTGTGCTCACTAATTTTTCCCGGCCTCATTAAAACCTGCCAGAATAAGAAAAAAATGAGCTAAATTCACAGTGAGCTCATTCTGTCTTGGTAGCAGGGAGGCTGCTGCTTCTCCTGGTGGTGGCCAAGTCAAGGCTGGACGCTGCTCAGTGCAAGAGGGAGAATAATTTCCCTGGGACATCGGGAAGTGTCTGAGGTGCAGAATTGGGCTATTTGTCCTGGCCTGCATGGGAAAAAATGAAGACAGAGGGACAGGGATATTGACCCATGTTCACAACCTGAGTGTGTGATCAGCATGGCAGCAATCTCAAACCCACCCAATGGGCAGGTCTGGCTGCAACAGCGATGTAAATAATTTAACAAAGTAATTTATAAGCTTCTTTGTCACTGTGGTGTCTTAGATTGTATTTAGTCACATTCACCAAGATAATTGCTCTGAACTCATTTGCTGATGGCATATTAATGTGTAAGAGCAGAGCTCTTTCAGGTCACTGACTGAAGGGGAAAACCTCTTTTCTTCTCTTGAAAAAACATGTGAATGGCTCTTTTCCTCTGTTGTTTTTATTTTTTATTTTCTGGATAGGTTTTAAAAGGCACAATGGAATATTTCTACTTGTTGACTTGGCATCTGTTTGGATTCAAGGCTCTTTGGCTGTAAAAGCTCATTGTTTTGCTCATTCTCACATTAATCAAACCAGTATGTCAGGCTTGAAATGTATATTTCACACAGAGGAGGATTTAGAAATTGCTTTGTGAGGGGGCAAAAATGGAGCTGTTGCTCACAAGAAAATAATTTATTTTAAAAACTGTAAAAATTCCCTTTTTTGTTTATTTGTTGCTCTGAATATCCACAGTCATTTTCTGATATGTAAATTCCATTTTATTTTTATGTGGGATAAATCCTTCCTGTGTGTTTCCCACTCTGTGAAATGAGGTTGGGGGAAAATACGCTTTTTTCCATGAAAATACTGATGACTGAATTAAAACATGACTCAAGTGGGTACTGTTCTAAGCAATATCAAAGTTGCCACAACTGTGTGTGGGATTTAATGTTCCTGGATGGTACTAGCAATTAGTCTGCAGATCCATGAGTTAAGTTAAAATCTCTCTGAATCTTAGGTGAGGCCCAAATGACTTATTTCAGCTCAGTGATATAGTCATTTGGAGACATAAAAGAGAACGGACTGAAAAACAGGGCCAGCCAAGAGCATGGGAGATGCAAGTTGTTGCCTTGTGCAGCAGCAGCCTGCCAAGGGCACAGCATAATGGTTGTGTCTTCATCTCCTGCTTTGCCTTTGTCAGTGCCCAGGGAAATCAGATTTGCTGCTGCTGCCAGGGCAGGGATCAGGGTGTGTGAGGTTGGGGCCAGCTGCTTTTGGCAGGCACTGCTTCTGCCTGGCAATTTACCTTCTGACAGCAAGAGCTGCCTGGATGAGATGTATGGGGTCATGATTTAATAGGATGCTTTCTCCTGGTGAACTTGGACACAATCCTTCCCAACCCTGGTGGCTTGTTCAAGTCCTTCAAGATTATAGCCTGTGTGAGCATGGGCTGAGTCTCTGCTGTGTCCCTGCTACCAGCCTGTGATGCAGCCTGGCTGGGTGGTCACAGCCATCCTCATCCTCCTCTGTCCTCTGAGCTGAGTTTTGTGTGAGGGCTTGGTATTCCCATGGGTGGAATGTGGGGATGCAGTTTGGAGCTCTGACAGCTCTGCAGTGCCTGCAAAGTGGTTATATTTTCCAGCACATGGAGGTATGGATGCTGTTGGAAACTTTGATGGTGAATTTCAATGTAAAAGTAAAGCAAAATTTATTATAGTACATAGAATATACGTCATGTGAAGGGAACAGGCCCCCAAAGACATGAGTCTGAGATTCTGAAATCAGTGTTGCTTCTCATTGACAGGTTCCTTCTTCCTTTGACCCTCTTTGTCCATGCTGGTAAGTCTTGTAATTGACCAAGTCATCTATTTATCTCCCCTTTAAAAAATTCTTGTGTCTTCCATGATCTTCCACAACATTGGGACTTTGCAGGAAACCAGAGTTAAAAGAAACCTCTTGATTTCTGAAAATGGAACCCTGTGAAGGATCAGCTCAGAGTCTTTCTAAAAGATGTGTCTAACTTTCACCATCTCACTACACAATTCTCTCTTCAGGAAGGACTCTTAGTGAAACAGAAGTACAGTCCCAGCAGTGTACTCAGAGGCTGAAGCACAGAGCTAAACAGAACATCTTATGTTCCAGCTGGAAAGATTTCTTTTTCTGGTAATCCTCACTCAGTGCCTACACATACTCTCTTCAGGCAGTTGTATTAGAAACAGTTGTGGATACTGCAGAATTGATTGGCTTCAGCAACAGGATGGAAGCTATTTCTTTGAGAATCTGAAAGCCAGAAATGGTTTTGCAGTTGGCTGCAGGATGGATATCATTACTTCTGAGACCAACAGCTCAGGGTTGTGTGACTGGCTTGGAACAAACATCCCAGGCAAGGCTTGCTCAGGTGGTGGTCTTTCTGAGCATTTCTTTCCTTTTTTTTTCCCCCCATAAATATACAAATATTTGTATGGGGGACTACGTTGGCCATTTTTTTACCCAGATTCAACTAATTAATGTCACAGCTGTCATCTGACACTGTCGTAATGGTTTCACTGGTGGAAAGTGATAGCAGAGTACCAGAGAGTGGCAAATGCAGGAAGATGATTTCTTCTAATAGCTATAAAAGTTAAAGGTTTCTCCTTTGCTGTTCCAAGAGGCAGTTAAAGAGAACCCTGTCTTTAACCATCATATGCATCTTTTTTTAGAGATATTTCTGTACTGCTGCAAGTAACCAGGTTTTGTGGCTGACCAAATGAGCTCTCCTCAGGCAGCTGAGGTGTGAGCACTGCAGATGTATCTTCTCAGAACCTATCTCAGCTGCTAAGGAAAACACCTCAGCAGAGACTGCTCCCTGACTGTCTTTGGTGTAATAGCCCTCATGGGGCACTTCAGAGAGGAGGAGATAACCCAGATCACTAGAACTCTGTTGCTGGTTGTGGTGATATTACAGATGTAACTGTTTCAGGTTGCTTGTATTCAAGCACCTCAAATCAGAGGATTTTTCATTTTTGCCCACACAATCTGATATACCAGAAGGCTGTGCTGCCATTCAGTGGGACCTGGACAGGCTAGAGAGCTGGCCAGGGAAGAAACTAAAGAAGTTCAACAAAGGCAAGTGTAGGGTCCTGCACCCAGGGAGGAATAACCCCATGCACCAATATAGGTTAGGGACTGACCTGCTGGGAAGCAGCCCCATGGAGAAGGATCTAGGAGTTCTACTGAACTTTGTGGCCAAGAAGGCTGATGGCATCCTGGGGTGCATTAAGAAGAGCGTGGCCATCAGGTCCACCAGGTTACCTACCTCTTCTGCTCTGCCCTAATGTGTCCAGTTCTGGCCTTCCCAGTACTAGAAAGATAAGGAGCTACTGGAAAGAGTCCAGCAGAGTGCTACAAAGATAGGTAAGGGGACATTTCTCTTGTGAAGAAAGGCTGAGACACCTAGGACTCTAGCCTGGAGAAGAGAAGGCTGAGAGACGACTTATTAATTTAGCTTATAAATACTTAAAGGCAGATATCAAGAGGATGAGGTCAAACTCTTTTCAGTGGTACCCAGCAAGAGGACAAGGGGCAAAGGACATGAACTGGAACAGAGGAAGTTCCACTGAACGTAAGGAAATACTTCTTTACTTTGAGGGTGACAGAGCACTGGCACAGGCTGTCCAAAGAGGTTGTGGAGTGTCCTTCTCTGCAGATATTCAAAACCCACCTGGATGAGATCCTGTGCAACCTGCTCTAAGTGAACCTGCTTTAGCAGGGAGGTTGGATTAGATGACTTCCAGATGCCCAGCCCCTGCCATTCTGTGATTCTGTGAAATTCAGCTCTTTACTTTAGTGTATAACTGAGCAAATCTCACAGGAATAAAAAAAGGAGAAGCTTTGGAAGAAAAAAATATCTCTGTAGAATAACTAAAACTCAGCAGAAATATTTCCAGGCTCTTCATCTACATGATTAGCTCCTAGTCAAGCACAAAAGCAGTATTTTCCACTGAGACTGTTTGAGACATCTATGCATTTATTGGCACTTCAATAGTGAATGAGGCAGTATACATTTTTAGTTACGCACTTTTTTTGTTTTCTTTTCATAAAGAGGGTCATATTTGATCTCTTTGAGACCTGGAATTACGGTATGCAAAATGAGTTTATGCTTATTCTTAAATGTGCTGCCGTTTTATTCTAGGGAGTATCTCATTCAAGGTGGCTCCTTAAGCAAGGGATTGCATCCTCTGAAAAAGTCAATGTACCTCTGATGGATGTGCACAGTGCCTGCACATCCTTGCAGTGCTATAGATTGAAACTTGACTGATCCCAGTAGTGAACTAGATGATGGCAACATCAAAGAGGCTTCAGTACCTGATGGCGAACTTTAGGTCAAAATGCTGTTTAAAATGAAAATCAAGTGATCTTCAAAATATATATTCCTAGCAAGTAAGTTTCAATTTTTTGCCTTATTGCACAGAAAGATACCCTCTGAAATTCTAAGACATTGTCATCTAACCTTTGGTGCTACCACTGCATTGCCTTATGGCAGCAGGAGCAAATCACTGGATGGTGAATATTTAATGAAAAGGTTGACGTACATTCACAGTGAATCATTTGCTACATAACTAAATAAAACAGTATTTCTTATTCACTGCCTAGATCTATTTAAGTATAGCATGTATGAATTATGTCCACAGGGGAGAGAAACTAAGGTTTAAGTAACCTGGGCTACAAGTTTGGTAGCATTTAAGTATATATTTTATCTTGTAACAGCAGGTGGTGTCTGGATCGATTTTCAGCATAGGTATGTGTGTGTTTGTATGTCTGCACCAAAAATGTTTAGATGTGCCTAATTTAAATTCAGCTGTTCAAACCTCCATTTTGTACCCCATCCTTTTTCCTGTGCTGTGTGTCTGTTTGCACTAAGACAGTCTTGAAGTAGGTGGTCACACTGTATTTTCTCACTTTGGACTTCTCACCTCAGTCAAGATGGATGGTGCTTTTTTCCTTCCTTCTATTCTCCTTCACATTACTTCATCCACATCATATGTGTATGAATACAGGCTTTCATCAGGAAATGCAAATACTCTGATCATAATTTCAAAGCTGTTCATGTATACAGGTGGATGTTTGCCTGCAGCTATCATTCCATGAGATGAAGTTGTCCTAGGCCTGTTTTTTGGTCAGCATCTGAGATGCAGGTGTTAAAGCCTGTTACTGTCTGACGTGCCCACTCATTTTGGATTCTGTATATGGAACCAGAGAACTTAGCATGTTGTTTTCTTCTTGTATTTGCATTAAAAGCACAGCTCCCGTTGACTTTTAGGGAGAAGGTGGGAACTTTAATGAATTATGCGTATACCAAAGGTCCCAACCTGGAAAATGAAACATGAGTACACTAAAATTGTTGACTTATGAAGGACCTTGGGGAACTCAGTGATGTAGGAAAGCTGTGCCCAGAGAAGGATGAAAATTCTGTTTTCCAGGATGGGGCAAAATTTTCAGTAGTACACGCACACTTTCAAGGCAATTTGGGAAACAGCTCAATCTCTCTCAGCCAAATTTGCTGAATTATAGCTTGTCCTCATGTCGGCTATTTGGACTGTGCCTCTCTCTCTTATGGTGTTTGGGCCCTTCCTACTCTCAGCCCCCCTCTCTCTACTCAGTAAACAGGGAGAGGACCTCCCATCCTGAACAAGAGAAGCTCCTCTGCAAAACTCAAAGCTTTTGCATATCTTCCCTGTGGACTCCTTTCACACTTTGCCAGTCAGCCCAGAGATTCCCATCTGCAGGACTAGGCACACAGGCAGTGTTTGCTGCTTCCTCTCCCACACTTTCCTATTGACTTTGCAGGAAGGGATTTAGGGCAAGAAGAGGGGCTCTTGTTCTACACTATCAAGTCTCCAGTCTGTGTGAGTATGCAGGAAGGCAATCCCTGATACTTTTTATTTGGAAAGCCACCTGATCCCCAGGTTTTTAACCAAAGGGAAGCACCACACATCTCCCAGCTTCTGTGACTGTTGAGTCCTGTCAGATCAAAGTTCACTTTTTTATGGCCCATTCATGTCCAACACTTCACTCATCCTATACACTGAATAAGGCTGGAAACTGTGCGGAAGTACTATATAACTAAACATTGGATCCTGGAATAGTACAGTCCATGGGGATCCATTAGGGTTTGCACAGTCCTCTCCTGACTTTTGGTAGCTTGAATTTGCAACACTTTTTTCTTTGAACTGAGGAGTACAGACTACATGCCCGGTCATTCTGAAAAGGAGGGAACAGTCTGCCTCAAAATGGGTCTTTGATTCCAGTTTGTTTTTTGCTCATTGCAGTTATATGATTTCGTAGGAATGACTTTATTCCTGAACTTGAGCACCTTCCTTGACAAGTAGCTTCACAAAGCAATGTGCTACAAAAACCAGCAGCAGTATGGAGATCAGTATCTGGCAAGATTGGCTGTTTAAGTGCGGTAGAAAAATAAAAAGAAAATAAGCATATGTGAGACCAGAAGGCCAATTATCC
Source organism: Calypte anna (assembly GCF_003957555.1). Classification (NCBI taxonomy): domain Eukaryota; kingdom Metazoa; phylum Chordata; class Aves; order Apodiformes; family Trochilidae; genus Calypte; species Calypte anna. Next base: position 66,507,269 of record NC_044245.1, read on the forward strand.
TACTTGCAGTTCTCATATGGGTTCACTCAAGCTTACTGTGACATACCCTGGGGACTCAGCGTAATGACAGAAACATTAAACTTTGACATTAAGGGAATAAACTGTATAAGTGGGTTGGAAGGGTACCCAAAAGGTTTTATTATTTTGCTTGTAATATTAATGGTGAAGCATCTTCAGTTTTCCAGCAATACATCTTAATTAATTTCCTTCTGAGAATCCTCTGTTATCAGAGGAGTTGGTTTAAAAAAAAACTGTGTAAAAAATAAGTAAACAGTAAATGTCTCAGAAATGTTTCTGTTGTATTTTTCTGATTGTTGTAGGTATCTAAAAATCTCACTGTTCTGAGATGCAACATGAAAACAGCTGAAAATCAGTTTGGGGTTTTGGCAAGCAATACATATTCATGAGGCCAAGAAGAGTGAGACTAACTTGACATTATACCAGCCAGGGCTCTAAGTGAAGAATGGAGACACACAGATTAAGTAAATTGAGTGAAGATGAACCAAGTGAGATTCAAAAGCCAGAACTTCAGAGTAGTCTAACAGGTGAGAAATACTCTTAAGAAGATGAATTCCCACTCCAGTTTCATTAGAAAGGAGAACCCTGGAGCATCAGCATCCCAGATGAATGCCTTCATCCTTGGAACTAGTGGAAAAAAGTCAGAGACTTCCCATCCCCTGCTGACTTGGTGTGGAGCACAGGTATGATAAATTCCTCTTCATCATTTTCAGATTCCTCCTACTCCTGCTTGGTTTAAAACATTAGATTGATCCCGTTTTCCTCTCTCCTGAATTTCAAAGTCTTTTTGAGGGGGATCCATCCCTATGTAATTGACTATGACTTCCTCAAGCCTTTGCAGTGCTGTTCTTTGCCAGGGCTTGCTGAACCCCGAGGAGGGGTCAGTGCTGGAGTCAGCCAGAGCTGCCTTAGACATTGCAGCCTTTGAGCTCTTACTGCTTCAGCTCTCAGCCTGACAGAAAAACAAAATGGAAATTAATCAGAAACATGAAGCAAAGTGGAGTTGCTCCTAGTACGGGTGGAAGAAGCAACCCAGAGGCCTTTGGCAGGGGATTATAGATGTCAGCTTTTGTGTTTCCTTGGTGAATGAGTCACTGTGGCTGTGTGTCTTCCCTTTTTAAGCATTCGCAACAACATTTTTTCCCTGTTCATATGACTGCTTCCAAATGCTAACTTCAGATACATCCATGAGGGCTTTTGCAGCTCTCTATGAACTCCCTCTGCTTTGCTGGATAGAAACCAGCTTTGACCCAGCAGCTGTTTAGCCATATTAGCATGGTCCAAAAGCTGGCCTGATCTCTCTGGCAGGATTTAAAATTTTGCTAGCTGGCTGTGTGTTATAAGAGTGGGTTCTTGTGCAGATGGATCAAAATAGAGGCAGACTGAGCTTGCAGTTACTTGCAAAGCAAGGCTGACTTTATCCTATGAATTTGCAGTAGAGAAAACAACAAACCTAAATAAAATGTCAGCGTCTGACTCCATTTTTCATTGCTTCTCCTGTTCTGGGAGAGCTGCTAACTTGTCAAAATACAGTATGTATGGGATAAAATACCAAAAAGAAAATAAAGAAACATATGGGATTTTCTCATTGTATTGCATTTTATGCTGGAAGATGAGACTGTTCCCTGCAACACCATGTACTAGAGATCATGCCGTGGTATATAACTTCAACTTGAACTTTCTTACTGCCAGTTTTGTTGTGTCAATGTTTGAGTACTCTGCTGAGTTGGCACCACCGGATGCAGGTTTTTCCTTATCGAGTGCTGGCAGGAAACATTGCACCAGAGGAGTGGACACAGCCCAGGGTGGCTGCTGGGTGCTTGCAAGGGGAGATAATTTCCTGAGTGGCATGAGACAGTGTGGTTTGTTCATCATATAAAAAGCCCATCATTTGCGGTATTTTCCTCTGATTGCTAAGTCCACCGCAGAAGAGTAAAAACATATGACACATAAAAATAGGATGTATCCTGAACCATTGCAAATGCCATCTGTTCTCAAAGAAACAACTGGTAGAAAAAAAAAATAACCATGGGTTGAAACCTTGCATGAAGTTTCCATTTAAAATAAGTGGGGTTGGCTTTGTTATTTTTATTTTTTGGAGGTGTGGAGAAAGGGCTGTTTGATGGCAACTGAAAGAAAACAAATGTGGAACTAGAGCGTATGAGCTACAGACATGTAGAGAAGTCATGTCATGAATATCTGTTAAATAGCAAAGTCTGGTTTCTAAAACCACAGTGATGCTGGAAAGGACCCATGTGTCAGCTGATGCAGATAACCACACTAAGGTGTCTATCTACCACCAGAGGGTGGTTCCGAGTGAAAATGTCTGCCTTACTAGTCATAAACAGAGTAAGAATTAATCTTATAATTAGGCCCAATTCTCTGGTGAATGGCATGGCTTCCTCACCCATTCAAATTTCATCTGGTCTGGCAGAGAAGGGTGATGGATCAGCAGCTTGGGGAATACTGACTGCTTCCCTGTATGCTACTCTGAAATCACACCCAGGGCCTGTGAGGACATGAGCAAAGACTCTTTGGGCATTGGCTCTTCTCAGCAGTCAGCACTGCTTCTTTTGGCACCACTAAGGTGTGAGTCTATGATTGAAAAGAGCTGAATTTTCAGACAGTGGAAAGCTGCTGTTCCCCATGGAGCTGCAGTAACTGGCCAAGCCACCTGCCCCAAGTCTGATGAAAAATCCCCAAAACCCATGGGCAGACTTGGTCACTTATGCTGCTTTGGATACTCTGCTGAGGAGTAAATTGGGATACCTTTAGTGTATCCCCAGTATTTGCTGTGTAAATGGAATAGTCTGAAGGTTAACAGTCAATTACCAAGCTGAGGGGCAACTCATTTGCCTCCTTTTACCTGAGCTGATGGCTTCAGAACATCTGTGGGCTCCATGCAGGTGTGGTAGCATGTGAAATTGTCAGGTCACAGTAGTGACACAAAGACTGTTTTTTGGGAGTCTTATACCAGCTAGAGATGTGAAAATGGGATGCCTGCATTTCAGTGAGTTTGCTCCTGTTCCACACTAATGAGAAGGTCAGCAGCCTTGTATCTAAGATGTATGGCAAGAAACTGAGCATGAGGTAAAGTGAATGAACCTTGCATGGTGTTTGCTCAAAAAGGATAATCATGTTTCAAGGGAGTGTCCTAATCCTGTCAGCCTTGCTGGTTTTGATAGTCCCAAGTAGGAGAGTGTGGTGAGATAAGAAAAAGGCATTTTAATGAATAGGTTTGATAGTGATGTTTCTGACTCTCTTCTTTTTTTTACATCTTGCAATCCAGGAATAGCTGCAGTGATGTAATGTTGCTATGTAGAATATTTTTCAAAGCATGTTTTGAGTTTGGTGTCTGTGGGCTTGACAATTTTGCTTTGAAAATGAGTGCACCTAAGGTAAAAGGCTGTGTGTGTGCATTTCCAGGCTCTGTTAATCTATCTGAATTTGGTCTGCCATACCTCCTCTTATCTCCAGCCTGAACATCAGAAGATTTGAGCAGTACTCACTTGTGCTCAGGATTTGTGAAAAGGATGGGGCAAATCTGTTAAACACATTCTCTGCTTCGTGGGAGAATAAAGCAACGGCCTGCTCTCCAGTGTTTGGTCCCAGTAGACCTAACTCCTGAGATTAAGACCTTTTGATATTTGCCCCAGGAAATGAGTAATTCCTTTGTGAAGTGCTGCTACAGCACATTTCTGCTGACATGCCTTAACCTGGCTGCAGCAAAACCTCCCTGCATCTCCGCACAGTATCGTCACTGAAGAGTGCAACCTTGAAGGTTAAGCTCCCTGGAAGCATGAAGAGGGATGTGGTTCAGAGTGGATGGGAGAGCAAACTTATGATTTCACAAATGATAACAACACAAAACCCTCAGTTTTGCAGGAACTCTTCTTCTTTTTGAAGAAGACTTACTTAGCAGCCTAACTCAAGGCTAACTTACCACAGAGAAAGGTGATACTGAGCCCTTTTTAAACAAAATACACTGCTCTTGCAGCACAATTTTTCTGGTTTCAAGCCTTGTTTGTGTATGTGGGTCAACTATAGTTAATGTTTTAATAATCCAGCAACATTTCAAAAAAACACTCTGCTTTTGTCTACTCACTTTTTCCATCTCTTGGCAAAGATGGTCTTGATCTCCCATGGCAGAAGTTTGATATCTCTCTAAAGCTGGAATAAAGCCTCCTGTACTCTAAAATGTTGGATCAGCCTCTTTTTTTTTTTTTTTTTTTTTTTCCAGCTGTCAAGCTTAATGCATTTTAAAAACATCCTTCTACTTTAAGGTACATCTAAAATTGTGAAAAATGAATACGTAATGGCACATATATATTTACTTTACACATGTACATCTCTGTTCATGAGAGACCTGCACTGAAAGCTAAATTCTTCCACTCCTTAAATTTGATGTAGATCAGCCTTGCTCATAAGTTTAGATATAGCTGTGAAGTTTCTAGCTTTGTGGATCTTTATAATGGGTTAAATCAAAACTCTGTTTTTAGGCAATACTAAATTCTGGCCCCCAAAATATGAGTTAGTTTGCAGTACGACTCCACTGTAGGCTTCTATATCTGTATCCTATCGTTCTCTTCTGTGACTTCTACCTCATGTTTGCTGTAATGCCTAATATTTAAACAAATTCATTAGATACATCCGTGTTTTAAAAATATAAACTACATTTTTCAGGCTATGGACCAACATGTTAAAAACCATCTGTGATATCAGTTGCTCAACTTATGCTCTCAGAAGAGCTTGCTTTACTTAAGGCGAGTGCTCTGCACTTACAGAAAATTAAGATGGTCACTTAATGACTCGATTCACTTTTGAATACTTCAGCTGAGACTCTACCATTACAGCTTTTATTATACCTGACCCTGTGGGCTCTTTTGAAAATGTGGCAAGGTTAAATACTTCTGTCATTTATCCCAGTTATTTATGAGCCCAAATGTGAAGTTACCTAACTGGTTTCAAACACAAAACCTTGAAAACAAGTGATGAAAGTGGTGAATAAAAACTAAATGAAATTCCACAGCCTGAAGCTTAGGCAAAATGTCCCTTTGGCTGTTCAGGTTAATGTGATTACCAGGGTTTATTTCCTGGTATGTTTCCAGGTATGTTATTCCAGATATGTTTCTTTAGCCCCTGCTCTGCTTTGCTGACAATTTGATGCCTTTCCTTGCTCTTCTGTATATAAATAAGATGAATTGTTAGATAACAAATTAGGAATTCTCTTCTTCTATCGGGATGGTCTCTAAAGAGGGTAAGATTGTTTTTGAGAAGAAAAAAAATATATAATTCTAGTTTGGGTTTTGTAAGCCACATTGATCACACTGAGGGTTACCTAAAATTGTCTTCTTGTAAAATGCAGCATAGATGGTGTAGAGGTACAGAGGGAAAATGCATGTTGCACAAAAATTCTGTTTACAGGGAGGTCTGCACCACATTTTTAAGCATTGAAAGTGCTAAATCCTAGCAAGTCACCAAGTTTTTATGTCATTTTGTTCAGAGAGAAAAAAATAAAAAACTTCCCTACTTGGGCCTCCAGACTGGGTTGTGAGCTTTCTAAACTAATGCTTGGTCTGGGTTGCTCTCTTGCAAAGAGAGACAGCCATTCAATGTGGCCCATTCTAGATGCCCAGAATATGTCTTTTGTTGTTAACTGTTGCTTCTTGCAGTTCTGGAAAGTTCCAGTACCTTCATGCTAGACTGTATTGATCATTAAGGTTTGTGAAAGATGTTGAATCATACTGTGCAAACTGTCTTTAGTCATGTAAGCCCTTCGCTGTTCACTGAACGTTGCTCAGACATCATCTTCCACCAATTTCTTCCTCACAACTCCTCCCCAGGTTATCACTTTGGTCAAGCAAGACTCAATGCTTGCTTCTGTCCTTCCAGCTTTTTCTAAAAATACCCACTTTCATGTTTGGTTACTCTGTGATCAGTGTTCTCTGATTTACTGTTAGTATCTTCTCATGTGAGAGATGAGAGGTTTTTTTGGGCTCAGGTTTTTCCATTGCTGATAGAATACATGAAGCAGCTCTGTGTTGCAACCAAGATGGTCCCCACACCTCAAGTTGATTTGCATTTTTGTAGAAATATCAATTGTAAAAATTCCCTTTTCCTACTGGGTTCTCAGCTAACCGTGTGACTGTATCAGCATTAGATACAATGACATCATTTACACACTTTTCCTCCTAAAATAGTTGGGATTGTCAGATTCTGATGGTATAGCTGGCAGCTGAGTTACCAAGATAGCAAAGTTTCTCCAGAGCAGAGGTGGGCTCCTGTGCTTGGCTTGGCCATTTTATGACTGCCTGGTCAAAACTAAAAGAAAAATGCTAAAGCAGAAATTTCCTCCTTCACTTGATGAGAGCTTATGGCTGAGTTAATTGGCTGCATGGAGCTGGCATGGCACACCATGCATGGCACACCAAAGGCACATCTGCTCGTTGTCGCCTTTCAATCTGGTGACTCTGTGAAGACAGAGAACATTATTCCTGATAACATTCCCACTTCCATTGCTATTATTATGGTATCTTATCATGTAAAGATGGTCTGAACTGTGGGGGTTATATCCTGATGTCAAACAGAAACACAAACCCCTTTGTACTAGCTGATGAAGTTGCCCAAAGTTCCCAGAAGTAAATAGGAACCTGAAAGGGTTATCTTACAAAGGAGAAGAAAAGCCACAGAACTCAACTCATATCCAGCTATGCTTTACCTGAGAAACTATTTCTCTCTCTGCTGTATTTTGTGCTAGAAAAGGAGATTCTGGATAAAGGTCTTAATTTACCAAACTTTTTTTTCCCACTAAAACTCTGTATCCTTTAAAAATTCACATTTTTTGGTACAAACAAATAAAAAAAATATTTTTTCTTAAATCAGCTTTGTTCCCTTACAAATATGAGTATGGGAAATCATATGTTTTTGATGAAGAGATGTGAATAGGGCACTTGGCTGAGGTTGAATATGGTGTGGAAACCCATTTCAGTTAAAGCATAAGAAAAGTGTATTGCAGTCAGCTCCAAGCTGGGAAAGAAAGTCTTTTCAAAGAGCCCCCTTTCTTTACAGCCTGTAGTCTACAGTTTCTGGTGAAAATAATGACTCCTTGATATTTCTGTCTGGGAAATGGAGACATTAATATACTCCCAGTGAACTCACAGCAGTGACTGTAAATTACATGATACTCTGGAAACACAGCAGGAGGTGTTTCCTTCCTTAGACAATTTATTACAGGGCCTTCATCCCACAGTCTATTGCCCATATTTAACTTGTATTTTGGGTAATATCAGTGTGTCAAACAACAGTGTTGTGGAAGCTGTAGCACATCTTCTCCTGGATAGAGGGCTGGCAGAGGTGACTGTCTGAGCAGGTGATGGTCTGGGGCTTACCCTGGGTGAAAGCACAGAGATGTAAGGTGTGGGATGCAATGTTCAGTGTTCCTTGGGATTTATTTACTGTTTTTAACAAAATTTATGAGACTTAACCTCCTTCTCAGACTTGAAAAGAGCTACTTTATTACATTTACTCATAGAGATATCAAATATTTTGGGAAGTTTCTTTTGCTTTATCTGGGGCTGTTGATTAAGCTGTGAGATGTTATCATTGGCAATATGGATTTTTTTCTGAATAAGCATAAGTATCAGACTAAACACTTTGTGGACATAGAAGAAGGACTAAGTCTGGACATCCTGGTTTCACTCTAAGGGGAGAATGGAATGTTCATCCAGGATGTCTATTTTACTGGGAACTCTTCTAGTTGTTGTTTTACCTAACAATGGTAAATTGTGATGACTGTTACTTCTTTTGTTTGTTTGTTTCACATATTTTGCTTCTCTTGACAGTTATTTAGACCAAGTTTTTTAATAGCTTTCCTTTTTTAAAGGTGTTAAAATAGAACAATTCACTGCCCATAGAAATACTTTAATTTAGAGGATTTCAGTGTATTGCTATTGGCAGATAAAAGTACAACTTTTTTCATGTATTTTTGTAAATTAAAGCTTTTCTTCTATGGGCAATTTTTTCTGCACCTTCTTGCAAAAGCTGCAAGACAGTAGTGTTGTCTGATGTCAGTCACCTGGTTACTGCAGGCACGGGCTAGAGCTCATGGAGGAGGGAATTTTCTCCGGTGCTGTGCTGTGGCTGATGTGTGGTCCCCAAATAAAGTACCCCAGGCTTTTCCTAGCATGGCACTCATCTCTTAGGTAGGTGGGGAAGGATCTCAGTGCACATGGAAATAAAAGCACCAGAATGCAGTGGTTGGGGGGAAATAAAAAGCCCTCAGAGAAATGGCCTTTCACTTAAAGATAAGGAAAAATCTGGATATTATGTGTGGATTTGTTTGGAGAAGGTTGGAGAAGGGCTGATAGATGATCCTAGTCTGGGTGATAAAATAAATTCAAAGAAAAATTACTGTAAAAGGTCTGACTTTTTACAGACCAATGAGGCCTCTCAAGCATAATATTCAGGTGACAGATAGTTTTGGCCAGAAGTATTTTCTGGCTGATATCTAGGGTCAGGTATGTTGGTTCATCATGAATAGGAACCAGAAAACTCTTTAGAAGATCATATGTGTTCTTGGAGGGAAAGAGTCAGAGTCTCTGACACCTGAGGCAGCTTTATTTTGAAATCACAGAAGTACAGCTCTCTGCCATCCTGAAACATAGTTCTCCTTTGGCTAATCTTCCTGAGTTAGATAGCCTTTATTTTACCCTTGGAAGGTATTTGGTTTGTTTTTACAAAGAAAAAGCTGGTAGTTTTGATAAATACACTTGTTTCATCCCTACCTGTATGCCAGTGAGGGCTTGTAAGCACTTGCCCTTCTTTTACAAGATCCTGAGGCAAGGGAAAAAGATTTCTATCAGGCATCTTCATGGCGCTGAGGTCAGTCGTGGTTCTTCTTTTATTTACTATGACACAATGCTGTGAAGCCATCTCAACTTGGAGTATAAAAATGAGGAGCCAGAGACCTGTGCTGTGTTACTTATCTCCCAAGCAGGGCAGGGCTGGGTTTTCCCTATGGTGTGGGAGGATGCACGTGGGGCAATTTTTCCCAGCTTTGCTGCAGTGTGGTTTCTCAGCTGGCAGAAAAAACCACGTTGTCACAGGGCAACAAGCCAGGTCTGGGGATTTCCATGTACACCTTCCTTCTCAGCATGTGCATTCATCTATGCATGCAGAGGAACTACAGCCAAGTACTGCACTGCAGGTAGAGGTGGGGGCTCTCTGGGAGGCCACAGAGAGGGTGAGCAGGAGCCCGGGCACGGCGCTGAGTGTGTGCCAAAAAGTCAAGCCTCTTTGAACATGAGGATTTAGACCTGTGGATAATAAATGAATGAGGCCAAGAAATAAACGACTTTGTAATGCTATGACAGGCGGAGGCTGATTCCCTGCATTACTTTGTTTGTCCACCTTGTAGTCTCTCTGCTCGCTGTGTGCTGCTGGCATCAAGCGTGAGCAGAGCGCAAGTCAGCATCTCAATTATTTGTGTTTTAAATACAGTGTGGAGAAAGGTTTTTATCTTTCTAAATACCTCAACTTATTCCTGGACAGACTCCCTAAAACCTGGGAATTTACCTTGTTTAGTGCATGTGGAATGTGGCATATAGCTTAAAATGGAGACTCCTCTTTCTCCTTGACTGGAAACTCTTTAAAATCTCAGCACACCCACACACTGAAGGTCAGGCTCATTTGAAGCATACCCAAGATTTCCCTGAGTAGTACAACACACTGCCTCTGCATAGCTTTCCTTTTCATCTTCTGTGCTGGGTTTTTTTGGCAGTAAGGCTATTGCAGTCTCTTAGAAGCACTAAATGCTATTTCCACAAGAGAAAGGGTGAATATTAATAAAAGAATGTAATATCTGTCTTTTTAAGCAAACATGGGGTTTGGGGTCTTAATCTGTCACCTTTGCTGCAGTAATGCAAACGATGAAAGGTCTGAGTGTACCTTCAAACAATATCATGTAGCACTGTCCCATGGAATAGCCATGGTTCCATGGTGGCTCATTTCTAATTCAAGTCCTAGGTCTGTTAAAGGTCTTGGCAGCATTGAAGATGAAGGTTATAAATAATTTTGAGAGGATTTAAAGGACAGAAATTTTCTCTGAGGAGACAAATTTAGAAATGTAAACTTGATAAACAGCAATTAATGTATCTGAAATGTCTGAGCGTATTTAGTTCAATTTCCTCTTCTTGTATGAAGCATGATCAAGAGCATTTCTTATTTTTCCAGAATGCTGTATCTAGGTTAGAAAGCATGATTGGATCAATTCTTAGACTGATAATAACATAATAGCCTGAAGTCCCAGTGCTGACCACTGAAGTGCTTCTTCAAACATCTCTTTTGAACAGTGCTGGATGTAATGAAAATAACAATCGCACTTGTAGTTCCACATGAGGAAAGTATGTCTTTGTAATAGGTGAAAGTGGAGTACTGCCTCTCATATCTCTTGTACATACAAGTGGCAGTCACTGGGTAAATTTATTATTGTGATCTGTAAGTAGGAGCCTCTGAATTATTCATACAAATGGTTCTTGGTAAGGCCAGACTTGTAGGGCTGGGTCTCTATTTTAGCCACTGATACCATGTGAATGGAACAGTTGTCTTTAAAGAAATTGCATCTTCACTGTAAGGAAGCAAATAACAGGCTTCAAAGTTTAGGCAAAAAATGCAACCATCACAACGTGCAGGACTGCATAGCTTACTATTACGGTGTTCCACAGCTGGAGAAAAATTTCTGTGATGGTTTGTTGGAAGGAAAAAACCTCAGACCTCTATCACCTCTTCTGATTGATAATTAATTATTTTTATAACATCTCAGGCAGGCAGAAAAGTTGTTTGGTTCTAAAAGCTGAAAGAAAATAAGCAGGTGGTAAAATGAGGTTTTCTAGAATTCTGTGGAAACACTTGTGTCTTAAGCATTACTTTTTAGGCACCATTTGTCAAGTCTCCTTGGGCAACACCCCATTACTGACTACAGAAATGTATTCCTGGTGCTGCTAGAGAGCAGAGGCACTTTCACACACTTCGCATGTGTGCCATGACTGTGTGACACTAACCACAGCTACAGCCTCAACAGGCTTTTCCCACAACTCTTACTAATACCGTGTGATTCAAAAGGTGTTGGTCTTTTTTCAGAAGCTGCTAGACTTCCAGGAGCAGATGCAACCCTTATCTAAAACGTTGAGCTCAGCCAGGTTACCTTTGGGAATAGGTGTTGCTGGTGCTACCACAGGCAAAAAGTCTCTGAACCTTCTCACATCTCTTAATATCTCACACCAATATCTTTGGATCACTTTGCTTTCTTGGTGGCTATTAGTTTCCCTAACTCTTCCTTTAGGCAGCTTCCAAGCCTTTTCCCTAAAATACCCTTCTTAATGTAACGTTTTATTTCATGTCCATCCAAACTCTCACCTCTAATGAGATGTCCAAGGCTTCTTACTTCTCTCCGTGTGTGTTCCAGTTGAAGCTGAGCAGTCTGTTGCCATAGGCTTTAAAATTCTTGCCCTTAAAGGACAGAAATTTTATTTGGTACAGTCCACCCTATGTTAAGGAGATGTTTCCAGTGATGGCTGATGGCTTACACAATCTTACGAAGAATCTGAAAAACCAATTGACAGGGTGAAGTACAAACATGCTCTTTTGTGTGACATGCTGGATTATATATATATATATATATTTACCTGTTTTAACAGATTTTTATTTTAGAAAGTTTTTCTTTCTGTATCTTTGTACATTTCTATTGAGAATCAGCCCAAAAAATGAGCAGTCTCTCTTTAGAAAAAAAAAAAAGAAATTTGAAACTCTGCTTGAAATCCCATTTTCTCCTTTTTTCCTACTTACTCCTCTTTCTACAGACATACATACATACATATATGCATACCTACATATTTAAAAATGAGACATGGAAAAATAAGCCTACTCAAAGGAATGATACCTATTTGAAATGATCTTATTAAGACAGAAAATGGTAAAAAGGAGTTTGTCACTTTACTAATTCTAGTTCTGCTTTTGAGAACATGAAAGGAAGTATTTTAATAGTCTAGAGATTTTTGCAAAAGCTTTATTTTTACAAATTCTTTACAACTGAGTAGCACTAATTTGGCAATATTTCTTCAAAATTGAACAGCTGAAGGGATAAAAATTGAGTTATATTATACTTGTTTTTACTGTTACTTTGCTTTAGGGATTAATATAAAAAACTCAGTTACCTTCAAAAGGCCTCCCAATCATTGTCAATTGCTCAACTATTGTTGTGTTAACTATTTATTTTGGCAGATGTTAGTTGTTATCCAGTATCTTATCTAAATAGTATTTCATCTTATTAAAAAAACAAAGCAAACCAAGATCTAAAACTTAATACCTGGGAGTTTTAGGAACTGAAATGTCAATTACACATGAAACTCCATTATTTCTTGTTCATTATTTCTTTCTTCAAAGAAAAACCCAAATACTGTGTATTTACTGGAAAAACAAGAAGTATTTGGTTTTCAAGTAAAGGGTATGACAATGCTGAACAGATCCATATTTTTTCCATTGTTTTTATTCATCTTGTGTGTGTTTAGCTTTGAATTATAGTGAGATAGCAATATTAAACGTATGGTAATGGAACATCCTAAATCAGGCTCTTTAAAATGAAAGCTGAGTACCCAGTTGTTTTTTTTTTTTTCCAGGATGAGGCTCTGCAGAAACCACATGGGCTGGCTTGGGACTTGATCTCAGAGACATCATCAACAGAAAAAGGGTCTTCCATAGACTACCAACATCTGGGAAAAACCTGTAGCTTGTAGCAGAGTGGTGAGCAGAGCCAGCCACAACCCTGGAAATCGGAAAGGAATCTGAGGCATACACATGGGCTCATCATCTGGTATGTGAAGTGAAATGTTCATCCTAAAGTAAGAGATTTCAGTAGTGTTCCCACTTTTCCTGCTGTAGAGTATCTGTAAGTCGGCACCTTCTTATTTCTATTCGTCCTTTGAAATTTCTCTCTTCAGAACATTCTGCAGTTGGAAAAACACGGGTGTGCCTGCAGCTCTCCAGAGGAGACAGTGATTCAAAGGCCTTTCTTAGGCTGTGATGGGAAACAGTGAACCAGACTTCATGTGTAAACTGGAGAGGGCTTTGCTGTCAGGAAGGCACCCTTTGAGTTAGCTGCAGCTCAAAAGATTGTTGAAATGAGCAGAGCCAGAGTTTGACTAGAAGCCAAGAAAAAAAGTACCTCAGATCAGTTAATCTACCATGTTGCATGTAGGGGATCTATGATACGACACTGCTCTGCCTGCTCTGAAATAATGTAATTGAAGGGATACAGTCTTTAAAAAGACCCTTGTGCCTTAACAGTGGGTGTTAGGGCTTGCTAGACACCACTGATGTAGGACTCAGGAAACTACTCCAGAAAAACCACAGAACTTGTGAGAGGAATAGTTATGTAGCAGCTTGTAGAACTCACGGGGTCTTTGGGAACAGATAGAAAAAGTATAGAAGAGGGAGACCAAGCTGTTCAAAGGAATGAAACTACTGTACAAGCAGCAGCTGAACAGAGTTGGAATCTTCATCCTTTCAGTGGTGGAGTGCCATGACAGAGACTGATAAAATCATGACTTGGAGGTGACTTTAAGTTTTGTTATTATTATTAGATATTTAGACATTATTAGACATTTAGATACTCCAAAACCTGAGCAAAGCTCCTGTGGTTTACATGCATCTTTTTTGACATGTCTTAGTCACAACTGAGGGTTCTTACTTTGCAGACACTTATAAAATCACTTTAGGAGCAGATGCAGGAAGTAGAAATATTTAAAACTGAGTGAACAATGGACCTTGGAATAACAAACATTCAAAGTAGTGAACTGAAATATTGGCTAAGATATTCACCATCACCTCTCCATTCTGAAGGTATTTCAATGCCAGAGTGTTGGTAATTCATATCTGCAGAGGTCTGACAATAAAAAAGCAGAGAGATCTGCAGTTATTGAAGAGGAATACAAAACATCCCTTACTTTCATGAAAATTATCCTCTCTCTCTTTTCCCCCTTTTTATCACAAACACACACTCACACCTACCCACAGTCTCTCTCCCCCAAATCCTAAAGAACAAAGTCTCCAGCAGATGATGAAGAAATTAAGAAGTTTTAGCCTAGCTGCACAAGAGGGTATTAGCTAATGTCAAGGTTCTTATCTGGCATCCCAGAAAGGTTACAGGGTTGATATATTTCTGGAAGATACCTCATTGCTTTTCTTTTAACCTCTCTGACTTCTGAGAACGCTTGTGTAATTGCTCATTTCACAGATCTCCAGCTGTACCAGAAAAATTTGTTGCCCTGAGGTCAAGATTCAGTTGTGTTGTGTCATCACTGAAGTGTGTTCTCATTTTTGGGTCTGGCAGGCTGGTGACATGGCTTCAGTGAAGGTGATCTGTTTGTACTTCAGTCCAGATCTGACGACGTAAGTGTAAAACTCACAGTGGTGAAACTGAATCATCTGAATGAAAAACTGGACTTCATAAACACATGACTGTATGTTCTTTCACAGCTTTTTTGAAATTTCCACTGAAAATTTGAACTAGTTAACTTCAGTTAACCAGGTTTGGAGTGGTCTACTGAGTGGATTTCTTGATCCCCTTTAAGGCTTGCAACAGAAACTAGCTGAAAGGGGAAGGATTCTAATGAATTTTCCACCCAGAAAATATCATTTGAGTCAGAGAGACTTGCACAGCAGTGGGCAACCTGGTCTTACAAAGAGCCTGCTCCCCTATACCATCATATTTGATGGCATCCAGCACTTTATGTGATCAGTTTTTCTTTATGTCAGTAAGAGCACCAGCCACAATTTTCCTCCAGTAGAGATCTAATGGAGGGTCCAAAATCAGCACCTTAATAACTGATGATCCAAGTTAAGTTACTCTTTCAATGCTATTGTTATTGGGCCCCATGTTGGTGAAACAAGCATTTGCTCTGAACAAAACCCCTTCCAGACAAAACATCTAAGCTCTGCCTACCTCCTGATATGCTAGGGTTGTCATGGTGTCTCACAGGATTCAAGGGGAAGGTAGAGAGAACTCTTCAGTAATTTGCCTGCAAGGAAACTATCTTCTTACTAGAAAATTTTCCTTAGCACTCTAGAACAAGCTCCATCTGTCTGACATATAGTGGCGTCTAGTTTAAGAGTTAAAACCAGGTTCATATTTATTTTATTACACTTCTTTTAAGTATGGTGCAATTTATATTTCCAGTGCGGAGATAGTCAGATAAGGTGAGTTGCTTAGGACATGTATTTCTCTCATGTCCCATTCTTGGGATGTGTTAATCACATCTGGATTGAATTCATGTGGACTTTCCTCCTTTGGGAGGACTGGATCACATCACACTGAAATAGCAACAGCTGGAATTATACTCAGTTTTCATCAAGTATATTTGAATGATCTTTCCTACCTTGGCTCCTTGTCAGTCTTTCCAAAAGCAGTAACTTCTATTGTGATTTCATGGCTCTCTCAATTGTGAATTTGGCCTAGCCTCAGCTTTCATCTGGGAAAAAATCTCCCAAATTAAATGCTTTTTGTGAACCTATGTAAGTGAGGACTTACTAAAAATGTAAGCCAAAAGATTTGGTCTGGTTAAAGAGTTATAGAAAGCTGCACCTCTCAGTAGTACTCTGGCAGGGGAACTGGACTAGATGATCTCCAGAGGTTCATTCCAGCCCCTAACATTTTGTAGTTCTGTGATTCTACAGTCCTCCCAGTGTGCTATCCCTTTTTTCTCCAAATTGCTAATAATGTACTTTTTTCTTGGATGTCCACTCTTTAAACTCTTCCATTATTTCTTGAATTCCTACGTAGGCTGAGTATCAAGATGAAACTTCTCCCTTTCGAGACTCTTTACTGCTACACTGCTGCTGGTCTTACTGACCTTGTGTCTAAATGCAACACTTCCGTCCTCTTCTTGGCTGCTGTAATTGTAGGTTTCTCCTGGGCATTGCAGTCCCATTGAAGTGCTGCATGTGAAGCCACTGAAGATTGTCTCTCCATGACCTCATGTCCTTCAAATCCTCTGTATTTTTAACTTGGTTGCACCAACTAAGGGACACAGCAGCTTCATGCGTGCAGCAAGGAGTTGTGGACTTGCAGAACAGGTGGCAACCATCAGGACAGGAAAGCATCTGGCTCTCAGGGCTCTGAAAGAAGCCAAGACGTGGCCACTGTGGGTAACTCACCAGCCATGCATACATATGTGGTCTCTGTGGAAAGAGTATTAACGCTGAAGTAGTTTTGTCCTGTGGGTGTATCTGCATGCAAACATGCTCAGTCCGTCAGAGACTTCATGGTGCTGTGACTAGTGTAGCATTGTATGTGATATATGTGCTGTGGCTTACCCAGTTGTATGGCTTGTGAACCATGTGGATTTTCCTAGAACGTAACTCAGTAGAAGAAACCAAAGGTTGCTTTAGATTAAGAAAATGTATTGGAACTGTGGTTTTTTTATCTGTTAGTAGGGACGAGTGCTTTCATCATCTCTGATTTTCAGAGATAAAAGGTAACCATAAAATCCCAGAAAAAAAATTAAATAATGTCATGACACTACGTGGTAGCCTCAGGACTTTCCAGGGCTTCAACGAAGTCCTCTCTGCTCCCTGGAAAAATCGAAATTCCACATATCCTTTATCACAGAGCTGATTCTTTGGTGTTGCCAGGATGGGTGAAGAGGAAGCTATGAAGAAGTCTGGAGTCTTTGGCTGGAGGATCGGTGGCTCATTTAGAGCAAAAAGGAGAGAAACTTTACCAGGTAGGTTGATTTATAAACTGCTGCTCGGAGTTACTCGTAGGATTGGGATGTGTTATCCTATAAATCGCAGAGAGATGAATGGCTAGACAGAGGACAGGGAAGCCTCAGGAGAGATTCACTTATTAAAAATCTCTATGATTTATTGTGTTGTGATCTCAGCTAACCCAATGTACGTCACCTTCACACGGTAGCAAGGGTCATCTAATATACAACTAAAAGGTTCCTGTAAATCTGCAAGGGACTGTTTCTGGACACTTTCTTCTCCAATTTACAAACATTTGCCCAAGAAAAGGAAGTAAAGCTCTTTAATGGAGTCATTGTATCTGTGGCAGAATACTTTAAGAAAACATGTTTGGGGAAAATGTTCTTAAATATCCCTTGGTTTTTTTCCTTCTTGTTTGTGAGATTATTTTATCTTTGTGGGGTTTTTATCAGTATAATGCTTGTGGTTGGTGTGAGGGAAGGGTCCTATGATTAATATTTTATCTTGGCAAAGCTCAGATCAAAATGTTGTGCTCTCTTTTTTGAAATTTAATTTCATATAGGCTGCTTCTTTTACAGGGCTGGCAATTTCCTCCACAACCTTTCTGTCTATGGGTCTTTGAAACTGTTGTGAATTTGTCTCTCACAACTTTTGACTTAATGTTGATGTTGTGACTTGGAACAAGAGCTCCAGGAGAGGGCAAGAAGAGGTGTCCAGCCACTGTTTGCTGTGTGGCTTTTTTTGGCCTGAGAGTTTCAGGAGGAGATACAAGTAAGGAAAGAAGGTGAGGAATTTTGAAGGACACAGACATGTGACCTGGTTTTCATTGCCTTTTGGTGGAGAGTGCTTGTGTGATTGCTCTTTCTAAGTTCATAATACCTTTTTTCCCCCATAATGTAATTATTTTAATTATACTAGTAATAATTTTTCTGAACTGTGTTACAGAAAATCCCTTTTCCTTCTGCTTGTTTATACATCTACCTGGTGGAAAACTTCCTGTTGCAGTGTTCAGCCAACAAATTGAATTGTTTAACAGAAATATGTATTAGCTTTGTTGACATTTTAATTTCAGATATATTATATTCCATTTATTTATGTAAAAGTCTACAAGATAATGATTTTATCCAAACAGGCCTTTCAGGCTTTCTGAAAAACAGTCAAATGAAATATTTATAGAGGATTTTGTTTCATGAAATATTTGGAGGTTTTGACTTCGAAAAGTTGTTTTTAAATGGTTGGGTTTTGTTGGGGCTTTTTTGTCTTGACTAAAATCTAGATGCTACTGCATGATGGAAAATTGGTCTTTTAATTGGCTATATTTGTAATGAGGAATTTTCCCATCTCTTTTTCATAAGAATAATAGTGCACCCTCCAGCTAAGTGACTAAATTCCACTCTGCCTATTAGGCTATAGGAAGCATTAATTGAATGTGATATTCCTCTTTGCTTCTTGACCTAAGATTATGTGTAGTCAAACAACAGTGCTGTTTTGCCCTCTAGTTGAATGCTTTTTAAATCCAGATTAAATGAGTCTTTCTACATGGTGACACTGAAATGTTTGTATTCTATAGGTGTCAAGAAAACTGATATACTAAAATGCAGAGCTGTGTAATTATGTACATTTACCCTGCACAATTTCTACGCAGTCTGAAACCTGCTATGTCTCTCAAGAATCCTCCACTATTCAGAGCAAGAGCTAGAAATGGAATTCTAATATATCTGAAAAGTAGAAATCACCAGCATTACAACACGCTGTACATGCTGAACAGCTTTTATTTCACACTGGTAGACTCTGAAATGAAAACCTGGTTAAGCTCATTTTTTTGGTGGTTTCTTCTATTATCTCTTTCTTGGTCCTTCTAAGATCTGTAGAGTTGGTAAGACAAGCAGCATTTTGCAAAAATCATCCCAGTGAAACAGAGGGAGGTGATACTCTAAAACTCTTGCTTACTCTAATTCTTCCAGTTTTATATCTGCAATGTGCATGTAAATTGGGGGGCATCTTAAAAGATTTGCTGGCAATTGTTTGGGATACCCTTGCTAATGGGTTGTACTCCTGATAAGAAGCAGGATCAGCCATCATAAACTGATTGACAATAACATTTTTCAGAGGTTTTTGGTCTTGGGGACCACTACTGCCTGGATGCAATGATGTTGCTCTGGGAGAGATTCTGTTTGAATATAAGAGGAAATATTTTCACTATGTGGACAGTCAGATACTGGAATGGTCTCCCAGAGGAAGTGGTGGATTTGGAAAAGTTTTAAGTCTCAGCTCGATGGGGTGCCAAGACATCTCATGTAAACAGTAATATTAGAAGGGCTGGACCAAATGAACCCTGAGGTCCCTTCCAAATTGACATTCTATGATCCTGTGGCCCTCTGCATTGTGTAACTCAGCCTGGTAGTGGTTTGTTATTTCATTGTTTACTTTCTTCCTGCCACTATGGGTAGTCTGACAACATATTTTTGGTGGTATATCATACAGATTCTTTTTCATGTTTGCTCAGCAAGCTAGGCATTTATTGATTTGTATAGGGTTTTGTCACAAAAACCAGGGGAAAACGATTTGTACAGCATTTTGGACAATATCTGCCCTGCCTGAGAACCTGTTCAAGTTGGCAAGGGAAAATAAGAGACCTGAAATAACTTAATTCTTTTATCAGGATACATTCTCAACTGAAGGAATATCCTTTTAGATAGACATGTGAAATCACAGGAGAGGAAATTATTTTGGTTTATAACTTGGACTCACTGTCAGTAAAGATATGCAGTCTCTGACTTGACTGAGCATTTCTTAGGTTGGACTTGGAAACACATAAAGGAAAATGAGAGTATAGATGCAGACATCAGTAAAGTCTTTGGTATTCCTGTTTACATACCTGGTAAGAATAGGAGTCCTAATGATAATGAGCAAAGAGGGAAGAGTGGACATGAGGAAGAAAGTATATATGAAACTATTAGGGAGATGCAGGCTTGAGGAAAGATGAACTTGTTGCTTTACAAAGGAGATGATCTTTTCATGGAATGAAGATAATAATTTTTGTTGTTTTGAAGACTGGAGTGGGGAAATTGAGGATCAATCTAGATTTATATCTTTTTTATTAATTTTAAGGTTTTGTAAGAATATGCAGATTTCTTGATACTGGCATTCTCTATTACTTTTAAAATGATCAAGAAAGGATTCCCTGCATACAGGAAACAATTACTTTCCTAACTCATGGTTCACTTGGCAAAGAGAATGAATCAAGTGGTGCTGTACTGACTTCTTGATTCTGAAAAAAATTGGAAGGGTATGATGAACAAAGAAAGAAATGTTCATGAATCCAAGGTGTCCTTGAGGAAAACAAGGCTTCTAAAGCTTAGAAGATAAAGCAGCAAGCTCTGAGACTCACAGGGACAGAAATTAATGGCAAATGGGAAAAGAATTAAAAGGCTTCAATCGTTAGTATTTTCAAAGGAACCATTTCCTTTGTTCTCCTTGTCTTAAATGGAGGCTGATGTGAATCCTGGAGAACTGAGCTTAACCTTGATGCAGAGTCTGTAAAGAAGTTTGAAAGAAATGTTTCTGGCTGTTGACCCAACTGATAACCTAACACTGAATATTGTGTTGCACAGTACTGATGTCAGCCCCACAGACTAGTGCTGAATATGCCCTCATGGTCTTCATAACCTCCAGGGGTGAGGAGAAATCACCACATCCACTCTCTCTTCTCAGCTTGAAAGTGGTAATGGAAAGGAGACAGCATCCAGGCTTCCAGAGGACTAAAGCTCTCAATCAGTGAGTCAGTCTCTGTCTTTTGGATCTTTATTATCTGTGTTGCTAGAGTGGCACAGCTGTAT
Source organism: Calypte anna (assembly GCF_003957555.1). Classification (NCBI taxonomy): domain Eukaryota; kingdom Metazoa; phylum Chordata; class Aves; order Apodiformes; family Trochilidae; genus Calypte; species Calypte anna. The sequence continues at coordinate 66,527,884 of NC_044245.1, forward strand.
TGCAGTCATCTGAATGTTCAGCTTCTCATCCTAGGGCTGGGTACCTCCTTCTCTCCACAAGGTGATGCATTCCTCCCTCTCTGGAGTACCTGAATACAGTGAGTTGATACAGCTCCCTGGAGCTATCTCTCTTTGCTGCAGAGAAAACACAGACAACTAATCTGGGCTATGCTAAAGTCCTAGCTGGTTGTGGTGGAAGGAAGAGTATCCAGTCCTCACTCACTTGAGCTAGGTCTGAGTGTGATGGAAAAAAAGTAAGGGCTACAATGAAGGCAGCTGAGAAGAAGCTAAGCAGAAATAAGGATGGCAGATCCTTATTGCAGAGTCTGTAAGGCAAAATGTGATGTGTGGATGGGCCTGGGTTAATGGCACTTGCTGTAATACCATGGTGTGCTGAAACCTGGGTATCCCAGAGGACGTGGACACAGCTGGTGCAAGAGTTATTCAAGTGGCCAGCAGGGGATGATAAGAATGGCCACCAGATCTTATTCCCTGGTGTCACTGGTTGTGGTGAGCTCCAGGGTAGATTTCTACAAGAAAGGAGAGCTGAGGGCAAAGAGGAGACAGAGGTCTGTGCTGATCAGTGAAATCAGTAAAGTAAAAGGTCTAGGCTTTCTGAGGAAGCCTTCTTCTCGGAGGAAAGTAAGGTCCAAAGAGCTGAGGAGGAGAAAGAAGGAGGTCTTTGGCTTCAAGTTCCCCCTGTGTTCATAAGGGTTCCAGTATGAAAGGAGAGCAGTATCTCTCCCTGGGAGAAGCAAAATTTGGCTGACCAAGTACCTCGATGTACTGTTAATTTCTGTCCTTTTCTTTTGCCTGTGATCTCTTCATCCAGTTACCACTTGAAATGTAATGCTGCCATTTCGTTCACTTTCTTTCCTTGAAAGTAGAAGATACACAAATTGAAGGATACATGTATTCCAGATGTTTAGGTAGTGCTTGTGAGTTTTTTCATAACTGTATATACATTTCTGAATATATCTACTTTTGCAACTGTTCTCTACAAACTGAGAAAAGTGTCTGTAATTCTCAAGCAGGGAGGTGGGGTAGCTCGATAGAGATTTTCACAGAGTTCACACCATCTTTAGACAGGTCGGTGAGAGGCTATGTTGGAGACATCTAGCAGTTTCCATTCTAGTTTTGAAACAGTCTCTCAAGAATATTTGATTGCTCTAGTGCAAAGCTATTTCCTTGGACAAAACCGAGATGACTGGTGAGGGTGTTTGGGCATAGTGATCCCTAAATGGTAATGAAAAGAGAAACATCTTTGGCACCATTACAAGTCAGGCACTCTAAGGATTTCAAAATTGTGTCCTTTTTTTATAACAATAATAAATTTGGCATTTATGCGGGGAAACATTGTGAAAAATGAATGCCTTTTACTACTTTCACAGCTGCTGATCCAAATCCAGTGAGATAATGGCCAATAAAACTTTGAGCTGGTAGGTTGAGTTCTGCATTGCTAAAGCCTTCATTATCTGTGGTTTTAGAAAATGTACACGTGTGCTAGAGTGTCCCATTGTTCCTTTGCTGGTTTATTATTTTGACAGTTTGAAGTGGCTCTGATGCCAGCTATGAAATGCAGGTTTAGCTTATATCGAACCTGCTGTCTGTGTACTGGTCTTCAGCTGCTTTGCAGGATGCTGTTAAGAGCAGTTAGGTTTTATTTGCTGCCAGACCATACTACACTCTCTTCTCTACAGAAACACATTGCATCTCACATCTCAGTCCAAACGTACTTGATTTTTTTTTTCTTTTTTTCATTTTTCTATTTTTATTTTATTATTTTTTTTTTTACACACACAATGTCTAGAGTTGAAATTATGACCTTCAATTTTTTGGAATTCTTTGAGGGAGTTAAGAGCCAACCTACTTGGGCATCCCAAGGGGAATGTGACTTGGCAGTTTCCAGAACTCCAGAAATGTGTTGTTAAATGGCAGTCTCTGTTGTGTGCCTAGATCGTAGCAACCACAATGGGACCAAACTACTTTTGTTTTTATAGTATGGGCCATATTCTTTATCAGGTGCTAGGCCAAAACTCATTAGGTTATCTGCTGCAGCTTTTAGGATAACACAGGTGTCATTCACATCTTCGGCAAATCCAGTAGCTCCTTGTTTGAAGAAAGTTTATGTTTGGCCATGCTGGAATAAAATACGGAGCTCTTCTATAACCAGGTTCAGTTTTCCATACTTCGTGGAGATACTCCATCTCATGAGAAGTTACATCTGAATTGGTAGGTACATCCCATTACCAGTTCACCTGTTGGTTCTTTAAAGATTATATCCAGTTTACAACAACAATACTTCCCACATTGTGCCTTTTCTTTCCCTAACTGATGTACAGTTTAAATAATGATGTATAAGCTAGCACCCTTCCTTGAGAGATCCTTGAGAGAGCAGGGTTACAGACACAATGACTTCAAACAGCACTGAAACACTTTGGGGTGGGATATATGGAGTCTATTTGTAGTGTGACCATTGCTCTGTTAGGAAAAGTGTAACACCTCAGGCTGGAACAATGCCAGTAGATAAGCACGTGTGCTTGCATAAAAACTCTACCCAGACAAAAAGAATTATGTGGTACCTTAGAACTGAATTAAGAAACTGTTGGTCTATCATAAACCAGGCAATGTTCTGTCAGCACCAAGGGTCTTAACAAAAGACTCTGAGGGCTGTGATGTGCAACATCATTGATGTATCTCATCAGATCCCAACTGAGCTTCTTGAGGAATTGTGCCATTTGTTTCCTCATCATAGATAAAAAAAAAAGCTTCATGAAATTATGTCTGTAGACACCAGTGAGTCTCTGCAGGGGAGACTGAGCACAAAGCACATTAGGAGTTAGAGCTTACACTTAAGAAACTTTGTCAAGAGGGTGGCAGGAGAGTTGGGGATGGGCTGGCTCCTATCATGCTCTGCTCCAAAGGACACCTTTCTGGGAGGGAAGCAATGCATTGGTTGTGGGTCCCCTCCTTAGGTAAGGGAAGCTCAACACTGACACTAGCATATGCCAGAGGATCATAATAGAATCATAGAATGGTTTGAGTTTGAAGGAACTTTAAAGATCATCTACTTTCAACTCCCCTGCCACCTCCACTAGATCAGGTGTCTCAAAGTCCTGTCCAACCTGCCCAGGGAGGGGCCAGACACAACTCCTCTGCAACACCGTTCCAGTGTTTTACCATCATCACACCGAATAATAATACCAAATCTAAATCTACCCTCTTCTAGTTTGAAACTTTTACTCCTCTACTCCTTGTCCTGTTCACTCCAAGACCTTACAAAAAGTCCCTTCCCAACTTTCCTGTAGGCTCCTTCAGGTACTGGAAGGCTGATATAAGGTTTTCCCAAAGCCTTCTCTTCTCCAGGCTGAACAACCCCAACTCTCTCAACCTGTATTCATATGAGAGGTGCTCTAGCCCTCTGATCATCTTCATGGCCTTCCTCTGGACTTGCTCCAACAGCTTCGTGTCTTTCTTGTGCTGGGGGCTCCAGAACTGGACTCTGTACTCCAGATGGGGCCTTATGAGAGTGGAGCAAAGGGGGAGAATCACCTCCCTCAACTTGCTGGTCATTCTTTTCATACAACCCAGGATAAGGTTGGCTTTCTGGGCTGCAAGCACACTTTTCTGGCTCACGTTGAATTTTTCATCAAACAGCATCCCCAAGCCATTCTCCTAGGGGCTGTTCTCAATCCATTCTCTACCCAACCTGTGTTTGTGCTTGGAATTACCCAGACCATGTGCAGGACCTTGCACTGAACCTTGTTGAACTTCACCAGTTTGCATGGGCTCACCTCTCAAGCCTGTCAGGGTCCCTCTGGGTGTCAGCCACACCACACAGCTTGGTGTCATCAGCAACCTTGCTGAGAATCAGAAAATGGAAATTGTTGTTCTCTTCTACCTCTTTACTATCTCTGACTCCTTGTCTGTAGTGCATAATTTCAGCACAGTATTACCACATGTCTGGGTGTGCTGTACCCAAAAGGTGTAGAGTGATTTGCTGTTCCCCATAGCAGGTTACAGCATAAATGTTCCTCTAGGAAAACTCTTCCTGAAGTCACACAGACAGATCTTGCTGCTGGTTATATGCATTTGGAGAAATGCTACTCTCTTTGGTACTGTCCCTTGAATATATACAGCCAATGGTGAAAGGTTAAACCATTCTTTTTAGCTAAGGAGACAGAAGCAATTGCAATGAGAGGATTTTAAAGCAGAGAACTGGAAACAGAGGATTACTTTTGCTTTCCTTGATTTTAGAAGAGCCACTAAGTTTTAAAATTTATTGTATGTCTGTCAGATACAGTCAGGTTTTTCATGGTTAATTTTAGAGAGGTAAAACATACACCAAAATTACTGAAATACAGAACCAACTTTTGTCCTTTCCAGCCAGCATGTTTGTAAACAATACAGCATCAGAAATCCTACTTCTAATTGCATGTTACTGTTTCTTCTGTGAGGATGAGCAACCATTTATGCCCATGGGGAGCAGCTTTCCACTAAATATTTGGAGATCAACTGCAAACCTCGGAAAGAGGTCCAGATGGCTCCCTGACATCCATGTGCTTTTGATAACCCAATATTTTCTTTCTCCTCCATGACCAGGGAACCTGGTGTGCCCTTCCAGTTTACTTTCTGGTTGCTTAAAGCTCTGGTAAGTCCACTCAGCCCAAGTGTTGCCAGAAGTCATTTCTTCTTTTCTCCACCCTTTCTGGAGACAAGACCAGACACTCAAAGGGCTTCAGCTGACTGCTGCCATGGCTTGCCACGTTGCATAGCCCCAGCTGTACAAGAAACAGCATCTGTAGAAGAGTGCTACTGAAGTCCTCTCAAATGTTTTTGGCAAAGAAGAAAAGGAGAAGGCTCATTTGGAGTGTGGAAGGTTTAAAGCTTCTGTGTTGGTCCCCAATGCCTCTCGAGGAGCAGAGCACTCGAACAGGAGACTTATGTGGGGTGGGTTGGCTTGGGTCTTCACCAAGCCATAGAAGTGAGTGGTAGGAAGATGGAAAGGGCCTCAGCTGGGGGCATGCATCCTCCATTGCTCATAGTTTGTTCCTTATTTTCTGATGGGAGAAAAATGAGGTGAAATGTTCAGCTCCTCTCCTTTTCGTTTGTGCAATTGCTTTGCCCACTGCTAATTTACAAAAAGAGAAATCTTTTTGATGAAATGAAAACTCTAATGCTTCACTCTAGAGGCTATTAAAAAGAGCAGACAAAACATTGTTATATACTGAACAATATGCGAAAGGTTTACTTTTTACAGAAATATATGCCTGCAGATCTGTGTTCCATTCCAGAGATTTTAGAGGTATTTGATCCATCAAACCAACAAAAATCTTTACTGAAGTGGGGAAGCAAGGGAAGGAAGGAAGGGAAGAAAGGTTGAAACTGAGGAGAATACCCCATGAGTTTCTGGAACATTTTAAAATTCAAAAATATGCACATGTGGGTTGTGGACTCCTTCATATTGTTACAAGACCTGCCTCAAAAAGTCTGTCAGAAATGCCAGGGCACCAAGGCACTCATTTCTTTTTAGATCAGACTCTGAGAGTAGAGCAAATGCAACAGAAAGGTCCCCAGGCTTGTTTTACAAACATAGTGGCTGCACAAGACAGAGCACTTGTGCCATGTTTTTCATTCAGTTGTCTCCAGATATGATGGACATCTCCCAGATGTCCAAAATCTGAGGTTGGAAATAGCAATCACAGATTTTTTGCCAGAGCAGGTATTGCCTGTATCTCAGGTATTATGCCAAACTCAATAGAAATGCTGTCTTCTGCCTGGATCCAGTCCAGATCAAACTTGTGCTGCTGAGTTCCGTGCCCATGGGGACACCCAGAGTCTGTGACATCCTGGTGAGACTCTTGCACCCCTCTCCTCTCACAAGCCTATAGCCTAGCTTTATGCCACATACAACATAGAACAGAAAGATAGAGCTGATAGTTCCCTATCTTTCACCTGGAAGTTGTCTGTCTGGCCTAGGGGTGGTTTCTTCAAAATGTGTTTCCTGCTTTTCTTATGGCCAAACTATACTAAAGAGAAAGGTTTTATTAAATTTAAAGGATTTATTAAACAAAAATGAAGCAGGGAGGTGTAAGGGAGCCACTAGGATGGGGTAACTTTCTTTTTAAACAGTATAACTAGGTTGTGTTACGATCAGACTTTGTCATAGAAAATAAGGCTTGCAGAGGAGCTTAAGAGATCATTAAATCTTCTTTCCCTCTGAAGGTAAGTGCAACTATATCAACATAATCCCTAACAGATATGTGTCTACCTTCTCCTTAAAGGTGTCCAGAGATGGAGGCTTTAAACTGGGGGTTCGAAGATTAAATAAGCATTAACAAGATATAGAAATGATCAGCTGCAATTACTAGAATTAAGCCTGTTTTCTAAGGAGGTGGAAAGATTAATTTTAATTTAAAAATATCAGTGTGTTAATTAATTAGCCAAGCCACAAAGTTAATTGAAAATTAATCTCTGGAGAAAGGTGGGCGAGGAAATATCATGGTCTTGCCTCCCCACCCCAAACTGAGCTCTCTCTTTGTGTTTTATGATACTGGTTTGACAAAACCTGCATAAGTATCTTAATACTTTTTGGTAGAGGGCAAAGAGGGAGGAATGCAGTCAGAACTGAAAGCATTCAGTGTGGTTTTATTCATGAGTTACCCATGAGTTACCTTCTGCCTTCATTTCACATGATGGTATGTGGTGAGGCAGTAACTGGTTAAGGCTCTCTGACTTACCTGCCTTGACTTAGGTGCTGCTAAGCTCCCCTCTCTGGGTTTGCAAAAATGTGCTGCTGAAAATCTGTATTTATGAGTAAGGTGAGTTTGTCAGCTTTAAATGCCTGGCTAGCCAGTTTTCTCTCTTTTGTGGTTATGATGGCCTTCTTTTAGCACCCTTTCTCTCCAAAAATTGCTGAGGGATGCATGGGGAAAATTTTCTGTGAAAATTTTCTTGACTTCAGAATTGGGTCATGAGGTATTGTCTGAAAACTTGATCCTCAAAACTAAGCTCTCAGCAGGAATCACTGGAATTGCTAAGAAATATGTTGTTAAAAAATTCAGGGGGGTTTTTTTGTTTGGTTGTTTTTTTCACCTGGACAACTTTGATATCAAGCTCTGCAGGGATTTGATTACAAGTCCAGTATAGCAGAAGGAGGCTGCTGCTTGTACTACAGCAAGTCTAGGATTTACATATGTTAGGCTTGCTTTCTGGTACAGACTTATTTTTGTCACATATCTTCAGGTCTCTGTGATATTTTGCTCCAGAGCCAATGTAGTTAAGGCTACAGGCTTTTGAGCTGAGTGCATCCTTTACAGATATAAATCCCTTTTCTAAAATGGGAAAGGGAGAAGTACAGTGTGACTGAGAGCTCAATCTGAGCTTTGCATCTAAGCAAAACCCCAGTCCACATGCAAGGCAGGAAGTGAATTGCAGGGCTTCAGAAATAGCACAGAAACCTACATTCTGCTTGCAGATGCACCATTCATATCTCCCACAGGGGCTGTAGCTCAGCCTCCTCCAACAAAGGCAGGAATCCAGGTGTGGAATAACACATAAAAAGTTATGTTATGATATGCAGTCACTATAAGGCTACCTTACAGCAGGTAGGCAACCTTCTAATTGCTTGCAGTGTGTGATGGAAGGTTGCCTTGATGCAGAGAGTTCCTGGAAATGGAGCTGAGCTCAGTAGAGTGGGACTTTGAAGGTTCAGTCTGGTCCCATGAAGCTGCACTGAGGTCAGGCTTGGTGCAGGCTAAAAGGAGGTGAGCCAAAATCCAGCAACTTTTGGCTGAGCATGGGAAGTGAGGCCTGGCATGTGAAGCTAATGAGAGGTGTCAAAGTAGCTCTAGGCAGCTGGGCTCCATCCAACAGTGTCTGCTTTGCGTTTTTCATTTCTTTTTTTTCCTTTCTGTGGGTCTGTGGAGTGAACTCTGACTCTTTTAAAATGACCCAGAAAATGAGTCCGGCTGACCCTGCGTGCTTTTTCCCAGCTCTCAGAGTTGGCACTTCCTTTCTTTCTGTCCTTTGTAAGGCATGGTGTGGGCAAGAATACACATGTACAGAAGATGTATAAGTAAATGCATGCCTGCAGATTACTCTGGCAGCAGTGGCATCACATTATGGAACAAGGCATGGAAAAGGCCAAGGTGAAAGCAAACCAACTGTCAAATCCTGCCCTCCCCATACCTGTGCATGATTAAGATCATGGCCTGGATTGTGCCCTGCCTGGTCAGGGAATTAACATGGGACACCTGTTGGCATCCTGTGGATGAGGACAAGCACAGTGTCCCTGTTCAGCCACCTCACAGGATCCAGGGTGAACCCCAAAATATCACACAGGGTGCGGTCTAGCCATGCACATGTGTCATCCTGGTCCAATGCATATCTTTTAAGGAGCAGTGGAAAGGCAGAGTCCAAGTAGCCTCACTGGGCTGGTGATGATGGGAAAGGATTAGAGAGCTGTTGAGAAAGCACGTCCTAATTCCATCAGTGTGGCATAGGTTGTTTTTGTGCACTTCTGATGTAGTCTGCTGCATCAACAGGCTGATGAATCTACCAGCATCTCTCTAGAGAGTGTTAAGAACACGGAGGATTGTATTGCTTTTTTGGAAGGCATGAGTCTCTAGCACTTCCTGAACACTTGCAGAAGAAATCTCAAAAATCTTGAATTTTCTAGAGCACCAGTGGGAAATGAAAGATTCAGATGCATTTGTGCTGCGGTGTTCTGTCATCACATTTAATGCAGCTCATAGTAAATGTCTGTGTGGGACTAAATATCTGTGTCTGTTAAGCAATTTCTTGTTCTGCTGATGATTCTAGTAGTTTTTCTTATTAAAACAAAGGAAACATTGTTTCATATCACCTATATTTGCAACCCCATCGTAAAAGAGAAGTTTTGTGGTTGCTCTTGTTGTGCATCTCAAGCACAAATATCTGAATCTGGTTTATGCAGATGTACCAAATGCTTTTTTTTTTTTTTTTTTTTTCAGTGATGGAAATTACAAAACCTTTTGGAATATCACTTTTTATCTGCCTGAATGAAAAATAAACAAGCTCCTTGTTCATTCCCACCTCCAACAATAATAATCTGGAAATCATTTTAAATGCTGGAAAACACTCGTAGGGGATGCAAAATGGAGAAACAGAATTGCCAGCTTTCCTGAATGATTAATCCTGGGTTTTAAATTAGACAAATGGAATTTCATCTCGAAAAATAATTTTGAGAAATCATGACTAGATGAGAGGACAACTTTCCCTTGACCCAATTTAGTTTATTTTAAACTATACTGCATGGTATCCTTGTCCGTGATTAGTCCCACGGGGGAGCTCGATGTGAAGCAGATTATGGGAAAGCAGTCTAATGAAAGTCATTTTGCAACTTGGAAAACACAACCATTCCCAGGACGCTGGGGTTGGCTGCTCAGAGTGAAGGGAAAAAGAACAAACACAGGCTGTTTGAGGGCTGGATCTCCATCCCCTCCATCAGCACCTCCTTATGTGCTATGGACTACTGCCACGAAACAGAGATAGAGGTTTGGGGTGGAGGTGGTGACACCACCTTCACTTTGGTAGAGCTGTGCCCAGGCTACAAATGGAAATAACTTGCCATCAGCTGTTACCGTCAGTAGAAGTTTTGTACCTCTTTTCTTACTGTGCATAACAGTTTTCTCTGCCAAAAACTTCATTGATCAAAGCAGAAATGTAGGTAAGGAGCTGACATTTGCTGTCCTCTCTGCAGAGAGAGGACTGCTGGCTCTGCAGCTTCAGGAATGAAAGAAAAAAGTGAAATCGCCTTGCTCCTCTTTTACAGAGCACTCATTAACCTCACTAACAGGTAAGAAAGAAGCTTTTTTAAACCTCATGCCTGGGGATTACACTACTCTTAATGTCAGCATTGATGTTTCTACGTAGGTACCCTCCTGAAAACATAACCCAGGCAAGCAGAGGTTCTGACTGTGCAGATTTATCCTGAGGGGATGACGGAGAACAGAGTTGCAAAATAAAGGCCCAAATCAACCCTTGTCAAAACAAAGGAATATCTACATGGTTTCATTTGTAAATTTAAATTTCAAGGAATATAAATACGTTATTCAGTGTGAAAAATAAAAGGCTGTGTACAAATGTTTTAGCATTATGCCTTAATACAATGACACTTCCTAGAGCCAGTCATGACTTTGAGCCATATGATGGCTAAAAATATTAAAAGAAGGATTACCACAGCAACAATCACATTGCTTCCCTTCTGCAGAGGACATGGAAAAACACTAAAACTTTGCCAACCTGAATAAATTATCCAGATTATCAGAACGGTAGGGAAAGCTGTACATAATCAGCTGTGTGTGTGTGTGTGTGTGCCAGTGAGTGTGCACATGTGTTAACTGGGTTGCAGCCCATTAAATATGTGTATTAAAGGGGAGAGCTCTAAAAATATGACCAGGAGAAAATATTGCCATGGTTGTACCTTAATAAACCAGCAGATACACTACCCAGCATGGTGCTCACTGTAGTCCAGATGCTGGGCTGTGCTCTCCTGTTTGCAGTGGGTGGCCTGGAGATGGGATGTAGGACACCAGTGCTCTCCTGGTCTTGGTTCAGTATGAAGCTGGGAAATGGCTGGTTTGCTCACCCCAGGCTGGGAGTGCAGATGTAGTCTTAGTCCAGTTTGGCAGGTTTTTTAATGTATTGGCTGTGGTTTGCTTTGCCAGAACAAATTGCCTGGTTAGCCAGTGAGGAAAGAACAAGGGTGGAAAGGTGAGGGGAAAGAGTAATATTGTCACTGTTGGACTTTAAGCACCTTGTGCAGGAGTTCTTCACTGGAAGCTTCCTCTACCTAACCAGGCTGGTCAGTAGAGAGAGGGTGGCTCTTTTAGAGGCAGCCCAAGGAAGGGATATGACTTAGAGTAGTGGTAATGATGTCAAGATCCTTGGCAAATCCAGGATGCATCAAGGACTCCAAAATCAGGGAATCCCAAAAGCATGTGGCTTTTGGTCACATGAAGATAAGGATAATCTTGGAGTGCAAAGGCTGAATGTTTCCATTCCTCCTGCTTCTGCCAGTAGGAAGAGTAAGTGTGTAGTTGTTTGTTGAACCCTGGATTATCAGCCAGCCAGAGGGCTGCCATTGTTTTCTGAATTAGGTTTCTATCTAGAAACATCCCTCAGTTTTTCTGGGATTACACATTTTAAGGCAATACTGTGTGACTGGTCTTTGTTTTTAGCCTTTTATACTTCTCAGGATTGCAGATGTTTTGCACAGGAAGAGTGTGCTCCTGCTGGACAAATTTAAGCCTACTGATAACAGACTTGCTTTTCTTCATTTTCTTTCATGTAGGCTAGTGCAGAATTGGGCTTGGATACCAAGTAATGCCAACTATATCTTGGTTTCATTTGGAATATCTAAAGAATGACTGGTCCAGTATTTACTGTGATGTTGATGCAGATGGAATTCCAGTTATCACCTGTACCTGATGATAACATGGCTGGAAAAGGTGGTGGTTAAGGTGGCTGCTGTCAAAAGCTTACAGGGCTTCCTCCTGACTTTCAGCATTCAGGGGCCTCGGATGCTAGTGGCAGAGAAGGTACATAAGCAAACATGAGGTTTAATTTGATCACAGCTGAAGAGCCTACATGGCTTTCACTGCTGTTATCTTCACCTTGCTGTAAAGGGCAGTTTTTGACAAAATTGGTTAGCCTAAAATATTCTGCTTTTAATTTTTCAACTTTGCTTGACAATTAATTTCAAGAAACCTACGGGCCCATCTACTCCTTGCTCACTTTTCTGTCCTTTGCTGTCTGCCACCTTGCTGTGCCCACTGTTCCTCCAAGGCTGGCATCCTGCTGAACTGCAGAACCTTGCCACGTGGCATGTGCTTTTGCTCAGGAATTTGTGCTGGCTGGTAGTGACACTGAGCCATTGCAGTGGGGGAAAGCTAGCAGCAGCAGCTGAACTTAATGAATCCTCTGTCATCCTGCAACAGGGACAAGAAATCCAGAGCTCAGAGGGTTTTCATGGAGGCCTGCTCCAATATTGAGGTGTGAGTGACTAGAGGAGATGAAAGCACATCTGGATGAGCTAAGGAATACATATGTACTAGAATTATTTTGCATTATATTTAATTCAGTGCTTGCACCCTAGAATTTTTTTCCCCAGCTCTCCTTTTTTAGGATTAATTTCTTTTTCTGCATAAGGAAAGAGATGAGCAGTGCATATGGTTAGATGAATGTCTGCTAGATGAATGATTCTGTTCTTCTGTGCTGGACGCTTGAAAAGAAAATGTTCCCCAGGCTGTAGTCAAGGAGGGATTTCTTAAGATGGCCCTTAGAGTGAGTTACATGTTTGTTTTTCTCTCATGTATTTGTTATTTCTCTCTTTGCTTGTTTCATTAAATTTGAAACAAAAGCAATTCTGATTGTTGGAAATTTTGATACAGCTGTTCAGGAAATGGAACAGGATTAGGTCTGTGGAAAAGATCACTGAGGGAATCCTACAAGAACAGCACATTGCTTCACCAACCATCCCATCAAAGCCAGGCCTGGCAAGGACATCTCTGTAGCACCTTGACCTACCTGTTAGGAGATAGATTCTGAACTAGATGATAACCCAGGCTGATTTTTTTTCCCCTTTCAAACTCTCTCTTTCCAAACTGAGGTCCGTATAACCAGCACTCTTATCTACAAATCTGATGGAGACCTAGCTGCAAATCTCATATTCGTGTTCCTGATAGTGATGTCATATTTAAGAATCCACCAATTTCTTTGATCCAGATCTCCTGGATGAAAGTCTCAAATATCAAAGATATATCTAGACCAGCTGTGGATCAGATGCTTCTACTGCATATTTCTTTTTGTCACAGAATTAACTCGCTTGCATTATAGTTTGGGAATAAGAGACTCAGCAACCTCTAAGCTGAGCATGTCCTCAGAGTGCCTCCTTGGGGGGGCTGTTTCACGCATTTACTTGTACCTTCCTGTCAAATGTGATGTGAAATCAATGATGAGTAGGAAAACCATTAATATTTTTCCCTGCACAGTGTCAGAATTTGACTTGGATGCTTATTTTTCATATTTTTTTTTTACATATGACTAATTTACTTAGGAAGGGTAGGGGAAAGCAAGAGTGTGTTTGGGATTGGAGTAAAAAATGAGAGAAAGGAAATTTGGTAGTGGTTCTCAGCTGGAGCTTCTAGGAGGCCTCCAGAAGCCTGTCCCATACCTGCATCCCCTGACCTTGTCATCAACTCTCATGCTTTGTTATGTGCTCACAGCAGGGTCTCAGAGGAACACAGCTGCTGCAGCTGCTCATAGACTAAAAGGAGACCTTTTGAGTAGCCAGAGGATGATGCATTATTTAGTGCATTCCTGACTAAAACGGAAATGAAATGATTTTGTGAGCAGAATGATTTGTTTGTCCTTTCACTTGGATGCATCCTCTTTGCACCACACAATAGTATGAGGTATGAAGGCTGCAACAAAGAGCTTCTATATAAATAATGTGTCTGGAAAAGTGTACATCTCTAGATTATCAACTGATACTGTTAAGTATCATAACCAGATGTTATTTCAACATGAAGTATTTACTTCTTTCAATTTATCATGAGTCTCTTGGAAGGTGCCATAGTAGGACATTCATCAGGGATGTTTAATGAATAGAACATTTGTTATTTGCATAGACAGAGGCTTCAGCAACTACCTCCCAGGGAACTGTGATAGCCAGGTACTTAGGCATTCTCTGTATCTGTTGGGTGAAAGAGGGGAGGCAGATGGGAACAATTTTTCACAGTGTCTAACTTTAAATTTCCTATGTGGTCTTCCAGAAAGGATCTACCTCTCCTCCTGGCTGTGCATGAAGGCTGCAATACACTCTGCTGCAAGTCCATCTGCTCTTGAACTCTATAAATACCTCTCAAAAGATCTATCTAATAGCTTTTTTCCTTTGATGTTTCCAACACCATTCATGAAGGCTTGAAAGTGGTATTATTCACATGTCTGCCAAGGTAACAACTGATTTGAGAATGGGCAGCAAACTGAGGGAAGATCCAGTGCCTACCAGGGATTTCACTGAGCTCAGCAATCCTTGTTCCAAATGTAGGAAGAAGAAACCTGCACAAATGAAGAAGTACCCAGCAGACCATGAAACTTCATTGGAGAACCCAGTCATAAAAATGTTCAATAAAATGATAGCTATCTGCTTCTATGGGATTATTTTTATTACTCTAAGATTATATAAGGTAAGGCAAGTAAACAGGGGTTCTGTAAATTACTATAAGCGTTTCAGTTGCTTGATTGGTATTGTCTTAATTGTTAGAAGAAACATCACAGGATGACATAAAATGACCACCTTTCTATTCAGAGGACAAACCAGCTAAAAAAGAAAGGAATGAAACCCAGCTCTGATTTCTAGGATCCCAGTTAATTGAAATGGACATTGCTGGAGAAGCATAAACACTTGAGCAGCTTTCAAGCCATTTCTCAGCCATGTTCTTACTGACTCTGAGCCCTTATTTCCAACCATGGTGTCAGCTCATCCTATTGCAGCACCTTTCAAACCAGTTTTTCTCAAAGGATGCAGCAGATATGGTCTGGGAGAGGAGCTGAGCACAAGCTGGTAAGCATTTGCTGCAGAGAGTTCCAAGTGCTGGGGAATTTAGTCAAACAGTGAAGTGCAAGCTTCTACTATGACTCATGTGGTGTAAACCTAGTGCTAAGTATTGTACATAATTAAGACAACATTATTACAGTGAGATAGCACTTCTTTTTTTGACATGGTTGAAGTCTTGAAAAGGTGTAATGCTTGCAGCCTTCAGAGCTGTGAAGACGATGAGGAGTTCTGATGAGAGTTCATTCTAAAAGATACCGTGGCTACTGTGAGTTAGATCATAATTTGTGCTATTCCTGAAGGTCTGCATGTATATTTCAGTCGCCTTCTGAAAGGCTGTGGTTTTTGTGAGAATAAACACAACCTGAAACTAGAATTCATTAGCTAAGACTTGCAGCAATGGGCTCTCTAGATGTTGCAAGGGTTTGCTGATTTTATGCCCACAAATCACCAATTTTATTTTGAGCCACATTTCTCAAAGAGGTGCTATTGGTATTTCAAGTAACAGACAAAAATACTTTTATTTACTGTTTAGTGCAATGTTGGTAAAAGTGGTGTCAGAGAGCTAGAGCTCCAACATTTGAACACCAGCTCTCAGCAGGTACAGAACAGAAGTATTATTCAGCCACTGGATCTACCAATGGGAAAAGTTAAACAAGAAGGTCATTACAATTTGGCCACTAGCCCAAACTTTTTCCTTCAGGGATCCACAAAGAAACTTTGCTTTTTATGACTGCATGTTGTTGATTAAAATTCATTAAGCTTATTGGTTGCTCAAAAGCCATTTGTTCAGGTTATTTTCTTTGCATTACCCTGAACTAGTAACTGCTCTTTATGGTGTCATGAAACTGTTTGTGTCCATTGATATGCTGTCTGACTTGCAAGTCTGGGAAATCATACTGTAAGCAGTTGATGTGGGTTATTTTGATAGACAGGACTTTAAATGAACCCATTTCCATCTGTGTATTCCAGTAGATGCCTTTATGCTCATACTTGAAAATACATTGGTTACTTCTTTAACCTAATGGTACCATCACTTTTCTAACAATTTCTTCATGTTCCTCTTGTACCTCATTTTCATGCACTTTTCCAAGAAATTATCCAAATAGGTTACAGGGACTACAGAGTTTCAGGAGGACAAGGCACTGAGTCAAGACATCTGAGCCACAGACAGCAAGCCCCTCCTTTTTGCACAAGGTAAACAAACAATGAATTTTTATATCTGTGAAGATTAAGAATTCCACAGGCCTTTCTGAGAAAATGATCATTTAATATAAAAGCTCGATCAATTCCTGTTTTGTTTGCACTGCTGTTTTCTGAATGAGTTTCCAATCTATTAGTGAAACAGTAAATGCTTCCCCGGCAACCAACCATTGATGTTTTAAAAGGAAATCAAAAGCAGTGCAAGATTGTTGAAGAAAATGGCTTGAAAGGAGAAGAGTGAAAGATCATACCATTCCTGTGACGGCTGCAAAATTTTGTGAAATAAAGCTGAGAGAGAGATGGGCCAGAGAGAAAGATCAAGGAGTCAAGAAGAAGATATCTGCCTGCAGAGCTTTGTGCTAGAATGCCTTCTTGTAAGCTTACAGCCTAAAACTTTGTAGAGGTTGATCTGTAAGGGGCATTCAACCAGAGATGGAATTGCAGAAGAGGATGGACAAGCCTCAAATAGAGAAGGACTTATTGACTATATTTTTCTTTTTTTTTCCATGGACTTTGTGCATCTTTGACAGGATTACACAGCTTCTGGACATGTGAGAGAAATACTGTGAATGCCTGTTCTTCATAACATAGGGTTTTAACATTAGCTGAGCAGCCAGGGACCTTGCTGTAGCTGTGTGCTGAAGTTGCCCTCCTGGATGCAGTGCCTCTCATCTGCTCTGACTTTTCACTCCATCCATGAGTTCTCTACGAGCACAAAGGGAAAAATATTTATACTCCACTGTGCACAATGGCAGTAATTTTGTGGATGCAGCACAGTGATAGAGAAAGAGACAGGTATGTGGACCCTTTAGCATGCATCAATTTCTTCTTACGTTCTCCTTTTTTGAGCCACATTGCAAAAGGTTACAGTGGGAATAGCAAAGGAAAAAAAAATGCAGACTTCACAAAAATCAAAGCCTACAGCTTGTGCTGGACGGGTATATTTGGCACACATCTGCGATTATGAAATTACTTTTAAATTGCTTTTGAACTTCATCTGGATAATGAATCATTCTTTCAATTTCCTTTCTCCGTCCAGAACATCCGACGTTAACAAACTGACCAGTTGTGATGTTTTACAATCCACATTTGAACCTACTTCTCAAAAACATTGCACACTTCCCCAAATAAGCAATTGCTCAGCTCATTTGCACAAAGATAAGGTCAGCCTTGGGACTGAAAGATGGATCAGCAACCCACTTTGGCAACCATCTTTGAAGTGAGCCAAGAAGCAGTTGCTGCACTAGAGACCTGTAGGATTGCAGCATCATGTTGCAGAAATGCAGCATCAACAGGCAGCTTAAGTGCTTCTGTGCAAACAGATATTGTACAGCCTTGATTTGGTTGAGCTGAGCCCATTCCAGGACTTAGGCATATGCCTAAAGATGGAGCTACTTGCACAACTGAATTAAGATGTGGTTAAGTGTTTTGTTGTGTATGGGCCTACACACTACATCTGTGTTTGTATTAAGAGGAAAAGCTGTTTCACAAGACATTTGGGAATTTTAAAATGTATTATTGTTCTGAACTGGAATAGGAAGTTTTACCCTGAAATGAAATTTAGGAAATCTTTAATTCCAGAAATCTTGTAATTGAGTCTACTTGAAACATCGTGTGTCAGTAATGTTGAAACGCTTTGTGACATTAAGATTGAAACATTGCATGTCTGCATATGTTACTAAATTAATTAGAACCAACTGTCAACTAAGCATGCTGGGACTGTCTGAGTTGTGTATTACCCACCTCCTGCATGCAGGAAGAGCTCTGGGCTGATCTAGCTTCTTGGCTGAGCTTCTTGCTCCATGAGCACTGTTGTTCAGCCTAGCACTAAAGCAGAAATACCCATCTGTGCATGTTGTAGAGATGAACCTACTAAACACTCCTTAGCCCAAATAGCTTTTGGCAGTGACATCCCAAGTGTCTTTTACCACATCTTTGACTCAAGTGCTTCAGGCACACAGGATACAGACCCTGTGCTTGAAGGTGTTATGAGTCTCCTTGACTTACCAGATCTGGCCTGGATGTATCCAAGATGACTCAACACTGTCCTGGAGCTGTGATAGTTTGGGCACAGCACAAATGGCTCACCCTCATTTGCATGGGATGCTGTACGTGGCAAGTGAGCTGCAGATCTGCAGCAGCAGCCAGTTGGGGTGCAGGACTGAGCTGCAGCTACTTAAGCTGGGGCTTTGCAGAAACTTTAGGTTTCTCTTCCCTGAGCTCCCCAAGCATGTCCTGCTATAGACATTCCAGTACCTGACGGCTATAGTCTGGTTTTTATATCTTCTTACTGTTTTAATATAAGCAATTATAATTTTCTTCAAAATGCTGTGGATTCAACATTCAGTGTAAGTAGATTGATGCACCAGAAAAACATTCAAGCAGCTCTCTGAGAACATAGCAAGAATGATAGACAAAGTCTTACCAGGCTGAATACAGTGTTTTCTCTGCCTGACTCCAGATACAGTGGCTGTTCAACTGGAAGTAGGTATCTGTCAACAGATTCTGGAAAGGGAACATAGAAATTATTTGCTTCCCCTACTCTTCAAGTTACAGTCTCTCTTCTCAGTCTCACTGCCTGATGGACCAAGTAGCATTGGTCCCTAGGCCAAGGGTTTCTTTTTGGGCATGTGAGATAAAGAAAACAAAGTGGTACTGAAGTGATTGCTTTAGAAAGATCTCTTTCTTTGTCCCAAACATATAGTATGGATGGTGAAATTTATTCAGACAAATGTTTTATCTAAGATAAACTTGCCTGCTTAAGTCTGTATGTAGTATGGATCTGCTTTGATGTCAATCCTTTTCTTTTGGGGTTGAAACAAAAATCTAAGGTCCACAGCCATAAAGCTTCTGGGTCAGCTGGCCACAGCAAAAAAAGTTGTCCAATACCATTTTTGACAGTTCTTTCATCCTTTAAGATCTGAACTCCAGTAAAACATAAACCAGTAAACTTAGCTGGAGCTGATGAATATCATCTGTTACGAAAGACGCCTCTGCCTTACCTTGGCTTCTCTCTTAGTCTTTATGTATGAAACTTGGGCAGCCCCTAGTACCCAAATGATAGAATGATTTGGATTCAGATGTTGGTAAGAATAGGAGTGGGAACCTGGATTGTATGTTCGTAACAAACAATACAATTGTTTTCTTATTTTGCTGCAGTTACTACATATGCAGTTTCACTTCTGTCTAAGCAAAGCACCTTCATGGACAGGTAAAGAAAGATGCATGTGTTTTCCTGAGCCTGAACTCATGAGCTTGTACATACCTTACTGTAAGGTGATGCTAATTGTAAGAAATGTATTTTACATGATTGGTAGTAGCAGTTATATTCTCAGAGAAAAAAGTTTATTGGACTGTATACTGTGTATCACTGATAGTGATTTGTAGCAGTATCTTCCATAAAAGTGAAGAATAATTTATCATTTGAAAGCCAGGCTTCAAAACCAAAATAAAATCCTTTTCTTTTTCTGTACCTAGGTTAGGATTCATCTCACCTCACTGCAGACATTGATGGTGTAGACACATATGGTAGGACCTATCACCCCAAACTCCGTTTGCAGTCAGTACAGGGAACAAGCACTTTTAGGCCATGATTCATCTGACCTATTTACATGTCTCCTGTAGGAGGAGATGAATCACTGCCGAGACTGGATGTGTGGGGAGGATAAAGGGAGCCTATGATGGCCAGCTCAGATGTAGGTGCTAATTCAGATCTACAGCTTGAATTTAGACTTGCAGTTTGGAATAACAAATTTTCAGGGAAGGCTTAAGTTTCTTAAGCCCCATTTTTCCTAGTGGAATGTGTGTCCAAATACATATGTGGTTTATACACACACATATATTTTTATTCTTGCAACAGAAACATTTGCAACAATATCTTTTGAAAACTGGCTCTATATCCCTTTGTCCAAAGGTTCCACTGTCTGAAGAGCTGCCATTTCATCTCTCTCTGCCTCTGCCCCTCTTTAACACGTACACATGTGTGCACATGACATGTTTCAGAGCCAGGCCTTGTGAATATTTAGCATTAACTCAAAATATATTCCTCTGTGTGTGGTAGACAGAGCTGTTACACACAGATATATTTGCTTGTTTCATTTTTTAAAAAACTCAAGGCAAAATATATAAGCAAAAGCACTAAATGAACATTCCTGGGTTTGCTTCTTTTTAAAAATAACTTTTTAAATTATTATTCATACTTTCTGCTAGCATGTGCTCTGCTCTGCCTGCAGCCTTGGTGAGGCAGGGCATCAGAGGAAGAGGAACATCAGTTTCTGGGAGAGAAGCACTGATCCAGAGGGAAGGAGAAGACAGGCTTGATCATCTAAGAAAGGATGCAGGTCCTCATGTGCAGCTCTGAGAAGACAAGAGAGAGGTAGTGTATTATTTTGGGTAGAAAACCAGAGTTGAAGGAGTCTCATTTGTGGGGAGCGAGGATGATATCTTTGCTGTTGTGCTCATGCATATGTTGTAGTATAATATCCCAGTGCATCTGAACACACATCTAGACTGCATGTGACATGAAGGTAATGTTTTAAAAAAGGAAGAAAGGAATTCACCCTTTTGCAGATCTTTTCAAAGCTCAGCTGCTTTGCTGCTGGAGTGCTTGATGTAGCTACAGCAGCGCTAGGCAAAACATTTCTCTCATCCAGCCGCTGGCACACCACACAGCAACCCATTTATGTGAGCACCTGGTTGATGTGTTTGCTTGTGACAGATCTTGGCACGCCCTCTCCTCTGTCTGTAAAGCTTTACTGACTCGTGTTTTGTGGGATTTTTTTTTCCCTCTATCTGGCATGGGAGGACTTGGAACAGAGCGACACTGGGTCTGGCAACAACAGGAAACTGCATTTTGGATAAACCCTCTATGGTGCAAGCTTTGCAGCCACTTAAGGGCTTTTGTGTGGAGATCAGGAGGAATGGCTGTCCATCATTCAAAGTCCATTGCAGTGGGAAACGTGCCTGTGACTGCAAAGGTCTCTGGCAAAAGCCACCAGCATCTATCTGAAGGCTACAGTGATGGGCTCATGGTTCCCCGTAGGGTACAGTGCAGAAGCAGCTTCAGGAAGAGAGTGCTCTTTCACCAGTCATCCCAGTGCATCATTCATTAAATATAAGGCCCTACAGGAAAACCAGGGCTTCGTGTTCTCCATGCCCCCTCCTGCATCAGCCCTGACGTCAGTAGTTTCGAACCATGGAAGTTAAATTAAGGTCAGTGCAGTCTAACAGGCAAGGGAGAGAAAATGCAAAGAAGTCAAGGTAATGAGAAAATACCTGCCATCTGGAGCTGTCATAAGCACGCATTTACATCACTCCCCACAAAATAAATAAATTACAGCCTGTGGAACATTAGTCTCCCTGGATGCAACACTCTACTTCTGCCGCTACTGCCAAAAATTTTGGCCTCCCTGCCTTCTGCATGATCGTCGGCTCCTGCTGAAAGCCCCAGAGAAATGAGCATGGGCATGGGGAGGCATCTGCAGCCCCTGATTCCTGGAGTGCAATGGATGGAGTGGGATCTGTTCAGCTGCATCCCCTCGCTCCCTTCCTCGCTCTGACGGAAAGTTTTCCTCCCAGCTCTGACAGCATCGCAGCCACTCGGGGAAGCACATGACTTCCTCAGGAGACGGTGTTTTTACTTTGTGTTGCAGGCATGGCATCGAGGCAGTGTGTATCTCAGTTTCTGTAGCATGGTCACAGCAGCAGCTGCAATGCTGGGAGCTGAAATGCTGGCTGAAAGTGGGGATGGAGGCACAAAGTATACCAGTGCCACATTGAAATCGGGGTGGAAGAAAGGAAAAGGAAAAACAAGGAAAATCAACAAACAGCCTCCTCCAGAAAGCTTGTTTTGTTTCCGGGTGCCAGGGGTGCTGCTTTTACTCCAGATGGTTACCACGGGGCCCATCTGTCTAAAAAAGTGAGTCAATGGAAATCACAGCTCAGGCTTGCAGACTGGATCTCTCCCTGTGGGGCACCTGTGCTCCTGTGGGAGCAGGACAGGGGCAGGGGTGTCCCCAGGTGAGGTGGCTTGCCCAGCCATGTGGCCAAGAGTCTGGTGGGGAGGGCAGGAGGGAACATGAGCCCTTTGGCTGTGAAAGAGCATGGTGCAACCCTCATGTGTGGATAGTGAGGATGCCTCCAAAACCTAGAGGAGATGTGGCCATCCCTCAGCTATCAACCCAGGCTGATGGCAACAGTGTCATGCTGGTGCAGCCACACTGCTTCCCAGTCCATCTGGCACCTCTGCCCCAGGCTCTGCAGGTGTCCTGGCTTGTGTGGAGCTACCTCACTGTGGCTCTGGCCTCTACTGGGAAATCCCCAGGGAACTGGAGATGCCCAGGGGCCTTGTCTACCAGATGATATACTTGCTGCTTTCCCTTACAAGAACATGTTTCCTCCTAGTCTGTCTCCTGACTTGATTTCAGTGGTGTGAAGCCAGCAGAGGTTTGAGCCTTTGCTGGTATGAAAGACCTGGAAACCATGGCTTGGCTGTCAGTGGAGTAATCTTCATTGGGTCTCTTCACTCTGTCTGCTACCCTGCAGCTGAGGTAAAGCAGTGCTCATGGCTAGTCCCACCTGTGTAAGAGGGGCTCCCCACTGCCCATTCATGCTCCTAGGGGGTGATTTGTACGTCTGCTGCCAAACAGCAGCTCTGGCAGGACAGCAGGACTGAACTCTTCCCTCTACACTGCTTTTTTCTCCACATAACTCTGTTGGTCTGCAGAGTTATGTCTGATGGAGGAAGCGTTACACACTCACCAGTTAGCTTAGAGGAATTGAACAAAGTCAATGTGGAGCTAAAAATGCTTTCACCAGGTACTGCCCCCAGACACTGGTTATTGGGTGATATACATTTTATTATGGGCAAGAGCTGAAAGCCGTTTGCCCCAGACAGAGCTGTTTGGTGCAAAATACCTTAACTCTCTTGAACTGCACTGGATGTCAAGAAAAAGGTCCTCTCTGATGGGCCACCAGTGGGCTCTGCATGTCTTTCACAATCCTCTGAAAAGACTGCCATGAAGCACCAGGCAGTGGTGGCAGAACCATGGCTGTATGCTCTGAAAACCAGCACCTGCAGTTGCATTGCATGAGACAAAGACACCATTAAAGACTGACAACATGATGTGCAGGGCTTATTGGTCTGTGTCCCTCAGAAAATCCCCTCCAGTCTCCCACTTTATATGGCCCTGTGCCATTAGCAACTCTAAGGACTGAAACTTGAGTGCCCAAGCTTTTCCCTTAGCCCAAATGCTCTGAAATGCTCATGTGAGTTGGTTTGGGGTGAGAAGGGCAGAGGGGAAGGAAGGGAGTAAATAAAGACATGCCAGCTGGGGTGGCAGATCCTCAGAGGTGGTGTGGGGAGGGCTTGGCAGCCCTTTCAGCACTGTCCTATTGCAATAGGAGGGAGGAGGATATACAGAGGTTACTTAAAAGCCCCCAACTTTTTCCAGGCTTCTGTTGCACTTCAGAAATTCTGCAAGGGAGAAGGAAAAAAAAAAAAGGCTATCTAAAAAGAAGGTACCCTTGCTAACTAAAAAACTTCCTTTAAGAGCTTACTGCTATTAAATAATTGCTACATTTTGAATTGCTGTTTTCAGGATCTTTGGGAAGAAGTTGTGTTCTCAGCTATGAATATTTTCTTAGAAATTTAGCATGACTTTTTCATTGCTTCATGCTTACACTGGAACAGATGTGAAAGCAGTTTTGACTAGCTCAGAGAGAAGTCTCTGATCAGCCTACATCTGAGATTTCCCTTAAGGTCATTAGTGGGAAAGAAATAAGTGGATAAGTGCTTTTTTTTTTTTTTTTCTCTCTCTATGCCACCTTATTTTTAAATTTTTTTTTCCTCTCTCTCTTTCTACAAAGTGAATTTTCTGCATGCAGGACTTGGCCCTTTATATATTTTAGCGTGCAGTGCTTGGGATTATTGCAGTATAACTTAGAATGAAATTTTTATTAGGGAAGGTAGTGTGTTATGCACCTCCTGGAAATACAATTTGTTGTTTTGGATTCCGTGATACTGGTGTGGAGGGTGGGAGAGAGAATGATTTTCTGTCTCTTTAACCTGAAACTCCCTGATGTTTTAATTCCCTAATTCTCCAAGGCAAATACTTCTGTGTTAGACTTCCTTCTCCTGCCCCTCATCTTCTCTTATTCATGTGTTTTGACAAACACAAAATGCCTTCCACTCCTCAGAGAGCTGTACTCCATTATTAGAGTGATGTTTTCTGCCTCTCAGTTTTATTTATGTGAGTCTAAAAGCGTGTAACTCTCTAGCACCTCACACTGGGTTTTGGTTTATCTCATTTTACATGTGGCATGCTGGCTAATGTTTGCTTTGCCCTTGAACTCTTTCTTTCTTTCATGGTATTACAACATTTTTAATACAGGATGTCTGTAACAACGAACACCAACGAAGAGAAGAAGAAACCTCCTCTGAATGGGAGAAGAGCCCTCCCATCAGACAATTCCAATGATGAAGAAAATGAGGTCCCTGAGATGGAGGCTTTTGGATTGATACCCAGAGGATTTAATCCAAAAGGTACAGAATACAATTAAGACATTAGTCTATTTTTACATCTTCTGTACTCACCTCTGCCCAGGTCTGTGAATTAAAACCAAACCACTTTTTTTTCCTTATGTATTTTGATCTCAGATAACTTTTCTTGCTGCTCATTAAAAACTTGCTAAAAAACGTGCATAGAAATGTTACTGCTGGATATTAGTATGGAAGATAGGAGTGGAGAAGCTGAATTACCAGTTTCCAGCTTGAATTGTAGGAGTGGTTTTAAAAAAAGGCAAGAATGAGATTTTCCCTGTTTGATCACAATCACAAAGTCACTTTAGTACCTGCTGGCTTCAGGCATGGCTGTGGCAGCATCAGGGTGAAGGGGGCAGGAGCAGCTGCCCCTCTTCATGGACCTGCTGGTTTGTATGGCCTTAATCTGACTGTGAAACTATGTCAAAATGATGCCTGGCAGGGAAAAATTTTGTGTAGATGTTCAGCTCACTCTTAAAAAGGAATGTGAAACTGAAAGGAATCCCCATATTTTTGATTATTCTCCTGTGAAGTGTTTCAACTCTTTGGCTGGGGAGATCAAACAGTATTATAGCAGGGGATGAGCAAATCAAACCACATTCTCCATGCCAAGTCTTTGGAGTGAGCCAGAAAAAATTAGGTGAGATTTGGTTTAAAAGAAATCAGGATTGGCTCCTGAATGAGTCACCAAACAAATGACATTATTTTTTTTGCCAGTTTGAAGTGAACAGCAGAGCTCATCGAATGTGGCAACTTGGGGCAGCCAGATGTAATAATACTTAATGCTTGCATGGGACTTTTATTCTGGGGTTGAAAGAGTGCTTAATATATTTGAACAAGCATTCATTACTGCATTTTATGCGTTGGGAATCAGGCAAAGAGATTTTAAATGACAAATTCAATTTTTTATTGCAAAGCATTTTTTCTGTAACCCTAATCATGTGCCTTAGCCACACATTCATTCCTTCCCTCCCCCACCCTCCCCTACCCCCATTGTAATACAGATGCATTTATTTTAAAATAATTTCTTTTAAGAAATGCCTGAGCAAACCAACTGGCATATTAAGACTGTAGAAACTTTGCTTGAAGCTTTTAAAAAAACCCTCTAGGTTTGGGGCAGGTATGTGTGTTTAAATCGTCAAGTGTAATGCAATACAGGTCCCGACTAGATGTCCTTTCAAACCCAATGTGCACACAAAAGCTGGAGATGCGTAAGGGTGTGGGATCCTTGAGAAGGAATGCAGCCTGTAGCTAAAGCCCACCAGTGCCAGAAGGAAGATTCCTGTTGCTTTTTAATGTGTTTCACATCAGTCTCTGAATGAAATGCAGTGCTGGTGGGCGAGAGCCTCTTGCTTTTCAGAAATGCAATGGAAGCTTACGAATGTCAGGCTAAGTAAGTTGAGGCCTGAACATTTGATCAAGGTGATGATGCTGGTGAGAAAACCAGCCCTTGTCCAAAGCAAGCGTTTGTGTGGCCATGGGATGAATCTGGCTCTAGGACTTGTATGACAGAGAAACGAAACTGTGCATAACAGCAAAACTTCTGTACAGCTGGATCAGCTCTGTTCAGTTCATCTCTGCAATGCTTGTAGCAACAACACGCAAGGGGTGACCTGAAGGGAAGGGACTGCAGCAGTGTTTCAGTGCACATCAGCTGTGACCTGATCCTGTGGTACCAGCTGATGTAAGCCTGGTGTCTGGACACACTGTTTGGGGCTAGGATGCTTAAGTCAGCTGTCAGACCGTGTTAAAGGTTATAGCCCAAAGGAGCTCAGACCGGGACTTAAGCTCAGGATTAGGGGATAAAGTGAGAGTCTGCTGGCAAGAACAGGAGTGGCAAAGCATGACAGGGCCCTGGTGCCATGAGTACATCTCTTCAGAGGACTCCTTATGCCACCTATTTCCCTTCTCCTGCACACCTCTACACGTCTGTGTTGTCCAAATTTCTTCGTAGTGGTTATCTCATTTCATTTACATAAAACACTGGAAAAAAACAAGCCCAAACATGCAAATACTTTCATCTCTCCTGTTACAACTGAGGGGTTTTCTAGACTTTAGTGTAGGACTGGACACCTGGTATAAACATCTTAAATGCCAGTGTCTTTACCTGTGGCAGATCACAGTCAACACAGAGCCATTCTGTGAGGGGAAGGGAGGGCACAGGCTGTCCAGAGAGGCAGTCAGTGGCAGTT
Organism: Calypte anna; assembly: GCF_003957555.1. Classification (NCBI taxonomy): domain Eukaryota; kingdom Metazoa; phylum Chordata; class Aves; order Apodiformes; family Trochilidae; genus Calypte; species Calypte anna. The sequence continues at coordinate 66,554,417 of NC_044245.1, forward strand.
CTAAGCTGATCTGTAAACTTCTTTCAGCTCTATTGGCCACAGCAACTGGCCGTAGTAAGAGGTTAGCTCCTTGGCTCACATCATTTATATGCCTAAATTTAACTGAATCCTGCCCTTGATCCATGCAGTGTAGGTGTCCACAGCTGAGCCAGTCACCTTCATTTCACTTGACAGCCAACAGAGAGAAACAGACATTTTTAGGGTGTGATTAAATTTGACCTATTTTAGCTACTACTCTAGGATGAGGTAAAATCCTTTGCTTGACTGGTCTCTGCTGACACCCACTTCTTGTCTGCTAAATCACAGCCGTAGGGAGCTGCTGGGGATGGCTGCCCTCCCATCCTGGTCAGTGGGCTCCCTGCTGCAGGAGGAGATGTTTAGTGAGGGGGATGCACAGCTCTCTTGTGCTTCTTCAGCAAGAAGCTCGTGTCTCCGTGAACACGGCTGTGTCCTCCTCCTGGCTCTTCTTAGTCAGCTCATCTCACCACCATGTGTTAGGAGTGGGCTTGGTGCTTGGAGCTGCTGGGTGGGAGGACACAGCCCTGCAGCCCCACTGTCTGCAAGCTCCCCATGCACCCTCCTTCCCAAAGTTCCCTCGTCAGGGAATCGTGTTTCCCTTGGTAGCAGATGGGCACCTCCTTTGGAAACTCACACTGTACCATTTGTAACCCAGCGCCCTTTTTTTTTTTGGTCCTGCAAGAAAACCTGATTGATATTCTGGCTATTAGAAAAGCAGCTCAGGCTTCAACTCATTTATTTCCATACAAGCTTAACGTTGCAAAAGCTTTAAGAAAGCATCAGGCTGCTGCTTCTCATGCAGCAAACCTGCTTGCAGTAAACAGCAGAGTAGGATATGGGCAAATTGCCAAATGGACCTGACTGAAAGGAGCCCTGGATGGCTGCTTGGCCTTCACCAACAGATAAGCAGCGATGTGTGCAGCAGCACGTCAGGACCCTTCCTTTTGATTGTAACCTGGTGGTGGTGTTAGTGCACCCCATTAGTTTTTACTAATGGGGTTTTTGTCCTCTGTTTTTACTATTACTGTAATCAGTAGAGGCTCAGGTGAGCACAGGTTACCTTCACCTGGCAAACTCAATATATATTTTAAGAGTGAGTGTGAAATGTGTTTTCTGCAGTTGTGTATGGCTGCGTTTTGACAGGAACCATTTAAAGTTCTGAGATGAGATGAAGTAAATGATGAACCAGATGCTTAGCTTTGCAGTCCCTTGAAGGGAGGAAAGGGGCACTACTGCCTTTTATTTTGGAGCAAGAGATGAAAACATGACAAACCCTGAACTCCATTTTTATGCTGCTTTTGAAGGATCCAGAAGCTGATCAAGATGGATGCTGATCAAGAAGCCTGGATCCAGTTTGGATCGAGAAGCTGATCGAAACTTACTGATAACATCACCCCTCATATAGCCCCAAGATATTCAGCTTTTATTTGCAGGACTTTCAGATTGGGAGGGCTTAGGAGAGATAATGGAAGAGGCTCTCCCCTGCCCCTGCTTTAACATCTTCCATGAGATTCCTGCCTTGTGTAATTTAGTTGAGAGTTTTGTCAGAATTATGATGAGTGTGCATTGGTAATTTTTGCAGGGAGGGAGGCAGAGACACACTTCACAGGGGGACAATGAGAATGATTTCTGAGTAAAACTCAGAAACTCATTTGATACTTCACACAAAAATCACTTTAGCCAGCACTAGAGCCAGTGGGGTTCTTACAGAATTTACTGCTCCAGAAGCTCGGTGAATTGAGTGGCCAATAGCAATAATATTGCCATAGGACTCTAAGCTTGCTTCAGTATTGACCAGGGTGTTCCAGCCTTTCCACAGATTAGCAGTAGGTGGATTTTTTTGCATTCAGTTGTCCAGGGCTTCTCTATGAAAGGATCCTGATCTTGCAGAGTCTCCAGACAGTTTCCTTTCCTTCTGCTTCCCGCAGAGCAGGACAAGGCAGCTGATGGTGACGATGAATGAGCATCACCAGCTCCTGTTGCTTTTGTTAGCTGTCACCCAGGGCCCAGGCTGGGTGAAGGACTGTACTGGACTCCAGGGGACTTGCTGCCTGTGGGGCTCTGCTAATTGTTGAACACATTCTTGCAGAAGGGCAGGGCTGGCACACGTGCTGCTCTAGTCTGGAGGCCACATAGCCAACAGGGAGCTGATCTGCTGCTTGTCCAGAGCCTACCATTGATGCATTGATGCAGTGCCTCCCTGCCTTCCAGGAAAAGCAGTGTGCAAAGCTATTGCCTGAGATTCTGTGAAATGGGCTGCATTCAGCCCTCAGTGTCTTGAATTCTCTGAGCACATCATTTCTGCTCACAGTGTACTCAGCAGCAGGCCAAATTAGCCACCATCATGAGTACACACAGCTCCACCAGCTGCTGTAAATGTGCATCTCTTTTTGCCAGGCATGAGATTGGCTCCATCACAGTCAGTTTAAAAGGCAGAAATTAGCTAGTTTCTAACTGTAAGCACCAGGAAGGATAAGTTCAGAGCTGCAAATCAGGCTTTACTCTTCTGTCTTTCTGATGGTGTTAAGGAGTAATGGTCCTCTTGGAGGAGGTTTGGTGGTTGTCTCCCTAGGTATGTAGGCAAAAGAATGATGTCCAGCTTGTTTTCATGTGGTTGCCCATTGTGTGAGAAGATTCCAATTATGAAGATTCCTGGTATGGTATAGTTACGTAGCTTGTGGTCACAAGTGCCTTTGGCTATTCCAGTACCACTCCACACTGGTCATTAGCTGAGCAGACCAAATTCTAGCACTGGTAGGCTATAACCTTTTAGACATTCTTAATTTGAAGAGAGTGAAGATTTGCCTGTAAATGTTATAGATACCTACTGCTGTTTGCCTGTGACTCTGTGCTGTAGTTATACACTGTAATGTTATATTTAGTTTTCATAAGAAGACACTAATAGCAGTGGAGGTGTACTGAGAAGCTGAGTCTAGACAAATACAGTACACCAAAACCTTATTTAATACTGATGATCCAAGCTCTCAGCTGAATGCAAGGTGATTATCTGCCTCTCAGGCTCTTTAGCACTTGATACTAGTAACTTTTTGCAAACACAGGTCTATTTAAGTGTCACAAGCCCACTGCAAATCTACATTTTACAAATGGAGGGCTGCAAGAAAGGAGATAGGAAGCCACAGGTGTCAAAGCCCCACTGATTGCACGGGGCAACTTGTGACAGCAAGGCCTAGACAAGCATAAAACCAATGCCCAAGGAAAGATGGAGCCCAGTTCTCCTTGGGGACATTCAGCTTTCCACTTGTAGCAGCCTGCCCTTTCTGAAATTGCTTTCAGTTTTTGCTAGAAGCCTTGCAGCCTCTGTGAAAATGGGAGGTAGACAGAGAAGTGTCAGTCCTTAAGTCTCTGCTCAGCTGGGAGGGGGTAGGATCCAGCAGATCCAGCACACTCCATTGCACTTGTGCTCCTTGACGTGGCAAAGCTGCGGAAGGGTAGAAGAGGGCCTTTAATGATGTTGGTAACAATACTGACATTCCAACATGCTGACTCCTTCTCTCTCTGTTAATTTCTGTGTCTCTTCAGATTACCTGCGTGTCGTGGACATTCATTTGTTCAAGGAGCCTCAGGAGGTTAACAAGCAGCAACACCACACTGACAAGTACTACAGCCCCAAGCTGATAGTGCGTCGGGGACAGGCTTTCCAAATCCAGATTGACTTCAACCGGCCCTACAACCCTGAGACAGATCGGTTCTGGCTGGAGTATTTGATAGGTAAGTGCCTGACAAAGGCTGTGTCACATCAGCAAAGTAAGGTTGAAGAGTACCCTGTAAACAGGAGCACAGCAGTACTTAATGGCTGGGTCTTTTCCTGTTGTGATTGATAAACCATAAAACCAGAGTTAACCATAAGCAAAAAAGTATTTTTCTAAACAGGGGCTGAGTCCTTACTCGAGAAAGTTAGCTGGATTGCTTGTGAGAGAAAAAGCAGTATTTGGGGCTTTCTGTTTGGCAAGAAGCTGTACTTGCTGAGCTTTCAAAGCTACCTCTGGTTAATGCTGAATGGCAGTGCTGAAATGATGGTGGAACAAGCAACACTTTTTACTAGCATTGAGGAGGTGTGAGAAGGAGGAGTCTGTAGGTTAAGGTGGGAGAGATGACTGTGCATGGGGTAACAAAATGTTGAGTATTCAAGGGGGAAAATGGCACAAAAATATACAGAGTGGAAGAATAGGAGGCCTTGCAACACTGCAGCCAGCATTTACAGCCAACCTGGTAAGAAGGGAAAAGTTTCAGAGACTGCAGCTTTGGACCAGAAACTTAGAGCAGGAAGGTATTTTTCCTCTACTGAGAGATCTTCATCAGAGACCCAGGTCCTAATGTACCTGTTGACTTACTGAAGTACAAGGACTAGAGAAGGGCATGATCTTCCTAGAGAAAGGGAAAAGCAAAGGACAGAATGGAGCTTCCTGCTGTGCTCCAAAGATGATGAGCTCCCACTGAACACTGCTCCCTACATCACAGCTCTGGGAAAGTCCAGCTTCATCTAGTGTGACCTGGGAGTTTCGATGTTAAAATGGCAATGTTCCCCTTTTAAAACTCTTTAAATTAGGTTTGAATTGATGTTTTAATTTACTTCCTCGAGACAAACAGTTCCGAATTTTGTAACTGATTTTTTTTCCATCTTTGAATTATGATGATGTGGCCATTTATTAGATTTGTTGCCTTTTAAAGCTAGATGGGCATTTATCTCTTAAACATACGTGCAATGAAAATGTTACTATCTGCACTTTTTTTTTTGTGGGTCTCTTCTTGCTAGTTTAAATTAGGGTTGGGAGGCATGTTATGACAGTTCAGTGAATGATTGGCTGAACAGCCACAAGTGCCTTTAAAAATTTAATATGCATAAATATCATTAGATCTTTTGGGATTTAATTAAATTCAAGTTTGTTCCCTTAATCTTTATATTTTTAAAACAAACATCTGCAGCAAGAAGAAGTGGAAAATGGAACATTTGTTTATTATTACATTGTGTGAAGTTTCCATTTGTTTTAATCAGCTGTTCGACACTGGAAGAAAAAATTTAACACTTCTTTTGTCATTGTACAGTCCACTTATGAGAACATATTCAGTTATTTTCCTGTTGCTCTTTTCTAACATATCTGTCCATGGTTTGTACCTGGAATCACTAAGTATAGAAAAAACTTTTGTCCTGTGACACGATAGCAATGGGGTTAAATGCAGCCTAAGCCAGGGGAAACTTTGCAACAAACTGAGCTCTGAATGATGATTTTGGAGTCATCCCTGAGTCTGTGGTTTACTTTCCTTTCCCATTCTTCATTGTCACTGTCCTGTCTGTGAAATGGGAATGGTCATGCTGATGTCCCATGGGTGGTGGCAGGCAAGCAGCTGGAGGAAAGTGCTGCATCTACAGGGTAGTAAGCGATGCTATTGCTCTCTCGCTTTTTACACGGCTGCTTCTGTGAACACTGCTGCCCTCTTGCTACAAGCAATTTAGTGCACAGAGATTCAACTGGGAGATGTTCAAGCTCCTCTTCCAGGAAATGGTTAATACTCAGCACTCCATAAATGTTTTTCTTTATGTACGTGTTGTGAAAACACAGTACATTTGTTCTCAGAGACTAGCAGCAGGAAGCAAACCAAAAGCAGTCCACAAAGGACAAGGGAATTGTCCAGAATTTATCTACTTCACTATTGCTACTTTCTCTTTTAGTGCCATCTCCAATGTTTAATGCCCTGAAGGGGGAGAAAGAGATTTCTTAAACTTAGGAAAGGGCACCTAGCGCTCCAGGTTTCCATGCCCTGCTCTCAAACCTTTTCTCGGGGTTAGATGTGATTATTTGCATCCAGGCTTCTCCTGTTCTTCTGCCTGAAGAGTGGGCATTCAGCCCTCCTGCTGCCAGCTGCCCAAAAACCAGAGCCCGGTTCAAAAGCTGTTGCTGCCTCTGTGAGCAGAGGAGGGAGGAAGGCACCTCCAGGTGGCAGCTTAGCTCTGTGCTGTCTTAAAATGGGACGACCTCTCTTCAGCATTTTTTGTCTTCCTCCGTTGACTTTTCTCCCTTTAAACCAAGCTCTGACTTCAAGATCACCAAAGGTATTGGGGGAGGGGAGGGAAACTCACCCTTTGATACTTCCAAGAAGGAGCTACACCCAGGGACTGGCTGAAGCAACAGCCAGAGACAGCTCAAGCTCAGAGGAGATTTTTTTGCACTGAAACAAGGAATATACATCCTAGGAAAGTGCTGAGCTTGAGAGATTAAAGTGATGGACAGAAAGAAATACCAGGAGGTTGTTGTAAAAGGACATTACCAAGGACCTCTCTGCTTGCCTCAGAAGTAGGTTTAGGATGGTGCAGGAGAATTGTGGAATAACCTGGGTTGGAGGGGCCTCACATCCAAACCCTTGCTCAAAGAATGTTGAGATTGTTCAGGTTGCTTAGAACCTTGCCCTCCAGACAGGTTTGAAAGTGGGAAGGGTAAGCCAAGCAATGTGGATCAGGCTGTCCATGGGATGTAGGGGTTTTTGTATGTTTCAAGGGGCTATTCTCATAAGGTACAAAGATAATTTTGGTAGGGATGGCTGGGCTTGGGTCCCAGGGAATTCAGCTGGAGCTTGGAAAATGCAACATCTCTTTTTACAGGGCTGTGCCTACAGTGAGGGGTGTTTGTACAACAGCACTGAACAAAGCTATTCAGACATTATTTCCCAGCACTGGAAATTTCCCAGCATTGATGTTAATCCATCACAGAGTTTTTATCTATTAAAGACTAATTTTACTCCTGAAAAATGTGACAGTGGTAATGACTTGATCTTGTGTGTGTGCAGATCCATTCTATTTCCTTTATTCCCTAAAATTTAGTTTTATTTCTTTTGTTCCTATTTTTACTTCTTTTGCATCATTTAAAAGATGATTAATGAAGCAAGTAAAGCAAGCAGAGACTGATTAATCCTTCTGATTGATAATGAGTCAAGGGTACTTGGGGTTGATACTTCTTGCATCATGTGAAACTGTGTCTGAAACACGCACAGTACAATCTTATGCAACAATTTTTTTTTTAATCCACAGTCCATTTAAAGACCATTCACAAGGAATCTAGAGCTCATGGGCTAAACAAGTGCCTATAAATATGTAAATATATAAATTGCCCCAATCTCTTGAAAGTCACTTTTAGTGATATTCTTCTGAGATGGTTCCTCTAGCCATAACAGTTCTTTGTGACTAAAATCCTCTTTGCTTTAACAGACTGTTTTCCATAAAATCCTCTTTGGTGAAACTGGCTGAAGTGCTAACAAGTGAATTGTTGTAATTCGGTTTCACTTCATTAAATTAGGAGCATACTTCTCTGACAAAGTATGAAAAACAATGAATGTGCAAAAAAATCCACATGGAAAAATACCCACTGTTAAAGAGCAATGGGATGTTATTCCAGTTCTTGTGCTGGATTACAGCCTTGCCTCAGCACCTGTGGTTTGGGAGCTTCTCCATCACCACATATTCGCTTGTAGCCCACTTCCTGGCTTTAATGAGAGAAAAGGTGAGCATCACCCCTTGAGAAATATTTGTTTTATTGGCCTGGGATTGAGATGAAAGAGCCACAAGAGAAGTGAAGATGTTGTGCTTGCATCCCCTTCCCCCATAGTAGATATAATTTCAGCACCATTGAGCCCAGAGGAGCCAATGACTCCTGCACACATCTTGATATATCCTGACCACTGCCTTCATGGTACTGGGGATTTTTTTGCTTCTCTTGGTTTTCCGTAATGTGGTACACAGCTCCTGCACTGGGGACAGCCAGTTTGGCAGGAGTGCTGCGACGTTTCCACAGTCTCTGATGCACTGATTTCTCTGAAAAGCAGATGTGTGATTAGGTGGGTTTATACAGCCTTCAGTCTTGCTTGTAGTAGTAGTTTCCTTGGTTGTAAATCCTTGAGTAGTTGATAAGTGTATATGGTGCATCCTTTTCCTAATGATGTATTTCCCTACACCCTCATAAACTGTGTATTTGTGTTTTCCTCAAATGATAAATCCATATAAATTGGTCAAGCCCTAAATATTATTGTCAACATTTTATTCATTGGCATATTTCTGGAATGATCATAAATCCCAGTCCTCCAAGCTATTATCACATTTCCAAACATGTGCATGTGGGGACACCCACACACTCACCCATGTTCACCCTTCAGGCTTCTGTAAATCATTGGTTTGAGGCTTGAAACAAGAGCAGACACTCACTACTTTTTCTGTGGTCTTTCCAGGCCTGCTCCAGAGGAACAGTTATAAACATATGAAAGTATCTAAGAACAAAACCATGTTGGGGCTGATCCCATAGGGCTTACTTAGGTGAAACCAAATTCTCACCTGTAGTCAGAGGGATTTCTGAGTAATAAATTAATAGGTGTCTAATGCAGGACCTCCTCAAAGAGTGAGTGGAGCTCTTCATACTGCCCAACAGCATCCACAGCCTTTCTTGAATGTGATAGCAATGTTGGGACATGAGTTATTCCAGGAGGGTTGAGGTTTTGTTCCATTTGTCAAGCAGTAAATCTGTCTTAGTAGGAAGTACTAATAAGTCATCTGTCACTTGTCTTCAGCAGTTCTGGGGCAGGGTAGGTGGTAGCTAATGGGGTGGCTGGGACATGAGCTGTCTCTGAGAACCCTGTATGGGATGTCAGGCTTAGTTCTACCTCTTGGAAGAAGTTGCTGATTAGAAGTTTGATCCTGATTTTCTTAGAAGCCTTCTTGGGGTTATACAAGAGCAACCAACTCTGGTATTGGGGAAAACTGTTAGTGCTGGTACATAACTGAGCACTGAGAGTTTATGAAATCACTATATACCTGTTTAACAAAGAACTGTGAAATTGAACAAATAATACAGAAACACCTGATGATCTGAACATGGAGTCCCATTTTGGGAGAGAAACAGTGGAAGACATTTCCTAGAAACTGAGTCCAAACAGAGCAGAGACCTGTTTGCCAGCTCTTAGCAAAGAACAACAAAATTCGCTTTCTAAATGCAGATGCTGGAGTATTTTTTTCCCCTCTGGAATCCCTCTGGAATTCCTTGCCAGTTTCTGGAGTAGCAGAGAAGAGGGATTCCCTTGATGTGCTCCATTAATGAAATACTTCATACAAAAGAATATTCATCTTCAGTGTGCTCTCCTTTTGCACTCCTGCAGCATCAAGTGGCACATAATATTTAACTATATTTTTAATGGTTTTAATAGCTAAGGTGTGTGACTCCAGTGTGTGTTTTACAGCTGTAAAGTACTAGAAACTTTCACCCCTGGGACAGACTAGACACATTAAGGATTCCTACCTAGAGCCATAAGCAAAAATTATTTCAAGATCTTTGGATTTCCTACCTTTCTAAGATTGTATGTAGCACTTCTGAAGGCAATGAGGTTTGAGATAAAAGGAATTCAGATGTAATGTTAAAGCAGTGGCTCAAAGACACTCCTGTATTTTACAAAAATTTTATTCTCCTTGCTTTCTTGCTTCTTTTGATTGTTTGGTATTTTATTAGAGAATATCTCTCAATTTTATTTTTCTTTCTTTTTCTTTTTGTCTTCTTTTTTCCTTCTTTCCTTCTTCTCCTCCTTCTTTCTCAGCTTCTCTTCTTTATTTACTTTTCCCTCCTCTTTTTCCCTTTTTACTTTTCTGACATTTGTTGTAGTTATTCATAGTGATTAAGAAGGCATCGTCCCTGTATGCTCACAGTCATTCTTAGGCTGCTTGCTATAATAAGGCTTACTTCTGCTACACAGCTGCTATACTTGTAGCTTCCAGCTCAAAGGTATTTATCAATCTGTCACAATTATTCCACTTCCAGACTTGGCATTGAAATAGATTATTTACCCTTTGTATGAAAGACTGTACCTAGGTAAAAGAAATGAGCCTAATAGAAAGATTAACATTAATCTCTGTGTTTCTCCCTCTCCAAAGGGAGACAGATTCCTCAGCTCCTTTCAAACCAGTCCTCTAAGGGGAGTTCCTAGAAAGGCTATGGAGAAATAACTTTGTTCATATCCCTCTCTAAAAGGAAGGGTATGTCCTCTAAAGATCACTGGATCATTGATCTCTGTGATATAGACCAACTTTTCCCTTCTCTCCACTGAAAGTAAAACATGTACACGCTTGGGTAAGGTCTATCTGAGAGGATCCATCTGTCCTCCCACTGGTTTTGCTGCCAGCACATTGCAGGTTCAGTGGTGGCATTTAAGAGCAATGTGTGTATCCACTGAGGGTCAAGGGAAAAACTAAATTAGAAGGAGATAGGGACTTCCAGGGACTGAGCTGAGGAGGAATGTGCTCTGAGCAAGCCTTGGTTTCTGTTAGTCACTTGGAAGGAAGCACAGCAGACGGGGATAGCTGGAGGAGGAGGAGGGCTCGTGTTTTGCCAACTGAACTTGCTGTACCTATTTCTCACAATCCCTCTGTTGCTGTAAATCCCTCTCTGGAGTGGCTCTTCCACCAAGAATTAAACATGGCTTCCCTCCATGCCTCACGGGCCCAGGGCTGACATGTTAAGGAGCTGCAATGTATGTTTAAAAAACCCCAACACTTGGAACGGAACGCAGGTGTGTGTGGCCACAGTTCTCTGTTTTAAAAGACTCATTCCTTTGCTACTACATAAATAAGACTCTGGCAAGCTTTAACAAACACTGCACACTACTTTTTGTCCCCATAAATTGTATGGGTGTGGCAGAGGCCATTCTCTACATCCCCATGGTGACACATGGTTCAGCTGTGATGCATTTCATCATGTAGACCTTCACTCGTGTTTGCTTACTTTCAAAGCCTTGTGATGCAGCATTCCTTTAAGAGCAACAGCAGATATTTTGCCCCTCTTTTCTGGGTATCCAGGAAGCCCAGGAGATGTAGAGCTGAGCTGCAACTGAAGTGAGGAGGAGCCTTCAGGGGCCAGCTTGGATATCTACAGAAACCAAGGTGGGATAAGAAAGAAGTATCAGTGTTGCAGGCCTGTGCAATGTGAAGCAGGGGAAATATGTTTGGTCCGTTAAGCTGTCTGTAAAAGGAAGCTTTTTCCAGAAATAATGTGTACTGGTGGTATCATGGCTCAGTACCTAGCACTGAAATGCAGGGAGCTAGACCCATGCTCAAAGGCAGTGCAATCAGCAGCCCCTATTCAGTACCTGATATCTTCTGAGCTGTAAAAGGAAACTATAAAAAAATTCACCCTGTGACTGGTGGTAACAGTGCAGAAATGTCCAGGCTTTCCAAATTCTCAAGCTGGATTTTTCCATGTTCTGTTAGCAAGCAGACAGGGACATCCCAACAGCATGATGTCATGCAAACGACTTTGTCTTTCATGGAGCAATTGGCTGTGAAATGTCCTCAAGTAAGGGCCAGGTCCTCCTACACTCTCAACACATGCAAGCAACAGAGAGTGAGGCAGCCACAAAGAACTGGCTGCAGAGCATGATTCAGGCTGCCAAATCCTGGAGCAAATCAGAGCGAGAAGGATGCTGAGTGAAATGATGCTGCTGGCAGAAACACCCTCCTGTCAGCATAAAAAGAGTTTATCTTCTCTGCATGGCTCCTGGTCTTGACAAGAACCCAAACACCCTCCTGCCTCTCCATGGGTTGGGTTAGCACCAGAGATCCTGCAGAGTGCTCTGCCAGGTGTTCATGGGCTTTTGGTAATGAGCCTTTGGATAACATTGAATCTTCTTCCTCAGAGACTCTAACCCAGAGAATGAAACCACCATTGTACATTATCCCTTCTGAGAAAGGGCTGACTTCACAGATACAACAACTATGAGCCAGCGTTGGTCCTGCATTTCCATTGCAGCCAGAAATGTGTGCTCAAGATGTAGATAAAAGCCAAATGGCCAAGCCATTCTGCCAGGACTTCCTTACTATGTTGACAAACGTACTGCTGAACCTATGTAAGGATTCTGATGCCAGTAACCTTAACATGTAATGCTAAATTTATTCAGCTTTATAGTGTTTTAGTATCAAGACAACAGATGTGCATATATGAGATTAATGTGTCTGGTGATGTCACATGTTTAGATGTGTGATTACAACTCAGCTCCACAATCTCCTGTCAGAAGAAACAATTCCCATGCTGTACAATTCACATTTTGGTTTTCATTTCAAAGGATTAGGGAACCTGTCCTCTCTTCAATGGAAACTGCTCACTGTGCTCCTGAGGGCTCTGCACATCTTCCCAGGCTTCTGTGTGGGTCAGGATTTACACAACAGTTTGTGAGCCCCAAACCCTGCCAGTCTCTCAGAAGCAAATAATGTTGTTATGTTTTTACTGTTTATAATACCTGCAAATTATCCCAACTTCTGTGATATCCCTCCTGTGTCTGCAGGGATGCCTTCTCCTCATGGGTGAGCAAGACAGTGCAGTGGGTTGCCTCTCTGACTGTGTGGGAGCAGCTGTGTTGGGCATGCGTGGGTGCTGGGCTGAAAGTGAGAACACCAGAAGCTTGGCACTTTGTTTAGCATGCTATGAGGTGCTGGTGAGAGGGTTTCCATAAAGATATCTTGCAAAGGTCCCATGGCCTCTTTGGGATCTTACCTGGTTCCTATAGGCAGGTTTACTGGAGAGTGATTCTGCAGCCCCCCCATGTGCATGTAAGGTACATGGACCTGGTGGTTCCCACCTCAGCAAAGCTCCTTCTGTTCCCAGTAGGCTCCTAAACTGACGTGCAGCTTCCAGTGAAGATGACAGTGTCAGTTCCTGACAACATTAAAATAGTAATCTCTCCTCCATCCCACCTTTCTGAGGGAGGAAGGGGAGATATTTTTAAGAATAGCCCTTTCCAATGGTTTTCAAGGATGTCAGTTCAATGACTTGATTTGCTCTCCTGCTTTGTTTGTGTAGAATGTTGTTTGTTTTTTGTTTAAAAAAAACAACAAAACCCCACAATTATGTCAAAACTAGAAGCAAAATATCAAATGTAGAGGCAAGCTGGGTCGTGCCCAGTTCCACTACAAAGAACAAGAATATGTTTGGCTCTTAGATCACAATTGTTAGAGATGAGTCTTGTGTCTGCTGTTACCTCTATAGGCTCTTCTCTCTAGACTGGCATTCCTTTGATGGCTTATATTTGAAGTGTCCAGTGCTTTATCTTCTAGTGTTTTCAATTGATTTTGCTCTCTTATTGTAATCCTTTTATTTATTTATTTATTTAGGTCTTTCTCTCTGTTTGTGTCCCTTACTGATCTAAAGGGTTTTCAGCACCTCTGGGTGTCAGGGCAAAATGGGCTATTTTTGTGCACTGAACATTTGCAAAATGGGAATTCAGATGCACCGAATAATCCCTTGGATGAAGCACAGTAGCTCCAGATTTCTTAGAAACAAGGATGTTGTGTCAGTTCACACACTTCAGAATTAAAGCTGGAGCTGGCTTTCCCAGAGGAATGTAGCAGTGTTCAGATCTGGGATTATCTCTACATCAGCTGTATAAAAATAAGCAAGCAGGCAAATAACACCCCTGTGAGTTTAATTTTGAATTCTTAAGTAGTAGGAATGAAGAATATGGAAGTCTATCTCTCTGTCTGCCATCGTTGCTTTTCATTACCCTATTTTTGAATCAGAGAGTCTGACTTGCAGCCTAAAATATGAAATAAAGAACAGACTTGAGAATGAGATAAGGAACTCGGCCTTCTCACAAGCATCTTTTCTGTCTATGCTGCTGGTTTGCTTCCAGATATAGTTTGGCTCTACCTCAGGCTCAAAGGGTGGGTCCTCACACAACTTTGAATTCTGGCAGTGTACGTGTTTACATTTAGCCTATCTGTCTAGATGCTTTTTATATCTGGAAGAGTAAAACAGGCTTCTCTGGGGTGTGATTTGTCCTGCTGTGAGGTAGACTTGGTGTTCTGGAGATGTGTCATACCTTGGGATGCATTGCTGGCAGTAAAAGGTGAGCTATCCAGCTCAGATGTGCTGCTCATCTCTACTCTGGGTGTCCAGAGTTGGTTCCCAATCCATACATGAGGACCTAACACTCAGGAGATATGAGAGCTGGGTGTGTGGACTGACTTGTATTTCCTCCATCTGTGTGGGCTGGTGTGAAAGAGCACTTGATCTCTGCTTGTCAACACAGTAGCGCAGTGAGAAGAAGAAGGCTCTGCACTGCTAAAAAGCCCCAGAGCTGATATCTGGGACCCAGAGGGCATTTGTGTGCAGGTGAAGAGAATGGCAGGTCCATCTGAGCTGGGGAAGGGTCTCTTACCCACACTTACCAGCAATGTAGCTGACACCAAGGCAAGGAACAAGCTGGAGTGCAGATTGCTGAACTAGAGTAAACAGTGATAAGCAATGAAATCCAAGGACTACTCCAGGCTATACTCCTGGCAGTGACCAAGCCAGAGAGACTGAAGCTTTTTGGAGTGAGATGGGGTGGAGGGTTCTGCAGAGGCTGCCTGCTGGGAGGTGTTGCACGTATCCCTGTGTCTGCACTGCCAAGGGACCGGGTGCTGTGTGAAGAAGCTCTGAGGGAGGGAGGTGGCATCTGCCTGCTAAAACTTGCCACCTCCCTTGGAAATACAACAAAGTGACAAAGAGGTGTCAGTAAATTAAGAAACTGTCAAAAGAAGGCAAACCTCTTCACTTTTCTCTCCAGGTCGCTATCCACAGCAAAACAAAGGCACCTACATCCCAATCCCACTAAGTAATGTACTGAAACCTGGCAAGTGGGGAGCCAAGATTACCCGCAAGGAGAACAACTCTGTTCGTCTGTCCATCATGCCCTCTGCCACCTGCATCGTTGGGAAATTTCGTCTGTATGTTGCTGTCTGGACTCCCTTTGGCATCCTCCGGACACCAAGAAATTCAGCGCTTGACACTTACATCCTCTTCAATCCCTGGTGCCAGGGTAAGTACCTTATCAAAGGTTCCCACTTTCTTCTGCCACATGCACCAGGTGGTCAAGCAAGGGAAGCTTGGTAGCAAGGAGGTTGGAGACATGCCATTTTGGGTCTAGGAATTTTATGGAAACTCTAAGAGACAAGTTCTTCAGGCTGGGGAACGGCCCAATGTGAGTGGGGCTCCATGCTGCAGACCTGTGCCTGTGCTGTAGCTACACTGCAGTTTCATGAGGCCAGCCCTGTGTTTACCAGCTAGGACAATGCAATGATGCTCCATTTTTCATAATAAATATACCCTAAGTCTTTGCTCTGTCTTTGGTAGGCAGCAGCATGAGCCTCCTGCCTGCCTCTGTGTGCCTTAAACTAACAAGAGTCAACACAGGCATGTTTTTTTCTAGGATTTGGTGGGGGATGGGATGTGGCAGTACCTCATACTCTGTTGAGTTACATTGCTGATTTCCACATTTAGGACTGAACATCTGCAGCTCAAAGCCTGCAGGAATTCAATGGGAGCTGCTGCTCTTGCACAGGGTGGATGGAGTCAACCTGCTGTTGGCATCACTGCTGGTGCCTTCCCCCTGCTATGTGACATTTGCCCTTGTAACTTCCCCCTTAGTGGTGACTAATTACCAGCAACCCTGTCCTCTGTGAGGAACAGAACATTTTGCAAACGAGTCTTTTTTTATAATCCGGTGGGTTGAAGAGCAATTTATTTTTTTTAAATCTCCCTGGATCCTGGGTAAAAGCAGCCCTTATGCTGACAGAATTGTGTTTTACCAAATGAACTCTAAGGAGTTCATTTGTGGCTCTAAGGAGAGGACAGGAGGACTGGAGAGGTTTGGTTCAGCCTTCTGTCAGGCTGTAGCACTGGGTGTCAGCTTCCCACACTTGTAAGGCTACAAGTCATACTTATCACTATATATTTAGGTTTCCAGCTAACTTTAATATTCTTCCACCGCCTTTCCTTCATCTTTCAATTTTTTTTTAACCAATGTATATGTCTCAAATAATCCTGTACAACACAAGGGCCATCCTAACGAGTGACGAGTAAGTTTAGCATTATTAATGGAGTCCATTATTCAGCTGCACTCCTGTCAGTACATCAAATGATTTGTGCTGAATTCATTACTTGCCCCTGGTCCAAGGGAATATAAACAATGATTAGCTTATGCATTATTTAGGAAGATATATGTTAATGCTGAGTAAAGCAGAGTGAGGGGGAGAGATGGGCAGGGTCCAAGGCCCTGCAACACCATGAGACTTCTGAATGCAGCATGGGGGTAGGTACCTTGGAGCAGCATGCTAAGGCTTTAGTCTGAGAGAGAAAGGAGACTGTGTAAAAGAAAGAGAGGAATCATTGCTAAAGATATAACCCACTGGTGACTGGCCAAAACTGCTCAAGAAATCATCCTCAGCCTGTCACAGCTCCAGCTAGGGAGGTGTGGTTCTCCACCCCAAGAAGAGCATCCCTTTGTTTTAGTCCTAGGTATTTAACTGCCAGTTTGTTAGCCAGCATGACGACTCTACAGTGTCTCATCCCCTCTTTGAAAAGGTATAGCCCCCCAGAAAAGCTTCTTAAATTGCTTCAGATTGCCTCATACAACCACTGAATACTGCTTGAAGCTCTAATGTGCAGGAAAAATTTGATGTGAAGGGGTTGGCTGCCCTCCTTGTCCTGTGACTGGGACCATACAGGCTGGCTCAAGCTTCTAGTCAGGGAGTGGGAAAGGGAAAATCAATACCTTCTTGCATTAGAATGGTCTGGGTTGGAAGAGACCTTAAAGATCACCAAGTTCCAATTCCACTGCACGGGCAGGGACACTTTCCACTAGACCAGGTTGCTCAAGGTCCTATTCAACCTTGCCTTGAACACTTCCAGGGACGGGGCAGTCAAAACTTCCTTGGACAACCTGTGCCAATGTTTCACCACCCTCAAATTAAAGAATTTCTTCCTAATGTCTAACCTGAATTTCCCCTCTTCAAGTTTGAAACCACTTCCCCTTGTCCACTCTGTTACACTCTGTTACTCTGTCCCCTTGTCCCTTGTTACAGCTGTGTAAAAAGCCCTACCACAGCTTTCTTGTAGGTCAACTTCAGATTTTGGAGGGTTGCTATAAGGTCTCCTTGGAGCTTCCTTTTCTCCAAGCTGAAAACCCCAATTTCCTTAGCCTTTCTTCATAGATGAGGTGCTCCAGCCCTCTGATCATTTTAGTGGCTCTCCTCTGGACACATTCCAAGAGCTCTATCTCCTTCTTATGCTGAGGACTCCAGAACTGGACACAGTACTCCTGGTAGGGTCTCACAAGAGCAAAGTAGAAGAGAGATGCACAAGAGCATCTCCTTCCTCACCAGCCCTGCGTGCTGACTGATCACATCTGTTCATCCTCATTGCTCTTCTGTGCCCTCCCTCCCTCACACCTGAGCTGAATGGGACCAAATGCCAGCAAGGTTAAAGCTACATCATGGAAGTAAACCTGGAGGGAGCAAGTCAGTCATAAGTTGCCTCCAGCAACAGCCATCACCAAGGCCAACAGGAAAGTTCTGCCTCAGGAAAGCAAAAGAGAGTGTCTGGGCAGCAAGGATGCGCTGTGTGCCCCCAGGCCCAGGGGAGGCAACCCAGGGTCACCCCTGGAGGACATTTTTATCTCCACATGATGTGTTCAGGTATGACTCAATGTCTTCAGACTTTGTCCCTCACTGTCTGTTGTAGTTTTAGTTTTCTGTATGCTTCATTTGGATTTGGATTCAGTCTCATTTCTTGCCCCCACTTTTAATCCTAGGTAGTTTGGGTTAGTTTGCCTTTTCCCCCTTCCCTTATTTTAGAGAACCAGGGACTATTTCTCCAGGCTTTATCCTCTGACTGGAGAAAAATTGCTCAGTGGAATGACAAAAGGGTATAAAAACTCAGGCAGTTAAATTGCAGAGAAAACAATAGTTTGAAAATCTCCTAGACTTGTTTGCTGGGTTAATAACTAAGCAGAAAAGTCTGAGTGAAAAGCCTCATTAAAAAGAGAGAAGGCTGATGCCAGGAATGAATGGGGATTGTTAGAGCAGGGAGCAGAGTATGGGCTCTGTCAGTGTCTAGCACAGCTTTCCAACTCATCATTTTTGAGAAACATCAATGTGTCAGTATGAGCTTGTCTTTAAGACAGAGGCATTTGTGCCCTTTCTTATTACCTCTTTTCTGACTGTAGTTCATTTTTGACAGATCTTCCCAGTCAGGGTTGTAGGGTTTTTTTCTGCTGTTTCAGAACAAGTTTGAATACTTCACCAGTCAAGCTACAAAGTAGTTTGCTTCCTAAATCATCAGATGCTTTTATATATATTCTAAGCCCCAGACCAACACTTAAGGCTTATCACAGAGAATATTTTAAGGATGCAGGTGCAGGGCCTGATCCTGCCAAATGATGTACACCAGCCCCAAGCATCTGGAAATTCAGCAGGCTACTAGATTGAGATTTCAGATAAGCAGGCGGCATTTGCATTACTTAATAAGCAAGATAGAGCCTGCTTTTTAAGTAATAATAAGGAATGGCAGCACCCATTCTTCATCCAGCTAACATAGTTGGGGAAAACAGATGTGCTTTGGACCTTTTTCAGTTCTGAAACAGAAGATAGAAATGGCAAGTCGAGTTAAAATAACTTCTTGAAATTTAACTTAACTATTAGCAGTATCAGACTACATGAAAGCAAGGAAAGGCTCCTCTGATCTGAATATTGTGAGCTCTTTCCTAGGAGGTATGGAGTCCCAGCAACCTTCTGCTGAGGAACGTTCAATCCATATCAGGGTAAAGACTTTGTATTGACTTGTGTGGCTCTCCCACAGGTGGAGATGCAGGGTATATCTGAGTAAGTGGCAGACTCTGTGGGATGAGGTATGCTTTTCATTCAACCAAGTCTCCTGCAAAGTGTATTTATTTATGCAATTTATATACTGCAGCTTGATTGAGACAGTTGCACGTTTCTTCTGTTTACATGTCCTAATACAGTTTGAGGATTAGGAACATGTGGTTAACTTTGAACTCCTCTCACACTCTACCAGTCATCCCAATCTGCCCCAATAAGATTTTCCTGTGTTTATAGCTCAATCTTAAATTTGATCTCTTGCATCCTAACTGCTATGTGAGCAAAACTTACACAGAGCTTCACCCTTCTGCTACATCAGTGTAGGCAAGCAATAGCAGTCCCAAGGCAGCATGCTGATCTTGGCCCTGGGTGGAGGGGGTTTTGTAGGTAACTAGATCTTGAAACTTCGTGTTTGCCACGGCACTGTCCTGTTTCAGCAAGAGCCCCGGGAGTTTTGTGGTTCCAGTGAGACCCAGCCTTGCATTCCTGGTTTCCTCCAGGAGCTCACTGAGAGGAGGCTGGGTGCTCAGAACAAGCCAGACAACTCCACCCTCAGTAGTCTGCTGGTGCTGGTCTGTTCAGCAGTCACTTTGGGCATGAAGAAAGAGGATTTCCAGCTCCAGGTGGTTGCTCTGCTGGGAATGGGGTTTCCCACACTGGGTAGGGTCCCTTCATGCTCTCTCACCTTCCCAAACTGGAAGAGCTGCTCTCCTCTGCACTCCTCATCTCTTTCACAAGGAGCCTGTGTTCAGTGGGATTCCTCGCCTGCAGTACTGCCTCCACATGAAGTGTTTTTTCACCTTATCCATCTTCAAACAGAGAAGCACAGAGGCTAATTTGCTTCTTTGTAGCATTTCAACAGTCTTAGTAATTTCCCAGGATAAAAGAAGCGAGTGAAAAAAAGGCCCTAAACTGCAAGAGAAACAGAACAAACAAACCCAGCGCATTTCCATGGAATTCTCTGTTAGTCAAATGTGAGCCTCCACTTGCACGAAGTAATTAGGAGTTGTACTATGTAGAGCATGCTTAGCATCAAAGTAGCCACAAATGCCTCGTATTTTCTTCTAAACAGCCTCAAGGGCGGTGAAAGCTGTCAAAAATCAAAGCAGCTGCCTTCTCTGTGGAGCACAGAACCCTTTTTACTTTATCAAAACCCACAAATATTTTAAAATAATTGACAGAGAAGTTAATCATTTTTCATCTGATTTAGCAAAAATCATGCAGTCTTGAAATAATATAAGCATGTTGATTGATACCAGCCAGATCAATATTGATATTTTTAATCCCTGAAAGAAAACAACAGCTGTCAGGAAGCCATACTCACATACTCCACTGAATGCATAACTGTACAGAAGAAGGTGTGAGTTCTCCTGCTTTAAACATATACTTCTGCTTTTCTCTGTACCATTTGTGTGGATATGAATTAATAAAATCCAAAACTCAGTGAGAGAATGCGTATATTTCTGTAATTAGCAAATCAGGCATATCCAGCCTAATGAAATGGAGCCTAGGTGATCTGTAACATCTACTTTTTTAGTGTCATGTTATGCAGAACTTGTTAAGAGCTGAAGGGTGGACCTCAAAAAAGGTAATCTAATATACAGTTTCATAAGTATGAGAGTTCCTGCTGGCATAAATGACTGCAGTTTTTTGTTTCACTCTCAAATTTTAACATTCTCTTTCACCTGGTAGCCTCTGAATACAATGAACCTGAAATCTTCCACTTGATTCCTGGGTGCAGCTTGACTATGTCATGGGTAGTGAGAAACCTATAAAGCAATTTCTTGGTGGCTCAGCCCTTAGAAGCTGGGCAAGTGCCACCACCCTACCAAATGCCAGAGCAGCTCTCAGAACTGCCTGCCTTACAGAAAACCCAACGAGACCTCTCCCTTCTCCATTTGCTCAGATTTGGATGTTGTCTGCAGAGCCTATACTGCAACTCTGTCAAAAGCATAATGGCAAAAGCTGATCTCTTCAAATGCAATACATTCTTCTTACATCTAACATGTACTCCCTTATCATTCCTTGCACACCAGTGGGGAGGTTGTTATGTTACGTATCTATGAATAACCTCTCTGTAATAGACATATAACTATATTTAGAGAAAACACAACTTCCATTAGGGTCAGGTGTGCAGACTGGCAAACCCCTAGCTGAAGCCAGTGTGAGTTTTGCCATTGATTTTTTTCACAGGGCTCAGACTTTAACTTATTTTCAGACAAACTGCAGTTTTATGGGCAAATGAAGAAGCTTTTGAGGATGAGGTTTAAAAGGAATTACAATTCTGATTTACATTTAAAAAAAAAAATACTACAAATCAATAGGCTTTTAAAAGTTAAATGATCCTCCAGTAATTTGTAGTGGGATGCTGAAGAAATTCGCTATGGCAGAAGTGAGCAGTACTTTTGTACTTGTCCATATCAAACTATCAGAGTTCACTGCTTCCCTTTAATTTGCTCTCTGGTAGCACATGAATGATTTCCTTAAATTAATTAACTCCTGTGCTATTAATTGTCGAGCTGCATCTCTTAGTCTCACAATGCCAGCATTGGAACAGGAAATAAGTCCTCAATTATTCTAGTGTCACAGAATCATCACCTGCTTCATACTTACCTTTGGATGTCTGAATGGCTTTATGTCATTTAAGGTTATACCCTATTTATAATGGGGTATTTACATATGTGAATCATGTTTGCAGGGTGAGGGTCTGTGCGTATGCTCTTGATTCTTGATATAAGACTGATCTAGGATGTACCCTTTGTATCCATTTTGACAAATAATTGTTCCAGTTATTTCCAGTTTTCACTTGGACACTTGAATTTCTCCTCATATTAGCTGGTCAGTCAAGCTGCATGGGGGAGGGATGCTCCACTCAATAACACACACAGAAAAAGCAATCAAGCCCCTCAGTTAATACACTATAAAAGTGGTACTCCTTTTTTTTTTTTTTTTTTTTTTAATGCACTACAGATTTGTCTTTAGATCTCTTGACTTGAGCTGTTTTCCATTAACATTAATAGGTTTGAAATTGTTCTTTGATCTGTTTGTACAGATGCAGAATTGCATCATGGTGCTCCAACTTTTAAATTAGTGGTACACAGTAATAATACAATTCTTGATAAGATGTGACATTTTAATCATACTTTACAGATCCTGGGAAAACAGGCAGCAGTTGTCAGCATTTTTGCATCTTGCATGTCTTTAAGTTGTGTATCATATTCCTAACGAGGGTCACTACCTTCTTATACTTGTACTCTGTTGAAGCAAGTAATGTTTTCTTTGATGGAAGAGGGGTACTCTTCATCAAAAATACCTATATTATATGCTAAGATTTTGAATCTATCCTGTAGAAAAACTAAGTGATTGTGTTAACATTTATTTTTTTGTAAACTGATGCAGAGGATGCCGTGTATCTGGATGATGAGAAGGAAAGGGAAGAATATGTCCTGAATGATGTTGGTATTGTTTTCCATGGAAACATCAACGACATAAAATTAAGAAGCTGGAGTTATGGTCAGGTGAGCTATTTAGACTTTCTCTGGCTGCTTTCAGTAGGACAGCAAGTGAGTTTAATTGACACCAGACTGTGGTTGAGACTATGGGCTGTGGAGTGCATTATTGGTCTCCCTGTCAGAAAGATAAGGGACATGATTTTAAAATTGTATGAAGTAGGTAATTGTCTAATCCAGAAAAGCAACGCTATAATAGCTAATATTTAAAGATCCTGTTTTAGGGGCATATTTCAGATATTAAGAGGCTGCTTGTTAAAGTTACAGCCATTAGCTGAAGTTCCCACAGTGCAGCAGTATTTCTGCTGCTGCGGTGTAGCTGCTTAAGGATCAAACGAGTTTCATGAAAGAGCTGAGATTTATTTTTTTCCATTTTTTCAGCAATGGGTTGTATTGCTCTTTGACTCTTAATTTTAGCAGCTTGGTGGAAATAATTCTGGTCTTCTTTGAGGTCAGCTTGTCACTGGATTTCACTGACAACCTGGGATTTAATCACAGAGTTTTAAGTTTCCTCAGCATGGTGACAAAAGGGGTGCACAGTGACCTCTCCCTTTGCTGCTTGGACTTGACAACATTATTCTTCAGTGGCCTCTTGCAGGCTGGGGGGAACACCCCCTGCCAGGCTGGTGTCTGGTACTAGTGTGCTTGCAATAACATCAGCCTTATTGCTTGCCTGTTTTACCTGCATCAATTTGTAAGCACTAACCAGCCTGACAATCTCTGTGGGATGAAAAAATTCAGTTGTGTGAGAATGGGAAAAAGGCATTAACAAGCAGAATCAAAATGAGCAGAACTAACCCAGCTGTCACTCAGAGGAGCTCCAGCAGAACATTACTGAACACAGTGAACTCTGCTTGTCTCACCTCCTGGATTTTTAGAACTGCACAATTAAAAATTAGTGAAGTGTTTCTTTAATGCTATGGTGACAGATCCATTCAGTTTTTGTGGCAGCACCCTGACGCAGCCTTACAAAAAGGGCCTTCTTGCATTGTTTTCTTTCCTTCAGCTAAAGACAATCTCAAAGCTTGAGTTGGATGCATTGGCAGTGTGCTTACCCCTGAGAGCTCTTTGAGCTCACATCTCTCTTGTTTCTTTATTTAAGGGCACAATTTCATCGTTTTTTACTGTGGCATCCCTGCCTTTAGGAGTTCCTCCCTCTGCACCATTCCTTTGGGTGTGTCAGTGCTGTTGTTTGCAGGCCCTGTCTGTCATCCTGACTGAGAGAAAAATAACTCTTGAATTAGGTGGTATGGGGAGAGCAATTCCATAAGCTGGTGGTGCCTCTGATACGAGAGGGGTGGAATTAGAGGCCAAATCTGGGTTTGCATTTAAGTTGACCAAAAATGCCCCCTCCTGGCCCGTCCTTCCCCTTGCAAGTGCTTGTGCAGTGATTCAGATTGAAGTGTTGATCAAGCTGAATAAGCATGTCTTTGATTATTTTCCACCTCCCCCCACCCCTCAGCTTATTTTTTTGGCTTGCTCTGTCCTTGCTCTGTAGATTTGGGATTCATTCTATGACAGATATAAGGGAGAGGGAGAGACAGGAATGAGTGGCTGGATGTAGATGGTGCTGCTTAATCCAGTTGCTGGATTTATGTCCTAAGATGCTAAATTTTATGGTGGCTTGGCCTGAGGTGCTTATATTCTGCAAATCTGGCACTTTCCTGACACAAACACCAGCCTCTCTTGAGAAACTGCATTATTTATTTGGTTGTGCTAGGAGGTAGTTCTGCCTGAGAGGTTAGGGTTGTTCCATAGCCCTTTGTCATGTGCTTCCATTCCTGTAGTGTCTGAAATCAGAGGACCTGATTTCCACACTGTGCTGTGGTACATCTTTTGCTGTCATTTGCCAGTGTGAAAACTGAGCATGGCAGATGCATCTAAGGGTGCCCAAGCCAAGAGTTGTAATGGAATCGATCATTTTGTGTGGGTGTAACAGGCATCTTAAACAGCAAAGCAATGGAGAAATATTCTCCTGGTTCCCTTCCTTTCAGTGAGATGGAGGATGTGATGTTCCTGATCTTACTCTGACAATTTCCAACCATTAAAAACATGCATCTCCTGCATTTCAGCAGTCCTGCATGTTAAAAATGAGAGCATTGCTGTGAGTAAAAGTAGTAGCAGCAAGGCCTGCATCACAGATATATCACACAAGTGTGTGTTTTCTATTTATGATATATAGCCCTGTCCAGCAGTGTAAGTAAAAAGCATAAAGCAACATAGAATCATAGAGGTGAAAGGTCATATACAAATGGTCACATGCAAAAATACAGATAAACTTATGCATGGTAATATTCTTAGGCTAAAATTTTGCTTTGAACAATGGCAGCTGGAAGCTTTAACTCAGGTTGTAAATTAAAAAGGAACATACAGTTCAAAACTGGGTTACAAGTAGGAGATGGTTTTCACAGCTGCTCTCTTTAATGAGCAGCATCAGCTAGAGAGGAGGAAAGGCAAGAAAAAAGGACTGAGGAAGAAAAAAACAAGAGAGCAGCTGAAACATGGCTCTAATGAATGAGGATGGAGGTATCCCTTGAAACATGACTGTGATTCCCTTCTTCTAAGAAAGCGTAAATAGCCAGTGACTCAGAAGAGCCCACAGGGGATTCAGGGTAAATTTGGCTTTGGAAGAAATTTAGGCAGACAGGAATTCTCTAGCTGAGAAATGTCAGAAGCTGGATGCTGTATTGATCATTTAAAGTTGGTTAGGGCTTTTTTGTAAGAAAAATACAATGAAACAGGTGGTCATAGAGTTCTTGTTGCCATCATGAGTTGCCTCATGCCCACACGCTGAGCTGTGTTATCTTTGCAGCACGTGCACGTGTTCAGATCAGAGTATAGGCAATGTTAGATCTCATCTGTCTGCAACAGACTGTGAGAAATGCAGCCCTAATTCAACCAGTGCCAAAGGTGACATAGCCCCTCTTACTTAAATTTAAGTAGAAGGTCATCTATTAGAAACAGGTTAGCATGAAAGGGGATACCCAGTGAAGGCCAGCCCAACTTTGCATCGCTGTAACAGAATGCATGTCTGCCTGCAGACAGAACCCCTGTGCCTGTATATTTTCTCACACCCTGTTTTCCATCTGCAGCCTTTCCCAGAAGGCTCTGACCAAGTTCCTGGATCATGAATTTGGTTTATTTCCATTTCAGGTTTTGCTGAGCAGGCAGTGCCTGCTCCTGGCCCAAGTTCACTCACCTGTCCTGGTTGCTCACCACTGCTCTGTTTCCTCTCACATTTCAGGGGTGTTCAGCATTACAAGTGCTGTGTTTCTATTACACTTCCCTCTAGACAGCATTTTCATGCCAAGAGTGAGAGCAGGAAACAGATTTAGTTTGATTTAATGTTTTAAAATCCCTGATGGTGAAGAAGGGCAAAACTGGCTTCAAAGATAAGGCTGTTCTGCATCTTTAAGTACTGCACTAGTGTAAGGCATCTAAACTTTATAGATGGCCCTGTATCTCTTCCCATGTTAATCCAGTTATTTCACAATCATTCATGTCATTTTGTAAATGCTAAGGTGGAAGGCAACAATTTGATACCAATTTCTTTCCTCTTTATTCTTTCTGTATATGTTGGCAAGACTGACAGTGTCTCATAAACTGTAGATGAGAAAGATTTAATTTTCAGAGTAAACTTCTTATTGATTTAACTCAGGTCTTATGCGCTGCTGATGACTACAAGTACAGAAAGCAGATTTTTATCCTGTTGAAAGAGATAAATCACTAAGCCAGACCAGAGGAAAAGTGAACCTGAAGCATGGAGGTCCCAGAGGTTAGATTATCTGTTGTAAAAATCCTCCTTAGTAAGGAAGGTCCCCACAGCCCAGTCATCCCCTCAAGGTTATTTACATCACATACCAGTGGAGTGGACTGGAGTATCTCTCATGCAATCATTCAGCCTCCCAGGGATGATGCAACATTAGGAGTAGATCTGTGGGAAACACCGATCTTTCTGTCCCTGTTTGCCCAAACACCACAAATTCTGTTTTGCTGAATATGTACAAGGTGTTACTGACTAGTGAACATCTTCTCCAAAGAAAGTAACTCAGTGCACATGTGGATGATGATGACAGAGGTGTGCTGCTGTGGAGGATGCTTGCTGAAAAGGTTTCATAGAGAGGTGGCATCCTGAGCAATGAGAGGCAGGCAGGCACAAAGCTAAGGAAAAGATGAAGTCAGGAAATGGTGAGGGATTGTGAAATGTGGTGGTACCTCTGCTCTCTTGGCTTGTGCCAGAGCTCGGCTGCTGCTTAGGATGTCACTCCTGTCCCTCCCATTTTCTCTTCTGCAACATAAGCAGCAGTCTTGACTCTTTGGAGCTTGATTTTCAGACCTCTTGCTTCACTCTTCTGCCTCTTTTGACTCTCCCCAGACTTCCAAAGCATCAGCTTGGCCTGGGCTCTTGCTCTCTTCTTCAGGAAGCAAAACACAGATCATCCTTATCTGCTAAAGACTCTTAAGCCAGGCTGTAGACAGCTGCAAAATAAATCCATCTCTTATAGCAGCATGAGAGCAAAAATCCTGTTAGCTTGAATGATCTTTAAGGATGCAAGTGTGGAGCGTAAGACCTAACAGGGCAAGGGGATAAGCTCCATGAAGTGTCTGTCAAAGCCTGGAATGTTAATATAGGACTGTGTATCCAGAAGATATTTGTATGATTAATGTGTGTTTCCCTGTCTCCTACTGTTTTCCAGGGACAGAGGTATTTTCCTTTGCTATGCAATTTCTCCTAAGGAAAATGAAATACATTGCAGGGCAAGTTCTGTGACAAATAGTTTCTGGTCTATTTAGGCACCTCTGCCCTCAATTCATTCTTGTGCTTGTTCATTCTGGATCAAAGGAACTGTACCTTTTCACTCTGTTTTTGAAGAAAACTCCTCTAGGTCACTTGGTATTTTTTGATGTCTAAGTTTTCTAGAGCAGGATTAATCTATATAATCAGCTTTTGAGTTGTCAATTTTAAACAGATTTTTAAAATTATTTTAAAAGGAAATTGTCTTCAAATTAACTCTGCCAAAGCACTTACTGCTTAACTTCCCACCATTGCTTTGACTGTGTCAGGGAAGTCTTGAAATTAACAGGTCTGGCATCTGTGAAGGACACCGAGTCCTTCATGAGCAGACTAGCTTCTTGTAGTTATTATAATATCTTCCTATTATATACTTGTTAGCACTTAAAATATTATGTCCTGTCAGAAAGGCAAAGTTGTAATTTCAACCTTCTGGAAATCAGACTGAGATTGAATTGAAATGGACACCCTTTTTTCCCTTACAGCCTCTCACTTTTTTTTTGTGATACATGGACAATTATGCTAGGAGAAAAATTGTATTTTTAAAAAGAGAACTTTGACCTGACCAGCTAATTTTGGAGCTAACAAGCTATTATAAAATAACAAAAAATAACTTTGCTTTTGCTTTCCAGAATAAACGTCACTCCGTTTTTCCTTTTTAAAATCTTCTTATTTTATTTTACCTAGTTTGAAGAAAACATCCTGGATGCTTGTCTGTTCCTTATGGACAAGGCAGAACTGGAGCTCTCTGGGCGTGGAAACCCAATTAAAATCTGCCGTGTTGCCTCTGCAGTGGTATGTAGTAGATGCCTAGTATGTGTCAGGAGTGACTGACAAATCAAAGCCCAGCTGATTCAACTGGTCCTCATGCCACATTGAGCTCACTCCAAAAGGTGCCAGGTGCCACATTGTCCATTCTGACCTCTGGGGTCTGCCTTTTTTTTTTTTTCTTCCCTGAGGGCAAAATACTTAGGTCAGCTCATCACCCTTTCCTAAGAATGGTACCTCAGTGGCAGAAGAGCCACTTTTAGACATGACAGCATTTCTTGTGACACTGTGCTCGCTTTCTGGTAGCTAGAGATAATTAAGAAAGCTACTTCTGTCGTGTGCAGTAAGACACTGTGATGGGTGGAATTTGGGATGGAGAACTGAGACTTTATGTGGACTCCAGCACAAACCTCATTGGGGTCTTAAGACACTGCAATGGTGGGTGTTACCATATCTGATTTTTAAGCCTCCAATGGCCTAGGCAGGCCAAGAACATCTATTTGTGCTATCTTGACGCAGAAAAAAACACTGTGAGAGCTGCCCTCTTAAACATGGGGTCCACAAAATTTACCCCACTTAGAATGGAAGTGCCTAAAATAACCAGAAGGGAAGAGTAAAAAGACTTTACGTCTCCACAAGTTCCATCTGCTATGTACCAGCAGTCATGTTGTGGCTGCAAGAGCAGCCCCATCCCTAATATTCAAGATGGAATATTCATCCAGGATGTGGAAGGCAGAGGCTGAATCCCTTCCTCTGCCTTACAGAGGTCTGAACTAATGCCTGCTTCTTCCTAGAATAATACTCTGGTCATGGAGCTAGCATAATTAGATATTCTCCCAAGTCAGCTACTAAAACAGACATGGAGATGGATAATCTTTTAACCCTCTTGTTACAGCATTTGCCCAGGCTTTAAGAGAATGAGATTTTTGCCTTAGATAGCATTGAAATGAGATCTCCAGTGCATCAGAGACACATGCTGAGTCTTGCATAGCACCATGTTAAAGAGAATAGCTTAATCAAGAAGTACTGAGAACATCCCCTCTTCTCTTTCTCTTTTAACCCTTTGGTAATTTCTTTCACCCCAGACACTAGAAATATGGCTTCAGACCTTCAGATAGAAGTAAGAATTGAATGTGATTCTCTCATCATTAGGCTAGTAGGTGTAAACGGACCCTTATGCAGGGACCATAGAAGCCTTCAGGGCAGAGTACACAAAGTTTATTAACTCAAAGATAGATTGAATATTACTTATGTTTTGAGCCATTCCGTCATTTCAGGAAGGTGAAGAAGCTCACCATTGTAAATACAGGAGTCATTGTAAATACAGTCAATACTAATACAGTAAATTAGACTTCAGGTCTAATCTGAAGGGTTAGGCCATAGCTACATGGAATTTTTTCCCATCTGAAATCTGGACCTCAATAAGAAGTGGCTGAGAGGTTTTAAAGTCCCACCCATGTTCATTCCTCTCGTTTTTGCTCAAGTTGAAATGCAGTGGAGCTGAACTTGCCTGAGAAGGTGCTGCCACGCTGGGATCCTTCTGAGGCATTCTGACATTTCAGAGCAGGCAGGCTGGCTCACATCTTCCTATGGTTATAGCCAGAGGAGAGCCTGAAGATCAAAACGATGCTCTTTCCTTGGCATATCTCTTTTCTTGGCATGTTTCCCACAAGAGTGAGATGGGCACAGCCCCTTAACCCTTTGGTTATGATTCTGAATACTTATCTTTATTCAGTCCCCGGGTTCACAGGAAGTCGATTTTCTAATTATAAAACAGTAGTTAATCCAGCCAAAAGCTTTTAAATGAGAATTGTGATTTATTTGGCTGGCATGTAGCTGTTCCACATTAGCATAATTAAAAGGCACAGAGCGAATGAGCTTTTTGCACAGCCCCAACCGGTTTGGTTCAAATTGCAGCCAGGAGATGTATTGCTCGTTAACGCCTATCAGTGTAGCCATTAGTCAGCAAAACCCCTTGCTTTGTATAATCTTACAGGAGGAAAACTTACACAGCAAATTCCTTCTTGTTTTCATGTGTGCTGGACCAAAGAAATTAGTTTCTACTCTAAAAATAACAGTGGACTCTTTCGCCTCTCAATCCACTGTAAATCAGAAGTGATTTCATTAAAATCTCTGGGCTGATACAGACAGAAAGACAGATGATGTTCCAAAAGAATCAAGATTAATATTTTTGAGGCTTGCTTGCCAGTGTATAACTTATCATGTTTATTAAAAAGACATAGCAGTAAGCATGTTTAAGGTTAATAAAACTTACTTAACTGGAACATGAATACTCAGTATGGTGATTTAATGTCACCATTATTTTTAAGTATCTGACTTTCATTCAAAATTTTTCAGTGATGGAGAATACATGGCCCTTAGCAAGATTGTTCTTTTCATCTTCTACCTTCATAATTAAACATTTCTGTCTTATTGCTAGCCTAAACCTGGCTATATTCAGTCTGTCGCATCCTATTTTTTTCTGCTGGCTTAAAGAGCTCTTTATTATTCAGACTCTGACATCCCTAATGCCTGTTTCTTTTGTCTTTAGATTAACTCCAGGGATGACAATGGTGTGATTGCTGGATCCTGGGACAATACATATGCTTATGGTGTTGCACCCTCAGCCTGGACAGGAAGTGTGGACATTCTCTTGGAGTATTACAGTTCTAAGCAACCCGTGAGATATGGCCAGTGCTGGGTCTTTGCTGGTGTCTTCAACACATGTAGGTACCAGTGAGGAAAGCTCCACCCTGCTATATAATTTTTGCATAACAGGCAGAGCTTTTCGGTTAAACTCGCTAAAATACCTCCTGGCTCTGGGATGTTCAGGAGTAAATAGTAGAGATACTTAAAAATACATGGCTAAAATAGATGTTCTCTAAATAAACTTCTGGCATTTCTTTCAGTTTGGCTGCTCTTCCACACAAATCTGTTGACTATTTATTTGTTCATTCAAATGTATTCAGTGACTCATAGAGGGTAAGTTTGGAAGAGAGAAAGTCTTTTGGCACAGTCCACATTTCTGCTAGGAAATCTAAGATGAACAGGGGCCTTCTTATCTGCATCTGCAACATGAAACTGTTACCCCAGGTGGTATATGTGGTGGTATCTTTGCTACCAAAAGGATAAATCTCACCTACCAAGGATTGCTTCTAGCAAGACTGACATGGCAGTACCTGTCTACTGAGCAGAGTTCACATTTTGGGGGGAGTTTGTGAGTGAGAGCAGTGACGAAAAGGCTGACATGGTTTAAGAACTGTCTTGCACTACAAGGTTAAAGTCAAAACACGATTGCCTGAACGAGAGTTCCAATTTTGCAGCAAATGGGGTGTTGCAGGTTGTAAAAACCAATAGGGAAATCACTGTTGGATTGGTCCCGTTTTTTTTACTGTCTTGTGCCTGCTAACAGCAACATTCGAGATGAACTCTACTAATATAGTGGAACACAGTGCAACATATTAGCAATCAAGAAAGACTCTGGGAGTGTAAAAAATGTGCATGATACAGATAATGAGGGCCAGACATTGAAAGTAATGCTTATATCAAGTGCCAAGGTAGAGGCAGTCAAGCTCTTGCTATGCTTATGGCACTGGCCAAACCTGAACAGAAACTAAAATAAATATGTTTCTTAAATCCAGATGATCTTCATTAGAAACATTTAGAACATAGACATTTAAGTATCAAACTAGATCAGCTTAGAATGAGGGGAACACCTTAAGTATTTCTGCAGGCTTGAAGCCTTCTTTTCATCAAGTGCTTTTTCAACCACAGCTGAAAGTCTAAGCTTTGGTCCTTGTATTTAAGATGTGAAAAGGAAATTACAGAAAAGCTCTTCATGAAATGTTTTCCTTTGTCATCTGTCTCAATGCTGTCACATGTTGCTGTCTCAAGGTATTGCTTTACACTTCTCTTTACTTTATCTGTCTATCAAAAATGTAGGATATTAATCACCCACATTCTGCAAGAAACATGGAAATTGAATAATTAATGACAAGTTACAAAACTGGTTCTTCACCCTCAGGCAGCGCTGGACATCTCTGCATTTTCACTTTCTTTCTTTCCCCCCTTTTTATGTGTGTATGTTTCATTTTTAAAATAATTTTCCTCCAATTTGGATGATTTCATTTCATAACCAATTCAGGGTAACTGGAGTAGTTCAAAAGCCATTCAAAACAGTAAGTATCTCATAAATAAAGTGTCTTCTGACCACCTAACCTTCTTCTGGTACACTTCTCTTACAGCTGTGGCAAGGGATGCAGTTTTAGATTTCTCTGCTTCTCTTCCATATGTTTGTGACGGTTCCTGTTTTGATTTGACATGCTGACAGGTGCTCTGTCCTTTGGCACATGAAATGCTTCATTTTATTCCTGGTGCAGTGGGATATTGAGTAATCATGCAGAAAGGACCTGAGAGACATCTAATCCCTTCAGTGCCTGAGGTCACTTGTTTTGTTCTTGGTGCTCCTTGGCCTCTGTACAACACAATGGTTCTGAAGAGGCTCCTGCAAATGGTTCCTATGTTTGAAATTCCTTCCAGTGGTTTCCTTCCACTTTGTTTTCCCTGCCAGGTGTCTCATCTGGACTTCTCTAGGTGACAGGCAGACACACAGCAGCTCACCCACCTTCCCCCTACGCTGGCCCTGAATCACCACTACGCAGAATTTTGCCTGCAGGCCACAGTGAAACTGGGGCAAGGCAGCAGAGGCTCAGAGCCTGCTGTGTTAAATGGAGAGGCATCTTTATCTGGGGCAAAACCTGACTCAGTTTGCTGACTAAGTTAGTCAAGTCAGAGACCTGGCACTTTGTCCTACTGCAAGGATTGCTGAAGTATAAAGCTTGCTAAGCATTACGAAAAAAAATGATGCCCTGTGGCTGGCCTGATACGTAGCCACGGACATGTCCCACTGCTGACCACTGCACAGAGAGGACAGCAAAGGTCCAAACAGCCTTGTGCAGCTAGAAGGGTTGTTTTGAGCTGATTTTGTGTCTTACTCAGCTGCCAATGTTTTACCATTGTGACCAGTCCAGCTTTCCAAGGTTACTCTGTCATACACTCTGGATAGTCATCCGTTAAAAATGCTAAAACATTCTGAAAAATGGTCATTAATCTTGAAATTGTCAGACAAATTATTTTCAATGAGCCCTGATGGCTCATGTGCTGGAAGCCTGGGAGGGTGCTTGAATTAAGTTTAATCAATAGGTACATCTGGTATTGGATGCATCCAGGTAATTTGTCATCCAGGAACTTGAAATGAATGTGCAGGGTTACACGTTATTGGAAGTCACAGTAGTGACACTAATGAATATACAAAACTCAGCAGTATCAGGATGGGCTGTTCAATGTTGCAGCATCAGAAATATTTTTAAATAGAATTTTCAGTACAAATGTTTTTACTTTTCAGAAAGAAATCCCTGTTTTCTGCAGAGCCTTGTTGGCTCTTGTATTGGATAGCAGGAATATGTTTTGGCCAAGAGACAAAATATCTCATCTGGAGAAGCTGAGGTGATGTGTCACTTTGCAGTCCCTCTCTCCCCATGGGAGCTCCATGTCTATTATCAGTCAGGTTGCACAGCAAACACAGAAGCCTAACGATGCACTACTGCAACTCAGTGTAGCCCTAATGTTTCCACATATCCCAAATTTACCACTTGCCAAATGGTAAGAAGAGGCATTAGTGCTACACTGCGATGGTCTGAGATTTAGGGGTACGGGCTTCATGTTTGGTTTGGGCTAGTTTGGGTTTTTTTTGATCCTCCTTTCAAGATCCTTTCAGGGATCATTGACTCCAAAATACTGTTACTTAACCATCCATACAAGTTATGTGATGCATTTTGTTCAGACTGTCTAAATGATATTTCACTTGCAAGCAACACAGCTATTCACCCTTGTTAGCAATAATTTCCTGCTTTATTCTTTGCGTTCTCCAGATCTCTTCTGATGGCAAATGTCAAACTGGAAACCCCCGAATCAATCAAAAGGAGACACTTTCTATTAATTTTCTTTTCAGCACAGTCTCATGTTTCTCCTGAATTACTGCTACTAGGAGATTTAATATATTTTGAATTTCTTGCTAGCTCAGACTCATTTTTCCCTATACCACATGTGGTCATGCAATAGATCCGTTACACCCAGATTTGCCCTGAAAAGCTGCAGTGTGGTCTCTATGCAAGATTATTCTGCAATTGTTGCTAATTGGCTGCTTAGGTTATAATGACTGTACCATCACATACCTTTAATGCTCATCATTTTGGGACCAAATGAAATATTTAACATATTCTATATAAAGGCAAATAGGAGGAATTACTTGGGTTGATTTGATGGAGTTTTTCAGTCTTATTCCAGCTACAAGTTTCTCACACCCCAACCTGTTATCCATGAGCAATATCTTCATATTTGTCCTTCTCATTACACTTCTTTCTTTGTCACAGTTCTGAGGTGCTTGGGGATACCTGCAAGACTTATTACCAACTATTCTTCTGCCCATGACAACAATGCCAATTTACAGTTAGACATATTTCTGGATGATGAAGGGAAAGTGGACACCAAACTTACAAAAGACTCTATCTGGTGAGTTCTGAGTTCTCCTGGCAAACGCCTTCAATGTGTCAACTATACAAGTAGTAAAAAAATGTGACAACAATGCCTGTAGTTTATTTATTTCTCTGTACATTAAAGAACACTGCTAGCTTATGTAAAACAGAATGAATGTATTGTTAGTAGGCTGACTAATATGAATTGCTTGCCATGTAGAGAGAAATACCCTAGGGTATCCCACTACTAATTTTACCATTTAGTATAGTGCACAATTAAGCAAGAGAGCTGGAATGGCTTTGTGCTCCTTAGGGCCAGGGCATTTCTAGAAATGGAAACTGGTAGGATGGGCATTTCCATCTGTCAGTGTGAAGCCAGGCTCAAAGAGATACCTCAACATCTATGGAAAAACGCCCTTTTTGTCCTGCTTCTGCCCAGTTCCCATGCTTATAGGCTGATTTTACATCATGTACATGCAGTTACTGTCACAAATAGGTGCTTTCAAAAATAAATCCAGTTTGGCTGAGAAAGAAACAAGCCAAAGTATCATGGAAGTTATTGATATACTATCACGAGATTTATAAAAACAAAAATCCCTAGGAACAATAAATGGAGTCTACTTTCTTTTGGACAAGACAGTGCTCTAACTTCCTCCTCAAACTCTTATTCTCTCCTGCCTGACAGCAGAAGTTTAGCATATCTTGATTATATGCTCTGTACAGTAGAAATTATGTGTGGATTATGGGGCCTCAAGCCATTCCTCCTCAGAGTGAAGCACTGAATGTGACCTCTGTCTATATTCCTATATTCAGGAGGTATTTGTTCTAATCAGTGTTAATATACCTGATTTGTGCCAATGATATATTCAATCATCAGCATAGGTGCTCATCAGCATGTTTCATTATCAACCTAATCTCTGGAAGTCTTTGTACTAAAACTGCAATAAACCCATTCTGTGGTGGAGGAAATTACTGAACCTGTTGTAACCTCTTTTATATGGTTTCCATAATCTGCTACCCCCAGGAGAGAATCTGAGGGAAACAATTACGTACGTTTACATCGGAAGCTTGTATCACAGCATCACAGAATAGTCTAGACTGGAAGGGACCCCAGAAAGTCAATCTAACCCCCTGCTCAAAGCAGGGCCAGCTAAAGCAGATTGTTCAGGGCTGTATCCAGTTAGGTTTTAAACGCTTGAAAGGGTGGACACTCCAGAACATGTCTGGGAAACCTGTGTTAGTGGTCAACCACTTTCACAGGAAAAAAGTCTTCAGACAGAAATTTCTGTGTTTCCATTTGTGCCCATTCCTTCTTGTCCTGTTACTGGGGGCCACTGAGAAGATCCTAGCATGGTCTTCTTCCCCCTCACTCTCTAATGAGGCATTTGTACATGTGAATTAGGTCCTATTGAGCCTTCCCATCCCTAGGCTGAACAGTCCCAAATGTCTCATCCTCTTCTCATGTGCAGTCTCTAATGTATTAGCCATTCCTTCCAGTTTTCTCTATCAGCAAACTTGTGGAGGGTGTAGTAGGTCTCATCACCCAGGTCATTAAATGAAGATGTTAAACAGTATTGGACTCAGCATCAAGCCCTGGGGTACACAACTCATGACTGGGCTCTAGCTGAAGCCTGTAACCTTTCCAGGGACCAGGGACGAGGCTGAAAAATCTGTAGTCCCCTGGGTACTCCTTTTCTTTCTTGAAGAAAGGAGTGGCACTTGCTTTCTTCCTGCCCTCAGGAACTTCCCCTGATCACCATGGCCTTTTGAAGATAGATTTGAGTGGTCTTACAATGACATTGCCTAGCTTCCTCAGAACTTTTAGGCACATCTCATCAGATCCATAGAACTTCTGTGTGTCCAGTTCATTTAATTAATCTCGAAATTGCTCCTCCTCTGTGGAAGATAAATTTTTGTTTCTCCAAATTTCCCCATCTGTCTCAGGGTGCTGAGGACAAATATTAGCAGTAAAAATGAAGGTAAAGAAGACATTGAATAGTTCTGCCTTCTCTTAGTCCTTTGCCACCACTGACCCTTCAGCAGCAGACCCACATTTTCCACAGTGTTCCTTTTGGTACTGATGTACTTGCCTTTCTTACAGCTCTTTATGTCTCATTACAGACTTCATTTGATCTGGGTTTTGGCTTTCTTAAACCTGTCTCTGCATGCTCAGACAGTGTCTCTCTATTCCTCTTGGTCACCCGTCCCTGCTTCCAACTCTTGTGCCATTTTTTTTTTTTTTAAGTTTGTGTTTAGTTGGGACCACCTTATTCACCATGCAGGCCTTGTGCTGCTTTTGGATGATTTCCTGCACATAGGGATGGAACATTCTTAAGCTTGGATAAGGAGACCTTTGAAAAACAACTAGCTCTCCTGGACCCATCTTCTATCTAGAACTGCCTTCCATGGTATTCTTCCAAGCAGGACCTTAAACAGGCCAGAGGCTGCTCTCCTTTCATCCAGGATTATGATCCTGCTATTTTACTTGTTCCCTCCTGTTAGGATCCTTGAGTTTTCCCAGTTTACTAAACTGCATCTGGTCTACGTGACAAGAGGGCCTCAGTACATATCATGGGCCTGGTCCTTCCATGGCTCACAGAGAAGTAAACAAACTTTTTTTCTGAAACTTCCTCTGCTTATAAATTATGTGAAACAAAACCCAATTACTTGCTGCCATATACACCCTGTAATGAGTCATTGCCACATTTCAGACTTTTCATGATTTCGGCTCTTCTCCCCTTCTCCTAACCCAGCCTGTGAAACAACTTTTACCCACTTTTGACATTTCTTTTTACTTCTTTTACTTCCCTACTTCTTTTCTAAGATGCTTCCCAAGACTTCTTAATTTAGTCCTGTTTTTTAGCTCTGTTTTGTTTTCCATTCTTTTGGGACAGAGCCAGATCATCCATAATCATCCTTGCTGAAATCCATATGCAACTTCACACTAGCATTTCATCCTCCATCTTAAGTTTTCTCTTTTTTTTTTTTTTTTTGCTTGATTACTTTCTGAACTGCCTTATTCATCCTTTTATCCTCTTGGTGTATTTATTAGTACATGGTGCACATAACCCTTTGGGCATGACTTAATATATTACACACCTCTTTCATTTCTCCTCTGTGTCCTTTCTTTTTATTACTCTGTAACACTCTGTGGTAGCACACATAGCAATTTTAAATGGCTCGTGTCTTAACCTTGATTTTATTTTTAATGTCTCTTTTATTTCTTTTATTTGCTTCTTTTAATTTTTTTAAGAGGACAAGCTGAAGGTATTTATAATGTTTTTTTTTAATGTATTTCTCAGTTTTATTTATAATCTCCTGAAAACTAGAAGCGAAGCTCTTTTTCTTTATTAATATATCATTTCTATTGCCATGTACTGCTGGAGATGATCTCTCTTCAGGTTTTAAATACTCTCAGGCTTCAGTGTTACTTGGAGCCAGAATTTTTAGTTCGATCAATCTCTGAGTGTGGGGCTCCCTCTGAATGTTATCTGGCTTTTTTTTATCTTTATTAAAGATCATCTTCTCCCTCAGGATAGGAAACAACAACGACAGAACAACACATATACAAAATTACACCGACATTGCAAAAAGTTATTTTTATATAGAGCAGGCCGGATTTGGGCCCATCAGTACTGCCTCTGTCCCCTTACTTTGTTCTCCTTGTCTTCCTTAATGATGATATAAAGACACTTAAAAAATATTTATCTTGGATGGGTATCAAGGCTCATTCCTAATGTGAGGTCCTAGCAGACTGATGAGCAGAAACTTGCTCGAAGTCACACAGCCCCAGGGGGGTTCATCCAGGCCCATGGATGATGCCCCTCTGAGACCTCCTCTCTCCCATTCACTTCCATCTCACTTTTCCCTAATTTCTCAGTAACATTGCCAGTGCCTCTCTCAACCCCAATGCTTGAGCTTATTAGCTAATGAAAGGGCAGCAGCTGTTTCCAGCATGTGCCTGTCTCATAAGCAATACCAAGTAGCCTTCTTAAATTGTCTTCCAGGCATAAAACCCACCTGGTCATCTTTTATTAATTTCCCCATTGCTTTGTTTAGTCTATTTGTAATTATCCCTGTAAATATTTAATGGTCACTACATTGATCTGTATAGCCATTCTAGCTTTTTTTAATGTCTAAGGCTTGCTGTAGAATACAAGAACTACAGAATCAGTTTAACAAATTATGGCTACAGAGCCAGCTCCTCAGCTGTGCTCACTTCTACCAGAGAGGAGTTTCTGCTACATTTTGGAGAGGCAAATGTTTCCCTCACCCCCCTTTCCTTAATGCTTGCGTGCTTTACAAGCAAAATCCTTTTTGCCCATTCACATTCAATATTCCTAAGTCCATTTTCTATTTGCATGGCAGCAGACCCACCAATTTGCTGTTCTGCTGCACCTAGCACTACATCAGTAGAAACCAGTAATAAAGGTCCTGTCCCTAGGATGAATATAGAAAAAACATAGAAAAAACTGCATTACCTAACTGCAGAACTGAAGCAGAGCATTTCTGTACACTTAAGCCCCACTTGGTGTTTTCATCCTGCCCTCCTGCCTGCTCTTCAGGTTCTTCTTTTACGAGGCCAGTGACACATCTGAGCTTAATTCAAAGAGAACCAATGAAAGCTGAAGGGCAAGGGTTGTCTCTCTCACATATTGGCATAACTGTTTCCAAAACCCACCCTACCAGAGAGCACATCCCCCTTCTCTGGTAGCCTTCAGCAAAGCTCTGCAAGCATGATTCAGCATTGGCTACTCTCAGAAACATCAAAAATTCTCTGAATGTGTGCCATTTTCTTGAATAATTCCTTTCTCTGTAGTGCTGCTTCATTAACTCTTCTAACTGACAAGTTTTACCGTGATCCAAGCTTTCATTTCCACTTTGAAATATCTTGTTAGACAAGCCTGAGATCCTTCCAGTTCCGCTTCATGTCTGGTTTTCACCTATTATTAATGAAATGGTCAGAGTTTAACAATCCCCATTTTGGTTGCTAATATCATTGGATGTACTAGGAGCTGTATCAGCAGCTACACAGATGTAATTTTATTCATGTTTGCTGTAGGATATGTATAAATTGCAAGCAAAATTGCCCTTGTCTATTTCTTCATCCTTTTTTCTTGCAGTAATGAAATTCAAACACTTCACTGGTGTTACTGCAAGACCTTCTTCCTTTGGTTTTTTTTTTTTGCTTGTGTTCTCTCATAAGCACCAGTAGCCAACAGTGGTCATAGGTTTTTGAGAAACTGTATGTTCTAGGAGATCTGACCTTTCTCACTGATATGACACACTGGGGAAGAGTTCGTAAGAAATTCAAAATGAGGATGGTCTTATAAAGCCTGTAGAGGGTCTTTTTCTCAACCAGCTTACATGGACACCAGCTCAGCATATTTGGCTTGAGCCATGAAAACAGAACTACATGCTGTACATTGTACTTCAGCCTTAATAGTTGTAAAGCAGACCGTACTTCAGTGGCTTGAAGATGATGCATTGCTTGCTTTAGCAGGCACACTGAAGTGGAGTTGCCTGGATGGAAAGGAATTGTAGTTTGTGTAGCTCTTCATATACCCCGACAATCTCCAAGCACTTGTAAAGTTTTCTGAGACATTTGCATTCAAAAGACATCAGATGAATCAAAATTTTCTTCAACTTGAAAGCCGCAGTCCTTTGTTTTAGTTTCTTGACTGCAAGTTTTAACAGAGGTACCAAACTTTTAGACTGAAAAATCTATTCTCTAAAAAGACCCAACTTTGCCACCTCTAAATTTACAAATGTTGCTACTGAAGCAATTTTAGGACATAAATGCATGTGTTGTTTTTGGTCTATATACTTCTTTTCAATAATTTAATTTTTTGGTTTCACGTCTAAGGAACTATCATTGTTGGAATGAAGCTTGGATGACAAGACCTGATCTTCCTGTTGGTTTTGGAGGATGGCAGGTTGTTGATGGGACACCCCAAGAAACCAGTGATGGTAATATTGATTGAAGTCCTCCTTAGCTCCCTTTCCAAAGCTTGGGTTCTTTGTGACAACCAATGAGCTGAAAATAGCTGAGCCAGTGGCACATGTGGCTAGTAACAACTTCTTGCACCAAATAACCATAATTACCTGTGCTCAGGACCTTGTCCTGATTTATTTTGAGCTCTAAAAGGTATCTGTTCTTATTATAACACTGCTGATGATGAATGTGCACAAAATCCTGCATGAGAAGGGCACTGCTAGCTACAGAGGAGATGTAGACCTGTTGCCAAAAGAAGGCTTCTAAAATTTTAGAGAACCTACAGAGAAGCCTGATCAAATTAATTCTCCTTCATTTTGTGTCTGTATGCCTTACTAAACTTCCTGAGCAGGCAGTAGGCAGAAAACAAAAAGAGCTATTTCTTCCCAGTCCTTAATTTTCCAGTTCTTAAAAAACACCCTTAGTAAATTTGTGGTGAGATCTTTCTCAGTCTGTGGTGTGAATGAGCCCTCCCAAAATTATCTGCTTTAATCAAAACCAGCTGTAACTGTGTGGTTCAAGCACTTGAGACTTACAGTGGACTTTACATTGCCAGTAATTTACCAAACCATTAGGTTGTTTCAAACTTGAGTCTGTTTTTCGGAGAGCTGAAAACAGAAATAAGGTTTTTCACTTCTTGGTCAGGAGTAAGAAGGGACCTGTAAACAGGGAGCTGTTAATTATTAAAAGAGTTAACTAAATGTCAAGGATTCTTATTCTTTGACATGTTTTTAAAATTTTTTTTTATTTTTAATTAGTTTAGGGTTTCTTTTTAACTAGTTAAGTCTCTCACTTTGTCTGTCTTCTCCCCATAGGTATGTACAGGTGTGGCCCAGCCTCAGTTCAAGCCATTAAACATGGTCACGTTTGCTTCCAATTTGATGCTCCTTTTGTCTATGCTGAGGTACAAACCTAAAAATTTTTAGTGCATTGAGTGATAACAGTGGGACCATAGGTGGGACAGAATAGGGCTTGACTACAATATATGCATTGAAAGTTACTTCATGTATACTCCATGTCAAGTATTTCCATGTCAAGGAAATATTTCATATTTATGTTTTGACATGCAGACCAGTAGGTGTGGTATGAATGACAGAGATTTCTCTAATCTCTGCTCATCAGCGTAGTAACCAGAAAAAACTACTCTGGCTGATGAAACTTCAGGCTTTAAC
This sequence comes from Calypte anna, assembly GCF_003957555.1. NCBI lineage: Eukaryota > Metazoa > Chordata > Aves > Apodiformes > Trochilidae > Calypte > Calypte anna. The sequence goes on from NC_044245.1 coordinate 66,595,877, forward strand.
CACCTCAGATTCCAGTTATGCTGGCAAATAGGTCACTAGCTATGGCTACTAGGCTTTGTGCTTTGTTAGCTGTTACCTCCCTCTCAGGCACGCCAGCAAAGGTGCTTATGTTGAGGTTCTCTTCCTTATTTCAGTCCAACAGGCTGCAGTGAATTTGAAGAGGCCTTTTCTCACTATGTCCATGTGGGCTGCAGTGGGTCAAGGAGAGCTCGTATCGGTGGTTTGACTGGCAGCTCTGAGAGGCATCTGAGAGGCATATTTCTCTATGAGGAGTAAAAGGGCATGGTCTGGAACTTAATCTCTTGCACCACCAGAGCTGGTGTCCCCAGAACTGTACCAGCTGTAGAGCAAATCTCTCTCTAACTGAATTGTATAAAGTTTAGGACAGAAGAGAAAAAAGTTTGTTTATGAAGCATCCCCTTCTCTATGACCATAAGCTTTTTTGTACAAGGAATGTGTAATCATGCTCTCCAAGTCCAAACAGGAGCTCTGTAGCCTGTCTGTTGTTCTGGAGCTGTGAATAGTAAAATTAAGCAAGTCACTATTGCAGCATATGACTAATTTTAAATGTGGAACTTCAATATAATTGGGATTTCAAGTCAGTGTGTCCCTTTTTTGAAGGGAGATAGGCTGGCTTCCCTTCCTGTCTTTAGTTCCATGTATCTCAATCCTTCTTCATTTAATTTTATAGGTAAATAGTGATATTGTTTACTCAAGAAGGGAGAAAAACGGAACTCAAGTGATAGAAAAAATCGACACAAACCATATTGGGCAGTTGATTGTGACCAAGGAAGTTGGGAGTGATGGAATGCTGGAGATTACTGAGGAGTACAAGTTCCAGGAAGGTAACCTGAAATGGGGTGGGATCGTGCCAATGTAGTTTTACCTCTGTCACATTTAGTTGATAGATTTATACACCTGTGGCACTGACGGAGTTGCTTGAAAAACTACCGAGGTTCCCACTGGAAATTTGTGTTTGTAATTCCATCCCAGAAACACTGCAGGTGCTTTGATGACAGCACAGGATTTGCCACTCAGAAATGCTTTGGGCTGAATAGCTGTAGTGAAAACAAAGGGCAGTCATGGAGTAACTCAAAGCATTAAAAACAGTTCTAGGCTTCGTGTTGTTATTTCTTACTCAGGCCAGGCATTTGCACAGAGTAAATTAGTGTAGCTTGATTAATATCAATTAAGATAAGTCAGTTTATCTGATATATTTTGAGTCTTTAAGACCAGCTCACTTGGAAATTATGAAGTTCTCCCAAAATTAACTTCAACACAGGAAGATTCACCATCAGGAAAGTCCTCATCCATTTGTCTCAGGTACCACAAACTATGGTAGATGTACCCTTGTGATCAGTGAGTGAGCTAATGCAGGACCTCTCTTTCCCATCTAAATTTAATTTTCATTCATTCCTAGGCTCAAAGGAGGAGAGACTGGCTCTTGAGACAGCCGTGATGTATGGAGTTAAGAAGCAAACTGCCCAAGATACCACATATCAACCACAGACAGATGTTGACATGGACTTCCAAGTGCAAAAAGCAGTCCTTGGCAGTGACTTCAAAGTCACTATAACTTTCAGGAACAGAAGTCGCAACTACTACACTGCAACTACATACCTTTCAGGCAACATAGTGTTTTATACAGGAGTGGCAAAAAAGGAATTCAAGAAGCACTCTTTCAGTGCAAAACTGGCACCCTCTTCATGTAAGATTGCATAGTTGTTTTCAAACATGCTGGCTGCTTCTTCCTCTGGTAGAGATAGAGACCAATGTCTCCACCCATGGGTAGAACTGATTCTTGTTGCTAACTGTAGGATACTCAATAAAGTATCCCAGTTCTTGTCCTGCTGCCAATGTTGTTTAGAGCTGAGGACGTTTTCTTCAGGCTGTTGTTACCTGCATAATTCTCTCTTACACCAAGCTTCATGTCTGGGAACTGTTATTTTTTCTTATTTAGTACAAAAGAAAGCAAAGGGGTGCAAATACTAAGCTGCAAGGTATTATTTTTCATACCTGTAGTCTCCTAGCAGTAGCTCAGCAAGTGAAGGAAAGTTCTGGTTCCCCAGGTTATCATTTGCATGGATGAAAAGGTGAATATCTTGTCTTACTTGAATGAAGCTGACAAACTCTGAGTAGGTACAAGTGCATATGTGGCTTCAGAGGACTGCATGATCTGGGCTTTTATATTTCCAGTGATCTGAAAGCTGATCTGTAACTAGTATGTGCCACTATAGAGCAGGGGCATTTGTCAGCTGGGCAGGCACCCCAAAGGTGAATTATATTTACAGATGCAGCATTTGCTGTTCCTAGAGTCCTCTGGAGATCCTGCCTCCCTCTTCCCATGAGAAAAGCAGTTTCTGGTCACCAGCTCACATATCTGAGGTCAGGATTTTATAGTGCTCAAAGTAGGAACGTTCTCCTTTTTTATTCTGGACATAACCAATTTATTTTCAAGTGTTGAGAACCTTCTGTACTCCAAAGCACTACGGAGCCCTACAGATTGTAGCTACTTGACAGCTCCAACAAGAAATGAGTGCCAATCACTTGTTCTTTTGACACGCCTGTGCTTTTGGGTCAGTGCTTCCAGCTCCAAAAGTCATGAGAATGTGCTCTTGTGAAGGCTAAGTCAGAGAAACCTCTACTTGTGTTCCCTAATGAGAAAGTCAGGAGCAATGGCTTTGCCCTCTTGACATTGCTGCTGGGCAAAGTGATCTCTGTTGAGTGCAGCAGGAGTGTCAGGACTTTGGAAGGCCAAAGGATGGGCCTCCTGATCTGGTTCTGGTGCTGGACCACAGCAACCCTGGCTTGTCTAGGTTGAGCTGTCATGCCATCTCAGGGGACACTGTGCGCCCTCTCCCCTCAAAGAGTGTAAGAGAAAAGCCTCTGTGGAATCATAGCTGCTATAGCACCATGTCAAAAAAACGCCTCCATATCACCAAAAATGGCATGTTTTGATTTAGAGTTGATTGATCTCCTTAAAGTAGGAATCTGCTTAGAGGGATCTACAGGTGAAGGTTAATAAAAATTCTATCTCTGGTGTATAAAAATGCCCTGACAGCTGCTTGCTGATTCTTTCTAATTCCCTGATTCATATGCAAGGGATGTGGAAATGGGTTGTGTTGGGTTGTACCAACACAGCTTATCAAAACACAATGTGGGGTTTCATATTGGCTTGCATATATGCAGAAATACTGCAGAACTTTCTGGAGACTTGGCTCAGTAGAGTGAAAAAAGCAATTCCAGTGCTCAGTCTAAATTTTTTGCCACTTCTTTGACAGGGAAAGGTTCAGTCTCATGCACGCTCTTGTATCAAAGGTGAATGTAATGTATTATTACCTAAGACACAGCTTCTGCAGTGCTTTGAGGCTCATCTATCTCCTTTGGACAAGAAATTAAATGAATATATGATGTTTAAGCATCACTGAGCCTCAAAATACATTTTTTCTCAGTTAAGTCAGTTTTGTAAAAAACCTATTGAAACTGGATGGAAATTTTGAATTAACCAATATTGAGTGAACAGAGACTAGAGAGAGGCAACAGAGAGAACAGAGCATGAATTTATTTGCATGTATACCAAAGTTTGTCCCCATCATTACTTATAGCCAAGGACACATGTTTTAAGGTATTACCACCCTCCAAGGTAGAAATTAGCTGAGCTACAGTCATGGATTTGTGGTGCACCTTGTCTCACAACAAGCCAAAAACTCTCACCCGTTACACTATCTCTGAAGGTGAAACATAAAACTTAAATTCTTTCATCTTTACCTTGGAAAGGAGTAGTCATGCAATCCAGAAAAGTGTCTGAGCAGATGGACAGTGTGAAGGGAGGCAGCATAATCATTTGCAACTCTGTGAGAATACTCTGTCAGGGCTGTGATAGTAGGATACCTTCCGAGGCACTCAGGCAGGGTTTGTAGGCTTCATTCATGGTAAGATGTGTGTATAAGTGTCTGCAGGTAACAAAAAATTACAATATAATGCAGATTTGTCAAAGGCATCATTCCAATGTGTGCTACTGAAGGAATGAAGCAAGCTAAGTTTCAAATAGGAAGTGAATGCTTGATTTTCAGAATAATAATTAAAGTATTGTGTGGGTTGAAAACCTCTTTGAGGATTTGAATAGCTTAAACTTTCCAATGCCTTCAAAGGTACTCTTGCATCTGCTTGGTTATATTTAGCCTTTTTTGTATTTTTTTGAAAGGTTGTAAGACAGCTCAGTGTTGTGTTTCCTTTGGCTTTCCTAAGTGCAGTAAGTGGGACTGGCAACTCACTAGTGCAGCAAGTGCTAAGGAAATTGAAGTCTATTATTCTTATTTTTTTCCTGTGGTCATTAAACACAAAAGTTCATCTTTCCTTCTACTGTGCAGTAGATTTCTCTTTGATTGTAATTTATGTATTTATTTACTTACTTTACACCGGTGAAAAATGCCTTGCCTGATGTATGCTTTACAGATTGGGCCATTGTGGGAAATTCTTTTCCAAGAGATATAGAGTGAGAAGGAAGGAGAGAGTGAAAAAGTGGGAGCACAGAAGTAAATTTGCCTGGTAAATCCAGGTCAACTGGTCACCAAGGCGATTTTGAAACCAGTTCAAGGAACTGGTTTTGATGTGAGTGGATCAAAAGAGTTAAAAGGAGTGAATGTCACTTACCTGAGTTCAGTTACCTAAGCGTGTACAGTGTATATCACAAATACAGTACAAATAATGGATAGCAGTATTAATCATACATCACAGATGGGAGATTTTCATATGCTTATTAGGGTTATAATGAATGTTTATAGAAGCAGGAGCTCCTGATCTATATATCCCTCCCAGCCACTTATTTAGCAGGTCTGCTTCTCAGCATCACATTCTCACACCATTGTTGGCCTGGGAATTGCAGTTCAATATGGTTAAAATTAATGATTCCCTGCCTTTCAACCATCTAGCTTAGGGGAACTTGTTCTTTCCAATAATTATTATCAGGGAGCACGTGAAAGTTCTCTGGAGGGCACGCTGGTGACAGAAAGACCTTTTTGCTGAATTTTTGCAGCCAGGTCCAGTGTAGAACAAAGGCAGATATCCAGACATGTCCTGAAGAACAGGAGGTCTCCCAGGTTGCCTGAACGGACTCCGAATGCTTTGGTAGCATCGCTGGTGGCATCTATCTGCCAGCAAAAGAGACAGAGAAAGTACAGGAATAAGAAATATAAGAAAGTACAGTAATATGAAAGAGCAAACATTTGCAGGGGTGACACTCCAAAACTGGTTTGGACCTTCGAGCCCAGTAGCTATGTATTGCTAGTCTTGCTTCTCACTCTTTTTGTGATAGTGACTAGAAATCTTCAGCAGTGACCTGGACCTATGCTGATGGGCACTATGTGCAAACCCAGCCCCTTGCCCCAGGGAGCTCACAGCCTAAATGGAAAGAGGACAGGATAAGAAGGGTGAATGGTGAGGTAAAGAAATGAAGATAGTTTGGGGAAAAAGCCCAAAATCATTCCTTGGTGATGGCCCATCATTTCCCATTTGCTAGGAGGAGCAATTAGCCATTATACTCTTTGAGATGGCTTTTTTTCTCCTGTTTCTCCCCTCAGCCAGCTCTTTCGATGTTGCAGTCCAATCGAGTGAGTATGTTAATGATTTCCTGGACCAAGCCTGCTTTCATTTCTTTGTGACGGCCCAGATCAATGAAACAGGGAAGATCCTGGCCACACAGAAGGCAACTGTCCTGGATATTCCTGCCCTAAGGATCAAGGTATATCAGGGCTGGGGTGGAGGGGAGCAACATCCGTGTTGCATGTGTTCTCTTCTCTACAAGGCTGTCCCACTGACTTTTGAGATGGGGATGGGATGGATGGGTATGTGTGTGCATGCAATTTAGAGCTTCTATCTAACATGGATCTCATAAAGCAGCAGTTGGATGGAGTGTGCAAGGAGGTGCAGTTATGTTATATATTGTACTGAGTATCCCTCTGTTGAAGTCTGAGGTTGACAGCATCACTGGTAGTATAGAGCTGAAGTGGTCTCCATGGAGAAAGGGCAGGCAAAAGATCTGAGAAAGGTGGAGAAATTCAAAGGGTAAGAGAGATTACTCACTCAACTCACTCAGATCTTTAACTACTTCAGAAGTCTATTATATTTAAAGCAACACAGCACAGAGACCTCTTGCTGAAGAATGACTGACAATGCTTGGAAAGGTCCTCCAAAACTTGGTTAGGCAGCATTCATTTGGGACTATGCTTTCAGGACTCCAGTCCTTTGCTGCCACTCTGAACATACTGTTGGTGGAGTTTCCTCAAAATTCAAGCCTTTCCATTGATGGTGGCACTGTAGCTATGAAAATGTGAAAATGTAATGTTTGTGATGGGACAGGGGCCCTCCATTTTATGGCAAATTCAGGGCTGAGGGTGAGAGTTCTCAATTCATGACTTGGAATCCAAATAAATTGCATCATTTTCAAAAGCACTGAGCCTTCATCTGCTTTGAATGATGTCATTTGGATCTGCCTTTTGCTTAATATTAAAAAAAATTAATAATTAAAAAAATTAAAACCTAGTACACCTGTTCAGGAAGCTTTACATAAACATGAATGCAGCTTCCCAAGATTCAGGACCTTGAAAGAAACCCAACTTTATAGATCTTTTGCTCCCAAAATATCTATTTGAACCAACATTCGTGTTTCCATATAATTTACATAATAACTTAAACAGCAGCCTTCTGCAAAAAAAAAGCTTTTGAAAAAACATAGATCAACATTACAGTGTAGTTTGCAAAATATTTCATGACCTGCAGAAATGTCACTATTATCTAATCAGATTATTGGTATTTTCAAATAGAAGTTTTTGGGTTTTGTGAGCATTCTAGAGAGAAGGTAAACAAGAAAGATAAAATCTACTTCAAATGCCTGCCTTCAGTAATCAAATTTTGCAAGTAGAAATTTTTGTCAGTTCAATACTTAAACAGAACTTCTTATACAAGATCCCAAATTTCAGCTTCAAAATAGCTTATCCTCCCTGATGTTATGAGGAAAGGAACTTTAGTGTATCAGACAGGTTGCTGTCCAATAATTATGTCTTCAAGTAAAACTGATTTTGTCTGTTCTGTGCTCCTTTGTGATGTGTGAAAATAAGATGAAATTTTAATGACAGTATTTTTTAAAGAGTATGTGTATACCTATGTGTTTATATAGGAAACTTTGCTCTATTGTTTTTTTAAAGAAATCTAAAGAATCTTATCTCCCTAGAATTTTTTGTCAGATTTCTTCGTTAAATTTGACTGGCAAAGTGGAGTTCTTGATGTGAGAGTAAGGGAGAAGAACAGAAAAATGTATTTCCCCTCATGTTGTCAGAGACTCCTTTGATATTTCTCTGCTGCTCCATGGAGATTATCAGAATTAACAGTGTAGGAAAAGAAACCTTACTGTAATTTATCTTGAGGCGAGGTTACAACAATAAGCTCAGTAAATACAAATCATGGTCTCAGCTGTATGTGTGAGAGCTCAGGATGATACTGAACCCCTCCTCATGTAACAGTGATCTTAGATGGACAACTGAAAATAAAGAGGACATAATACTTCTAATCGGGCTAGGATTTCTCAAAACATCCCTGTCTTTTGCAAACTGAAGTGGCCAAATGCTGTTGAGAGCTTAGCTGTGAGTCTATCATGCTTTACTCCAGTCGACGTGTCTGTGTTTGGTACAGAGTTATCCCTGAGAACAGAATAATTCCAGCTTTTTGCTGCTATCATACTCCTCAAAAATTTGCAGGAGGGCTGAAGACCCCAGCATAGCACCTTTAATTTACTGACAAGATACTGCTGGAAGAGAATATAAGGAAGAAATTCTTGACTATGACAGTGGTGAGACACTGGCACAGGTTGCTCAGAGAGGTTGTGGCTGCGCCCTCCCCGGAAGTGTTCAAGGCCAGGTTGGATGGGGCTTGGAGCAACCTGGTCTGGTGGGAGGTGTTCCTCCCATGGCAGTGGGGTTGGAACTAAATGATCTTTAAGGTCCTTTCCAACCCAAACCATCCTACATTCCATGATTCTTAGCTATTTTTCTCAAGGCCCTTTAAGGTTGTCCATGAATCAGCTGGGATCTGCCAGCCATAAGTTGAAAATCTTTGCCTGAGCGCTTTATATTCTGTTAGAAATGGAGTCTATTTTAGAGGGGAAAAATAAGAACCCCCATGAATGTAAGCTTTGTCTAAAACATGTTTTCATTTGGAGGTGTTTTTCTGGCAGCTTTACTACCAGGACTGATCTGAAGGGAAAGATAGATCCCTTCAACTGAGAACCACACTACACATTAGTCAATGTGACTGTTCTTAGTCTCTCAGTTCAGTATTTTTTAGTGCAAAATGTATTGCTTTTCTGTTTTTTGAGAGTTTCGGAGGATAACTTGCTCTCAGGTCTACATAGAGAGCATCCTTCAGAGCGTGAGAGGTGGTTGCAGAGTAAGGAAAAATGCAATGTGTTTGGGGGGTACAAGTGATGCAACCCAGTGTTTCTAATTTAAGCTAATAATATCAGCCCCTCTCTTCTGGAGTTTATGTCCTAAGCAAGTACTGCACTTCAGTGCTGGTGGGGAGCTTAGGGTGGGGGCAGAATATGGGAGAGAGGCCCCCTTAGCTGGACCTGCACTTAGCTGAATGACTGGGCATGCAGATACCCATTTTTTCTACAGGAAGGAGGTCCTGCCTCTTGTCCTGTCATGAGGGAAAACTGCAGTGGGCAGAAAAATCTGCAGTGGGAACTATGGCCCCATCCAACAAATCTGACTGGGCTTCGTTTGCCTTATACTGTTTTGCTTTGTGCTCCATTGCCCCTCCTCTCCTTCCTTGAAAGTGCTATGTGTTTAACCCCGTGGATTTCACCGTGGGGCATTTCATTATTATCAGTTTGCAGAGTGTTTTCTTTTGCTTTTCTTGCAGACCCAAGGTGAAATGGTGGCTGATAAAGAAATGTCTGTGATTGTGGAATTCACCAATCCTCTGAAACAAACCCTGGAGAACGTCACGGTCCGCCTCGAGGGACCTGGAGTCCTGAGGACAATGAAAAAGTTGTTCAGGTAGGGAGGAAAGAACAAGTAGCTGGGAGTTCATTCCTTGCTTGCTCACAGGGGTAAGTTTACACATGAGACACTTAACTAATGCTGTGCTGAGTAATTTAATTCAGACACTTTCTCCTTCCTTTAAAACTCAATACACAGGGGAGCTGTAGGTCTCAATAGTCAGAAGTATTCTGGCTGTCCAGAGAGAGACTGTGCAGAGAGATTGTGAGAGTGTTTCATTTGTTCAGTAGCAGTGTTAGAGAAAGGAGCAGTGGTCATGGATAGTTGCTAATGCAGGCTGAGTTCACTTTTTCAATGTATTACATTATTTTTAGCACTTGACAATACCACCTATGAGCTGCTATCACAGAAAGACAGATTTATCCTACACATGACGTGTTTACTGCCACTCTCTCAGTATGTGCAAATGAAGCTCTGTGCTGTTTTTCAAAAAGGGCTTTTCTCTGCTCATGTTAATCATGATTATACAAGACATTCAGATGCCTCAGATGATCTCTGCAAGCTTATCATCAGACATGGATACAGCAGAGCCCGCTGCAAGCACACAGCTCCACCAGGCAGCAATACTAGTAGCAGAGGACTGCCCTGGCCCAGAGGTGTGTTCCCAGCACAGAGAGTTCTCCCAAACCTGAGGAAAAGGAAAGACACCTTCATGGTGTTTAGTGTTGTACCTCATGTTGACACAGAGCAATGCGTAAGCTAAGCAGGTTTTTTCCTAAACCCATTTTCCATTTGAGTTCAGTGTTTAAAGCTCAGGATTAGCCAGTCCCAGGATATATAACAGGGATCCTTGGGAATTTTCCAGTCATTGCTCAGTCTTGGGCAGCCAAAGCAATGTTATCTATCATTACCTGAGCTGATGGTCCCCAGGTGTGTGCAAAGGGAGTTTGAAAAATGGCCTCTGCTTCAGCAGCTGCATAAATTGTCAGCATTATCTGCAGCCAGCAGGGGAGGTTGGAGCTTACCTGCACCTGGGCCAAGGATAAAAAAGATCAAAACCAGTCTCCAGAGTGGAGCTGGACAAAAAAATGACTGTGAAAGGGCATCACACTGTGCTTCCTTTGTGCGCAAGGGATGTCACAAATACTGCTGAACATGACTCAGCACAGTCTGCATGAGTTCCACAAGTTGCTGCAGTTGCCCCCCTTGCTGCCCAGCCCTGCCAGGGCATCAAAGGTGCATCAAAGACATGGGGTTTAGGGTGAAAAATCACTCATAGAACAGATGCAATTTTCCTTCAGTTCACCATGTTTTTCCCCTTTTCTGTAGTGTCCTTGGCATCATTTAAAATGGAAATGGATCAGCTTAGTCATTTTATGATTTAACTTCTCTGAGATGAATGAAGGCTGCAGGTTATACACGCAGAGGACAGAACAGGGGGCAGTTGTAGTTTATTTAAATAATAATCACATTTGCCTCCATGCATTCAGGATGATAAATGTCTCCAGTGAGGTGATGGCTCAGCATATTACACAGAACCATTCATCACTGAATTCTCTCCCAGAAAAATCAGATTTGGGTGGCTTTACTTGATTTACAAAGAGAATTAAATGTATTCTAGGCTTTCCCCACCCTTCCACCATTTCCCTGTCCATCAGGAACTGTCACATATGGAACGTGGCTTTTACAGTTCTTTGTGAGGATTAGACTTTCAACCTCTCTTTATTTTTAAGGTAGCTTTTCTATATTACTTGGGTGACTTCAGAAAAAGGGTATGTGTACAACATTATTCTAGGAATGAAGTGGCTATGGGGATATATATACCATTCATAAAGTAGATATATACGTATATATATATATAGAGAGAGAGAGAGAGAGAAAGTGATATTTAGCTATTAGCCTCAGACAGATGGGGACCATGACTTATGGGAAAGCCTTTGGCAGCATCAGTTCCTACATGGGGCATAGTCTTTGCATGAGAAATGATAATTAACCAGGCAGTGATATATAGCATTAAAGGGATTTTAGCCAAGCATGCATACACACTAGCAGATAAGTCACCTTAGGTGCTTCTACAGTCCTAAGGTCAGATAGCATTAGCATTTCTAGAGAGAAAAAAGTAGGACAGTAGAGAAACAGGAAAAGGTAGGTTTGGATTCCCGTCTCAGTTCATAGAATCCCAGAATCATAGAATTGTTTGGGTTGGAAGGGACCTTAAAGATCATTTAGTTCCCCATTGCCATGGGCAGGGACACCTCCCACCAGACCAGGCTGCTCAAAGCCCCATCCAACCTGGCCTTGAGCACTTCCAGGGAGGAGGCATCTACAGCCTCTCTGGACAACCTGTTCCAGTGTCTCACCACTCTCATAGTCAAGGATTTCTTCCTAATATCTAACCTAAATCTACCCTCTTCCAGCTTAAAACTATTACCCCTTGTCCTATGCACTTGTACAAAAGTCCCTCCCCAGCTTTCATCTATGCCCCTTCAGGTACTGGAAGGCTCCTATAAGGTCTCCCCAGAGCCTTCTTTTCTCCAGGCTGAACAACCCCAACTCTCTCAGCCTGTCATCACAGGAGAGGTGCTCCAGCCCTCTGATCATCTTTGTGGCCCCTCCTCTGTTCTTGCTCCAACAGCTCCATGTCTTTCCTCTGTTGGAGGCTCCAGAACAGGACTTAGCACTCCAGGTGGGGTCTCACAACAGCAGAACAGAGGGGGAGAATCACCCCCCTTGGCCCATTCTCTGCCCAGCCTGTATTTGAGCTTGGGATTGCCCTGACCCAGCTGCAAGACCTTGCATTTAGCCTTGTTGTATTTCATGAGGCTGACGTGGGCCCACCTCTCAAGCCTGTCAAGGTTCCTCTGGGTGGTTTTCCTTCCCTCCCTCTGGTGTGTTAACTATACCACAGCTCAGTGTCATCAGCAAAACTGCCGAGGGTGTGCTCAATTCCTCTGTCCATGTCTCTTACAAAGATGTTAAACAGCACTGACCCCTGGATAATGCCACTCATCACTCTTCTCCATTTGGATATCGAGCCATTGACCACTACTCATTGAGTTGTTGTCTTCCTGCACAAGCACATAAATCACAATAAACATAAACCACTATAAATCAGAGATGGTATTGCTACCCCCTCTCACTGGGGCACTCTGTAGATGTGGTCTGGAAACCTTTGTTCTTAGCAAGTCTGGCCTCTAAGTACTCGAAAAACTAGACTGAATCTTACTGCATAGCAGACACATACAATATCTTCCTCACTTACCTCACTTACAGACAATCTCTTGCAGATCATGTCCATAAACTTTAAATTTCAAAAGGTATTTAACCTTGTGCAGTGACTGAAGTCATTGCTTTATTGTGCTGCAATTTTAGTGGGCATTTGGTGGAGCAAGCAGGTCAGCTGAGGGGAACAGAATATACTTCATTAAGAACAAAGATAAAAAAAGGGAAAACACTTGCTGGAAGCAATCTGCACATGCTCACACCAAAAATATGATCCTCCTCTGCTTTTTCTTTTCTAAAACTGAGTACATGCCCCAGGGTACCTATGACTGTATACACAAAATGTGATGCAGTGCCATGTGGAGATACCTAAGGTATCCTCTAAGGAGATAGAATACCTCTCATTTTAACAGGGGTAGCCTTCCACTGAAACAAATATTCAGGCAAGAGGATCCCAGGATAGCTCATTTAGAGCTTATTAAAAAACTTGTACAAAGTCTGGGCCATCATTCTGTTCTGACCCTGGCATTGGACGTGGAATCTGAGTGCCAGTTCCTACCAGATGACAATTTGAAACAGTGAATAAAGTTTAGGCTTTTTTTATTCTCACTTTATTCAGTTATTTGCAGAATACCATATCCATGTGAGATAAGAACACTTGCTAAATTCATTATCCTCTTACTTAATGCTCAGGAAAATGACAATCATTTTAGCTCTCCACTATACCATTTTCTCCATTGGTTCCTTCAAAGCGGCTGTATCCTGACATTCCCCAAATATAATCAATCAATCAATCAATCAATATCAGCCTTCAAAACCTGCACACAGAACATAGTGAAAGCGTGAAAAAACATGGAAACCCAGTACTCAAGGCTCTCTGTGCATCTTAATTGTTTCAAAAAATTGAAAATTGAGAGCAGCACAGAATACAGTTGGCTTACAGTATGAGTTATAAAGAGTAACTTCTAACAGCAGGGCTCCCAAAACCACTTTTACTTTTTTTGTATGGACATGAAGAAGTCATCTGAAGCAACCAGTGAGATCTGCTGGTGTTTCTGCCATAGCAGGGTAGCTCAGGGTAGAGGCTGGAAAAGGGGCTCAGCATCTCATCATCACTGTGTAAGGTTTACATGGGGATGCCCTGACACTTTGTAACAAGGACTGACTTAACCATTTCAGAAATCACCAACTGGCTAAAGGCTATAACAAACAGATAAAATGGTCTTGTAAAGTAGAAAACAAGTACGTTAGCAATAAGATCATTCAGAGAGTGATTGCAAGTGGAAGTGAGAGAAGGCAGAAGAAAATGGATTAATTTTGGAAATTTAAAATTAGCCTGGAGGAAAGGCTAGAAAAGGTTTTGACTGAGTTCTGAGAAGAATGGAAGATGGGGAGAATAAATTATGTGACACTTATGAGAATGACTGAAACAGAAAAAAATCTGATATGTTATACTGTCCACCTCCTATTTCTCTAGTGGTCTCAATTTCTTGTGTGTCAGGTTGAGAGAACTGACTGACTGATCACAATATTGTTACTTTCCTTTTTCCCTACAGGCAAATCCCTATGAACTCTACCTTAATCTGGGAAGTAAAATGCATCCCAAGACGACCAGGGTTACGAAAGCTGATTGCAAGCCTGAATTGTGATGCATTGAGGCATGTGTACGGTGAGCTGAATGTCCAGATTCAGAAACCATAAATCAAGATGCTGCCTTCATCTCTCGTTTACCTAGATTTCAAAGTATCAGAGAGGGGTGGAGGAGGACGAATTAAAATCTGCTTATTGTTTGTTTGGTTTGTTTGTTATCGTTGTGCAACACAAAATGAATTGCTAACACTGGGAAAAGCATTAAAAAGCACCAGGATAGTGAATGATTTAAAATTAGATATGTGTCATTAAAGGCAACTCTAGGCCATGTTATTCCTATAGTTCACTTGTATTTATGGTCTTTTGCATTAGTGCTGCAAGGGAATCTGGAAAGCTCCATTCACCAAAGCAGTCTGAACTTTAATTTTAATTAAGGCCTGATATTTCACTGAAAAGGTGAAAAACAAAGAATCCAGTGTTATAAATTCTTAGACTGAATTACACAACCTTCTGGTAGATCATTCCAGATGCAATAAAACCAGGTATTTCCAGCTAAAGGAACTGCTTTATCTGATAATGTTACAATTTTCCAGTCCATGGAGAGCTCACTTTGCTGGCAGCAGCTCTCAGGATGCATTATCTCCAGAATATTCTCAGCTTTGTGTTCCTTCACAGTTTCTATGCTGCTTCTTTTACTCTCATGTACACAGGCACCCATACATAGTCTCTCTTTTATTTCATACCCTAATCCCACCCTATAAATGGTTGATACACTGGTCTTTTCCTTTGCTTGATGAATATCTAGAATTTTTCCTGGCCCTGCCTGGAGCTCTTCACACCAAACTTGCATTTTCTGATCACGTCTCCTTTGTATGATGTAGTCTCTTTTCATGCTTTTCTGCTTTTTCTTCTCTCCTGGACCCACTCTGTAGCCTCATTTCCCATGTATGTTTTGGAGGTTTTACCTTCCCCAGAGCAGTCCAGGCTCTGCCAGCTGGATAAATGGGGTGAAGGAGAGTGAGTGGAGGGGTCAGCATAAGGGTCTTCTGCCAGTGCCACAAACCTGGCAAATACCCTGCATGGCAGCTTCCACTTGGGATGAGTTCAGATGAAACCATGCCTGAAAGTTCCCAGGAATCATGGCTACTGTTGAATGAAGTCCTGTTGCATAAGCAGCCCCAGGAATATAAAGGACAGCAACTTCTGAATCAGTAGTTTCTACGAGTTTTCCATGCAGGGTACTGCTCCATCCTAAACTGTGCACATTGTGTAAGGGAAGCAGGGGTGTGAGGGTGTATTCATTTATCATCTCCCCTGATATCCTTCTTGGGACCTTTTTCCATGAGGCAAAGATGCATGTGCCACAGGCTTCAGCAACTCCTCTCCATCAGCCATGGTGTGTGAGAGTATGTCCCATACTAACAGCACAGGTGAACTAACAGGGCTTCCAAAGAAGTTAAAAGGACCCTCATGCTCATTAAACACCAGAGCTTTATTGTACTGTGCTCGGCCATGTCATCTTGTGGTCCCATCACTGGGAAAGCAAGGGAGATGACTCACCTGCTGCTCCTCTTCTTGCTGCACATTTTCTCCAGCAAAACCTATGACCAGCTGTTAAAAAGAAGCAAGTGCTGGGAGGGGAGAAATGCAGGCTGCTATTTAGCAAGAAATAGTCTGTAGAAAAAAGCAAATATTTGTACCACCTCATGTGTTCAATGAGTATGCCTGGGTACACGAACACCAGATTTTGGGGGGCTTACACTTCAGACTTGGGCACACACTCATTTTGTGCAGCTTATGTGACCATACCAGAAACTATGCAATGTCACAGTCTCCCATATAAGTCCTCTGGGGTACAAGGGACTGAACAGCGTGTTGTAAATGCAAGGTGACAATCTATATTAAGTAATTAAGCAATCTTACCACAGTCTACATCTTATAATAGAATTATCCATTTTTTTTTCTCTTGCATATAAACCTGCTTTTTATAACTACAATGTAATAAGAATTTAAAATAAAGCATGTCTGACTGCACTTGTGTCTCCTGCTCTGTATTTTGATCCATCACTTCCACATGTAGCAGTATGGTCATCACTTGATGCATCATACTTGTAAAAGTTAAAAAGTTTGCCTCTCAGCCATACTGATGAAAATGCCTTTTTTTTTCTTTTTGGTGCTAAGGAGAAAACTCTATATTTTACTAATAAAAAACATATTTCAGGCTTAGTTTAACTATTTGCTTTTGTTTTCCTTCTGTTTTAACAAATCACTACGTAATGAATTGGAGAAGGTGGTAATTTCCAGAGCATATCACAGTGTCAGCAAAGAGAATACCCAGATTCCCCCTGAAAATTCCTAAAGATGTCAGAGCCCACTAAGTAACCAGTATTCTTCTGGTTAACTTACCTATGTCCCACTTCTAAAGTGTGCTTCTCTCCAATAAATATTTCAAGGCATTTGACCAGCAGCCATTAAAGTGAATGATGCTCAACAGGAGACAGGAAGTATTTTATTGATAGTTTATTGAGGGGTATATTGAAGCAAAGAGAAGTGATGACTGGGAATAAAGTCTGGGGGTGTCAGTGGCCCTTGGCATCGTCTGGATCTGTAGAGCTGCTCACAGAAGCCAGAGGACAAAAGGAGGATGGCTGCTAGGATTTCAGCCACTTATCACCCTGTTCATGGGCTGTCACTTGAATCATGGGTAAAATCTGACTGGAGAAGCAGTGACTGCTGTGATGGCACTATATGTATGCATAGAAAGTAATTTGTCAATAATAAGGTCAGATTGGCAACCCCAGATCTGGCAGATCTTTCATCCTGAAAAGAGCTGGAGGTTAAACTCTTCAGCTGAAGGTCTTTTTTTGAGTGGGCTGGAGTTGTGTACTCTACACAACCACCACATCTGAGAGATGGACTGAAAAGGGAAAAGTCCCAAACCAAATTCCTGCCTTCGCAGATCCCCCACTCCAGCAGCTTAGAGAAGTTAAAAGCTAAAATCTTTGCTCCTGAAAGCATGCCTCATTTGTTACCAACTTATTACATCCAAGCTATGGAACAAGTTGCCTCAGTCCCCACCAATTTGTCACATTCAAAATCTTGTTATGAGCAAATGGAAACACACCTTACAGGCAGACCTGGGAAGAATATATAGTTTTTTCTTCTTAAAAGTAGACTAATCAAAGAATTCTTTTTAACTGAGATAGTCAGGTGATGGAATTATATACTTGTATTTTTACTACAATGATACTAACACTTATTATCCAAATTATATCTGGTCGAACTGATACACATAAACATTCTAGCACACTCCCCTTTCTCTGCTTTTGGGTGCACCACTACACTGCCCCATTGATGTCTTCATTCTGAGGTGGGGGCATGTGTCACAGCAATCATCAGTGTCCTAGGTCCTCCACCAAACAAAAGCCTGTGCTCCGGGGGGGAGAGTTTCTCTCCCTCTTTTCTGGGACAAGAAGCACAACTGAAAATTTCTTCCTTCTCACCCTATGATCCACCAGAGGACATTTTAATGTGTTTATTAATGCACTCCACATCATTCTTCACTGGTTCACAACTCCAGAGGAGATCTATCTTTTCTGTATGTGATACATTTTACCTGTGTTAGGTACTCATTGGTTTTTCTCCTTTGTTACATCTAAAATTTGCCTTACCTGCAAGCTTTGATGGTCAGTGATTAACCATCAGTGAGGTATTTGTAGCCTGAGGCCTCCAACATCATCTGTACTGCCAGGGCCCCTCTTATGCTCCTTTGTGCTGCATTTTACTTTAGGGTCATTAATAGTTCGTTCTACACAGAATAACTATCTGCTATTACTGTTTGTTAGTTACAAAATCTACATACAACAACAAGCATTCAGTGTGCAATGGATTAAAGCTAAGGAAAAGGAAAGCAAAGTCACTAATAGGCATCAGGTCATTAGATAATTAATCTTAGAGCTCAACAATGCACAGAAGAAGCTTGACAAGCCCTGATGCCTGTGTTGCTAACATGTTACCAGGCTGTGACCTTTCACAAGCAACAACAGCATCTTGTTTGTGGAAGGAAATCAGAGAATGTGACTGAGTATTGGCTTTTCTAATGACTGGTGCTGCCAGTGATAATTGGTTTGAACTGAAACTAATCAATAAATGCTCTGCCAAATGGGTGACACCCCTTCCCCTCTGCCCTTTTCTTCTCCTGGGGACTTGTGCACCACCCTTCCCTCAGTATATTGTTTTTGTGTTTGTCCTTGTTTTCCGTGAGGAGGAGGTAGAGGCTGCTGGTGCTGCCTTCTGAACTTGAGTGATGGTGCAATGGAGGAAGATGACCAGGTCAGAGGGGATGGGAAAAGTGTCTGAGCTTGTTCAAACCAAAATTAATAGCCCAGTTACCTAAGATGAAAGCCAAAGTATAATGTGAGTTGTAGTGAAATGAGGCAATGAGGCAACCAGGTGCCACTAATTACCAGGCTGTGGGCATGAGCTTGTGTTAAGCCCACCTGTGCCTGATTAGGGCAGGCCCCAACTGCGCATGAGCAGGATTAGGGGGCCAATAAAAGGTGAAGCTTAAAGCACAGGCTCAGCTCAGTCCTGAGCAAGCCAGCAGAGAGGTTGGTTGAATCTGGAGCAGTAGCACTGAGGCAGGCTAACTAATTCTGAGGACAACAAACTCAGGGCACTGTCTGTGCACTTCTGCCGGGACACCTGTTAGACCTTGGAGCACCGTGACCTAAGAGAGGTTTGTCTTGCAACAGTGAGTATTGATGGAAGGAAAGGGGTTGTCCTGAATACTGGAGCTGGCATGGTAGGTGGTACTGAGCAGAGGTGTGATATGTATGTTGGACTGGCACCTGTAAGGGAAGACAGTGCCTGAGAGAAAGTAAGTGGTTTTGGCCCTTGTGAGAGGTTTTACTCAGTGCTTAAAGGCAAAGGGGAAAAGGCTGAGTTGAATACTGAAGAAAGAAAACAAGGACTGCATCCTAAAGAGGGAAAACATTGCCAAAGTGTTGCAAAGGGAAGATTCCTGGTGGAAAGAAAAGCAAGCTGTAAGAGGGAGAAGTTCCAATGCTGCGTTGCCTAAGATTGACAGGAAACACTGGCAGTGGTGGCAGAAAGCAAACCTTCTGTGTGTTACCTGAGCTGGACATGGGCTGGCAGCACAGGGACTCACAGGTAGGTCAGTCAGCCTTTGCTGAGGGACACAGCTGGGCTCAGGAGCAAGCTCTGTCTGAAAGGCTGGAAAACAATGGGGAAGGGAAAGGCAGAAGGTGGGCTGGGTGATGGAAACCTGGGCACTGACAGACAGTCAGCAAACCCACTGTATGGCTGAATGTGCAGTATCCAGGCTGGGCTCAGTGTTTTCCTCAAGTCACCTGCAGCCCAGCCCAAAGGTTGCTGTGTTTCTCCACCTGGCCTCTGCAGTATTAGGCTGGTAATAAAAGGGACCCCTCCTGGCTGCTCACTCAACTCCTGCTTGGGTTTTTTCTAGTACACAGCTCATGCCTTGAGCCTGATGAATGCTGGGAGCAGTGGCTCAGAGCAAGAGCAACAGGTAGGCAGGATACTATGGATAGGGAGGACTAGAGGTCATTATGCAGCTATTATCACCTGCAGCTTGCTGTCTCCTGCAGCCATAATCCCTGTGTATTGATTGTGTGACAGTTTCTTCAGAATCCCCTAATTTATGGAAATGTTGTAGATCAAACTTCCAAGCTGGAAGGTATAAATACATCAGCTTACCCAGAAAGCTTTTGAAGCAGGTCCAACAGCAGCCAGAGTGCTGAGCCTTTTGTCCTTCCAGGTGTGATAAAGGGGTGATAGGGGAGGAAGAATGAGTAATCTCTCTGTTAATGGGGTAACTGTTCTGCTCATAGATGCATGAGTTGCAACTTATGAGTAAGAAAACTTTTGAGTTAGAAACATCATGAATTAAGTGATGCATCAGTGATTTCCCATTAGGCTACTCAGGACAAAGGGGATTTAGACCTTGTTTGAAGTGTCTGTTTTCTTTCCTAGTGTGTTCATAAAATAAAGTTTCATTTGCAGAGTAGGTAGTTCTGTAAATTTGAGTGATTCAAATGGATCATAACACCCCTAATCATGAGAAATAGGAAATGTCTGGTCTAGAGAAATCTGTCATAGCAATTATTGCCATTGCAGATGCAAATATTTTGCCTATGCTACTGTAGCCTCTCCTCTGGGCACCAATAGTGTGGTCTCTGTTTGGTAGCCTTGGTGGCTTTTTCCTTAGTGAGATTTTGCAGTTTTATAAGCCTTTAATTTCTACCACATGGCTGGGATAGGTGTTCCTCAGATGTACTACCAGCATCTCATTTACTTTGAACCTTGTTTTCCTACTGACCTCCTGTGATACTATATATTTCTAGTACTGGAAGCATCATGGAAAACTTCTCTCTTCAATGTATGGTCTATAATTTCATAGACTTCTATACTGTATTCTCCCCTAGCACATCTATTTCAGACCTAGGGATCCTACCTTAGTCACTTTGGGAATGAAAACTGTTCTATGCCTGTGGTCATTCTTTTTTCTTTCCTCTAAGCTCACCCCAATATTATGTTCTATTCAAAATAGAACAGGTGTTTTAAACATCTGCATTTTGAAAGGACAATGCTCATTAGCGAAAGGCACAACTGTGATGGGAGAATGTGGGTCTGCTGGAATCCAGGTAAACCTGGACCCAACTGTGGCTGAAAAAAAAGTAGCTTCAAAACATGCCCTGTCTGCAAGCTCTGACCTGTCAAGGTTAAACACATTTTATTGTTGTGCATGGAGTGTTTCATCAAATCCCCCACTGTCTCATACAGCCACCAGTGATACAACCACCAGCATGATTGACCTTGAGAAGACCATGGTCCATCTTTCTGCAACAATTTACTGATAATGACTATGACATTACTGTTTCAAAACCATCTGATTTTTTTTTCATCACTATGTGGATTCATAAGGTTCTGAAATGCTTTTAAATGTTATCTGCATTCTGCTCTTCTTCACAATCAATACATCTCAATATCACTGTGGTTATGTTGTGCTGTTTAGGTTGTTTTATCTGATTAGGAAATTCCTGTGCCTGCAAAAAATAGTGAAATGCTACTATTAACTTCAGACAACAAAACAGCCAAAACCTTGTAAAGAGTAAATCCAGTGAACTGTAACTCAGTTTTAATATTGGTATGCTAAATTTACAATAATAAGTTTAAAAGGAGCAGGTCTGTAGAGTGGAATGGCTGGTGTTGAGTACCTAATAGCTACACTGTATTGTGTAGGCTTCATATTGGATTTGCCTCTCCGATCTGAATGGCTGTGAGTACTTGGAGAGCATTTGGTGCACTTTCAATCCCCTCTTTCAGAAAAAAATGAGCATTTCCCACAGCATTCTCCTAGAGAAGCTGTCAGCTCATGGCATAGACACGTATACTCTTTGTTGGATTAAAAGCAGTCTACGTGGCCAGGCCCAGGGAGTTGTAGTCAATGGAGTTAAATCCAGATGATGGCCAGTGGTGTTCTCCAGGGCTCAGCTGTGGGTCTGGTCTTATTCAACATCTTCATCAATGATCTGTTGAGGGGATTGAGTTTCTCCTCAGCAAATTTGTAGATGACTCCAAGTTGGGTGGGAGTGTTGATCCTCCGAGGACGGGAAGGCTCTGTGAAGGGACCTGGACAGGCTGGACCAGTGGGCCAAGGTCAATGACATGAGGTTTAACAAGGCCAAGTGCTGGGTCCTGAGCTTTGGTCAAAACAACCCCATGCAAGGCTACAGGTTTGGGGTGGAGTGGCTGGAAAGCTGTCAAACAAAAAATGACTCTGGGGTGCTGGTCAGCATCTGGCTGTCTATGAGGCAGCAGTGTGCTCAGGTGGTGAAGAAGGCCAACAGCACCCAGGCTTGTATCAGGAATAGCGTGCCCAGCAGGAGAAGGGAAGGGATCATGCCTCTGTACTTGGTATTGGTGAGGATGCATCTTGAGTACTGTGTTCAGTTCTGGGCCCCTCACTGCAAGAAAGACATTGAGTTGCTGGAGTGAGTTCAGAGAAGGGTAACAAAGCTGGTGAAGGTTTTGGAGAACAGGCATTATGATGAGACATTGAGAAAATTTGGACTGTTTAGTTTGGAGAAGAGGAGGCTAAGGAGAGACCTTATTGCTCTCTGCAACTACCTGAAAGGCGGTTGTAGGGAGGTGGGTGTTGGCCTCTTGAGTGAATAATGATGGAGCTAGAGGAAATGGCCTGAAGTTGAACCAGAGGAGGTTTAGACTAGATTTGAGGAAGAATTTCTCTACTGAGAGAGTGGTTAGGCATTGGAATGATCTGCCAAGGGATGTGGTCAAGTCACCATCCCTGGAAGTATGTGAAAACTGTGTAGATAATGTACTTCAGAACATACTCTAGTGGGAGATACAGATACTGATATATATATTTTACTGGGGGGGAATTTACAAATGGACAAAGTGATCTTAGAGGTCTTTTCCAACTGTGATAATTCTGTAATTCTGTGAAAAAATGCATGCTTCAAAACCACTCTGTTGCAGGCCAAAGCACCGTAAGCTGTTGTTTCAAAACCATGTTTCTAGTCAAATCTGAGGGATGGTCAAGAGTTGAGTATCTGTGACAGCTGCATGGTGGAGATCTGCCTGGGCAGTGAAATCATGGAGCATTGAAGCATTTGGTATTTCCCTGTGTAGGTGTACCAATGCAAAAGTACTCACACCACTACCGCTTACTTTTATAGGAAGCACAAAGAAACCGTAAACTGGAACCATCAGTCAAAATGAACCTCCAGAAGTAATGGTATAAACCCTTAATAGTCCAACTTTAAGGAAAAAAAAAATCTCTCTTTTCCCATGGGACTGTTTTGTTTGGGTTTTGGTTTTGTTTTTTTTTATCAGAACGAGTGCCTGGTACCCTCTGCAGAGTGGCACGATTATCCCATCTGATGACTGAAGGCATTGTTATGCTGAACTAGCTGTATCTGTTCTTGTGATTGTACCAAGATGCATGTTTTGGGAACATGCCTTCTTTTAGCCAAATGCAATGTATACCATCAGAGCTTTACATTGGTTCTGCTTGCATCTGTTAAGGTTTACCCAGCTGTTTGCTTGAAAGTTTGTTCTGTATAAAGCAAATAACTTGAGTTAATGTAGGGACTGTTATAAAGGGAGTGTTTCAAAGCCTCTGCTGCCTAAACAATTGAGTTTATAGGAAGACATTTTCATGTACTAAGATAATCTTTGTATAGGGCCATTGTAAACCCCACTGCAACATGCTAGGGAATTATTTTCTGCCTTTTAACATGGTAAGTAAGGTAGCCACAGTTTTTGCATTCTAAAAAAAACCACTGTGCTCCAATCAGCTTGCTCTGGAAGAGCTTTTACCTAATTAAAAAAAAAAGGGGGGGGCAAAAAAACCCCACCACCACCAAAAAACCCCAAATCAAGCAGACTTGTCAGATTGTGGGGAGTCAGGACCACAGGAAAGTCTTCTGGCTGTCTTTCCAGTGAAGCTGTGTAACATCAGGATGTTCCCATAAGACAACATTTTTTTTCTGTGAAACAACATTTTGGTTGTTCAGCCTTTCGTTAGCCAGACTTCCTGAAACTCCACAGAGCTAATGGACCAGGCAAAGCCAATGCATTCATCTTTGCAGTACTTTGACTCCTTACTAGTGCAGATACCAGCTGTTTCTCTCTCCATCGTCATGCTTCCCACAGTTCCCTCCATCCCTGAGGCCAAACCAGTATGACCCAGAGCACAGTGGGCTGTGTGTGGTTGGGGTGTCCTGGCTGCTAGTGCACCTACATGACCTCACAAGTTTTACAGCTAGTCTTAGATAAGAAATCAGTGCTCCATAGAAGGAGATCATTCTTGTTGGCTTTTCATCAGTAATCTATTTCTGATTATCACCATATGCTAATCCATAATCCCAACCAGTTCCCTTCATGAGTGGTCAATTTTTAAAATCCCTAGAAAATAGCTTGTGGGCTAGCTGTGGACATGCATTTTTCTTCTATTGCAGCAGCTTAGCTGTTACATCCTATAGGGCACAGAATAATGAAAACCCCTGCATATGATTTTTAAGTATTAGGCATTGATTGCCAGAGGAAAAAATAAGATGGCTAGGGACAGTAATGAGGGAGAGGGCAGAAGAGGCTGTGTCAAGAATAACAGAATTGCCAGCAGATAAAATGGCTGTGAAGTTTTCTTTCTGACATCTGTAATTTCTGTCACAAAGTGGATCTTAGCTCCCTTACATCACTGCTCAAACAGTGGCCAAATACCTCTCTTCCTAAATCAGTGAAGGACTTTGTGGCTTCTTATGTAGCAAGAGCATCTCTATTGCCTTCTGCCCCATTCATTCCCTTCTTTCAGCATGCTATTATAAATGCTCTATACAGATGTGACATTATGGGTCTCAACTGGGAATGACAAACTCTCTCTTTCCTTCCAGTCTTCAGGAAATGCCTAGAAAATTATCCAACCCTGACACTATCATTCTCCTTCATTGTCAGAGCTGGAGCTCCCCTCTAAGGAGAGGTATTAGCTGCCAAAAGCCCTGATGTTAGGAATTTATTGGATTAATGTTTCTGGAGATTGGTGTGGGGATTGACTTCAAGGGCTCTATAGTTTTGGGGGCTGTCCAGAATCTCCTCTAGAGATAATTTCCTCTCCCTGAAGGGCAGGTTTAGGGTCATCACAGCCAGAATTTAGCTATTCTTTGGAAAGTTCCAACTCAGGTTCCCAGGTTACCTGCCATGCAATGTTTGGGACAGATGCAGAAATCCTATTTCACCCATTTCAGAAGATGCAACTTCTGTCCATCCTAAAATAAATGTAAGTCTTTTGAGAAAAACATTCTCCAAGTATCCTGTATGGTGCATGGGAATTAGCTTTATTAAGATGAATGCTGACTCCTTTTATTTCTGTTTTTTTGTACTTCATGCAAAAAGTAGCAAAGCCCATGGAGTGGGCTTGCTTTGCTTTCCAGCATATCAGCTGCAAGGTCTTGACCAAATACCATTACCAATAGCCTGATTATTTTAGAATGGTACAGCAGAGTGGATTTCTTCTATTACACCTTCTGGATTGAACACTGAATGAGTTGATTGAACACTAATATAACCCAGCCTCTCAGCAAAAACTACCAAGACAGTCTGGCTTTTCGAGCAAGTACAGCACCATGCATTTAATGAGAAACACACATAGCTATACCCATGGATCAGATCTCAGTAGGCTTATCTTGACTGAAAAGAAAGTGAGGTTTATTTTTCCTCTTCTGTTGGTGTAGGAATGCCTTTCCTTGACAGCAATATGTTTACATAGCTTTTCTTTAGCTACTTTTCATTCTTCTAAGCAGGCCACTAACAGACTGTATACTTCTGATTTTGTGTCTGCTTCTGATCTGGTTTTGCCATGGTGTCAAAGAATCTGATGAGAGCCCAACCTGTATCTGCTGATCAGAATGCCACTGCACAATTTACTCAGTGGGTTGATCTGTGAAGTAGGGTATTGCTCAGCTGGACCTTGGAAAACTGCAATTCTGAAAAGCAGCATGTAATAGTATTTGAAGAAAGAATGAGCTAAGACTTTATGGAAAGAAAAGAAAAAGATTATGGAGGTAAGAAGTGTTGCATTTCATTTACCTGCTTTGGTAGATCTACAGTGTTGTTCACATCTGTGTATCTCTTGCTGTGTCAAAGGTCCTTCTAGAAACATCAACAGAAGGACAGTTAACAGTATTTATCCAAGATGGACTGCAAACCTTGGGAAAAGTGTTCCCCCTGAGCATGTTCATAGTAGCTTAGAGAGTGGTGGTCAAGCTGGGAAGGTGACACATCTCCTTGCAGTGCCAGAGGGGTGCTGGGTGCCAGGTGATCCCTCTCCTTCTTACATCATTCAAAAGCTTTTTGTCTTTTCCACTGCCTCAAAGTTACTTCACATGAGCTTAGTGCCAGAACTGAAAGACCTTGGAAAAGATTGAAAAGATACTTTCAGACACTATAGGTTTCTTGCACAAAAGTTATTCCTAGAAAAGGGATGCTTAGGAACAAGCCATGGGCTAAAACAATACTGCTGTGGGCTGCATGCTGCCCATTCAGCTGCAGGCTAAAGCTGAAATCTTGCCAAGACTGTAGCAGCAGCATTCCTCCTGGTTCTGAGTGTTTTGTGCAGCTCTGATCTGATGGGTTCAAGCATGTAAAGTCAGTCTGGGGAATTTTCCCACCCTAGGTACTTGCCTTCCCTTACTCTTGCTGGGTCTATGTCAAAGATCTTATGAGGTCTTAAAAAGTCAAGTGTTTAGAAACAGAAGAGCATGACTGATTGTAAGTCAGCAGGGCAGTCATTGGCACCATATATACCAATTACATGCTTTTTTTCTGCAGGAATAGTCCCTCCCTTGGCCAGGATGGGTGGACAGTGGGGAGGAAGGGAGACTGAACTGAGTACAGCCTCTGCCCACTGGAACCCAGTCTCATGTCCTGCTGGAGTAGTGGAAAATGTAGTAGATAAGGAAGGGATTAGCAGAAAAGAAAGTTAAGGGTCATGACTCTTTAGACTGTGTGTGCCCTCCTGGTGGTGAGCTGGTGGGTCCATCTCAGATGAGTGATTAGGTGTTTGCAGCTGTGGATGGTTGAATGAAGGCAGAAGGCTCCTGTGTGCAGATGTAGAGTACTCATTGCTGAGGGAGAAGTTAATGAGGGTCACATATTTAATCCATAAAATGCATCAGGAAGTTGGAGTCCCTCCCCCCCTATCAGCTGTTAATTAAGCATCCTGATTTTCCAGGTAGCTTTTGGCTTCTTGCCACTTTGTGTGTTATGGGGGTTATTTGGAAAATGCAGTGATGGAGTACAACAGATACCTGGTGAAGAAAGAGTAACTCTGCTTTCTGAGCAGCACTTGAATAGCTGGTGGGGAGGAAAAACAGGTGAAGTTGAGGTCTATGGTTCTCCTTAACACCTTCCCCCACAACTTGCTGAGATTCCCTCTCTTCTTCCCTGGTCTTTCTGAATTTAGGGCAGAAACTTCAGACACGTTGCAGTACCCACATAAAGCAAAAATGAAGGGGGAGGGTGTCATAGAGCTGAAGAGCAGAAGGCAAAATTTCTAGCCAAGGTCTGGGTTACCTACGGATATGGTACTGGCGGTGCGATTCCTCCTTTCATCCCTGAGCATCTGCAGTGACACATGCTTGGAGTAGATTGCCTGCACCAGCAGCCTGAGAGTGGGAGTAGCCCATGCTGCTTTTAGTGGGACAGTGGTGGCTGAAAGGATGAGCCACTGCAACACCTAACTTTACAAAGACTTCATTGAGTTCTTCAATTTTTTAATTGTAATTATTATATTAATTTGTTACATATCTTGACAGTAGACCATTTTTATTTTCCAATAGCATCAGGGGGTTCAGGCAAATCCCAGCCTGGTGTTCTTCCCTAGGGAAAGCCACCACCAAAACTCTGGATGAGCACTTGTGCCTCAGTCCTGAGGCTGTCAGTGAGCCTGATAGCCTGGGGCTTTGGTGTAACACAGATCCAGACTGATGGAGCTGAAGCCTAGATTTGAAGGTTGATGTGGCTAAGATTAGTTTGGCAAGTGCCTGTAACAGCAGAGATCAGAAAATCCATTCCCCTCCAACTTACTTGGCCATAAAGACACATCACAGTGATCATCTGGGGGAGAGAGATTTGACCTTGTGCTTTCCTCTCTGTCCTTTGAAAACAAGTGTGAGAACACCAATTAATTACAAGACAACCGTGATTTTTTCTATTGCTTGTTTATTTCTTCTACTTCAAGAATTTTAGAGGCATTTTGAGCACTGTCTATCTGTCTGGGTTACAGTAGATCCATTCACTCTTGCAATCCACCCTGCTAGGCTCCTGGTAAAGGATATGGGGCAATGAAGTCTGCTCCAGAAGCAGCACTGTAGCATTGGTCTTCCTAGTGCACATCAGAAAAGATAGACAACACCACAAAGAATAGCTGGTAAATCTTCAGAAGCCTGTCTGTTGTTTCTCTTGTTGTCTTCTATACTGAATTAAGCAGATTTCCAAAAATTCACAGGAATCTAAAGGAGATAATGGGAATAAAAGCACAGAATCCTAACAGGGACTGTAGCTGAGTACTGTAGGAAAGAACTGAAGCCACTGCTGAAGCCAGGGAGAGGGGGATACATTTCTGCCTATAAGTCATTTGCCAAGGGAGACAACTAAGCCAACCAGGCAGAGCTGGAAGTTGATTCAGGATAAATTAGCTCTGCAGCTGATTTTTTGACATCCTTCTGCATGTCAGTTCTCTATTTTGTGTCCCAGCTTTACAACTGGAAATGGATGACACTGCTTGGAGCCAAGGACCAACGATGAGCCACAGGCTATAGAAAGTGATACTCAGAAGAAACTCTGTTTATTTACAAAAACTTCAGACTTAAATGGAAAAAAAAAGGGGGGGGGGGGTGTTTCAAATCATGGGCTAATTTTTACTTGGCTTCAAGTGAAAAACTGTGATGATCAGAAAGTTTTTTCCTCAAGTCTTGTGTGGGCTGTGGTTTTGAAAAAAATTTAGAAACATGGTATTATTACACTAGATTATTCTAAATTCTGTATATAATGTAGATGTAGGTAGAGGAGTTATGCTGTATGTAATATCTCCAACAGTAAATGCCTCAGATTGCTGCTTTTGATGAGGGTTGATTTGCAGAGAAGCACAGGGCTGTTTTTTTAAATGTATTGGGTAAAAGGTGCTTGGCTCCCACTCACTTCAGTGAAAGCACATGGGTCCTCTCAGGAGAAGATGTGTCTTACCAGGACACATATGAGAGCATTGATAATGTGACAGCTTTTGAAAGGATCAATGTTAACTATGTTTTGTTGTCTTGTAAAGACAGGTAAAATTAATACCAAAAGCAGATGTTCTGTCAGAGTTGGACTAGCTTACATCAGGTCTCAGTTTGGCTTTGTCCTCTTTATTGACTAAAAGGTAGAATTTGATTGCAACAGAGATCTACTTTTAATTAAGCCAGGTTGGATGCTTGTGTCCTGAGTCTTTGATAGATTTAATTTGATACTTGTGCAAACACTGAACTCAACACTGGTATGTCATCTTTGACCCAGAAATTTGTCTTGAAGTCCATCAGTTGAGCATTGCTGTGTGACAAGCCCAGTGACACTACAGCTCCATACTTCAGCCAGGTTTTATTTCTTCATCAAAGACCCAAATTTTTACTACTGTGTCAGCCTTGGAAACACTTTTCACCTGCTTCCTCTCTCAACACATTTGTAAGTTGTCTCACTATACTGAAGGTTGGTCCAGAGAGGGTCAGAGGGATACAGAACAACATAGCAATACAAATTTTTGGCACTGTGGGAGAGCATCCAGTGATGTTCTGATGCCTTTCATTCAAAATTAGCCACAGCTATATCTCTGTAAAAGCTTGTTTCATTGTATTGCTGCAGCCTTGATGGTTTTCTGCTGCCTTTGAGTCAGTCACTTCAGTTGATATTGATTCTAAAGCACTACCAATTGTTTTTCCTTTAAACTGAACTACTGATTTTTGAAATATTAACACATGCACAGATTGTTGACTTGAAAATGATTCAACTTTGTGGTAATGTACATTATATATCTTATAGCTTAAATGTTAGCCTGGTCCCCTGGAGGCTTGACAGGAAGATTTGTAATACCTTTGTGTTCTGAGTCTGACTCTGCTTGACTCAGTAGCCTTGAGTATGTTACTGAGTTCCCAGACAACTCAGAAATCAGGCATTGAGATATGAAGGCAAGAGCACCAGAAGCCCAAGGGTCGGGGCTTCTCACTTGACTTCCACTGCCAAAACTGTTTTCTGGCACCCATTTTATCTTGGGCAGCCTTTCAAGTCATTCTGGTTAAATCTTTGGACATCATCTACTCAAATGCACTCGAGGTCTCTGTGCATATGTGTTACACACACATACATGGACACTCATGTTCAGGCATCTCTGAAGCACTCGGATATCCCTGGTCCTTTAGGATGTCTCAGGTTGTTAAGAAAGAAGATTACTTTTTTTTTTTCCCCTGTCTCTATGAATGTGGGAAGGGCTATTTAAGAGCTACGGCTAAGAAATAATCTAATTTAACATATGACAATAATCAGGCTAGGTGCTTGTAGAAGCACTACCAGGATCTGACCACTTGGTGCAAGGTTAAATTTGTTTTGCTAACTCCAGTCTATACCATGGGCTTTGCTGATCATTCCTCCTCTTTCTCTGCAGTGGAATTGTCATAGAGGTCCCTGTACAATCATCCAATTTCTCCATGTGACCCCAGGGATACACTCAAATGCCCCTTGTATGAGAATTATCATATGGGCTGGAGCCCTTTGGGTCTGGTGCTTTTTTGGTAGATTCTCTGTGCTAGTAAATGTAGCACAGAGAATGCTTGCCTGTGTTTTAAAGACCTGCTTGCATCTTAAAAATAACTTTTTAGAAAACAATTCCTTTTACCTTCCCCTTGTAAGCCAGACAATTCACTCGTGTCCTGAGTGATATAAATCTCTTTTTGTCATGTTTTTGTACTAATGGCAATGGTGTTTTTCTGGGAAAAGTTCCTTGACTATTAGCCATCCCTCTTCTTCTGGAGCTTATTTCTTCATTAGGATCATAATTCTCTGCAATATCTTCGTTGATTTCTTCTGGAAACGTTAATAAAATTTAGTTCCTTCTACATAGGGATCTGTAGGTGTAAACTGCCATGATTCTCAAAAGTGACCAGCAATTTTTTGCAAGTTCTAGCTGAGATGCTGCAAAACCTCTTTGTTTTTCCAGAGAATGTTCCTCTGCCTTCTGAAATAAGTTTCGCCTCTCTAAACTGATTCAGGTTGGATGCACATAATGAAGTGACCAAAAAAACGGATGCCTGCAACCAAGTAGCTACCACACACTGTCCTACAGGCCTGAGGGTGAATCCTCACCCCCTGTGAGCTCTACCAAGGCTGTGCCCCCACTCCTCTCCACTGCTGGCACAATTGTTGCAAGAGTCCTTGAAAGGTCCCACCCCAACCTGCCCCCCACGCGCACATACATGTTCTCATCCTCCCCTACAAAGCCTTTAACACCTCACTTTCAGTTGGTGAACCTTCCAGCAAGGTTCCCAAACAGATGGCAAGTCTCACGCATGAGAAAAAGTTCTATTTCTATCCCTTTTTTGCAGAACACAGGAGCTCTGGAAGAGGCTTACTCAGGGCCTCGCAATGAAATCCCAGCCAGATACCCAGACCTCCCGAGTGCCTTCATCCAGCCTCAAGGCCCGGCTGGGACCTGCATTCTTGCCAGTAGCCAGTGCTAGATGGACACCCCAGGAGCACAGGGTTTTAGGCAAGCCTGTTGTCATGCCT
This sequence comes from Calypte anna, assembly GCF_003957555.1. NCBI lineage: Eukaryota > Metazoa > Chordata > Aves > Apodiformes > Trochilidae > Calypte > Calypte anna. The sequence continues at coordinate 66,627,061 of NC_044245.1, forward strand.
TAAAGAATTGAGTGGCCAGAGGCCATGAGAGATGAATTTTCTGGCTGCATCTGACATTCAACCCTGGATTTAATATCCCTGCATTAGACCACGAGCATGCAGCATAAATAAATACAGAGTGAGCAGAGCTTATAGCTGAGTACACACTGTGTGAAGAACTGGGCTCTGTTCAGATTTTCAGGCTTTTTGTTCTGGTTCTCTAACACAGAGAGAGAGTCTTGCTGTGAGGAGCAATGATTTCCTTCCATCTCAGAAAGGTTGTAGGTACTTCACAGCAGAGTGACAGCTTCATATCATCTCTCTTGCTTAGAAAGTTGTATTTTGTGTGGAGTAGGGCAAGAGATGGTCAACTTTGACAGCCAGTCTGGAAACCAGTGAGAGGAGGTCCTTGCTCCAAGGTATCACTGAGACCCTCAAAGGAGGAACAGTCATCCTTAGCCTCTCTATAGACCCTGAGTGGGGTGAGAAAAGGGGCTGTGCCACACCAAAGCAATCTTACAGACAATCTGAGACCTCTCCCATGTCTTGAACTAGAGAGCACACCAATGTAAGTCTGGAAAAAAGAGTGGATTATAGAATCATAGACTTGGCTGGGTTGGAAGGGACTTCTGAGATCATCAAGTCCAATCCTTGATCCACTACCGCTGCAGTTACCAGCCCATGGCACTGAGACTCAGGTATGAGGGGAAAAAAATGTCTGGTTGTCCTCAAATACTACTGAGTCCAATCTTGTGACCTGCTCCCACTGCACAGGGATGACATCTTTCTGTCAACTGAGGATTAAGCTGACATTTTATAAAACAAGAGGGACAGGTCCCTGGATAGCAATGTTTTCAAAACTGATCTGCAGAAGCAGCCAGTCAGATCCTCTTCTTAAAAATGATGAAACACCAGTTTAGTTAGGAAATGAATGGATGTGTTCAGGACGGCATGAGAAGAGGTAAACACAACCAGCTATGACAGCTGAAATTTGCAGCAGTGCAAACTGTTTTGCCATGAATTAAGCCTGAGGTCAGTTTTCTGAGCTGACCTTACATGTGTAGTTCTTCATAGAGCCTCTGCTCTAACCCGAATTTCATTCTATGCAAGTGAAGTTCTCCCTTCTGGCCTATGTAATACAGATCCTGTGCTTGTAAAGTCTTTCTTTCAGTATTTCACCAAATTCTGCCACAATGCTTAAGAGGTTACTGCCATTAAGGATGAATTTCTAAAAGACTGTCTTTACCTACTCCCCTGTATTATGGGACATCAGCCCAACCTGACAGCTTGGCTTTTAGATATTAAGAAGAGTGGCTGGCTAGGAGGAGGGTGTGGGGATCAATACTAACAGTGTATCACTTCATAGAATCATAGAATCATAGAATCATAGAATCATAGAATCATAGAATCATAGAATCATAGAATCATAGAATCATAGAATCATAGAATCATAGAATCATAGAATCATAGAATCATAGAATCATAGAATCATAGAATCATAGAATCATAGAATCATAGAATCATAGAATCGACTGGGTTGGAAGGGACCTCAGAGATCATCAAGTCCAACCCTTGATCCACTACCACTGTGGTTACCAGACCATGGCACTGAGTGCCACATCCAGTCTCTTTTTAAATATCTCCAGGGATGGAGAATCCACTACTTTCCAGGGCAGCCCATTCCAATGTCTGATCACCCTCTCTGTAAAGAAATCCTTTCTAATGTCCAACCTAAACCTCCCCCGGCACAACTTGAGACTGTGCCCTCTTGTCTTGCTGAGAGTTGCCTGGGAAAAGAGACCAACCCCCCCCTGGCTACCCCCTCCTTTCAGGGAGTTGTAGAGAGTGATGAGGTCTCCCCTGAGCCTCCTCTTCTCCAGGCTGAACACCCCCAGCTCCCTCAGCCTCTCCTCATTGGATCTGTGCTGGAGTCCCTTCACCAGCCTGGTTGCCCTCCTTTGGACCCACTCCAGGTACAAGAAACAGCTGTAGGCTGCTGGGAGACTCTAGGACTTGCCTGTTAAAGTTCTCCTGAAGAGGCAAGACAGGCAGACTATTGGTTACTTTGGTGACCGGAGGTGAATGGATCTACTGGTTGGGCAGGGCTAACAAGGGAACTGTTCCCATGTGTGCAAAGCAACACACCTGCACCACGGTGTTTTGGAAACAGGTGTCTTGTGGGAGTGGATCCTTCACTAACAAGTTTTTCCCAGGCTGTTTTAAGAAATCATGAAAGCAAGAGTATTCTGACCAGCAATTCCTTGTTATTATTTCAGCTAACTGTGAACCCTGATACTATTTTGGCTCAGCCACATGCTCGCTAAAGCTTAGTTTGTTGCTAAGTGTCAAAATACACTAAATCAGAACTGGTGTCTCAGCTAGCAACCAAGCAGCAGTAACACTAATGAGTCTGCAACACAATTTACATACAGGATCTCAGCTGCTGCTACTATAAGAAGAGCAACTATAGAGACTATAGATAGTAGGTCTGCACAAGCAAAAACACAAAAATCTATCACGATTCTGGTTGCCTTTTTTTTAAAATACATATTCAAGGGATTAGAACATTTTAGTATTATATATTCCCTCCTAAGTTACTGAAATATAGTATTCATACTATGTTGGAAGTCCTAACTCAAGTATGTTTTTTCAGTTATATTACAGAGATCATTTTTGGACTTGCTTTTTTATTTTTTTGTTTTTTACTAGAAATAAGTATTTAGATACAGAATAAAGTGAAGGTAAAGGTGATTTTTCAAATGTTTGACTCTAGAAGTGTTATTTATAGTCAGCAGGCCAGAATTTGCCTACAAGGATATTTGGCTTATGGAAGCATGCTACTTTGTTCCTGCTTGGTTTGTACTCTATGGATCTGGGTTGCTCTTCACAACAATTGATTGTGAAGCTCATCAAAAACTGCTGCAAAATGTTCATGCATGCAAGGGGATGGGCTCCAAATATCCAAATACTCAACAGTGGTGACTCAGACCAGAAGATGTTAACTCCTAACAACACAAATCATGAGGCTGATGCTCTCAACACCATTTGAATCCTGGCGTGTCTGAAGGAATTCATTACCTGAGCTAGCTATGGCAGGTCAACATCACTGGGTGTGGAGCAGTAGGACTGGCGGGGTTCATGGGGCATCTGTGGTCCCTTACCTGAGGTTCTTTTCCCTGGTGACACTTGATAACATGCACAGGAAACTCCATTATTCAGTTTTGACCTTTACTATTTGAAAGCACAGAGGAAATTCACAGCTACTGGACAGGCAGCTCTCTAGGCTCTCTCACCACAGCACAGTTTGGGGTACCAGTGGTTCCCCCTGGGGTGGAGACAGAAGAATAAAAGCAGACCTGTACTGTTTGGTAGCCTGCTGGGTCAAGCCTGTTGGTTTAAAAAAAGTTTTTAGGGTGTTTTTTTTTCCCTGTGTCCCTTGATCATGCCACAGTCCAATGACACTCTGGGAATGCTACACGATGCTACAAAATGTTAGTGGTGTCCTGCACACAGATGATGTTGTTCAGTGGATCATTTGTTGAACTGGACATAGCTGGACATTCACACAGCTTTGGAGATTTGCACAATGTTTTGGAGAGTACGCTGGTGCTGGACTGTGGCATTATCAAGGGACCCAGGGGCACTATGTAGCAGTCAGGCTGTGGCTGACAGGGGCATGTGAGATTTACAAGGCTGCTGTTTGAGTTAAGCTCTGAAGAATCTGCTACAACTCGTACCTGTCTCCAGATAATGTGTAGAAGAAGGCAAAGTAAAAAAGCATAGTAACGTGGGCTGCTGAGCAGGCATTCAAATCTGTGCGGTATGAGAGGAAAAAAATTATATTCTGTTATATTGGCACTGTGCTAGCCTGTCCCCTTGACACATTCAACCTTGATTGAACCAAAAATCTCAGTTGTGACCTGGTTATACAAACTCAAGGTAGAAGGTCAGGTCATATTTGATTATGTTTGGATGATTCAAGCAGATTCTGTTTGTCCTGATGTGGACTTCTGTGTGGCAGGATAGATCATAACAAACTGTCATGCATGTCCTCCAGAATGAGCAGCGTGGAAATTTCTTTGAGAGAGTATGAGGGGGAAAAGGGCAGCTGATCATCACAACCTGGACCTGATCCTCCTGTGTCAGACAATGTAGAGTCTGAAAGAGAATTAACTTTTTTTTTTTCATATAGAGAGGACTTCAGTGAGGGAGGCTGGGAAATTCAAGCAGGTTGGTGGGACAGGGACAGGACAGTCTTCCATGTGAAAAGCAAGGAGGCAATGAAGAGAAAACTATCAGAAGGGATGGAGCTGCAAGTGATGGAAAGAGAGAGTAAGGCATCTCAGGGGTAGGTATTAGCATAGGTATTAGTAGTCATGCTGTGGCATGAGGTTATGGAGACAGAACCCTGCCAGTGGATGCTTGATGGTGTCATGTGCTGCTTGTCCCGTGTGGGTATCACATATGCTCCTACAGATGCAAGATGCCTTTTACTGAACATCAGGATAATTATAAGAAAGGCCTAGATGCTCCCTCATCATATCTCCATCAATGTCTCACTGATGCATGAGGAATATATGTGACCAGGGCAAGTGTGTATATTTTCTACTGACACCCCCAGGATTCAACTATTTTTTGCTCCTGGCCTTTCTGAGGTGGAGGCGGTTTCTCTGCATATTTAGTAACCTCCAACAGTTATTAAATGGTTACCTCAGTCTTATATGAACTCAAGTAAACCATAAGGAACTTCAGCCTCGTTCTGCAAAAAGTCCCACAAGTCTGGTTGCTGATGCAGGAAGAACTGCCCCTGCTTTTTTGTTTGACCCTGATTCCCACCTGCTTCATTCCTCACATCTCTCAGGTGGGGGTCTGCATCTTGCATCCACAAAGCTGTCGAGGCACAGCAAATCACCTGGTGCCAAGCAGATGCCACATACTAATGTGGCAGTGTCAGTGGATGTGCTGAGGGGCAGCATCCAGGCATAGTACTATAGAAAGCTTTGCAGAGGTGGTGTAGCAACCTGTGTATCTTGTGCTGTGCATCATGGCTGCATTTGGGGCAGACAGCTCATGGTGGTGAGTAGATGGTCAGAATGATCTCAGTAAGCAGCCTCATGCAGAGCAGTGCCAAGATGGTTGTGTTCAGCCCTGTAGTCATTTAGTTCACTGTTTCCTGCTTGTCAGCAACCATGCACTATCTATCATCATCTGTTGAGACTGCAGGTTCCTGGGCCTGGGATGCCCTCCATACACTGTGTTTTGTTCAATATCCAGCACTGTCATGTCGTGGTCCTTAATTTTTTTTCTGGGAGATGGGTGGACTTGAGAGGTTCTACCACTGAATGGTAACTCAGCATAGATTATGAGCAGAGCAGAAGGAGAAGCATTTGAAAATACTGATGCCACAGCCCCCATCTCTTCCTGAGGTTGTGTTTTCACTCTAGCTCCCTAATAAAAACATTAATCTGAAAATAATGTAATAAAGAAGTCTTCAACATTGACATGCAAAGCAATCTTTGCTCAAAAGCTGCAAGATAGCATCAGCTTGTGGGGCCTGTCAGCAGGTCAGGACTGTGACTGAAGTTTATTAGCAGGGCTGACAAGGTTGTGCCCATCTGTCTGTGCCAGCAGCAAATCACAAGGTTTCTAATTCAGAGCCTCTTATTAACAACAGTCCCTGTTCCTTGTTTTTATTTGTAGGACTGATTGAGGGCACTGTAAATCTGTAAGTGAGCAGTCCAAGGACTTGAGTCAGAGTCTGAGGGTCAGTCTCAGAGGAGAACAGCTTTATAAGTATGTGTGCTTCCCCTGGTTTACTGAGATAGAAGCTCCTATAAAAAGAGCATGTGAGCTAATACACAAAAGGAGTAGGCTGCCCACATGTTACTGATGTTCTTGTGCTCTCTTGCCTCTAGAGAGTGGCACTCTTGGAAATGCACAGCTCTTGTGCAGATGTTATCAGATAAAAGGAAGGGTTGATTTTTTGTGGGAAAGAAAAGAAAATTTATTTATTGAATTCTGATGCTTTGTACCTGATGACTCATTGTCACATTTCTTTTCCTTCTTCTCAGTGAACTAGAATCACACAGCACATTACTTCCATCCATTGTGGCTTGTTGATAAGATGAAATGGCAGATTTTAAACTTTAAGATTTTTCTAATCCTATCAGAGATCAGGAACATCATTAAATTTGTCCTCTGGTCAGCTTGTTGGCATTTGGAGCTGAGGAGTATGGATTAGTGTTAGTGGCCTCAGACCTGAAATTTAAATATATTCTATAGAGTTCTCTGCATCAATTCTGGGACCCTCAAGATGATGAAATGAAGGTCATTTAAAGTCCCCAGCTGATGGTTTGGTTTAGCCAAGAACATTTGCATAAACATCTTCCTTAGGTATGATATTAGAAAATCACACAAATTACAATATTGCCCATTGTTTTCCAGAGCCTGATCTAACTCTCTAGGAATCTGGAAAGTGTTTTCTTTGATTTTAATGAGAATTGGATAAAGACTCAGAATACAATGGACCAGCTATTTCATTTAGTGTGAAGTCAACAGAAGCACAACAGGCTTCAATAAAGATGTACCAATTTATAGCATGTGAGAAACAGGCAACATGGTGTTCCTCAATAGGTAAAAAAGACACTAATGCTGCAGTCACAGATTGATATCGGGATTTTGGTGTCAAAATACTTGGATTTGAGCAGTTTGGAGCAGCAGGTGGGGTGAACAACAAAAACCAGGTGAATATTTTTCATAATAAATAGTTCCACCTGTTATTCTTTCATGCTAAGTGTCAAAATCCCAAATATTTGCATATGAGACATTTCAGCGTGTGCTAATCTGAAAAGAACACAGATCTAGCGCAGACCTTCCTGTAGAGCATATCCCTCAGACTTTAGACCAGAAGCAGTAATAAAAGTGTATTTGACAAAATATGAAAGCTAGGCAGACAAATAGACCAAGGCCTTAATTACCTGTCCTGAAGAATTTCTAGATCCTGTTAAAGTTCTTTATTCTGTTTTTACTGAATGAGAAAAATGTCTGCATGTTGAAAATTGGATTTATATAGAAATAAGATGGAATATTAAGATGAGAGCAGTACTTTACTATGTGAAGCTGTTTTCCTTATGAAAAGAAAAGGTAATTAGTCAAATGAATTACTTTAATTATATAGACCCATTATAATAGCTTTTGATCCCATTCAATAATAGCACAATGCTTATAAGGTAAATTTCACCTAAAAAAAGTCAACATGGGTAACCGTTTGGGCTCCAAGGGGTGGTTGCAGTTAGTGCAAAGAAGGGATTTTACCTAGATAGAATTAGGATCAAGAAAACTGATTTTTAACCAACCATGAGGACCACTGAAAGAAATTGCCACACTCCTTGAGGGAATAGTAGTACTATCATGGCCCCATGGGATGAGAAGTTGACTTCATTTCTCAATGAAGTTGAATTTCACCCAGATTCAATAATTAAACTGCCTTCTTTAACAGTCAGGATATTTGCAGCCAAATGAATGCTTCTTCCTTCTTAATTGATAGGGAGGCATATTTGCATTCAGTGCTCTACAGGACTAAATTAAATCTGCATCAGGCTTTTTCTCTACTTAGAGGCAAATGACTGTGGAGATGGACCTGGGAGCTTGACAGAAGCCACAGGTCAAACACCACCAGCTCCACTTGGGTTGATCACTCACCTGCTTCTCAAACAACATGGTTAATTGCACCCAACAGCAGCTATTATTGCCAACTGAAGGGAAATTTTGAGTTAGAAATAGCAATTCCTTCAAGGTCATGTGTTTCCCAATCAACTTATCTGTATCAAGTTGCACAAGTGTAGGTTGAAGAAAACATTTGCCTTGGGCTCTGTGCCCATTTGGTCACAGTTATTGGGGCCTGGACAAGCTGTCACAGGGAGTGGACCACTTACACAGTAGCTGGGTGTCACAGGGCATTACAAAGCATGGCAAGGAGAGAGGGGATGGAGACATCCAAGATTGCCTGGGATTCACCCTGAGTTTACAGCACTGTCTAGGTGATCCAAAGGCAACCTCTGAATTGCTCCTTTGCTCCAGGTTTTCCTCCCTCTGGAAGAGGGTAGATTTAAGTTAGACATTAGGAAGAAATTCTTGACTATGAGGGTGGTAAGGCGCTGGCACAGGTTTCCCAGGGAAGTTGTCGATGTCCCATCCCTGGAAGTGTCCAAGGACAGATTGGATGGAACTTTGAACAACCTGGTGTAGTGGGAGGTGTCCCTGCCCAGCCAGGGAGGCTGGAACTGGATGATCCTTAAGGTCCCTTCCAACACAAACCATTCTATTCTTCTAGGAATTAAAAATAGAGCAGGTTATCCGTACTGGATTCTACCCTCCCAACACCACTGCTAAGCCTCTGTGTGACCTGTCTCCAGCTGGCTTCTTCTGGGATACAAAGAAGCTGGTTTCAAAGGGGAAATCAGGTGTGATGCCAGGCATTGCCTGAGGCCCGGCAGGATCCCTGGATGCCTCCTGTGGCACCCTGAGCTCCCCATGTGGAGCAGAGCTGCTGGTTCACACCCTGCTTGCACAGCATGGCAGGGCTGATCATCCCACCACTGACTACAAAGTGGAGAGGAAGAGGGAGAAGAGGAGAAACAGCTAAGGCTGAGAAAAGGAGTGAATCTGAGGAGAAACAAAGAGAAGAAGGAGAAAAATAAGGAAAGATGTGTGAGCCAATTGTTAAGGCCTTTCAGTGGTTCAGTAAGGAGGAGAGTATCTGTGTCTGGGAAAAAGTACATTTTCTCTCTCCTTTCTAAATTAAGATTTGTAAACTAAAATGAAAAAAATAATTGGGGAAACAAGGTGCCAGTGCAAAAAGAAATGAGGCAAGGCATGGCTGGTAATGCCAAAGAGGATTCTCCTTTGGCACACGGAGGAAACAACAAGAGAACCAGGGAAGCAGATGCTGCTTTCTGGCAGCTGTGTAAAAGGTAATGTCAAGAAAGTCAGGAGGGAACACGACTTGACACTTTTTCTGATTTTTCAGTCTGTTTTTATCAGATTGCAAGATCATTTGAACCGAAGAAAAGCATGCAAATGGTTTCTTGCTGCTTGTGAGTGGAGGACAGAAGGGCAGCAGTCAAGTGGAGGGACCCTGATGGGTCCCAACTGGTGAAAAAAGGCCACACTGTTGTGAGGAGAAATGCCAAATGCTCTCCCACAACTTGTGTACAAACAAAATTGCTCCTCACATTCTCAAGACCCCTTGGAAACCTGAAACACTGGAAAATTCTGTAATTTTGAAGTTAGTTCCCAAATGGGAATCTTCATGGGAAAAGACTTTAGAGAGAATAAGAGAAAGTTTTCTTCAAAACTTTAGTTTAATTAAAAAAAACTCATATGAAGGAATGTTAAGTTTTGTTATTCCTACAGAAATGCCCTGAGCTGTGTAAGGGAACTTGCAGCTCCCCTAGGTTTTCCTGCCCCGTGTTCATACCTAATAAAGCAACAATTGAGAAATGTTTGGAAGAGACAGTTGTTTCCTTGTCCCTGAGGGAAGAGAGGATTAAGTGTTAGCCAAGCTGCAGTTGCAGAGCATCACCATGACATTTCCTGGACCCATGGCTGGAATAGCCACCAATTGGTCTTGTTGATTAGAAGTGAAGCAGCAAACCTGTAACTGCAAATTCAGACTCTGATGGTGTTCTGTTCATTCATCTGCATGAGATTCCACACAGACTCCAGGCAGTGGCACATACAGAGGTGGCTATGACTTCTGCATGGAAGTTGTTCAAAGCTTTCTTGGTGGTACAGCTTGTATTGGAATGCTTGCCATGGAGCTCCCTATGGTCTCTCTCTGGGTTTCTCATTGTATCTCTGTGTACATGGGCAAATTCATTAACATCTGTATCATCATAAACCACAAGGGAGATGGCTTAGACCCCAACTTCAGTAAAGAGCAGCACTAACTGGTTGGACACAAATTAGATGAATCCTCAGGTTACGGAATACTGACACTACTTACTGACCAAATTAGCTGAAGAAAAGAAGAACTTTATCACTGATAGGTGGAGGTGAAACTCAAAATACTGTGTCTTTGGTTTTAATATATCTGTGTCTTAATGTCTGTCTGTGTCTAGTGCTGTCCTCAGAGAAACTCTTTGCACCTGGGTATGTACTTATAAAGATGTCAGTTCTCAAAGTGTTGAAATAAAATTGAGTCTGATACATGACAATATTTTTTTAAAAATCAGTGGAGACAAAATGCAAAGTGTAAATTGGACTTTTAAAGACACTACAGATCAGACAACAGGCTCTTGGGCTTGCCAATGTCATTATGATTGACAGGAGTCAGAGACCTTGAACATGTGGATTGATTACATCAGTGGGATGAAGCTGCAGCACTTCTTGAAGAAGCATTATTTATTTTAGGGCCTCTGAAACTATAGTGTGGCCTTCTCTGAGAAGAAAACATCACCAGTCTGGCTGCATCTTCCAGCAGTCATCAAGACAGAACATCAACCTGGCAGCAGCACCTGCAGCAGCAGCTGGAATACAGATCACTGATTGTTGCAGCCACTTTATCCCTCCTATGCCATTGACATTCACTGCCTTATTCCTTTCCTTTATATATGGCTTTTTGTGCTTGTTAGCTAATAACCAGCTGAGATAAAATAATCTTTTATCATATGTGATCCAAAAAAAAACCAGTCCTAAAAGTAATGCCCTGAGCAGTGAAACATCACTAGCAGCCTGCCAGATCCTGGAGCAGCTGTTATGGATCTGTGTTTCTCCAGACAGGCTGACAGGAAAAAAAATAGTGACCCTCTGTGATGGGACTTCCTCTGGTTTTTTTCTCACTTTGTATGTAGTTTTCATGTTGTCTCTTTGAGTGAGTAATCAGAATGATAAGCCACTTCCATAGATCAGGGTGGATCCCCAACTTTTCCTCTCTCGCTCAAAGCAGGACAGCACAAGACCACCCCTAAAATCAAGATTTTTCTCTGATTGAAATGATCATGAAAAAAAGGTAATGATACAATAAATGTTACTGCCTTATATTTCAAGTGCTTTAACCACCTGGGTCTCCCTTTTTGTTTCTTTAATAAGAATCTGAAAAGGTATTTAATGGTGGCTGTTACTACAAAAGCAAGCCTAAAATCTCTTGCCACAAAACCCTGAAGCAAAGTTGATTTTTTAATCTTATAGTGGTAAACCCAAGCCTTTACATGAGATGCAAACCTGATTCCTTCTTTAGCCCAAGACACTCCTTTATCTTCAACGCATATGCATCAAAAGGCAAAATTTACCCTGGAGTAGTTCTACTTTTATGATCTTCCCAGCAAATATTACCTTTCTATCCCCCAAGGCCATCGAGGTATCTTGAAGAAATTAGAGATAAAGTTAGAGCAATTCTTAGCTCAAGGGATTGAATCAGCTTGTTAGAAACCCAGGATCAAGGAAGAGCATTTCCTTCCTAATTCTCTGAGCTCCTGGGATGCTCAGCTCTGGGGCAGGAATGAGCCACCACCTGAGTCCTTAATCACAGCTCTTGAGAGATGGCATGGGTGTTGTCTGCTGTGTTATGGCTCCCAGTAACAAAAATCCAGATCAGTTTTCTCCTAAGTTTATCAGACTAATTTAGATGGCTCTAATTTAGATCTCACTTAACAAAAACAAACAAAAAACAACAAAAAAAGCTCACCCTGTGTGCCATGATGTTGTTTTCTTCCCTTTAAGAACAATCAGTATATTAAGAATTCAGCTGGTGCAAATTTCACTTAGTGTCTGAAATACCCAGAATGTATTTGAAAATGATTTTTTTTCTTCTGCCTAATTTTCCCCAGACCTGAAGAATAATGAACAATTTCATCTCCCCCAATAGCTCTCTGAGACCTTGGTGGAATTCTTCTCTCTACTTCTCTCTACTTCCAAGCTCAGGATTTTCTCAGGATGCAATTTCAAGCTAATAATACTAATAGTTCTGTGCCTAGGAGGACTCCACAGTAGTCAAGGACCTGGAACAAGATACACAGGAAATATGTGTTTGGTTTGGGTGTGCTGGGGATTGGTTGGGTTTTTACCTCTTGTGGCAAGTACCATTGGAATTTATTTCAGTTTCTGAAACTTATGTCTGGGCTTTGTTACACGGCTGTCTTGGAAGTCTGGGTATCTACAGCATCTTCAGCCTTACACACTTTGTGAAGCTCATTACGCTAATTGTTTGACCTTTCCTATAATGAAGTCAACGTTCTGCTGCTCACACTACTGACCTTTCTACAACAGGAACACAGATCCTGTTGGAAGAGCTATCAGGGAAGCTTTTAATCAAATGGCATCCAGGACAGAGAGATCCCAGAGAATGGCAGCAGATGCCTTTTTTTCTGGTCCAGGTAGCACACACGTGAAAGGAGAGGAGGGACTTCTGATAGGTAGCAGCTGCTGCCATAAGGAAGAAAATGCAGTGAATGAAGCTGAAGATGGTGCCTTAAAAACCTATACCTCTTTAAAAGCAACTAATAATTCATAAATTTAGTCACAATTTTTTATACTTTTTTTTAAAGTTGTGATGATTGATGTGAGATTGGAGTCTCTTGGCCTGAAAGTCACCCTGGGTTTAGCAGCGCAGAGTTCAAGCTCCATCTTGGAGCGAGGTGGCTGAAACAACTTGGATCATTATGCAAACTACAGACTGTACACTGTGGCCAGTGAAAAGCCAGAAGATGTAACTGCCAATGCTTTGTAAAGCCCATTTTGATGAAGTACATATCTGCAAACAGAAGCAGTATGAAAATAGGAAAAAGAAAGGAAGAATATACAGTGTTGGAAGAGAATCACAGGAAAGAAAGGAGCATAAGTAAACAAACCCCAGTGTTTTAAATTAAATACCTGAGGAAGGGGGGTGGAACCAAAACACAGAGCAGAAAACTGGGATTGTTCGTTCCTTTTGGTGAATTCTTACTGTTGAAGGAAAAATGAAATGTATTTCTACAGTGGATATCTGTTGAATGACATGAGAAAAACAACCAGCTCCATCAACCATTCTTCTAATAGGATGAAATCTGGGGTGAAGCAGGTAACAGAATGAACCAGGATGATATCCAGGGAGTTCTGTTTTTTAATGCCCAGGACCTGTAAGGGCAAGAAATGTAATCCAGCTGCAGAGATGGAGAAGTCTCCAGTGAGCAGAGAATAGGCTAGGATTTGAGAAATCTGTTAGCACTTCAGATTTATCTTCCACTTTACTGTACTGTGTTGTAGACTCACCAATGTGAAATAGAGCTCTTTCCTACCTGTCAGAGTAAGCAATGAGAAGTAAAATAATTTAGCACTTTGGTGATACTGGTATAGCTTGTGATACATCAGTTAGGTGACAATTTATCACAGAAGTGACAAATCTAAAGAAACTCTCTTTTTCCAAGATCTTCAAAAAGAAGGAAAAGTCCAACTCCAAAAAAACTTGTCTAAAATAACCTGTTGGTAGCCTTTGGAAGCCGCTGGTCAGACAACAGCTGAACACCAAGAAGGAAAGATATTTTCTTTAATTTTTTTTTTTTTTTATCTGAGATTTCTCTGCTGGAATAGCACCTGCAAACCTCCTACCAGTTACAGCCCTTGAGCCCAAACATACTTGCAGTGCCAGACTTAAGTTCACATCAGAGTTGTAAGGAGTGTGGTCACCTGCTAATAGTGCCCAGCAATCCCCAGTCCAGCACTGTGACTGCATCAAAGGCTTCTAGCAAAAGGTATGGCAATCAATATAGTTTATAACTACATTATTTAGATAGTATAAGTATTAGATAAACTATATGATTTATTATATAAATTATATTATTAAATCTTATTTGTGAACTAGGCACTCCAGCATGCACATCAATTTGATTCTTCAAAACAGCAGGGAAGACTAACTTGCCTTCTATTCTGTGTCCCAGAAACACCAAGACATATCTCATGATACAGAGGGGAGAGAGAGATTTGAGGGGAGATTTGATCTACAGATTTGAGGGGAAAGAGAGTTTTCCTTAGTCATCCACTGACAGGAGACAATCATAGAATCATTTTGTCTGGAAAAGACCTTTAAGATCATCAAGTGCAACCATTAAGCCAGCGTATTAACAAATCCACCACTAAATCACATCTCTAAGAACCATATCTACATGTATTTTCAATACGTCTAGGGATGGTGACTCCACTACTTCCCTGGAAAGCTTGTTCCAGTGCCTGACAACCCTTCTGGTGAAGAAGTTTTTCCTAATATCCAAACTAAACCTCCCCTGGAACAACCTGAGGCCATTTGCTTTTGTTCTATCGCTTGTAACTTGGGAGAAGAGACTGATCCCAGCTCACTACAATCTCCTTTCAGGTATTTGTAGAGAGCAATAAGGTCTCCCCTCAGCCTCCTTTTCTCCAGGCTAAAGAACCTCAGTTCCCTCAGATGCTCCTCATAATATCTGTGCTCCAGACCCTTCACCAGCTTGGTTGCCCTTGGACGTGCTCCAGCACCTTAATGTCCTTCTTGCGGTGAGGGGCCCAGAACTGAACACAGCACTTGAGGTGCAGCCCCATCAGTGCCAAGTATAAGGGCACAATCACCTCCTGGTCCACTTCCAAGTCCCGCTGGCCTTCTTGGCCACCTGGGCACCATTCTGGCTCATATTCAGCTGGCTGTTGATCAGCACCCCCAGGTCCTTTTCCTCTGGACAGTTTTGCAGACACTCTCCCCAAAGCCCGTAGCATTGCCTGGGGTTGTTGTGACCATGAGGCAGGACCTGGCACTTGGCTTTGTTTAATCTCATACAACTGGCCTCTTCCCATAGATCCAGACTGTCCAGGTCCCTCTGTAGAGCTTTCTTACCCTCAGACAAGTCAACCCACCAACCCAGCATAGTGTCATCTGCAAACTTACTGAGGGTGCATTCAATCCCCCCATCCAGATATTACAGTGAACTGTCCCTAATACTGAAAGACGTTTCCTCTGTGTTCTCTTTATGAGGGGGTCTGGCTCTTTCTGACATAGAATGTGCCATATGAGGAACTAAAGCAGGAGGGCTCTGAGAGGGGTGGAACACGGAGGGGTCTATTCCTTCCCATTCCCTGCCCATACTCTATAAAGCTCAGGCAGACCAGCAGCCCCTCCTCTCTCTTTTTTACCTGCTCCTCGCTTCACTGCTGTTCCCCTGCACTCCTTTACCCCCAGCTCACCTGCTCTCCTAAATCCACATCCATGGGGTGCTGAGAAGAGCTGTGGAGCCCCCTCCTGAGTCAGTCCTGCTGCAAGGGCCCTTAGGCACCTACCCCTGCCAACATCAAGATTGGGTTGTATATATATATATTTGTATATACTTCTATTTTTGTTCTTTATCCCTTATGCTATTGCCTTTCCACTGTGCTAGTAAATCTTTTTACAATTTTTTTAAATTTCCAACTTCAAGTCTTTATTCCCCTTTTATCTTCCCTTGGGGGAGGAGCAGAGGATTATTAATCGAGAATAATTCTGTCCTTTGGTTTTTTGTCCACCTAAACTTTTAAGCCGTGACAGAACGTCACAACACCCTGGTGGTAACATCCCCAGCAGCCCTTGCTGGCTGGCATCCTGCCACCACCAGCAGCACTGTAAACACCAGCATCCCCCTTGGGCCTCTGCTCTGACACAGTCTGGGCATGGGGGACACCTTTAACTGGGCACACAGTTACCGGCAAGGCTACCTGTACCACCACATCTAACAACAGCAACCATATAAACACTTCTGGCAACCTGCTCAACTAGCAGTGAAGTACAGAAGTAGTAATACAAAGAAACAAATCTGGACCTTCCAGGGAGTTTTTACCTGCTTGCCCATCTTTCCATAATTTGCCTAAAGTTCTCACTCACAAAAATTCTAGTCCAGACAGAAGAAGACTTCCCAGTCTGTTTAGCTTGTAAAGGCACAGCACCTTAGCAGGTAGGGAGACTTTTTGTTTAAATAAGAGCCTATTGCTTACATGGAGCAGATTAAAAGCAGAGAGATGTGTTAAAACAATTACACTATGGAATTCACTGAACTAGACAGTGTCCTTGTTAAAATATTATAGAGGAATAATTTCTCAGGGAAGAAGGCTAAATAACCACATTAAGGGCTTCTACATCTTGAGTTTCAAGACAAGATACATTAAAGCAAAATTAAAAAAAAAATATATAGTAAAAATAGCAAATCCTGTACCAGCAGGAAACCCTGGTCTCAATTGTCAGTTTCATAGCTCTAAGATTCCTTGTCAGATTAACCTCAGACTTCACACACAGAAAAATCCTCTCTGGCTACAGAAAATAATTGAGAAATTGAAAGGAGAAATTTCATTTTTTTTAATAAAGTCAGAAAAATGACACATAGCATGTAAAGATAGGCATAATCTTCACGGTGGAACTACCGTGTATGAAATATTTTGGGTTTTAAGCTTTATACCTCATAGTCTCACTGTATTGTGTTTGAAGACCATCAGACAGCTAGACTTCCTTCTGTTTTTCCTGACACTTTTGTACTGTTTTGAGACCTTCTTTTGATGAAGGGCAGAATCCAAAACCACTGCAGCTGTAGTAGGTGAGCAGCTGTCTCATTTTTGAGATGCATGATGTGGATCTCTAATGGACTCAGTGCTGACTGATGCAAGACATTCCCAGGTATTCACATCCAACTTCCAGTCTCTCAGTACCTTCATCAGGGGGACACAAGGTCATCAGCTGTGGGACTGGGCTGGATTTGTCTGCAAATAGCCTTCAGTTGCTGGCCTGAAGGTCTTGCTGGCAAAAGATAACACCAAGCCACATCTGCTTGTCATGAGCTGTGGCAAATGGCTCTGCTTTTGTTTTCACAGGCAGGATCCCTGTCCCACCCAGTTATTTCCAATGTCATTTCTGAGTATTGCCTGGGTGCTTCTTGTTTTGGCTCACTTCTTCTGCCTACTCAAGTTGCTTAGAGGTTTCCCTTTATCAGAAACAGAAATATTACATGTTCCCTTACATTATCAAAACCAGCTTCTCCTCATTCTGGTGCAGACTTGGCAGAGGCAAAATCCATGGCTTTCCCTGACAAGCTTGGATGTGAGTTTGGGAAGCGTGGATAGCTAGCATGTCAAGTTTGCCCAAGCAGCTGACAGACATGCTAGCCCAAAATACGGCCATTTGCTTGAGTTTTGTTCATCAGTCCACCCAGCTCAGCCCCTGCTTTTGGTAAGAGCAATTCTTGGATGCATTTTTCCCCATTAGACAGAGTGCCAGTAACTTTGTTATACATATCATATTGCAGCACAACATGCTGCTTTAGGTCTTGTACAGCCTTCATGAATTATATCGATTCTAGAAGAGTCTGACACTGCTCTTATTAAAGTCACTGACAGGACTTCCATGAAACCCGATACAAGCTCCCTGTCCACTTAATCCCTCCTCAAAAAGCAATGAGAATAGCTAGTGGCAGGCGAGAGAAACGCGTTGCGCTGACTCTGCAGCAGCCAGATCTTGAGATCAGCCCCAACATTAGAGCTCATCACAGCCCCAAAATGCTGTTTTGGCACGCAGGATCAACAGCAAGGTGGGGCTGCAATGACTGTGTTAGAATCATGGAATTTTCAGGGTTGGAAGGGACATTTAAGATCATCTAGTGCCAACCCCCCTGCCATGGGCAGGGACACCTCCCACTGGATCAGGTTGCTCAGAGCCCCCTCCGGCCTAGCCTTAAAAACTTCCAGGGATTGCCCACCTCTCTGTTCCAGTATTTCAACACTCATGGCAAAGAACTTCTTTGTAATTTCTAATCTAATCTGCCTTCCTCTAGTTTGAAATCATTCCACCATGTCCTATCACTACCTGATATCCTAAAAAGTCCCTCACCAGCTTTCTTGTAGGACCCCTTCAGATACTGGAAGGCTACAATAAGGTCTCCTCAGAGCCTTCTCCTCTCCAGGCTGAACAACTCCAACTCTCTCAGTCTGTCTTTACAGGAGAGGTGCTCCAGCCCTCTGATCATCCTCATGGCCCTTCTCTGCACACGCACCAGCACATCCGTGTCTTGCTTGTAATAGGGGCTCCAGCACTGGATGCAGTATTCCGGGTGGGGTCCCAGAAGAGCAGAGTAGAGGGTGAGAATCACTTCTCTTGACCTGCTAGCCATGCTTCTCTTGATGCAGCCAAAGATATGGTTAGTTTTCTGGGCTGCAAGTGCTGCTGAGTACACTGAGTGCACTGAGTGCACTGAGTGCCTGAAGTGTTGTCTTCCAGAGAGACCTGGCAGCTCCCAGCAAGGAGTCACTTCCCACACCACCAGGGACTTCATCCAGGAGATCAGATTTGCCACCCCCTTGCTCTGGGGCACAACTCACAGCACACGTGAAGCCAGCTGAGCAGGTGGTAAGAATTCACCACCCCAGCCAGCTGAACGACATGGGCTAACTTCACATGTATTCCTCCTGTTTCCAAAGTAAGATCAAATCGACCTGGTGTCCAGTACCTGGTACCAGAGGTAGATCACAGGATGAATCATCATAGAAAGGTTTGAATAGGAAAGAAAGGTCATCTGGTTCCAACCCCCCTGCATGGGCAGGGACACCTCCCACAAGACCAGGTTGCTCAAAGTCTCATCCAACCTGGCCTTGAACATTTCTAGGGAGGAGGCATCCAAAGCCTCCCTGGGCAACCTGCATCATTGTTTCACCACCATCATAGCAAAGAATTTTTTTCCAACATCTAAACAAAATTTACCTTCTTCCAGTTCAAAGTCAATACCCCTTGTCCTGTCACTACATGTCCTTGTAAAAAGTCCCTCCACAGCTTTCCTGTAAACACCTTCAAGTACTGGAAAGCTGCCATAAAGTCTCTCAAGTTTTCTCTTCCCCAGGCTCACCAACTCCAACTCTCTCAGCCTGTCTTCACAGCCCAGGTGCTCCAAACTTCTGATCATTTTCTTGGCCCTTTTCTGGGTTCACACCAGCATCTCCCTGGTGTTGGGGGCTCCAGAACTGGGCATCATACTCCAGGTGGGGTCTCAGAAGTGGAGTAGAGGGGGAGAATCACCTCCCTTGACCTGCTGATAACTCTTCTTTTGATGCAGCCCAAGATTCAGTTGGCTTTCTGGCCTGGATGATGTTCATTAAAGGTAGAAGTTGATCTCATTGTGATGTATGGCATGCACTGCTCTAGGTAGTACCATGCACCTAAATTTCTCTTAGCCATGATTCCCTCCCCTGCTCAGCCTGGCAATCTAAGCTGAAAAATTCCCCTCAAGAACAAAACAATCTGGGCATTGCAGGGAACCCGATTATGATGCTGGAATTAGGATCTGGGCACTGACTAAGACTGCTAGCATGAATTTGCTAGAGAATTTCCCACATACCTTTATAATTTATTCTTTCAATGTCTGGGGGGAAGTAGGGAGAGAGGCTCTGGAAACTGCAAACACCCCTCATCAGTTCTAAGTAAGAGTAAACACACGGGTATATTCACTGATATATTTAACAGGTTGTATAGGAAATTGCTTGCTGTTGAAATATGTAATTATGTGTTAACATGCCTGCCCAACAGGGCAAAAAATAGCAATGATTCAGTAACTGGAGTTTGGAATGCTTTTCTTCTGTGTTTCCCTGCAGACTGCAGGCAGCTTATGCACCTTTATCTATCTAAGTTTAAAAAAAAAAATAAATAAAATGTTCTTTTAGGACACCTTCAGCAGCTTGGCAGTTGTGTTGTTCTAGTTCTTTCAACAATCAGATAAACTCACAACAACGTTATTTCTTGGCCAAAGGAGTATAAAGTAAGCCACAGTTTGTCACATAACCTCCTTGCTTTTGCTCCAGCAACTCTTACTGCACAGGCAATACTTTTCCCTGATTACATTTCAAAGTCTAGAGAGCTTTGGTTTTTACCCTATTTAAAAATAAAAACATGCTAATTATAGGACAAAAAATTTAAAATCTCCATTCTACTGCACTGTGCAGTTCTGCTACTTGACATGGGCAGAGGATTCAGTGCAGTGTTGCTGTGAGTGATGGGGAGGGCTGAAAAGGAAAAATCAATGCCATTTCTTGTTCAATTAAGTTCATTGTGATTCAGAACCACCTCCTCACACTGCAGAGCCTGCAAGAGATCAGTGCTGCAATCACTACCTTTTAGCAGCTTGCTTTCTCCATCTGGACCTGCACAAGCCACTCACTGGCAGGGCATCACACTTTGCTCAGAGAAAAAAGAAATGGGAGAAAAAAAAAGCATCCTTGTGGGACCATCTGTAAAACGTTGTCATAAATGATGGGTCTTCAGGTGAGCGTGTCACAAAAGGGGAGAAAAAGCAGTTTCCTCAATGAGTCATTTTATTTAGATGTCAGAACTACCTCTGTTTTTTCATCCTTCAGTAAGAAGTTCTTTCTCCTTGCTGCCTTGCTGAGAAATATCTGGAATACATATGTTGCTGCTTGGTCTTGCTCAGACTAAGCAGTGAGATGGTCTGAGTCAAAGTCTTTTGGAAGTCAATAGAAAGATGCTGGTAAACTCAGATGGACTACAGATCAGATCAGACACCCATGAGCCCAGGAATCAGGGGTTAGCAGTCACAGCTATCAAGAGGTCATGACAAAGGATTTTTAGGGTCCCTCCCACCCGTCAGCCACTTCAGCTCTTCTATGGCAATTGTAAAAAAACAAACAAAAAAAAGAAATGTCTTTGCAGTAGAATGAGTAACCTGCAGAGTTTCTGATGCTAAAGCTCATCCTACTGAGGATGTCAAGGTCTGCCATGGTGCACAATGCCCCCTGAGTGCCAGCACCAGCACCCCACATTCCTGCTTAGCGCCTCCCAACAGAGAACAGAGCAGCCCAGGATGCTTGTGGGCATGTCACACTCTAGTGACAGGACAGACAAACTGCAGCAGCCTGCTACTCTGGGTTGCCTTTAATGGTTACTGCCTGTCCCCAGGATGGAGGGAGTTTGTCCAAGGCCCTTGGGGTTCAGGCCCAAATTACTGGGGTCTAGCGCAGCAAACAGATCACTACAAAATCCAAAGACAAGAATGATCAGGGGTGGCAGAGGCAAAGAAGAATATGAGAAGAAAAGCACTTTAATGCTGCCAGTCAAAGGGCTTTGATGCTCACAAAAGTGGTGATAGATCCTGGATGTGTCTTAGCTGGTAGCAATGGATAGGTGATGCATGAAACATCTTAATACACAGTTATCCACATCACTTTCCAGCTTTTTTGTTGTACTGCTAGGTCATGCTGATAAGCAAGAGAAGTCCTCAAGGAAGATGCCAGCTCTTTAGTTGTTTGATGCACCTATCAATAGCAGCTGTGGAACTGCCCTTGACTTCTCCAGCTGCGGTCACCTGAATGGCAACTGACACGTGACAATGATATTTGAGCTAAATATGCCATCTGTAGCTCACACAAAACAAATGTGGCCCAAATGAGGGTTCTGAAGAAGGGTGGCTTTTAATAAATGTATACTCCCACTCAAGTCATGCTATTGTGAAACCAGATACCAGACACATCAAGAAAAAGTTTTCGACTCAGATTCCCAGGACACATCGCTGACCTTTCCCAGTTTCCAGTGTCATAAAGATGTTTCTGAAGATAATAGTGAAGAAGAAGGCGATGAAGAAGTTGCATATCCTCAGCATCTCTGTAAATCCGATTGCAGAATGATATACAGATTCATCCTACTTTACCTTCTCACAGAGCCCTTTTCACCTCTGTATACTTTCTTCTTCCCTGATTTCATCCTTCCTATGAAAGTGAGATCTCACTTGAATTTCTTGCAATGCATGTGTGACTGGCAGAACATCTGTCCTGGCAATGTTCTTACCAGCCCACAATTAATTAACATATCGGATTCCTGCTCCCTAAATCCCCAAGTTCCCCTGATACTTCGGTTTTCATGACTAAAGGAAGATTTGAAATGTAGAAGTAGTGTCTTCCCATGATAGCTGGAAATCTGATATGTCTGAGTTTTTTAAATATTTATTTATTTATTAGAACAAATTATATTGACTGTTACAACAAAAGCTCAGAATGGTAATTCTATTATTGAAGTCCTTGTGTAGCTGAAGGTTAATAGCTGCTGTGGCAGTAGATACTCCATAAATCAATGGAAGAAACACATAAATCAGAATATCATCTCACTGAGGAATGTTCCGTCTGAATGTGGTCAGTATAAGTTGTGGTGCCCATGTCTGTGGAAGCAGAAAATGTTCGTGTGGCAGCAGATTTTAGGACTAGTTATTAATATATACTGGCTAGAAAGGTTTTGTGCCACCAGTTTTTGTTCTGGCAATGGTGCTGTTCTTCCAGACACACAACTTAGTTCTGAACCAAGACCCAGAACTTGTTTACTGGTGTTCGCAACCAGAGAAACTGAAATTATCATCATACCATGGAAGTTCATTCAGGGTTACTTTCATGATAATTGGTATCTAGATCAAAATATCTATTAAAGATGTCAGACAGAGATCAACACATTGGGAATGATACACAGAGTTCATCACAAACCTTCCACTTTCTTACACACTGTGGATTTTGCCATAGTGAAGCAATCATCAGAGCAACCTCTCCAGTGTTGTGGTGGAGTCCACAGAACTGGAGAGTTCCAAAACACAGCCAGACAGGGTCATAGGTAATACCACCTAAATTCCTTTTTCTAAGAAGGGTTGGACCGGGTGATCTCTGGAGGTCCCTTCCAACCTGGGCTGTTCTATGTTTCTGTGTTCCGAGACAAAAGTAAGTCTGGATGCCAAGAAATCCACTGGTAGCAGCCTTTTCATGGTCATTCTCCAGGTCTATATACTTCCCACCAGCTTGTGATGAGAAGTGCCTTAGGTTTATGTTTCTTGGCGGAAAATTTCAGTGGTAAAGATGCTGAGGATTGACACTTTCTTCTGAGACTGGTTTACTGAAACCATCCTACTCTTTGAAACATCCACAGGCACCTTAAGCGAATCATGTGTTGCAAACATAATTGTAGTGGGTGTGAACTCCATCTGGCTAGAGCAGTGCAGGCTTGCTTACCTCCCTTCAGCTTGCCTGGGCTCAGCAGCAATGCCAGAGCCATAATCTAATATAAAAGGGTCATGCTAATAATAAGATGCAGGTTTTTGAATGCACCCTTCTATAAATATATCTCTGAAAAACACAGCTAAATGCAAACACTACTGTTTCTGTAATAGATAACGCTTTCCTTACTGGATTGGCTGGCACAAGCTGATCATGGCCAAGTGAGATCTTTTTTTTTTTTTTTTAAGACTGCTTTTTAAAAGAGAAAATTACTGAAGAACGAATTTAGAGACTGAACTTTTCAAAGAAACTAGTAAAGTATGACTTTTCCCTTTAAAAACTTCAGAAGCTGAGGCTGAATATTGCATTATTCTAAGTTTGTATCAGAACATTGTTTTCTGTGTCACATAGGTTACAAACACCTTACCCACTATTTTCCATTTTTTAAAGATTTGGTATTGAGCAATAACACCCCTTTTACACCCACTCAGCCGTATACTTTTTTTCTCCCCTCATTTTATATTTAGAACCACAGCAACAGTTTATATTTTCAGAAATATATTTTCACAGACATAAAATGACTGTGATTTTCATGGTCAACAAGCTGTACTATTTTAGTGCTAATTTTGAGGCAGATATGGGTCAAATTTTGGTCTTAGGTGCATAACTTAAACTTTTCTGCTTAGCTGAAGTCAGACACATCCAGCCACTAATGAAGCCAGATGTCTAATTAAAAAGGCCACCTAAAGAGCTTCAGAAGTCTGGCCTTTATCGAAAGGTATTTCTTTAATCCTACCTGTCACATTTTCAGCATGTTCTCATTATTTTTCTACTTAAATAAAATTCTTGGAGAATCATACTATGAGTAGCTGTTAATTTATCAGCTAGGTTTGATATTTGCATGTAGTTTTCTGGCTGGTCACCTTCCTTTAGGGAGAGCAGCAGCTGTGGGCTGGGGGGCACAGCACAAGCAAGGACAGCCACTTCTGAGGGACTGTCAGTAAAGCTGTCAGTTTGTCCCCTCTTCTCAGGGGACCTGTGTGACAGGAGGGTAGAGACACACAGGTCTCTGGCTCCTGTTTCATCCCAGCTTTACTAAGTCTGATCTCGGGCTGATTGTGAGGGACAGTAAAAGCAAGCAGTCACCTCCTGGTAGAGACAATGTTACTGCAGGATGAGCTAAGAGTGAATATGTTTCTCACACCTATAGGAGGGGCTTCTAAAATATCACCGTGATCACTGGACCCTCCCCTCCAACCCAAGCTGGTGCTTAGAATAAAGCAATCTCTGCCTGCCAGCACCAAAGATTCATTTTTTTACCCCTATTACTAGCTTGCAGCTGTGAACTGAGAAGACCTAGGTGCGGACTGATTGAAGACATATTTTGCATTTTAAAAAAAAAAAAAAAAAAAAAAAAAAAAAGATGAAGGGGGAAAGAAAAATGCACAGATGCAACCAGCTTTGCCACGGAAAGCAGCTCTCCCTGCCACCCCTCTTTCGAGGTTCAGCCTTGATGGTCAGCCGAAAGCTAAGAGAGAGAAACACATCCCAAAACGCGGTGGGTACCCCTTGTGGTAGACGTTTTCGGATAGAGCTGAGCTCACTTTCTATCAGCTGCCCGGCACGCTGCTGTTCGCTCAGAGCTCAGGGCTGCCCACCCGAACACTTCCCCAGCCGCTCCGGCACACGGTGCAGCCCACGCCGCGCTTGCTGCAGCCCACGCCGCGCTCGCCGCTGCCAGCGCAGGCGAAGCTATATCTGTCCAGCAGTCGTGGGCTCTGTCCGTCTGCCTCCGAGCGCCACAGCAGCGATCGCACTCACCCGCGGCGTGACACCGCCGCCAAGCCTGCCCTTAGGGGTTGACAGCCCTCGTGAGGCTGGCACCGGGACAGAACCCTTTTTTTTTTCCTTAAAAACAGGGGCAACATCGTGCTGACGAGCAAGGTTTTCCTAACCAGGACTGAGCAAGACACCGTCAGGAGAGCCTCTGCTAAAACACACTAGGATGTCTCTTAGAGACAGGCTGATAATCAAGCCCCTTCTAATACCATCTTGGGGGGAAAAAAAAGAAACAAAACAAACAAAAAAAAACCTGACAATTGAAAAAAAGGATAGTTTGATAAACAACTGTCCCCACTTCATCCTGCTCCCTGGCTTCCAGCAGAGCTGAGAGTGCTGCTATTTGAGATGGTCTGAAACCGCTGGCTTTTGTTCAGAATCTATAGCTTGACGGGCCCCTTCCTGGGCCAGGGAAGGTGGTAAGGCTGGAGCCAGGCTTGAATTTCAGACAGAGCCTGGGCTGTTCCAGCAGTCAAGAACATTTAGAGGAATTTGGCCAGGCCCCTTTGGTCTCTGTAATTGATGCCTCTGGCTGTTAGCTTTTTGCTGTTTTTTGGCCAGAAATCCCACAGAAATGCCTATTCTTATGAGATTTGTGGACAAATTGCCAGAGTGAATTTCAGGAGTGATGGACATACCAGAAGCTAGATATTAAGCTCTTCCTGGATTGTGCATTGGAAACTTCCCTGCAGTTCATTCCAAAGCAGATTTACATAGTGTAATGTCAAAATCGTGTTCAACACAAGCCTCTTGGAGCCAGCCCAACCTTTAACCTGAAGATATAGCTTATCTGCACTCAGAAAAAGAAGTACCAGGCAAAACTGTACAACTTATAAATGTATAAATAAAACAATACAGTTATCAACAGAGCAGAGGAGTGAAACCTGAAATTCCTCTTGCTGTAGCCTCCACAACCTGGTACTCCTGCAAGGGTGCCCCGTCCTTAAACGAAATGAAGCCAAGAGGATGAGCTTCCAAGAGCTAGTAGATTGAATGTTTGTATCCATGTACCTCAACCCACTGTCCTATCATCCTCTTCCTTTTTTATGCGGATAAAGCATTGACTGTGAGACTTTAAAGATCTTTTAGGCCATCTAACCCATTCCTTCCAGTAAAAGGACAGGGCTCCACATTTTAATATCCACTTCAGTCTCTCTGTTGCATTATGAAAGCACTCATTACCACAGCAGTAGAGAGCTCGGTGAAAGTGTTTTGCCTTAGCCCCAGCTTAAACTCAAATATTTCATTCCTTTGAAAGAGAACGAAGTGCACGGTATGAAGCTTAACCTTGATCTCCTTGCTGCCACCAATGTCTTTGGGAACGTGTAAAAGACAACTCTGCTCCGGGCTGCAGCTTCATGTCTGAGTGAATGGAAGGGCAAGCTGCCAGGGGACACAGCACCCACTGCCTGTGCTGTGTGCTGCGCTCACTAGCGTGTGTCCACGTGCTGAGCTGGCCCTGGGAGCTTGAATGAATTTTTTTTTATTTTTTTTTTTAATTCATCAAGTTAGTTTTCAGACAGCTCTGTCCTGTAATCTGGCTCCCCGTCTAGAGAGGAGTTCTGTAAGTAGGCAAAAAAGGTGAGACAAAAATAATAACGAGAAGGTGCAGAGAAGACAAGCCAGCATTTCAAGCCAGCATATTTCACCTGCAGGCCCCACGGACTGCTGGCATAATTACCCAATATTGTTCCTGCTTTCTATTACTCAGGATTTTTCTGCTTTGACGAAACAGGATGGAGTTTTATGACAACTTGAAGAGGATGCCTATGCAGTTGCCCCTACACACATTAGGTAGACCTAGAAAGGCAATGGTGTTCAACAGCAGTATTTCATGAATGAAGCTCTCTTCAAGGAAACTTCTCATCTTCTCAATTTGCTTACTTCCTATTGCACTGATTCCTCTAACTCTGTGCCAGTCCTGTCCTCGCCTGTTGGGCCCCAGGCCTTTGCAACCCTTGGAGATCGTGGGGAGCTGTTGTCCCTGTCATTGAGGTCTAAGGATTATCACCAATGGTTTGTAAAAGGGAGGGACCAACTAGTAGCCCAGCTGATGCAGTTTGATGCAGTACTGCATCACGGTGGGATTACGATCAGGGGGGAACCTGAGGCCAGGGGGAGCCACTCCCTCCTTGGCTCCTGGAGATCCTACAAATGGCTGGTGAAGGTCAGGGATGAGCTGAGGATATTAACTTTGCAGTGGAAGAGTCCAGGGGTAAGGCTGTACTATGGGGATTTTATTGGTTACTTCGCTCCGGGAGAAGCGAATGCCGGCACCTTTAGGTTCCTCCCGCGCTTCTGTCCCACAGGGATGGCCCTGAGGAGAATCCTGGGAGAGTCCCTGACTGCGGGACCACCACATACCAAGCCCTGTCCCGGGCAGGGCTCCACGTAGCGTCAGCCGGCGCCATCCTCACCACCCATCCCTGCCACCTATCTCTGCCACAGCTGTGGCTCGTCCCCAGAGGATGGGCGGGGTAGCCCCCATTCCCGGGCCTGCCCCACTGCAGCTCCCCAGGCTCATCCCAAGCGTGACCCCCTTCCCTAACCCACCCCTCGCTCTCCCACACGCGAGGTGCTGCCACCGGGATGGAGCAGAGGCAGCAGTGCCGGGAGAGACCGGCTCCCCTCGCTCCCCCCCGGCACCACCGCCTGGGGGTGACGTCATGGTGGGGGAGGGGCGGGCAGGGGGAGGGGACCCCCGCACCTCCCTTTCCTCCTCCCCGCTCCGCAGCGCGGGGGCCGGGCCGGCCAGCCCCGACGGGGCGGCCCGGGGGCGGGGGGGGGTTCCTGCCGTGCTATCCCCACCCCCGGGGGGGCGGCTCCTCCGTCTGCGTGTCTGTGTGCGTGTCTCTGTGTGTGTGTGTGTGTGTATGCGTGTGTGCGTGTGTGTGTGTGTTTGCGCGCCCCCCCCTCGCCCCCGCATCCCTTCCACTCCGGAGAGACGGTCCTGGCTGCCCCCCCCCCGCGCCGTCACACGGGGCAGGAGGAGCGCAGAAGGGAGACGGGGGGGGGGGAAGGGGGGGGGGAATAGATTTTCATCCATTAATGGGGAGGGGGGACACGGGGAAAGCGGATAAATCCAGGCTGTGATGTCTATAAATGGCGTTTCTCTTCCAAGGTGCACATTATAAAAAAAAAAAAAAATATTAAAAAAATGAAAAAGAAGGGGGAAAAAACCCAGTCCGTGTCATCCCCCCCACGTCAGGGCCTGTGGTGGGCGTGAGGCTGTACTTCCTCCGCCCCCTCCTAATGGAGCGAACCATTCCCAGCTAGTCCTCCTCGCCCTCTCCCTCTGCCTCCCTCTTTCTCTCCTTCTCTTCTTGTCTCACCCCCTTGTCTGCAAAGTCTTCCGCTGCTCGGAACTTGTTGGCAATGCCTATTTTTCAGCTTTCCCCCACGTTCTCCCAAGTAACTATTTAAAGATCTGCATCCGCAAATGGTTTTACTAAATGTAGGATGGGACTTAAGTTGAACGGCAGATATATTTCTCTGATCCTTGCTGTACAGATAGGTAAGTGGACTGCCAAATTCGGTATCAAGTTGTGTGCACCAAAGCCCGGCTGATGCATGCAGAAGCGGAATGTCGGAATAACCTGCGCTGACGGACGCGGTTTGGGGCGGCGGAGGGACCCCTTCTCCCCGCTACCTCTGCCTCCTTCTCGGTGATACCTTCGCGGTTCTTCACGCTGTCAAGGCAGGGGGGGTCCACAGGAAAGGGAGCCGATGCCTTGTTCCTCTTGAATGACTTTTGTTGTTCGTTTTCCTAAAACAGTGCATGCTCATTCATCACTTTTATTTCCCTCCCTTCTTATTTCACTCCTTGTCCCCTCTGTTCTCTCCGTCCCCACGAACGGCTGCAATTTGTATTTGCTTTTCGGATATCCCCTGCATTCCTTTCCACCGGTAATTTGGAGACTCCAGAGATAAGAAATCCCCCTCTCCCGAGGGACAGAGAACGGGAACAAAAAAGCTTTTGAGAGATCTAGCTGGAAAGTTTTTTCGCTGAAAAGCAGAGGGACAAGCGAATGACTCCCTTTGGGAACTTGGAGGCTTTTTCATCTGCAGACCATCCTAAAACAGAAACAAACCCAAACGTTAATTTAAATATAAATCTACCCGACTGCGGGAATTAAACAAATAAAAAATATCAAATAGCGAAGTCCCACCACCCAATCGTTAATTATGTACTCGGAGACTCGCTGTCAAAAAACGAGCGGTAAAAAAAATAATTCTATATATATTAAATTACTTAAAATAGAATAGGTTTTCTCCATGCCACTATGTGGTTTTGTGTGCTTATTGCTGGTTTTGTTTAATATATTGGGAGTTTCATTAGTTCTGTAGGTTGGTTTGATCTCAGGTTCATTTTATTCATCATTTCTTTTCTGATTTTTTTTTTTTTTTCGTTACACATTAAACGGTCTCCAAGTTGAGGACCACTTTGGTCCTGTACTGGAAAATTTTAAAGATTATATATTGAATATGTATGTTTCCGAGCATCATTCAAAACTGGGCTTCAAGGAAATAGAGATTAAAGCGCGTCTTTTCTTATCCAGATTGGCAGGTGTGAAGAGACCTTTGAAAATATTTGCCTGCAAAGGAATTCTGCTACAATTTAAAAAAAAAAAAATTGGCATTGCTATTTAGAGATCCTTTCTCTCGGTCACCCTCCTCTCCAGGCAATCTCTGCAGTATTTTGTGTGTACCAAAAGAAAAAAAAAAAACAAAAAGAGAGAGAGAGAAGAGGAAGGGGGAGGGGGACAAGAAAGGAAAGAAAGAAAGAGACAAAATAGCCCATCGATAAAAGAAAAACGTAAGGAATATTGCAATGAAACATTGATCTCTGAAAATGTGGATATGCGATGCAAACCCCTCCATTTGTATTATCATTCCATTTTAACTGACGCCGAACTATTCAGAAGGCCATTTTCTGTATTGTGAGAAAGGGCAAGACACTATTTGGATGTTATACTTAATTTCAGTCCTTGCAATATTTTTCGTTTTTTCGTTCATTTGGGGAAGTTCTCTCATTTGTGAGTGTTTGATTCAACTCAGAGAGGACTTTTTTTGTTGGTTTTTGTTTTGTTTTTTTTTTTTTTCACGGAGAAATTTCAAAAGGTATACAGAGTCCCCGGGAATCTCCGTTCCCGGGCTAGCGTGGGCATGAGCAGTCATTTGGAAAGTTACCCTCAAATATTGCTGCACACCGCGGAGACTGTGGCAGTGCGGTCGCTTTGCGGTGGTGCCGTGGGAGAGGACGGCTTTGATGTTCGTGAAGGGCTTTTCTCCTCCTTCGGTATTTCGGGTAACCCTCCCCCTCCTCCCCCCCCCTTCCCAGCTCCCCCGAAATCAGCTTGTGGTTGTCAGTGTGGGCTTTGCAAAGGGACATTTGCGTTTGCCCTGTCTCCTGTGATGGCTCGTGTGAAATGAATGTATTGTTCGTCCCCAAAATATCTATGCACCGGGGCTAAAAAAAAAAAAAAAAAAGAAAGGCAAAAAACCCAATTATTTATTTACTTGCTTATTTAGTTATTTGGGCAGAGGGGATCGGAGCTGTCCGAAATCCCTGACATTTTGGGAGGTGTCGGTGGGGTAGGGCGCGGGGACTGAGTCTCCGCGGAAGGAGCCCAGTGACAGGAGGAGTGGGCCGGGAACATCCAGAGAGCAGGCGGGCTGAGGGGACGGGGACCGCGTTTCGGGAGGGGGTCACTCTCCGTTATGGATGGTTCCTGCGGTCCTGCTGCATTGCAAATTGCTGCACACCCTTGTCTTTGAAGGACAAGGGGTGTGGGGGGGAGGTCGGGGCTACGGTAAAGAGCAAGTGACCTACTTCAAGAGAAAACCCACTGCCGTTTTACCTGGCAGGACCTTCATTTGTTCCCTTTTGCTTTTAAATTTTTTTTTTTTTTTTTTTTTTTTTTTTTTTTTTTTTTGGTGGTCTTTTGATCGGGGATATCCTGTGTGGAGGGAGCACACAGGACCAGGCCGCTCCTCGGAGGAGAGGGATGCTTTGAGCCCCACTTGTCCCAAATCTGACCCTCTACCACCTCCCGTACCCGACCCGCAGGCGGGCTCCTCATCGGACCCCGTATTTTCAGTGCAGCCGGTCAAGTTTTTTGATAAATTCGAGGCAACTTCCCCTCCCCTTCCCCTCTGTAACTGCCGGAGCGGAATGACACGGGTTTTATAAGACATGGTTTTACCCTCGGGATGTTCCTCTTCTCTATTTGTTTGCTTGGGGTTTTTTTTGTTTTGTTTTTGGTTTGTTTCTTTTTTTTTTTTTTTTTTTTTTTTTTTTTCCCCTGTCGTAGCCAATGTCTGTAGCCTGTTGGGTTTTTGATGTGACGGCTGGTGCTGGTGTGTGTGTGTGTGTGTGTGTGTGTGTAGGGGAGTGGCCTCCAAGTCCTGCTAGCGATTAATCGCAAGGCAAGAGCGGGATCTGGGTTGAAACAGTCTCTTTTGGAGTCAGCCATTTAGTGTGTCACCTGTGCCCTGCAAGGAAACATACATGCCACGGCATGCCTTGGGGATACGATTCGGTAGGGAACCCCCACCCCACCAGCCCCCCCCCCAACCGTGTGGGCGGACGGGGGCTCCCCAAAAGGGGAGGAGGGAAAGCAGCCCCCTTCCGCCCCCGGTGGATCTCAGTGACATCCCAACAGCGCTGTCTGGGGTCGAGGCCGGGCCCAGGGACACCACTGGCGTCCCTAACCCCCGCCAGCGGTAGCAGAGTTGATAGGGATCAGCCCACTTCTCCCTCCCACACCCGTGCCCAGGTACCCCACGCTGGGGTACGGCTGCAGCGCAGGTGCTGTGGGGGTATCCTTGGCGCGGTGACATCCTGCGGGCCGCGTCCTGAAGCGACCATGTCCCCGCGTCCCGTCCCGTTCCCTTGCGGGGCCTGGCCCGGCAGCCGCAGGCACTCGGCGGCAGCCAGCTCCCTCACGGCGTAATTCGTTTTCTTTCTCTCTTTGCGCCCGGTTGTTGTTGGGTTTGTTCCTGTCGCATTTAACCGAGGTTAATGCGGTTTTCCAGCGCGATCCCGAGGCAGCAGGTTTAGGGGAAGAGGATTCATCCGTGCCCCTTTGCGCCCCTCTACCCCGAGCCCAGGCGGCCGCGGAGCTGGTGCCCTCCCAGCTGCATGCGTGGCTTTGGAGGACCTTTCTTTCCATCTTTTTATTTCAGTTCTTTCAACTTTTCAACTTTTTTTTTTTTTTTATGTTGTTGTTGTTTTAATATTATTATTAATTTTTCACCGCTGCATTTTGCACGGTATTTGCCAAGTGACCCAGGCAATAAGTAGCCGTGTTTTGTGTGCATGCCTGTGCGCCTGTATGTGTAAGGAGAAAGGCGCCTGCTTCTTGCTTTCAAGCGGAATTTTCTAACAAAGGAGCAAGTCCGGGGAGGAGAAAAGCAGGCAGTGCATCTTCACCCAGTCTCCTCGACCCTCAAAAAAAAAAAACAAAAAACAAAACAAAACCAAAACAAAAAAGGGGGAAGGGAGAAAGGCCCCTGACGCACATCTCTGAGTGCCTGGTGTGACCCTGGCTCGGTCCCACCGCCCTCCTCCCACCCCAAATCATCCTCGGCGGGGCGCGCCTATAGAAAGGGGAAAGAGGTGGGGGAAGGGGAGGGGGCGGCGGTGCGGGGGGCCGGGGCGGGCAAGGAGCCGGCGGAGCTGACCTGTGCCCCTGCCCCCCCCCAGCGTACCTGGTGCAGGCGGTGAGAGCGGCGGGGCGGTGCGATGCGGTCTTTAGGGGCTTCTCGAACTGTTTGCTGCGGCTGGGCGATAACATGGCCAACTACCCGCAGGACCTGGACGACAAGAGAAATCTCCAAACGATCTGCGCGTAGGTCTCTCCTATCTCCTTCTGGGCTCCGGGGGCAGGGGGGGAGAGTGGGAATAAAGGGGGTCATCCGGGGCTGGGCAAGCGGGGTGAGGTTACTTCGGTAGCGGTGGGAAGCAACAGAAGTAACGCGGGGTTTGATGCGCCAGGGCTGGGTTCTCTGCTCCAGGGGCCCTCCGAGAGTATTGCCATGGGGACAGGCCGGATAAGGGAACAGTAAAGGAATTCTGGAGAGAGTTTCACCATATCTTTTTAGTTTTTCTCTCCGTGAATCCGTGTGGTTGGGTTTTTTTGGTTTTTGGTTTTTTTCCTCTTTTTTTTGTCTTTTATTTTTTCTCCCCCTCTTCTTTCCCTCCTTAGCTTCTCCCTTGTATTTGTTGCTCTTATCCTCCTTGACACTGAGGTGTTGACATTAGATGCGCAGGGACTGTTATCTCTTTCGTTATTGCTGCCCTTGGACTCACTCACACTGGCAGGCAGCGGGGTCCCTCCGGGCGCTTAAGGCAGAGTCAGGTCGGGGCAGGCAGTGCGCCTCGCCCGGGGGCAGCCGGCGCTGGGGAGGAGGTTCCTCGCAAAGTAAAATGTACTTTAATAGAAACTTGCCCAGGCACAATATTAATCGCCCATCAGCAAAAGGCTCACAGGATCTCAGAGGCTCTTACTAAAAGGAGGGAAAATTGGGGCGGCCGTCGTGGGCTGTAGAGCCGCCATCTCTGGCCTTCGCCCGTCCCGCTTAGGGCTCTCTCGTCCCGGGCTGGAAGGCAGTAATGGACATTTTCCATATATCTAGAGAACAAAAAATATCCGTCTGCACGGGGTAATATTCCGTTTCCCCGTAGTTGTTTTCCAGCACAAAGTCCACGACGAAAAAAAAAAAACAACGAACAAACAAAAAACCCCAGCAAATAAACACACAATCTAAAAAGAAAAAAAAAACCCAAAACACCGAACAAAAATAGGTAAAGTCATATTTAGAAACGAGAAAAGGTCTTTAGACATAAATAAGTTTAGAATAGGCTTTTTGCCCCTTATTTTTCTTCACGAAAATCAGAAAACGAAGGACACGAAATGGAGTGGAATGGAAAGGAAAGGAAAGCTTATTCTGTAGTCCTCCCCTTCCCACCTAGAGACTTCTGAGCTAAGAACCTAAGGTTAGCACAACGCTATAAATGCTGGATTGCAGTTTACCTTGTGTCCTGCATGAGGAATAAATATCAAGGGGCAGCAGCGTACTCATATAATGTCCTTTGGCCCTGGTGGTGTTGACCTGTAAAAAGTACCTATTTTCCGAGCAAGACCCTTTTCCCGTCCACCTCCCACCACCCGATTGCTTTCACCCTGTGCTGGAATGTATATTGAAAGAAGATGAAGAAAGATTTAATTTTCCTTTGGGAGATGCAATTACAGCAGAAATACTGCAGGAGAGGCACACTCTCAGACTCTGGCTTCTCAATATCTCATTATTTATTACAAATGTAGCAAACGTTGGGAGTCTACTACCAGATTCAAGTGGGCATAAATTAGAGGCTTTAGAACTAATTTTACAAAGAAAGAAAATCAAGATCCGGATTTGCAGAGCCTGTCTTGCGGATAGGGATAAATATGAGGCAGAAAGCAGATTCGTTGTGAATTTCGATAATTCAGACAGGAAAGGTCCTCCCGTCCGCCTTAGGTAGGGCAGTGGGACGGGTGCTGCCCCGGCGGTAAACCCCGGTCCAATCCCCGTGAAGAAGGGAATAAAGAAAAAGGGAAACGTGTGGAAACTGCAGGATATTATCCTGGGGAAATAGTAGCCCTGCACTGCACCCAGCGCCCTGGCCATGGATGAGGAGTCCCTGCCGCCGCTCCTGCGGGGCACTCAGGAGGTGAAAATGCTCCTTTTCCTTCTCTTCTTCTCATTCTCCTCCTCTTCCTCCCTTCCTGCTCCTGCAGTCAGAGGCCGTTTCCGCCCGGGTGGATCCCCCTCCCGATGGGTTCTGACTGCACCGGGACCCTACAGGATACCCTCTCCCTCCTGGGAAAAACGAGGCCTTTCCCATCCTCATCTCCCCGCTCCCATCGGTGACGGAAACTCCTGGGGATGAGCCCATGGGCTCCTAGGCTGTCGCCTGCCAGCGGAGGGGTGCATGCCCTCTCCCCCCATCAGGCAAAACCTCCCTCTGTCAAAGACCTAGCAAAACAAATTTTGCACTAGCCCGAAGGCGGAGCTGGGGAGGGAGGGCTCCCAAAGACACAGCAAAAGGCAACCCGCCCCCCCTAGGGAGTTGGCAGGGGAGCCGGTGCCCAGAGCAAAGGGTGAACAAGGGGTGGGTCGTGGGGCAGCCCGGGGAAGGCAAAGCGGGCGAGGAAACAATGCCTAGGGGAAGGGGCAGGGACAAGGTTTTAGGGCGAGGGAAGCAGTAGCTCCTCCCCACAGGGCGCCAGCCCCTCTTTAAGACATGGCCCCGCTCAGCTCAGCCGTCGGGGGCGGCGGGCCCGAGGGGGCGGCCCTCCCCAGTCCCCCGGGAAGGTGGATACGTGCCTGTTTTGATGCCGGCTCCTCTTCCCTCCCTGCAGGTACTGGGATGATTTCCACGCCTGCACCCTCACAGCGCTCACCGATTGCCAGGAAGGAGCGACAGACCTCTGGGAGAAACTGAGACGGGAATCCAAAAACCTCGATTTCCAAGGCAGCTTGTTTGAACTGTGCGGAGGCGGCAGCGGAGCGGCACCGTCCCTTCTCCCGCCGGCCTTGCCCCTGCTCCTGGCGGCTCTGTGGGCTGCCCTAGTGACCTGGCTGCCTTTCTAGGGGGGCGAGCACACTCACACCTACACCCTCTCCATGTGCTGGATCTATAGAGGAAGTGTCCATCCGTTGCTTTGGGGACGTTGTGCTTTTCTGTGGTTGATGATGATGATGGTGGTGGTGGTGGCTGATGATGGTGAAACACCCATGTAGGACTGTGGAAGCGTTCTCCCTTTATTTTTTTGTGTTTTATTTGCCAAATGTTACCAAACAGGCAGCGGCGTGCAGCCCAAATCGGACCTCAGCTTTACTATCGCTTCGAATCAAAAATAGAAAAAAATAAAAGTCGAAACTCGAGCCCTCGTTGTGCAGAAGCAATCTCAGGAACGGCTCTGGGCCACCTAATGCTAAGGTTGTAATCGGCCGGGATACCTCCCGGCGAGCCACGGGCTCCTTAAAAATGTGGCAATGGGCGAGGCGAGAACAAAATCGCAGGCAAAAAAAAAGGCACTGGCGATGAATCCAAGGTAGATGTCCACGAGTGAAGCATATGGTGAATAATTCACAATCTCTCATCTTTCCTCCACAGTCGCTTGTTTTTTGGTCATTCCACTGCAAAAAAAAAAAAAAAAAAAAAAAAAAAAGAAAAAAAAATAAAAAAAATTAAAAGAGCATTTTTCCTCGAGTGGAAAAAAGAGCGAGCGAGCAAGAGAGAGAGAGGGAAACGAACAGTTAAGAAAGGAAGGAAAGAAGCGAAGAACGAAAGAAAGAGATTTGGCTAAATGCCTGGTGGAGTGAAGGAATGCTGCTAGCAAATCTTTGAGAGTTTACCTTTACTTGCTGTTCGAAGGCATCTTTCCGAATTCACTGCCTTTAATTTTTTCTTCCTCTTTGTTTTAGATGTTACACATACCAGTAAAATACCTGAATATCCAACCGTAGAGATCACAAAAAGGGGGCTTAAATGTAAACTTAAAGAAAAACAAAAAAACAAAACCAAAATAAAACAAAACAACAATAGCAAAATGATTTTGAAAAAAGAGCCTTGATTTTAAAGAGAAGAAAAATGTAATTTAAACAAAAGTTTATTATAAAGTCAATTCAGCAAAAAAATAACAAAAAAAGATTTGCTACAAAGTATAGACAGAAGTATAAAATAAAAATTATTGTTTGAAGTGAGACTGTCGTCCTTTTTATAAAATATACCCAGAGTGTCTTGGAAAGGGCAGGGCTTTTAAGGCAAAGCAGGCTAAATCCCGAACCGATCCCTTGGTGAACATGGCAATTATTTCAGTTTAAACAAGGACAGGGAGGCTGAAGTGGTTAGTCTCAACCTCCCCCCACCATTCTTCTTTTTTTTTTTTTTTTTTTTTTTTTTTTTTTTTTTTTTTTTTTCCTAATTCTTTCTTTAAAAATATGCTATAAATCCTGCCACCCTCCTTCTCTCGAAACGCCAAAACCACATCATCCCCTTTTTCTAGCTGTCCAGAGCCGGAGAAGGAGCCCCGGCAGAGCAGCAGGGGTGCGGCGGGGGGGGGGCGAGGGAGGGATCGGGGAGCGGTGCGGTGCGGAACGGCGCGGAGCCCTGGCGGAGGGAGAGCAGAAACCACCATTAAGGAGGAGGCTGAGGAGCCGGAGCCGGGGCGCAGAGGAGTCCTTTCATAATTAATAAGGCAGATCAGCCGAAGGAGCAAGGGGAAGGGGGGGGAACGACAGGGTATTGATTTCGTAGCAGAAGCTGCTCTAACCTCGGCTATTTATAAGCGCCTGATGCCTTTATAAAGCAATACACATCAAAGAGTAAACACGTCCTTTTTTACTTATAAGGCGAGAACCCAGCTGGCGACCGGGGGAGGATGGCTGAGTGGGTGATGGGGAGGTAGGGACCACGGATTGGTTTGAGGTGATTATTCCGGTGAGGAGCCTGTGCAATAGCTCTCCTTTGCCAATGTGTAGGGTGTCAGGGTCTCTCTCTCCTTCGCCCCCTCTCCCTGCTTCCCAATGTAATGTGTAAGCAATAGCAAGTGTAACAGTTCATAAATCAAACAGTGGGTCGCAAGCCAATCTGCATTTCCCAAACGGATTGAATCCCAGCAACGAATGCACTCAGGAACTGGAGCCAGGCGCCTTTAGCACTGGAAGCAATGTTGATTTTTTAATGATAAAATACATTATGCGCATGTTGGGGGGAGGAACACACGACTTTGCAGAGCTCAGCCTCGCTTCTGTAGGTCTGCTTGCAATTTCGGTTCCAATTGCCCTCCTTCTAGACTTTATCCCCACCACCACTAAAAAGAAAAAAAAGGAAAACCCTGGAGAGCAGAGCTTTGTTTAAATGGTTTGGGTTATTTTCCCTTCCCACATTGGATCTAGACCTAAATTGATTTTTCTGTGCACATCTCTATATTCATGAGGTCAGGAGCTGCTGTTACGATTCCCTGTAGCAACAATTACCAGCTTCCGAGGAAAGAGGGGAGAGACAGCCCTGGCTGGGGTGCGAGGGGCTCCGCAGCCTGCTGCCTCCGCCGGCTGGGCACCGGGGAGTTGTCGCCGGCGGCAGACAGCCCGCTTTCCCCCAGGGATGCTCGGGCGCCCATCCCACCCGCTGCCGGCATCCAGCTCCCCAGCGCCGGGATGCAGCCGTCTTGCCAGCTGCTGGACGGTGCCCTTCTGTCGGAGGACGGTGGGAGGGGAGCGTACCGGCTTTTTCCTCACCCCTCGGAAGAAAGCTGAAACTCCCTAAGAAACTCCCTAATAAAGGGGGCGATTTCCAGCTCGTTAGTGGGCTCGAGTTACCTTCGCGTGACGTTGAATTGCTAATGGGTGATTAGCGCATTTCCCAATTAGCCCTCCGCTGAGGCGAATGATAAACTGGTGACAAACTGGGGAGAAAACAGCCGAGAGGGTTTGTAGGGGACTGGTGGCCGTGCCTCTTCCCACTCCTCCTGCCGCCCTCTGGACACTTCCTGGGCACTTTCCCATTTCGGGCTCCTAATTGTCAGGAGCAATCCACAGGGCCACCGGGCATCCTAGGCGAGTCGAGGCACAAGGAGGTATTTGCTGCTCAAAAAACTGCATTGCACCCCTGGGATTTCTCGAACAGGAGGCAGAGAGGGAAGCAAATCCCAGTCCCCCCGGCTCAGCTCCCCAGGGCAACCGGCAAACGAGGCTATTCCCGCTAGCACCTCGATATTTTTTCGGGAGAGCACCAGTAATCAACGAACTCCCTCCCCTCCTTCATCCTGTTAATTTTATAGCAGCCCCTCAGTGCGCAGGGCATTGTTTTGTTTTTAATTTTTTGTTCCTCTTTCTGCCCCTTTCAGAGGTTATTTCTGAAGCCTGGGGTGGAATGGTCGATTTCTTTTTTTTTTTTTCTTTTTTCTTTTTTCTTTTTTTACCCAGGGACGACCGCTCTTGTCTTGCCTTGTTTTTTGGCCAAGGAAACATGCGCTGTTCCCCGCGTCCCAGAAAAGGACTGAATGTACTCTGTTTGCCTCCCGTCGCCTTGCACCTGTAGGGTTTGTAAGGGCTGGCAGGAGAGGGCTGCGGGGGCAGGCTGGCGGGTCGCTTGCTGGTCTGGGTAAGCAAAAGCTGGAGAGGTTCGAACCTCTGACCGCTCCTGGGCAAACATATGTTGGTGAACTGGGGAGGGGAAAAAAACACGACAGAAAATCTTTTAAAGGTTTACAGTAGCCACAGTAAAATTATCACATACTTAAACAAAAAATACACACACAGGCCGGAAAAAATATTTCCAAACAGATCAACAGAGGAAAAAAAACAGAGGAAAAAAAAAAAACAAACAGCACAACTCCACAGCTGAAACAAAAGGCAAGCCAGTCCCTTTCTAGCCGGCTGGATAATCGGGGAGGGCTGCAGCCATTGCGGCTCTGCCTGCCCTAATTCCTGTCCCTGGCTCCGACTGAGCAACCGCAGCCCCGCAGTCCCCGGAGATCGGCAGAGAGCTGGCTCCTGCCTTCCCCCTCCGTGCTGGAGCTGGATGAACCCCTGCTTGGCAGTCGCCTGCTTTCTGCCAGCCTCCACCTTTTAGCAGCCTGGCTCAGCTCTGGAGGGAGGCCTGTGCCTTGCTGCCTTTTTGGGCTGCTCTCCTGGGTGGCTAAACTGTGCCAGTGATGTGGTGGCTGTTGATTTTTTTAGTAATTTTTTTTTTCTTTAGAGGAGAAAAAAAATAAATAAGTTCCTCTCCCATGTAGCACGGAGGTGGAGCAGGCCTGTGCTGGGAGCAAAAGCTTGAGTCAGGACACACAAAACTGAGGAATTAGTGAGGGCAAAGAAGTTGGTCCTTACAGAGGGCGCAGGCAGGAATGGTGTAAAAGGAAAGCACAGTACCTTTCTCTTGAATGACTTCCTGGTGGCTGTGTCTACACCTCAGAAGAAGCAGTGAGATGCTGTTAGTCCCTGGCTGGTTTGTACAGTATTGGTGCCTTTCCCAGCCCCCTTTCTTTCCAGGACCCTGCTTAAATATGTGCTGTTGCTTTGCTGCCAAGAGATATTCAGTAGGCTCAATGAAGGGCTGACAACCCAAGGAGAGAGAGGCCTTCATATTCATCAGGGCTGATTCATTAATAATTAGTGCCATTAGGTGCACTACAGCAGTGCCTGAGGGCCCCAATTAAAAGAAAGTGAGATTCCCAAATACAGAGAGCCAGATTTTCCCTCTGTTACTCCTGCCTGATGCAGAGGTATTGTCTCCAGGGTGGGTGGCAGGAATAACCCTGGCTTTCTGGTATGCAGCCTCTCTGCCTTCCCACTCCCACTATCTCCATCTCCTCTTGCCCCAGCTTTTCCCTGTCCTTCACCTTAGCTGCAGATCCTGCTTACAGGCTGCTGCAGAGCAAGACCAGTGCAGGAGGTGGCTAGCAGGACTTGCAGGAGGGGGTGGCAAATCAGGTTATTTTTCAGAGCCACTTTGTTCTTTGTTACAGGACAAAGGAATGGGTTTGGGGGAGTTTCTTGATGTTTTGTTGTGTGGTTTTGGGTTTTTTTGTTGGTTTGGTTGTTTTGGTTTTTTTTTCTGAGAGGGGGTGTGAGGGGTTGGGCAGGTGGGAAGGCAAAGTGATGAGGACTGCAGAGGAGTCAGTTACAAAATCAGATGGAACTTTAGCTGTCCAGAAGAGTTGCTTCAGGCTACTGGTAGCTGATGATCAATAGTACTGCTGGCACATCTGGTTCCAGCTGGCTGCTGTCTCTCCTGAGGGACAGTTTCAGCCAAGACCCATTGCAGTGGTGTTACAGCAATGGGCTTTCATCTCCTTTGGGCCTAGGATCTCCTACTGCCCAGCTCCACTAGTGAAAAGAAAAGCTGGAGGTGATGTGAGAGAGATACAGCTCTGACACTGGTGAGTTATTGGCAATTCCCTTCTCCCCAAGATGACATGAAGGAAAGATGGAAACAGCTTGCTGGATGTCAAGGTGAGACTGACCATCAATTCACGTGAGTGTTGGTATTTAACAGCAGATATGGTGCCCACAGGTTCTGGAAGTCTCCTCAGCCAAGAGAAACAGCACCGCTGCAGGGGACAAGCATCTAGTCCTGACCTTCTTTAGACTGTCCTTCTCTGGGAAAAAGTATCCCCTGAAGTCATTATGCATTCTGCCTAGGTAAGGGTTTTGGGTGCTCAGTTTTGCCTCTAACAGAGATGTTCTCCAAATATGAACTCCAGGTTCCTGCCTCAAAAATATGAAGTGCTTGTGTGTGCATCCTACTTCATACCTACAGGTTTCTTGCCTATGATACCACTTTATTAAA
Organism: Calypte anna; assembly: GCF_003957555.1. Taxonomy (NCBI): domain Eukaryota; kingdom Metazoa; phylum Chordata; class Aves; order Apodiformes; family Trochilidae; genus Calypte; species Calypte anna. The sequence goes on from NC_044245.1 coordinate 66,668,204, forward strand.
GAGTGTGAAAAACTTACTAATCTCTCAAGCATCAAAGATCAAATCTGCAGGGTACCTTTTTTGCCGTGAAGCAGCAGACTCAAAAGTGGATGTGCAGTGCATCCTTTAATACCACTTTAATGCCACCAATTTTATAACAGTTCGGAAACTACTGGATATTCAAACTGATGCTCCCTAAGACAGTGAGCAAAAAAGACCAAATGAAAACAAAATCAAATCCCAGACAATCAAACTAAAAAAAAAAAAAGAAAAAAAAAAAAAAGAAAGAAAAAAAGAAAGAAAGAATAGCCTAAAATAAGGAAAAGCAGGTGAAAAAATATAATGACTGATATTGATAGGAACTGTTTTAATCAGCTTTATCCCTCCTTAAGACGTCTATTTCGCTGCAGACACTACCATTAAGTTTACTTTAGGACCAGCTAGGTACATGGTCTAATTTCTCTTTGACCTCTTATTTAAGAGTCAAATCATGGTCTAGTATAGTGTTTCTCTTTGTCAGAACTCCTAATAATAGTATCTTAAGTACAAGAAGTTTTGCAGTAAATGGATAGTTTGGTATTTATGCTTCTTTTAATGCATTTTAGTTTGACTGGGTAGTGGAAGAAGTCTTATCTGTTCCTGTGCTCCTTTGGGGCACTTTCAATTTTCCAGTCTGGTATAAGCTGCCTTTGCAAAAGAATGATTCCTGTAAAGCCAGTGCCCCATTTTGTTTCAAATATTCCTGGAAATCTCTATATTATGCTGTCAGAAGGAAAATCCAGAACATATTTTATTAGCATGGAGCATTGGTCACATTAGTTTTGCAATGCCTCATTTAAGGATCCAGTGTCAGAGAATTGTTCTAAGCTCGGCTTTTTATTGAGGCTTAATGGGCACCCTTGTCCCTTTTACTAGACCTGTGATGCAAGACTTGTTTTTGTCCTGTTGCCAAGACATTTAATTTGATTTCTCTCACCCTTACTTCAGCTGTCTATTAAATGGGAGAAGCACTTTGAGATCTTCAGTGGATGAAAAAATGTTACATGAGGAGGTAGGCATTATTAATTAGAACGATTTTATTTTATCTTTTAGCTTTCATCATTAGGAAACTGTCTGGACTGAAATGACAGCAACATATAATAGGTAAAGGATGCTTCCCTGTGGCTTCATAGATCTGCTGTGTAACAGAAAACATCCCACCCTGGCTGCAAAAGAGTTGTTCACATTTCCCTCTGAAGGAGCTTCATTTTCAAGCATGTTGTAGCATATCCACCTAATACAGATGCTTCACTGCAGGTCTTTCAGGCTGTGAATTTCAGCCTGTGCCCTGGGCCACGCTGCTGAGGACAAGTTGCAGCACCTGTCTTTCTTGCAGAGATCCTGGTCCATCTTCAGCCATGTCACTCGCTGCTGGTGAGCTCCCTGTTTTGCTCTGCATCAAAGGTTCATTTCATTCCCTTCCCCGCTTTTTCTTTAGGTGTCGGTGATTTGCGCTCCACCTAAATCAGAGATCTGGCACATCAGCTCTTAGTGCTGAAGACTAAGGAGACTTAGGAGAAGAAGAAAACATCAATATTTCACTGAACATGCAAAGTTGCAAAACTCCCCAGTTGCCATTTTAATGTCAGCTGTGGTTAGTCTGTTGTATATTTTTCTGTAAGCTGAGTAATTTCAGCTTCTCTGTGAATCTTCACCTGTGCTAATATCTTGATTTTCTCCATTGCTCGTGTTAACAAGGGACTGTGAGGAATTTGCTCAGGCTTACCAGTCCTGAGGTGGCTGACTTTCTAGGAAAAGCCACAATAGGAATAAACAAGAGCCAGCCTACACACGAGGCACAGCTTTTGCTGGTCTTTAGTTTATGCTCCAACTCGTGCTCATGTTAAACAAATTGCCATTAGCAACTGTAATGTAGACAAATGCAAAGAAAGCCAAGCCAGACGCTTAGTCATGGAGCTGCACTTAGAAGTGATGGCCCATTATAAGGCACCTTCACAGACACGGCAGAGCTGTGCCAGCTTGTGGTGATTTAAGATTTGCTCCTAATTTGCATTAGCCCATAGTCTGAAGTTTCCAGTCTTGTCCTTTGTGTGAACTAGATCCTGGAAGGGCGGGTACTGGAGTCACGGAGAAGTCAGCAGAGCTTCTGATGAGTAGTGGTGTGAGAAGGAGCAGCAGTTTGCTCTAAAACTCATTCTGCTGCCCTGATGTTTCTCACCTCTCCCCCAGCTGCTCTGTAAATGGAAGTTTTGTACTACAGAAGAAGAGAAGGACATTTTGCTCATGCTCATATCAAGCAAGTTGTCTGGTGAGCTGCTGAGTCTGTGGATTTGTACCTCCTGTGGTGTGCAGTGGTAACGATGCTCTCTTCTGAGGACTCCCTGGTTTCTAGCAACACAGTTGTGTTCCTGCCACAGGTGCACTCCCAGGGTTTTTCTCTTCTGCCTGCCCACTTCCACAGCACTTGTGGGCAGCTCAAAACTTTGAGATTTCCATTCCCTGTAAAGTTTGATCAAACTCAGCCCACAGTCTCAAAAAATTACTTAGGAGGGACTGACTGGCACTTGCTCAGACTGTGTGATTTTTATAAATTTCCTTTCCTTGGGAAACTAGGCTACCAACCTAGCAACAGGGGAAAAAATGCCACCCTGTTAGCAAAAAAAAAAAAAAAAAAAAAAAAGACCTAAACACTGGCAGAAGAGAAGGAAGGTGGCAAAGGAAAGTGAAGCTGTTTTGAAAGGCAAAATATCACTGCCTTGTGGCTACAAAGCTCTTGCATACTTAAAGGACCAACCTTGAGGAAGCAAAATGGAGAAAATATTCTCCAGGAGATGGCAAGCTCTCTTGTGAAAATTAACAGGAGAGAGCTATCACCTCGATTCATCTTACCACCAGGCACCTTAAATGGATATTTACATGTTTAAGATTGTCTCTAGTAGTCCCTGTTTCTACTGACTAGAGGAAGACAGACACAAATAGTGTGCAGCCTTTGTGCCTGTAGTATCTGGAGTAGGGTGGGTCCTATCTCAAGTGGAACGACCCACTTACAGCTCTCTGCTTCAGATCTGTGTTTTCCATGGTGCTGATGCAGGGTTTGTTACTCCGTGTACCGTGCTTGCATTGCAGAAAAGCTGCTGTGTGTCTATAGCTGCAGAAGTATGCATGGTTTTACTGGGCATTTATAAGCACATCTCTTCTGTGTACTAAAACCTTTCCTGTCCTTGTATCCTATGGAATAATATCCTTTCAGTGAGCTTTAGTGATTCTAGTACTGCTTCTTTGCAAATTAGAGAGCTGTCATCCTGTTATTATTTGATATCATACAATGTTTGAGGCTGACAAAAATATTATAGTGCATACTCACATAAACTGATATTTAATTTCAGTAATTATAATGTCACTAATTGTATTTTTGCACTCAGTGCAATTACTGACATTCAGCTCTTGAGCTCTGCTTTGTTCTCTCTAGATTTTGGTGTTCCTTACTCTTTCATTTTCCCCACCTACTGCAGATCACACACATAATGAAACTCAGATATAAAAGCTCAGACCTTTCCATCAGTTGTTGTGTGCCAAATGCAAGGGTAGTTTGAAAGCCTGGGTGTACCCAGAGTGCAGGATATACTCAATATCCCACTCCTTATTACTATGTCATTTTTATGATGCTTATAGGACATTGTGTCCTCCAAATGCTTTACGGTGCTTAAGTGCTTGTACTTGCCTCTTGCTAAAGGCCTTCCATTTGGAATTTTTAGAGGTTTTTTTCTGCTTGCAGCATTTCACTTAACTTACTCTGTGATTGCCATGGCAGCCCTTTAGCTCAGTTTCTCAATGCTCTTCCCCTCATGGCCTTGCACTAGTGCATCATGTCCCCTGAGAAAGGGCTTGCTTCCTAATCCTCAGCCATCCTTCTCTCCTCTTCTCCTCTACCTTCCCACCATGCTGCTCTGGAGTTATGATTTGTAGTCTGCACTGCAGTTCCCACAACCTGTCCACTTGGTGCCTTCTAGACAGATTACTCCATATTAGAACAAATATGTCAGATAATGAGTAAATAATAGCCATTTTAACATATGAGAAGTATTATTACTAACTATATATGTGTACAAGACTTAGCAGCCAATTAGTATGCAACATTTTTACCTCATTAAACATAATCCAGTCAGGGCCAGTGTTGCCAATAGACAAAGATCACTGAAAGGCAACTTGAGCAGGCTTTAACAAAGTGTATAATTTTACCAGGAAAAAATTACAGGGGGTGGGTGTTGATATGAATGTGCTCCCCTACTGCACTGGAGCAGATACCCAGAAAAGGACACTCACCTGAGGACTCCTGACTGCATCTTTTCTTGGCAAGCCACTGGGTACAATTTTCCTTTTAACCTAGGATGTGGTGTATGCCATCAAGATCTGTGAATAAAGCACATGCTTTGTGCTTGTCTCAGCTATCTTTGTGTTTCTTTGTCTCAAAGCACAAAGTAACAAATAATTTGAGCCATGGAATTCCTTGCATGTCCCAATAGAGTTTGAGGCCAGTGATCCCTCTTCTCAAAGATATCCAAGATCCATTGGCCTCTGGGTTATAATCCACAAGTAAACTTGTTTTGCTTCAATTTCATTAACAGAAAACCTTTCATCGACAGCACTTACTTATTGTTATTGTCGTGTCAATATTATTGTCATCTGGTTTTTCACTTCAAGAGTGGCTTTTATTATTTTAGCTTGAAAACTCTTCCCAGCCTTAAATTAAACCAACATAAATTTAATTAAGTCCAAAGGGAATGGTTACCTCCCAGACTGTGCTCTCTCTGCTGATAGCAGTAAGTGGTGAAGCAGAGTTTCATGTCCTATGACAGAGCTGTGGCTGCATCCAGACTGGGGTGATATGTGGCAACGAGCTCTGGCTGCACTAGATCTTGCTGGTTTAGCTCATCTGCCAAAACAGTCCCTGTGACCAAATTCACCACTTGGTACAGTTGGACATACTCTGTAGACCAGATGGGAACAGTGTGGCCTGAGCTGGGTGCCTGGTGAGCTACAAGGTATTGTGACAGTGGACAGGTATTTTGCAAACTGATGCTTGTACAGTTTTGCACAAATCCTTTTGTTTCAACTTCTTTGAAGCAAAGACCTGAAGGTGTGTAGAGATGATACCTTGGACCAAAAAACTTAAGACCACCAGGAAAGGTGATTTGCACCTTTACTCAACCTTAACAAGGTGAGCAATGTAGAAGAGGAGCTACATCCCTTAAAACAAACACATCTGAACAAAAAATGTTGGTGTCCTTACATCAAGACACTCACTGCCCTAACATTCCAAGCAGTGTCTCCACAGCAAGAATCCAGGCAGCCATCAGAAACCATGGTTTATGACTAGTGACTTAAAAATCACCAGTGAGGGTGATCCCATACCTGCTCAGCCTTTGTTGGTGCTGCACTTTCTTCACTGTCAAAGGTATCTTTTCCCGAAGCCCAACCTGAATCTTCCAGCTTTAGAGGTGACTACAAAGAGGATGGCTGAACATCTATGAGTGCCATGGACAAGAAATGGACATCAAGATCTCCTGTGGGCCTCTCTAACCCTCTTTCATGGCTCTATAGAATTCTGGTGTGATAAACTAACAGCTACAGGAAATAGTTCTTTTAAAATATTTCCTCTTCACTGAACATATTCTTTTAATCAAATAAGCAATATTATTTGCTTATTGAATTTATGAAAATGTTTGCTGCCCTGTATAAAACCAGGAGTCAGCTTTTCTGAAGTCTTGCTGGGACAAAGACTTCCAAAAAACCACACGAGGTTGCTCGTACACTGAAAAGTCAGCATACATTACTTAGGGATCAGAGAGACAGAAGAAGTCCCAAGACACGAAGCTGTGCTGGACATTTGTGCACAGCCTGCTAAGTCTGTAAAGCAATCAACATTGAAACAGGTAGAAGTACTGTCATTTAAACTTGCCACTATTATGCTTCAGAGTTAACCCAACCTTAGAGACAGCTATGCAGGGAGTGGGGGAGGATGGTGTTACAAGGAAGCCAGTGACTGATCTTGCTGACATTTGGACTAAAGTCTGTCTAAACTTACTGTTCCTTGGGGCATCTTATGTTAGTTGGAGACAACAAGTAAAAACAATTTTCCACTCCTTGGGTTGGCATCCCCAGATTAATGTCCAAGCAGGAGAAACAAGGAGCTGGCATACTCAGAGATGTGCACTGCAGGTGCCTACCCCAGAGACATCCCAGCTGCTGGCTGCTGCTGGATAATGGCAGGAGATAGAATAGCAGAGATACCCATCCTGCTGGGCAGTCTGACTGACTGACTGCAAAATATTTCTGCCAGGACTGACTGCAAAATATTTCTGTGCTGGTAAGTATTGAGACCTCCCCTGTGTATATGTAATGTTAGCAAATACTCCAAGAGGGGCAGTGGAAAAAAACCACTATGGCATCACTTTAGGTACCAGCCATGCAAGTACAGCCTCCCTCAGGCTCTGGCTCCCTTCTTCCCTGGTGGCATCCATTCTCTACACAGTCAGAGAAACATCTCTAATCCAAGAGGACAGGTGGTTGGTGTCTCTCTCAGCTCCTGGCTTGGGCAGAAAAGAGCGCTCAGTCAGATCCACCCCGTCCTCAGCTGGCCACCCCACTTTCTCATGGATTTCTTGCAGTGCACCTTTCCTTACCAGCTTTATAAACAATACTCCTTTCACTAACTATAACTGTACTCAGCTGGGACTTCCAAATGGCTTAACCTATCCTAGGGATAATGTCTCCTAGCAGCATGTCCTGTAAAGCTGATGAACTCCCAGCAAAAGGGGCAGATTATAAGATACAAGGTCGTTTTAGTACTTTAACACGGTGGCAGGCAAACTTTTGTATCTCAGATTACTTACAGGAGATATTTCAGAAGATAAAGGTGTAGGAGGAAATACAGTCAAGAGGAAAAGACCCTGAATATTTCCATTCAGTGCAGAAGAAAGCTGCTTGGTGACACACAGACTTCTGCCACAATTTTCTGTGTAAACAGCTCTTGGCTTTAGCATGGGGACTCAGCACCTTGCTCAGAGGAGATGGGGTCAAAATTGACCTGCAAGTACTCTGCATCTGGCTGTGAGAAAATAAAATCCTTGGGGCTTTGGAGCCCTGAGAAGGAACTTTAAGTATATATTTAAAGGTCAGACAGCAGCTTTGGCAACTCATTTTAGCTCTTTTCCTCTGACACATTCCTAAAATGGGCTTCGTCTCTAGACGCACCTGTTAAAAAGCACAGTGAGAACAAAATCTTTTATGATCATAAGAGTAGTGTTCCAAGCCACATTATCTCTTTGCAGAAATATAGCTCTGGAAAACAAATTTAGAGCAAAAGAATCCACTGACAGCATCAGAGAGTATTGCATTTGGTAACGGAGATGAACATGTGTAATCTGTCTGAAGAATACACAGAATATATATTCCCTCTATTATTTTCCAGGTCAGTGAAACTCCAAATAGAAAATGAATCCATCAGGAAGCTTCCTTGGGTTTGTGTCAGTGATGAAAATTCTGACTCCCTCTGGGCTTGGTTTTCAAAAATTCCTCTTAGTCCCCAGTATTATCAGATAGAGCTGTAGTTGCTGATCTTCAAACTTAAGCAAAGATTGAGTTAGAGATATCAAGGCATTGATGAAATATTTTGCTCTCAGCCTCCTGTGCAAATATGGATCAGCTGTAGCTTTTGGTCCCATTAGTGCCACAAGGCTGGACTGATGGAAAAAATATTTTTGAAAAAAAAATTAAATCTAATGATCATGTAGAAAAGAAACTCTGTAAATAGTTTTAGGCCACTTGAGGTGTGTTTGGTGCTGTACCCCATCACCATTATACCATTCTCTCTGAAATGCAAACTGGGTTGTATGCACTTGCACTTTCTGAAACTGGTTTTTGTTCACAGACATATCTAGATTCCCTGAGGTAATTTTTTCACTTGCAGCTCCAGGCAAATTCTGACACAGCTCTTCAGCAGGCAGAGAGGCTTGTTCTGAATCCCCCCCTGAAATGAGACATTGGGACAATGATAGATAATGCAGGTCCCCAAGCAAATTTCAGACACAGGGCTGCAAATTATTCCTCAAGAAGTCTATCTTCCTGTTCTCCCTGCGCTTATCAACCCACACTCCAAAACTGTTCTGCCAGCCTCTGTTCTGAAGCTGCCTCTTCTGTGCCCTTTTTCGGATGCTAAGGTCCCCCTGGAGAGGCTGAGCCCAGGTGGCAGATGCAACAGGGCATCCTGTGAGCTGCAGGGCAGGACCCACCCTCACACAGTGACCTTCTGCCAGCTGCCCCCCCCCATAGCAGCCCTCATGCTGGATCCCACCCCTCAGCACAGAGGAAAGGGAGATTCAACCACCCACTCCTTGCATGTGCTTGAGGGGTAGGAGCTGGGACACCAGCAGTCACAGACCTGTATCCAGCTGATGCAGGTCTGGGTGGGACAAGCCGCTGTGCCCCCTGAAAGTATAGACCCCAGCCCAGCATTCCCTTCTGGAAGCACCTGCTTCTCTCTGAGCATCGACCAGGAAACCCCTATAATCATCTCTGTAGATACCTGCAGTTCCCTAAAATGAAAAGGGTGGCCAGAAACATCCTGAAAGCATTAATAGCTCCCACAGGCACCTTAATCACAGCAAAGGTAGGGTGTTTTTCCACTCCTGCATATAAATTAGAGACCAGAGACCTAATTCACTCACACCTTTCCTTAATAGGCTAGTAATTATTTTTTTCAGTGCTTTGGGTTAGACTAAGAGCATGGAAAATGTAGAGGAAAGCCAAATCCTGATTTGTTTTTTGTGGTGGTTGTTTGGTTTTTTTCCAGTCTTCGGTAATATCTTGCTGAAGGACACCAAGGGGTCAGCCATAAGTCAAAAGCAGTGAAATGTTTTGCCAGACAAGTATGAAGTTATGCAATGACAGATCTTCCCAGATGGCAAGCAAAGTGCCTGTACTGAATGGGGATGGTTACAGAATAAGGGAAAAAACACTCAATAAGATTTTCAAAACTGAAAGACACGAAGAGAGCATTTGCAACCCACTAAATGTTCCCTTGTAGCTTTGCTGCCTAACAGCTTGCTCTAGCAGCAGTGCTGTTACCAGTCACAGGCTCTTATGGTTGAGTCTCACCCAGCTCTGGGCATTCATTTGCAGCTGGAACATTTTGTCAAATGCCGTTTAATTTGCTTGACTGCTCAACAGGCAAACACATCAGCCTTTATTCTCAGACATCCTCTAGCAGACAGCTCAACTAATATTCATGGCTTAAGGTAAAGGCTGCTCACCTACTGCAACTCATGGTACAGACCCTAATATGTACAGTATTAACTAAGCTCATCCATAGGAGCTTCAGCAGTGCCTGTCTGAAACTCTCCCCTTCTGTTGGTAAGGGCCTCTGGGAAAGGTTTAAGCAAGTGCAGCTGATTTGCCTAAGTTGTGCCTCTGTGTTGAGTTGTTTCCAATCATCTATTCCTGATTAGCACCCTGTGTGGATGCTGTTATTGCAAAATGGGAGTGTATTGTTCCTGCTTAACTCAGCCCTTGAGCTGCTCTTAAGGAACGGCGATGGCACTTTGTGTTTGTGCCTTACCTTAATCACTGATAACTTTCAAGTGCAGGCAAGTCCAGGGATACATGATTCATTATCTTGTGAGGAGTGAGAACAATGTAATGAATATGCTGAGCAGTCCTAAGGGAGGATCTTCCAGCCAGTCAGCTCATGGGGAAGAACTGAAATGATTTTTACCTTGGAGATTTTGGGAAAGTGAAAGAGGATTGTTTTTTCACTTCGTCGTTAAAAAGAAAGGAAAGAAATCAAAGGAAACCAAATAATTTTGATGGGATACACTGTTTTTGTTGTCCTTGCAGAACAAATTTAAAAAATCTGTATCCTAGGCTGCATCAAAAGAAGCATGGCCCGCAGGTTGAGGGAGGTGATTCTCCTCCTCTACTCTGCTCTTATGAGGCCCCATTTGGAGTATTGCATCCAGTTCTGGAGCCTCAACAAAAGAAGTACATGGAGCTGTTGGAGCAACTCCAGAGGAGGGCCACGAAGATGATCATAGGGCTGGATCACCTCTCCTATGAAGAATGGCTGAGAGAGTTGGGGTTGTTCAGCGTGGACAAGTCTCCAGGCAGACCTTACAGTGGCCTTCTAGTACCTGGAGTGGGCTACAGGAGAGCTGGGGAGGGATTTTCTACAAGGGCATGTAGTGATAGGACAAGAGGGAATGGCTTTAAGGTGAAAGAAGGGAGATTTAAGTTAGACATTAGGAAGAAATTCTTCACTATAAGGGTGGTGAGACACTGGCACAGGTTTCCCAGGGAGGATGCGGATGACCCCTCCCTGGAAGTGTTCATGGTCAGACTGGATAGGGCTTTGAGTAATATTTTCTAGTGGGAGGTGTCTGTGCCCATGTAGGGGGATGGAACTGTTTGATCTTTAAGGTCCCTTCCAACCCAAACCATTCTATGATTCTATGAAAATACATTTTCACTCATATAGATTGTCTTCTACAGATATTGCTTGCTGCAGAGTGCTGCCTGTTTTGGTGGCATCAATGTCTATGGCAGCAGCATTCACAGAGATTCCAGCTATCAGCTCTACAAATGGAGGAAGAAGATTGCCAAGCTACACAGGCTCTCATCAGTCAGACTGAAGATGGGCAGTTAGATATTCACTGATGTGTGAGAAATAAATTGTTCTGGACCAAATCTCCCACATCTGGAGTGAGGAACAAACACCCAGAAGAAACTGGCACTTCTGGGGAGAGAAAAGAAACCAAATGGAATAACAAGTATGTGTGTGACTTGGGTCCCTAGCAAGGCCTATAAGCATTGGGCTTCCCTGGCACTTTTCTCTCCAAATAAGCCCAATTGCTACTACCCTTATGGCCATTGGACAGTGTTATTTGGTGTTTGTTTCTCATTTTCTCCCCCAAGGTGATAGAACAGAGAAGCCAGCACTGTTCCTGCAAGGACTGCAGGCTGTTGCAGAGGGGAGAATCTTTGTGCAGGTGGACAAAAGCCAACCCCAAAATCTGGGGAAAGTCTGCTGCTCTTCAGTCCACAAGGCAGGGCTATAGAGCTGGCATTTTGCAGGGTTTATTCCCTCTGTGCTCTGCTCCATTTGCACAGGGAGCTGGGGGACCTTACGGCAGCCCAGGTGAATTGTTTGCCTCTGTTCTTTTTTATTTGAGCCATGCAAATGTCCATTTTTATGGCTGGCCTGGTTTCTGAGAGCTGACTCACAGTACTTTCTGATCCATATGGGACTCTGCATGGCAAACTCCATGCTGCTGTTCAGTTAATGTCCTTATGTCCTTTTGCTATTGTGACTGGGAACTTTTCCCCATTACCCCAAAGCAGCCTTGTGCTGCAGCAGATTTTTCAACTGAGTATCTCTTTACTGCTGATGTAGCCTGAAAACTTGAACGGAGGGCTCTAGTTCTTGTGCTCAGAGTGAGACTCAGTGCCCTAACTCATTCATCACTGCACTGAAAATCAGCTGAACAGCCTGCAAGGTGACTCTGGAAGGCACCATGATGGAAAAGTCCTTGATCTGTGCCCATTCAACAAATCCCAAACACTGGTGTGTGGAAGTACTTTGGCCATGACAGCTCAGGAGCAAACCATTGGCTTGGATGAAGGCAAAGTAAAGGAGTTGATCATTGACTTTATCTATTTTTCCTGTTTTTGAATTACCCAAGCCTACATTTAGTGTTTATGAAGGGTAGGTTGACCAGTTTTAACTACAATTTGTGCTTTTTATTTTTTAACCTAAAATGGGATTTTTGCGTGTGTTTTTAAAACAAAACAAACAAACTCTTAAAAAAAAAACCAACCAAACAAACAAAACTATTGCACAGTGAGCCCAAAATCTCTGCCACAGTTCACTCTTGTATTCCAGAAAGTCAATGGAAGTGGCCACTGAAAAACAGGACGTGGTGGGCTGTGGGCTGGTGGGGGCAGAGAGGGGTGACTTTACCAGAATCACACATTACCAGGTCCTTCCATCCATTCCCATCCCTCCTCAAGTCTGTTGAGGTGAGTGAAAAAGGACCTTTGGGATGATGGCATCTGACTTGGTGCAATGTCAGTACCTCTGTTTATAACACAGCACTGTCTAACAAACAGCTTTCAGCACAGCCAAGGAGGTTGGCATAGCTAGGAAATTATTGAAATGGGTTTGGTATTGTCTGTTGGAACAATATTTCACCAACTACAGCTTTAACCTTAGGCACTTAACTCACAGATGAACCCACAGCTTACTTCCTTAGATGCTCTTTGATGGGACATACAATCTTGTTCCTCCTCCAAACACTACTCCCTTCCACACAGACATCACACTGAAACATAGGCAGGACTTCTAGGTCACCTGCTTTGGGCTTCACTGTTAGGATCAACAGTTCAGAGAGGGCACCACAAACTAAATGCTTCCCTAGCAGAACAGCCGGGTGATTTGTGATGTCAGAAATAATATTTCATAAAATATCCTGGATCCACATATGACATCTCTAATCTAGAAGATGTCAGCTCTCTGCCACATGTTAAAATTTAGTTCTGCTGTGCTTAGCTAGTTGGTGTAGAGTAAATGAATTCTTGTTATTTAATAGTATAATGATGAAATGTGGGTTACTCCACACTTGACCCTGGGTCCTAGGTAGTAAAGCATGAATTTTTTAAGAGGATCCACTTTCCTTATATTCAAAATCAGTCATGAGAGAGATAAATGAGGCTAATAATAAACAAACCTTGCAAAGGCCTTTGGGATCTCACAGCAATGAGGCTCAGATGGCTGCACAGTGATGGAGATTCCCCACAGCTCATGTAGAGGATGACTGCCAAGTGTTAGCAGCCACACACTGGAGCTCCCAGAGGACATTTCTCCACAATGGCAAAACAACCTCAGCTGAGGGCAAGGTATGCAACATCCAGGTCAGGAAGTCCCAGAGCTTATCATTGTTTGATATTAAGATGTTCTTTCATGAGAAAAAATTACTCTACACATGCCTGAGTTTCATATTCTCTCTCCTCGTGACACATCAATAGGCCACAGTCAAAGACAGATTTCTGGGATTATTCATCAGATCAGCTACTGTTGCTAAAACTATCAGATGAAATAAAGGAGGCATAATAGCAGTCTCTTCACTTTTAAAGTAATTAGTGATGGAGAAGATTTATTGCCTCTGCATTTATCAGCTGTTTAATTTATTGGGCAAACAGCCCTGTGATGGAAACGAGTGTAAACTGAGTAGAAAGATTTCAGAAAAAGATTAAGCTGGAAAATGTCTTTCAAATAGTGACTGGAAAGTCTTGCATGGAGATGCAAGACTTTATCTTGAAAACATCTTGTTCACCACTTACTTTTTGTAACAGCTGATGACATACTCATCCTGCATGTCGTCGCCTACCCTGAGTGTGAACAGGCAGCCATGGATTACAGGGGACTCTGGATCAGATTTTAAGGCCTTAGTGCATACAAAAGGCTAAACATCCTCCTCAAAAATTATTAGACAGCTCAAGAGGGAAAACCGGTAGATCCCCAATCAATACAAATGCAGAGAAAATAAGGATCTAGAATTATTAGAGACCATTAATAATCCATATCAAACCTACAGTGCTGCAATGCAGCATCCCTCCATCTCAGGTCTAGGGGAGGGCTGAAGGAAGGACAGGCCACTGGCTCCATCCTTTTAGGCTGTGGCCTGGCATGATGTGATGGATGGAAACAAAGGGCAGATATCTCCTTTTGTGGCATTTTACACATCCCTTCCCACCAGCCCCTAGGGTTAAGATGGAGGGAGCATCACAGGAAGCTCACTCAGCAGCTGGTGCATACTTGTGAGGGAGAAATGACATTTTGGATCCAGGCATTTGGCAGTCTGGGATTTAAAAACATGAAGGGGTTATTGCAAGAGGTTCACAGGCACATGTCATATACAATGTGGAAAAATGTCAGAAGATTATCGATGAGGCTAGGTCATTAGCCAAGGGTGACATGTATTTTGGCAGATGATTGCCAACTGAAATGGCCATCTGTGTCAAATCAAATGGAACTGCCCATCAGTACACTTGTCAGCTAAAAATAAAAAAAAATCAGGGAAGAAAGACTTTATTTTCTGTACCGTCAGTTCGGTTCTACAACCCTGAAAATCTGGGCAAGTAGATGGTGAGCACACACTTGGCTTGTAGCATTCAGGTTCATCTCTGCAAGGTTAGGAGAGCTATTGGTGTTCTGAAAATTCAGAAAATAGCTAAAAGGCCTTTGTTGGCAGTATGCTTGACAGCTGGAAGGATCGAAATCTCCCTGACTACTTGTAATACCTAACTCATGTCTACGGATGAACCCAGTTAAAAACTGGTTTTGCAAGGAAGAGAAATTTTGTCTTCTAAAATTTCTCAAGGAAAAAGCATTTTCTCACTTATGTCACTCTGTAGAAAAGAAAAATAAAGAAGCAAACTGTGTATTATTTTAGCAAAAGAAAAATTTGTTTGGGCATTTTCTAATTTTCTTTGTCAGAGAACATAATTTTATGATAGTTCTAAAAACCCCCACAACTCCTAAATGCTCTTCTTTTGAGTGAAGTCATCTCTATCTGAAATACCTTTTTCTGTGAGGAATGAAATGGGAGGATGAGTTGCACCAGCTTAGTCCCTGTGACCTGTGCCAGCCTCATCCCTCAAACCTCATACTGTTCATTGCTCTGGCTAAGCAGAGATGCTATGGTAAGACTGCTAAGTTCATTTTTCCACATGAGAGACAGGAATTTCCTATTGTCTCTTGGCCTGAAGAGCTATGCATGGTGGTGTCTCTTATGTCTCATCCCAAGAGGACTCCCCATCCTATTTCAGTCTGCTGAAATCACTACCTTTTCCTAGAGTGCTAGGATTAAAGTTGCTGCCATTGGATGCTGTGTCTGAGTTCTCAAGCCCTGAAGAAGCAGCCCCAGCTGCTGCACTGAGGCCAGTGTGTCCCCCATCCTGTCCAATATGACACAGACTGCCTCTCCTGCCTCTCCTACAGGTCTCATCCTATTCTACTGAAGTTTAAATCCTGAAATTTATGATTATTTGCTTCTCAGTCTCCCCTTCCCTTTTTCAGGATTAGATTTTCTCAGTCCAGATTTCTTTTTCCATCCTGGAAATATCTCCCTCATTAATATCTTCAACCAAAACAGAAAATGTATGTGACACTCCTGAGAATGTCACCATCAGTGGTTGGCCATCAACTAAGCCACATTTCTGTCACTGCTGGCTTTCCACAGGCTTTCCAAGGGTTTACTGGTGTCAGAGCTTAGCCTAAAATTTAAAGAGTGAGCATCTACAGGTCTGAATGGCAGCTCTGCCACTCTAGGTCACACTGAAATCCTGATTTACTCCTGTCTGTCTTGGGTGAGTACATCTATTGACCTCTTTGATTTGTCTATCCCTTTGCTGGCCTGTGTGGGAAACTGATGGATAATACAGACCACATCAGTGGCAATATCAGTGGAGTTGTGCTCCCTATAGCAAATCAAGTCCTGAATAACTTCCATCTTCCCACATCTGTAAGTATTTGCTTTGGGGCTAAAACATTTCACATTTGGTGCAGTCCGCCCCATGCAGTTAAAAATGTATAGCAGTATTCCCACTAAAACCCAATGGCTGTGTATATTATTGTCCCAGCTCTGAGGATCAAAGACTCTTCTGCAGAGGAGTAGGGAAACAGCAGCACATCTTTTAACCCAGGAGGATTTAGGGAGTGTGAGAATTACAGGGTTCATTCCCTGAAAATACTAGGAACTATACTTCTAGGAGAGTATAGTGATATTTATTTTCACATAATGTCCACGAATGTTTGCTGAAATTTTGAATTGGCTGTCAGAGTCAGCCAAGACACCTAGTTTTAGGTGATCATCTCATCCAGTGATACAACACAAATATAGCATTCAGCCAGTGTAGGCCCATGTAGCTTTAAGTACAAATATACTTAAACACTTGCAGAGTAATTAAGAGAAAAATATTCCTGGCCTAAATGAGGGAGATTTATTTTCAATAAACTACTAGACTGATAAATGATTTATTAAAAACCAGTCAACACCATCCGATCACAAAGTGTTTCTTTTTAAGGAGTCAAGAAAGCAAGACAAGGGAAATAATTCTCGTTACAACTACAGCAAGTAGACTTTGAATGATGATGCACTGAAAAACTTTACATGTTTCAGTACTTTTATATGTACAGTAAAAATTAGTGTCACCTTTTTCCCCTGCTCTTTCATAGTTTAAAACTCACTTGCTTTTAAAAGTTCAAGCCTGTCATGTAGTTAATTCTCACAGTGAGCTAATGTAGTTGACATGTTTGAAAATAATTGGTTTTAGGAACAAGAACATTATCAGCACTGAAATTCCCTATCTTCTTTCAGTGTTATCCAACTTTTGCAAGTGGATTTAGTAAAACCCAGCTCAAAACAATCCAGTTATGTTCTGACTAGAAAACCATCTCTTTTTTTTTATTGGTAGCTTTAATACCTACCACTGTACAATCTTTCTATAATCTTAGTGGGACAGCATCACAGATGAAAATCTGTTTCAACTGACCATTCTTGCAGCTACCTTAGCATTGCTGCAGTCAAATACCTCTCAGTCAAATACCTGCTACAGTCAAATTTGCTACAGTCAAATACCTTTCTATGTTAAAAGACCACCAAGACTCAACTGCTCGAAAGTTAGAGCAAGTTGTGAAAAAGTTAGAAACTGTACTGTAGGTTAAATACAGGCTTTAAATACATGCTGAAACACTGGTTTCAGAAAATAAGTGTTGTCTGAATACATCATTATACAGCATTTCTTTGTAGGTAAACAAAATATGCAGCACATGTGACAAAACACCAAACAGAAGATTATCGACTTTCCTTCTGGATATTTCTAACACACTCTGGCCTTAATATTTGAGTAGAGCTAAAGGAATTATACCTTTATATTCAACAGCACTACAAGGAAAAGGGGTAGAGACAGTAAAGCCTTGCTTTTGAATTAAGTGATTTTGAACACCCAAGATGAGAGATCTACAACTTCAGTATTCACATTTTATGTCTACAATGTGGTTCTCTTAGACTGTGCAATCCAGGGCCCTGAACTTGCAGGCAGTTCCTTAGTAGGCTCCCTTTCATCACTTGCTCACGCTTCACCTTTAAGTTAATTGGGTTATTTTGGCTTCAAGGCCCCTGTGGAACCTTGTGGCCTCATCACTTTGATGGTAGAAAGAACTTTTTGTTCCCAGTCTAGACTGACTCCCAGACATTTTAAAACCATGTCCTATCATACTAAACTGACTTTTAAAAGAAACTCTTTACCCTTTCTGAGGTATTTGCAGATGGTAATTCTAATTTTTTTTTGTCTGAATTTTCATTGCTAGGTTAAACAAGACAAATCTAGTTTTCTCTCAGAAGAGTCAGTCCTCTTCATCTGTTTCTACTTGTATTCGTGCCCTGCTACTGTTCCATCTGAAGTGCATTGCTCCTAAAATGGGAGAGCCAAGTCTGGACCTATAAGCCCATCACATGGTTATCTTTCAAAACAATGTATCATTTTACTTATAAAGAAATTTAAAAAGAAGTTTTACATGGAAAGGGTCAGGCAGCCTTGAAGTAGCAGGACTGATTTCACGAGTAACACCAGCAGTTCCAGACCAAGGATGGAGCCCAGGTCTCTGCTTGTGGTGAGGCTGGGTCACCGACTCATAGAGACATCCAGTAGCTCAAGGAGCCAAACTGATCCCAGCTGAGGGGAACTCAAGAAATCTCAACTTTTCCTTTGTGCCCTTGGTTCTTCTAAGTAAAGTCAATGGGTCTGTGGATCTGGGGTGAGGGAGCTGCTGCAGTCTGGGTGCTTTTTCTGGTGCCTCCATAGATTTTCTGACAGAGAAGATGTATAGGATAACATATTCTGTGGCACAGGACATGAAAAATATCAGTTGGAAAGTAAAAAGCATTCCTAGATATTGCAGCCCTCTGGCCAGTTCTCTGTCTTTTTAGCATCTTCCATACCTTGAATCAATTCTCCAGCAAGTAAATGCTTTACTCTCTCTAGCTGTGTTTCTTTCCCCTTCTACACTGCTTTTGTAATGTTGTCAAAAATAGCAGAGGAGCTTTGGGGATGTTGGGAAAGCAGGGTAACACAGGCACAGACACATCTGCTATCACTATCTCTGTGAGGCCCCAGCAGCTTTTACAGCTCAGAAAACTATCACAGACTCGGCTGTTGCCAAAGCTTCTCTATTCATTATTTTCAGTATTTTAAATGAGAAATGCATCCAAGAAAACACAACATCCTCTGGGATATAGGTACAGAACAGCCAAAGATCAGTTATGTATAGGTACCCAGGAAAGAAAACCTTTCTGGAGATGCTGCTATGCAGAACAACACATAAGCTCAGTTGAAATGTTTGACATTTCTCTTCCAGGAAAGAGTCTCAGCCACTGATAAAGTTGCTAAGGCCAAATCCCTTCTCTGAACATCTATTCATAAAAGTAGGTCCCCAGCTGCACGAATCGTTGCCCCAGGAAGCAAAAGATGCACTGTAGACATTTTGATCTGGATAGGCTGCTGCTCACTCCCTCAGCATCATTCAGAGGTCTTATATATGCCCTCTTTCATCCTGGAGGCAGTGGATGAAATAAAATCTTTGTCTATCATTTCCACATTAGCTGTTTATGAGTTTGGAACATAATGTGCATGTATAGGTATAAACATGTACAGGTCTTTGCATGTTTGTGTGTAGGTATACAAACATAGATGTATGTAGAATGATCCAAGTAAGTTATAAAGGTTTTGTGCAACAACTAGCAGAGGAAGTACAAAGAACTCTATATTAGACTGAGTAATGCCAAATAAATATCTGTAATGCTATTGCTGACAGGTTGATGAAAATAAAGGTTTCTCAGTCACTTAACTAGACTTTTAAGTATCTCCCTGACTATGTGTCTAACTGTGTGTAGACATATGCAAACTAAGTAGGTCAACAAGTTACTTGCAAACCCTAAGAGCTCCAGCATGGCAAGCATGTCCTTGCAAATGCCTCATCAGGATACCTGCTGCTGCTTGTATATATGGAAAGCATACATTTTGCACTCAATTAGTGAGAATGCAATGCAATATGTTAGAAAGTGTACTACATGTATTCTGTATATATTTATCAAATATATGTGTGTATATAGCCCTTCCTTTTCCTTCCCTTCCCTTTCCTTCCCCCATTATATCCCTCACAGTGTGTGCACACACCAGCAGCCCCATGCTCTCCATCCAGTAGTTCACAGCTGTACCTAACACCTAAATTCCAGAGGCTTGCACAGAGTGCTGTGCATCCCAGTACAGCCCTGGCAATCTGTGTGGATGGGAAGGGATGCCTCTGACTTTTCCCACACACAAGCTATCCAGTGGAGGCAGCAGAGCCTGCTGATGGCCTTTGCAGTGCCATGCACACAGCTTTGCAGTGAGGCTGTGAGGGCACTGATGCAGTGTCACCATGTTTCTGTGACTCCCTTCTCACAGACTGTCAAAGTTTTGGGTGGTTCAGATCCGAAGGGCAGCCTGAGAGAGGGGACACAGCATATCAGCAGCCCAACATTTTGTGCTTTTGGTTCTTCTCTTAGCTTGAAATTCACCCAGGTGGAAAGGACCTCTTGAGACAACCACTGACACTTTGGATACTTGGTGGGGCACCAGCAAGGTGGCAGCAACAGGACAGTCAGTGTCAACAAGTTACCTGGAGGACTATGCTATTAAAGGGGATAGGGTTGGATATAGACAGATTCCCTCTAGACAGGTAGCACAGCACAGCCCTGCTCCCTGAGGGTGGGTGTTTGTAGGCCAGGGCTCTAGCCCATACACTGAAGTTATTCTGCTGCTTCTTACCCCAGAGATGCAGGTTTTGGGGATAGGGGAGAGTGACAAGAGGGATTCCACCTTCTGTTCTTGTGAGTTTGTTATCTGTGTTAACTTCTAGGTTCCCATACAGGGTAGCAAAGGGAACAGGTATTGGTGATCTCCTGCAAATAATGCAAGAACTATTCTGTGCCTCAAAACCTGTCAGGATAGACTTTGTGCCTCAGACAATAGATGTCCTATCATGTCACCTCTGGGCAAACTCTCTGACCATTTCCACCTCCTCAAGATAATTTCCCTCTCTACCAGAGGAGCTATAATATTTACAGTTGGTGGAAGACAGACTAAAGGTCTGCCAACACCTGCAGATGACTACATGAGTTATATCACAGAGCAAACCAGTCAGGGAGGTATGCACAGCAAATTTTATTTTCCCATCTGAGAGATGCACATTGGACTCCAATTTGTGTAAAAAAAAATATTGAAGCCATCCATTGTCTCTGGAAAATTGCTGAATGGTAGCATGGGGAAAAGGGGGCTTCTTGTTGACAGAGCTATCAGCTAAATAAGAATTAGCTCCAGTCAATGTTACCAGTGCTAAATGAGAACAGACAAGTTGAGCCTATATGTGTTTACATTCCAACAGTGAGGTGTAGCACCTGGGCCGTGGTGCAAGGAAAAATGGGATTCTCCTGTCCAGCTGCTCACTTAAACCTTTCCCCCTTCATCCCAGTACCTGAGCCTCCCATGCCCCTAGGACATGGTGCAGCTGAATATTTGACACCTGAGAGACAAACTGCTGTGGGGAACACATTCTGCTAATCTAGTAAAATCAAGCATTTCACAAAATAACTGCTGTGCTTGGGCTTTTTGCCATCCATCCATTTTGCAAGTACCACTGTGATCATCATAGAATCACAGAATCAGCTGGGTTGGAAGGGACCTCAGAGATCATCAAGTCCAACCCTTGATCCACTACTGCTGCAGTTACCAGACCATGGCACTGAGTGCCACATCCAGTCTCTTTTGAAATATCTCCAGGGATGGAGAATCCACTACTTCCCTGGGCAGCCCATTCCAATGTCTAATCACCCTCTCTGTAAAGAAATTCTTTCTAATATCCAACCTAAACCTCCCCTGGCACAACTTGAGACCATGCCCTCTTGCCTTGCTGAGAGTTGCCTGGGAAAAGAGACCAACCCCCACCTGGCTACAACCTCTACTCTGCAAGGACCTAATTTTTCAGAAAATGGGGAGCAGAGAGTGCAAATGCCTTCTTGTCCCAAAGTAGATGAGCTCACCTTCCAGAAATGAACCTTCTGCTGGAAAAAACAAAACAAACCAAACCAGATCAATTAAAAAACCCAACCAACCAACCAAAATCCAAAACAACTAACAAAACAAAACAAAACAAAAACCCCAGAAGAAAACAAACAAACAAAACCCCCCAAAACAAACAAAAAAGAAACCATGTTATCTCAGATCCTCAAAATAATTACCATTTTGTGGAAGCTCTGATAACTTTAGTCATTTCACTAGAAGCAACACCTACGTGTATCAGCACACACATACACACCAGCTACTCTGCGTAGGCCTGTGTGTAATGTGTGCATATGTAGACACAGCTACTGCGTACATCTATACATTCATATGCTATAGATAGGTCCAACATCTACATGCAGTCTCATAGTTAAATGAGCAACTTTTAATACGCAGGCGTGGGTGTGGGTAGTATTATGTGTGTCTCCCTCCCACAGGCACTGGTAAGAGTGTTCTTCTCTTTGCACGCATGCACAGCCTGTATCTGCATAAAAAATGCTAGAAGAGCATTCTGCTCTTGCTGAAGGAAGAGCTGATGTGTGTAATAGCTCCAACTGGAGCAGAAGCGGGCAGCTCGTCCCAGCAGTGCGCTGCGGTTTCCTAGGTAACTGAACTTGAAATAAGGTGATGTCTGGAACTGGGTTTTATCAAATCAATTTGCTGAAGGTGCATACATGGGAGAAAAAACCTACCTGTGTAGGAACCTACTCACTATACCACTTATTTATTTTGGTAATTGAAGAGTTTGTTATCTTTTAATGATCAGCGATGACATTTTCCCATTGAAGCCATCTGTGCGGGCAGGGACGTGTAGAAAATATGACTGTGCATGTTATGCATTATTTACACAAGGCCACAGCTATGTGCTCTGCAGACAAACGAAGAGAAGATAGACCCCTGCCCTGAGGAGGCTGCATGATGAGCCCAGGTCCCACCTTGCCTGTTCCTTGTACTTCACTTTACCCCTCATGAGCAGCCAGACTGACCTGGGATGAGTTTCTTCCCCTGTTACAGACTTCCCACATGATGATGGGCCACCTGGTTCAGGCAAGGTCTACAGAAATATTTCTGCCTTACTTAGAGTGTCTAGCTGAATCTGAAATCAGTATGAGGACAATATCTGTGGGAAAATAAGATGTAGCTTCTCAGGTTATACCTCTTGCCTAAAAAACCCTAAATGAGATGAGGGCCCAGGATCCAGAGCACATTTGCTTCTACTGTTTAATTATGTCCCTCATGCTTTTGGCTGGTGCCACTTAGCACTTAAACACTTCCTAAGCACTGTCTGAGCATGGCATGGGCCAGGAAATGTAGGAAGCAACACAGAGTGTGTCACTTCACTATGTCCTTCTGCACCATCCTCCTGCAGAATTTCTTCTCATGCAATCCTCTTGTTCTCACACCAGTCCTCAAATCACTCTGAAGTCAGATTCCTCCACTTAAAAAAAAACTCTCTAGAAGGAGCTGCTTTCTACCACTTTTTAATTAGATGAGACAACTGCACTTGGTCATAGCAGGATTACAGGAGCAATCACCATGGTTAATCTTATTCCAGCCTAGGAGGAATAGGAGGGACCAAGTTGAGCAAGAGTGGTGAAATCTCTTGCTATCTGCTTTTCGACTAAGGGAAACAGAGGCTAAGCTAAGCCCACTGCCAAGGGACAAAATAACCCAGTGTCCTGGTTTGGGCGAGGATAAAGGTAATTTTCTGTCTTGTAATTTTACGTTCAGCTAAGTCTCTTGTAATTAGTTGCACTTGCTGAAATTAACAGCAAGTTTCTCAGTCAGTGACTGCTTCTAGGACTGATAACACTCGATGTTTATAGTTACAGCCAGAGATTGGTGTGCAGAGCCAAGGACACTGCTCAGTTCTGTGGAAGGAGAAAAGGAGTAAAGAGTTCACACCTGCATCCCTCTCTTAGGGAGGAACAGACAAGATAAATGACCAAAATTGACCAGAGTACTCCATCCCATACACGACATACTCAGTATAAATCTGAGGGATCACGAGGGTCAGACCCCTTCCTTCCTTCTTCCACTTCTTTGTCTGTCCCTGTTTGCTTTGACATCCTGGGAGGATTCCATTCCTCTGCCTGTGGTCCTGATCCATGCCAGCCCATATCTGTGTGTTTCTGCCTCCAGCTCCCGACTGCTGCCAGCTCCAGGAGTCCAGCCTGGACTTTCCCAGGGCTGCCCTGCAGCCTCAGTGGTGACGTGAGAGTTACTGGGGGAGAGGGGGGGGGGAACATAGTATCAATTTTCCTGTGAATTTGTATATATTGAGTAATTTTTCCTTTTTATCATTACTGTTTCATTAAAGCTGTGTAGTTTAGTTTCAAACCGATAAGTCTCTCTCCCTTATTCTCTCTCCTTTCTTTATCAGGGAGGGGAATTAATAGAGCATCAGTCATTCAGTTTAATTGCCAGTTCAGTATTAAATCCTGACACCCAGCTAAACCTGGCATGCATGCAAGTGTCCAGCAAGAGCCACCTATTCACCAGGAGTGCACATGACACCAAAGTGTACCAGATCTGTGACAGAGGGACTGCCACCATGATTGTTTGGAAACCTAGACCAAGACCAGAGATCCAGCCCATCCAGGTTCAGGCA
Organism: Calypte anna; assembly: GCF_003957555.1. Lineage (NCBI taxonomy): Eukaryota > Metazoa > Chordata > Aves > Apodiformes > Trochilidae > Calypte > Calypte anna. The sequence goes on from NC_044245.1 coordinate 66,692,004, forward strand.
CCTATCTTTGTTACCCTTGTGAGGAACTGGAGCCCTATACATTGCAGGTGTGGATGGAGAAAATGCTGGGCACAGCCCTGGTATTTCCAGGTATTTCCTCAACTGATGGTCCTTCACAGAAACTGCATCAGACAAAAAAAAAAACAAACCCCAAACAAACAAACAAAAAACCAAACAAAAAACAACATACAAACAAACAAAAACCAGCCAGAGACCGTATCTACATTGCATCACCAGGCACCAGGCTCTGGGGACCACCTCCCACCCATGCCTAGCATGTAGATAGCATAAATGGAGTGTCTTTTTCTAGCTGGACATTGGGAAGAATTTACACTTTCCCCTTCTCTTTCCTTTTGTCATGGTCTTTACCTCTCCCTTTTCCTTTTTTCTCCCTTGTTTTTATTTTCTCACAGAAGTAATTTTCACTGTTAGAACTGATATATCCCATCAGCTATGGATCCTGATAATACATCCTTGTGCGTGTGAATCTGTCTCAACCTTCCTTGTTGCAACACCTGGGACACTGAGCTTTTACTAGTTCATGCTGTTTAAGGCCATTCACTTTATCCTTCAGGCAATAAACTACCAAAATAGGTAGGAACAGAGCAGCCCAACACACTTCAGTGTGGTCAAGAATGAACCTTTCACAGTGCAACCCATGCTCCTCTGGAAGCATCTTCTGCTTGCTGGCTGGGCACTGACAGCAGCAGTAAGCACTACATCCCCTGTCTGTACAGAACAGGCTGCAAGCAGGAAGAACACAGAGACCTCTTCTAGGAAAGACAGACTGACTACATCCCAACCTCATCCTCAGACCAAGGAATAAAACCCAGAGCCTTGTAGAAGGTATGCTCTGTGAGCATACCCCATGGAGCAGTTATGAGAGGGCAGTTTGTACAACAGTGCATCCCCTTCCCCCCAGCTCCGACCTACTTGCTGACCCCACGCTACTTGCACCTGATCAGAGGGAGTCAGAGATTGCTGGTCTGTCTATAGGGGTGGCATTTCCCTTCTCCGCTAGGATGGGACCAAATTGTTGTGGCCAGCCATCCCTTTTCTGTCTCCAGCCCAAAGGAGGTGTCTGTTCTCTTTCCCCTGGTCCTGAGGAGACAGCAAAGGCAGATGCATCACTCACTTAACCAGAAACTGCTAACCTAGGAGTGAAGCTTGAAGAGCCTAGTTTCAGACCCTAAGCATTTCATGGGGCAGGGGAGAGAGGACTGCAGGACGTGCAAGAGGCATGCAGCTTGCCCCGTGGGACACAGTTCATGACACAGCCTGTGCCCACCTACTTGTGCCTTCACTCAGGGGTGACCCTGACAGCATCACAGCCCACACGATGCTTCTGGCCTCAGGGGCAGCAGACAGCTCTGGGAATGCTTGTTACTATTATTAACAGAGGCATGGTGGCTGTGCCCATCTGCAGCACATCCCTTAGCTCACCAGGGTGTCGTGAGGACAAGCACTTTAAAAGACTGAGTCAAATAGGGCAGCAGAGTAATGGAGATCATAAGAGCACTGGTTATAACAGCAGAAGATGATGACACATCAGTGCCTATCTTTCCATCACGTTTTGTTTAGTCTGATGTTTCTAAAACCCGTGACAAGCCCATGTCTAGGACAAAGGGCCCTGAGGAGACTGGAGCACAGCAGCACTGGGAATGCTTTGTGCTGTTGTCTCTTCTGCCTTCAAAGAGGTACATTCAGGCTTTCTGTAATCTGAATATTCCGCTCTGGTATGAATGAGTTTCTCATTTAGCCTCTGCCTTTTCCTTAATGTGTCTGGCAGTGGTGTGGCGTGCAGGAGACCACAGCAGCTTGGGCTTTGGTAGCTGAAGGACAGAGGAACGTCTAAAGCATCCCAGAGCATAGCCTACCCTGAATCCCATGCACTGTGTACCTTGTAACAGCCTGACAAAGCAGTTCCCACAAGTTGGCAGGCAAATCACTGTCATGCTCTGATATGGGGTTTCCAAGTGCTCTGGGGGGCTTGCCCCTCATGCCCACAGATTCAGTGTCTCTACTGTCCTTGAGTCCAGTATTAAGGACCGGCCTCAGGACTCCCTTTAGTTTGTTGAATCCTTCAAAGCTACTCAACAGCCTAGAGGTCTTTAAAAGACAGGACACTACCCAAGTTCCCCTATGGCAAAGCAGGCTGGAGCAGTTTAGGAGTCTGCAGTGCCCATTAACAAAGATGCTATGTGACTTCCAAGGATGAATCCATGTTCCAACAGATTCTTCCAAGCTAAATTAGCTTTGGGATATATGATTGTAAAACCACAGCAATTAGCAGATGGCTCAGGATCAAGTCTGGGACCTAATGTGACCACAGTCACATGTGGAAGACAGCTTCAGCTTCCAGTTTGGTATTGTGTCACCTTAATGCAAGTGGGATTTTGGTCTTGCTTTTAACTAATATCTAAATCAAAAAAGGAGGAATCTATTTTTATTTAGCAAGATATGCAGAAGCATTATCAGCAAAAATATTGCCTGCAGTGTAGAGCTGTTACATTTCATTTCAGTGAAATGCTGCTAGGGCTGCCTGGGATGTGACAAAACATCTGAGTGATTGTTCTCCAAGTGCTGTGCTGTAGCCCTTGGAAAATCAACACATTAAGTTTTCACTATAGGCAAGCAATTAGGCAGAGAACCATTCAAATGAAATCAAAATCAAATCTGTAGAGAACACTGCAGAACATTTGCTTGTCATTTTACCTCCGGAAGCTTCAGTACTGCTGTGCTCAGCACCAGCACAACTAGGTTTGGGAGAGTGCACCTGGAGATGGAGTCTACAGGGCAAGGCTGAAACCTTGGAGTGGGCTCAGTGATGAGATGAAAAACTGTTCACAGGTTACTGAGAACATCCTAGAGTGGGAAATTCTGTGCATCCACCTCTCTCACCTTGGGCATACATCCTGTGGTACACTGTAAGGTCCTCAGCCCCTTCCCATCCCTCTTGGGGAGACAGATGAAAGGCCTTTCTGCCTAGCCAGTTCACCTGGGCTTTTCTAGTGCAGAAGCAGAGCACAAACAGTGCTGGCAGGGGCAGGTTCTGTGTGTCTCTGTGTGAAATCGGGTCACAGCCCAGGCACTCTCCCAATCCAGAAACAGAGAGTGCTCCTGGGACTCCCAGTTCACCCTTGGCTTCAGGGCTCAGTGAAGTTAGTTAGCTTAATAAATGAAAAATCTATGCAATGCCTTCAGTGATACTCAGAGTCCTGTGCCCGGGGAACAGACCTAGGATAACAATGTGTCCCTCTAGCTAGCATACCAGCATGAAATAAGTCAGACTGTCAGAAGGCAAAAGAAGACAAATAAGAACAAGAAACATATTTAATAGAGAGGGAATAACTTACTAAAGGCAGTGGATTCTCCCATCACATTCTCCCTCTGAGGTCAAGTTGGGCAGTTTTTCTTGAAATACATGCTCTGGGTCAATCACAGCTCTTGTTCTGAAGTAAGAAGTAGTTTAATGAAGTCCTGAAATCTGTTCTATGGGAGAAGACTGCTGAACTGCCATAATGGTCTCTTCTGGCCTTAAAAGGGATTGTATCACTACATTGTCCTCTCCCTTTCATCCAGCCTCATATTTTACTTTTGTTTCTTTTCAAGTAATTTCATGGCACTCACATGAAATACCTGAGTATCTCACAAGCTATGAATTATTCCTGATTCAGACTCCCTCAGTGGGGTCTGCTACCCCTTTCTCTTACATGCACAACCAAAGAACTGAACATGCAATTCACAACTAGGCCCAAAACTCTGGGTTGGAGCTAAGGAGAAAACAACCTGAGCCATCTGCTCCTGCCCCACCCCACCCCACCAGTGTGCCTTCATATCAGCACATCTAGCTCTGTGTTTCCCTTGCTTAGAAGAAACTGCATGACAAACTGAACAATGTGTTTGCCTATGTTTTTTAATTGGACACCATCTCTTCCTGCCTCTCTTTACAACCTATTTGCTGGATCGGACACTGCCCACAAGCATGTTTATCTAAGGCAGGAATCACAGAGACAAGGCACTTTCACTTGCTTATCTCATTTCTGGACCTGGACAAAGGTTTAAAGGAAGATGAAGGCAAGCCCAGGAGAACTGTGTGAAACATGCTTCCTATCTTCTACCAGCTTCAGGGGAGCTATTGCAAAGTAAGCAGAGATACCAGCTGTGTGGAGCCATCTTCCACTAGGTCAGTGCAGAAACCATGCCATATTCACAGTCTGGGAAGTCCACTGAGTTTGAAGAAAGGCACCCTGTCTTGCAAGCTTGGGAAGGAGGTAAATGACAGGCATGAAGAAGTAGACTGAAGCTAAATAGCCTTCAACTGGAGTAAAGACCTGCTTGCCTTCATCACATTCAGCTGTGCTCCTGTGGTCCATGTTTGTTTCTATCCATCTTATGAGCTGCAGTGGTGCTTCTAGCCGGAGAGGTTTTCTATTTATAGAAACAACCCTCAGCTCCATGACCCCAGGGCAATCTGCATCTTATAGCTTCTCTGACTGCTGGCAATTGCTTCTCAAGCTGGGCCAGAGATGCAGACACCCCTGCTTCCACCTGAGGAAAAAATAGGGGATTTTACTCCCAAGCCCCAGCCTCTGTCTCTCTCTGCAGTAAGCCAAGCCGTAATGATTATTTCCGTTTTCTTCTTTTTTAAACTCATGTGATGATCCTAGATCTAGCAAATAAACAACCATGGTTGATGCTGTGCGTCACTAGCTAATAAAGATGCTTAAAGAATATGGAAATAGTTCATGTCTGAATAAAAAAATAAAATTCTCCTACAGAACTAGGGGTCTCAGCCCAAGCTCCAGACACTCAAGTAATGTCATGGTAAACTGAGGTCACCCCTACCTCAGGGTATACATCTGCATTAAATTGAAATTGTCTTTTAACTTTTTACCCTCACCCCTTTCCTGAGCAGTCACTGGGAGCCTTAGGCTAATCAAGTCCCACTTCAGCTCATTCAGAGGGATAATTACCTACAGCTTATGCTTTTTCAAAATTTTATTAGGAATCCAAGAAAGTAAGTCAGGAAATTACCTTAAGGGGTCAACTATTCCAGCTACCATCCTCTTCACAAAACCTATCCCAGTGTTTCACTGTCACCAACTTTAGAAAGCTTTCTTCTTTTGCTTAATATTAATCTTTCTTGCTGCAATTTATAGCTTGCCTTCTCGCCCTATCCACTGCAGAGCTGACAAATAGATTATATGATGAACTGCTAAAGAGCAGGGTAGAAAAGTGGACAATGAGACAAGCTGAAAACTGGCTGCACCATGAGGCTCAAAGGATTGCAATCAGCAGCTGTTTAACATCTTCATTAATCACATCAGTGCTGGGATAGAGTGTACCCACAGCAAGTCAGCAGGTTGCACAAAGCTGTAAGGAGTGGCTGACATAACCCAGAGTCATGCTGCTATCCAGAGGGACCTCAACAGGCTGGTGAAATGGGCTGACAGGAATCTCATGGAAAATCCAAATCCTGCTACTGGAAGGGAATAAGCCCCATGCTCCAGTATAAGATGGGGGCTGACCAGATTGAAAGGAGCTTAGCATAAAAGGACCTGGGGGTCCAGGTGGACACCAAGTTAACCTTGAGACAGCAATGTGCCTTTGCAGCAAAGAAAGATGAAAGCTTTGTGGTCTGTATTAGGAAAAGTGCTGTGAGCAAATTAAGTGATCCTTACCTTTTGCTCAGTACTGGTGGGACATATTTAGAGCACTGCATACAAATCTGGACTTCTGAGTGAAAGACAGATATGGACATACTGAAGCAAGTCCATAAGTGGGCCAAAAAGAATCATAGAATGATAGAATTGCTCAGGCTGGAAGAGACTTTCAAGATTATTGAGTCCAACCTCATCCTAACCCTATTACCCCATTCCTGATTCCACCACAAAACCCATGTCCCTCTGTACCACATCTAGATGATTTTTAAACACATTCAGGGATGGAGACTCAATGAAATGACTAAGGGATGGAACCAGCTGACATGTGAGGACATATGTGATGCTTAGGGACATGGTTTAGTGGTGAACTTGGCAGTGCTGTGTTAACAGTTGGGCTTGATAATCTTAAAGTTCTTTTCTAACTAAAACAATGTTGTGATTCTACACGTTAGATGCTGAGACAGACACATTCAACCTATAGAAGCGAAGGCTCAGAGAGATCTTCTCCATATGTATAAATACCTGATGGGAGGTAGTAAAGAAGACAGACCCAGACTCTTCTCACTGGTGCCCAGTGACAGAACAAGAAGAAATGAGCACAAAATGACATACAGGAAATGACACTTAAATATAAGAACAACCCCTTTCTATGTGTGATTGACTACTGCACAGGCTGCCCAGAGGTAGTGGTATCTCCCTCCCAGTAAACTTCCACATTCTTGAAGGCAATTACCATTTATCCTCCCTCAATTCCAGTTAGTTCAATCTTTCTTCAGAAGAAAACTCTTACTGCAGATTACTGCACCTTCTTCAGTCTCTTTCTCAAAGTGCAGTGGTCCACACTGGACACAGCACTCTAGCTGGACCTGAATGGCAACAATAAGTTTCAGAGTTGACAGGCCACAGAGAGAATCAGATCTGAAAGAGAGAGAAGAAAAGGCCAAGAAGCAGACAACAGCTGCTATTTACCTACTGAGAGCCAGCAGGCAGGTAAAAAAAAAAATCTGTTCTAGGTATTATAGCTGAAATATGTTCTGAAATTTTCCAGAACTTTGTATTATAACCATTTGGGAAAGAATGCTTGGTTTGGCTTTCCTTTCCCTCCCATTTAAATTAAGCCTTTTAATTGTTCATTTTTTATTTTTTTTTAAAAAGGGATTGAGCATCAGCCTTGTCTTTTCTTAACCTTTCTGTGCCAACCACTCCCTTGAAAGCCCCAGTGGGAGTTGGCAGCACTACCACCTCACCTGAGGTCCAATTCCCCCCATGTTCCCAGCAGTGGATTAGCTTTTTAGAGGGCAGACAGTGCTGGTGAGCTCCCCTGTGCTGCACCTGTGAGCTTGGCAGGGAGTGGACTCTCCTTGTATTCCAGAAGCCAGGATGGGAGCCAAGAACCAGGAGCAAGAGCAGCCAAAACAATCAAATTCCGTGTGCTGTACTCTAAAAATACGAGCGTGTGTCAAAGTAGGAAGGCTCACAACGAGGGGCTGTCTTCTTTATGGTTTCATTCCTAACCCCTGCCTCTTTCTCCCTCACCTCTGTTGCCAAATGCAGGTGCACAGCCCATTTCAAAATACAGTAGGAATGAACAGAAGAAAAAAAAAGTCTTTAGGTCATAGAAAAACGAATTCCTCCCTCACAGCAAAGGCCACCCTCTTAGTATTCTGTCAGCCTGTTATGCAATGACTATTTTCACCCCTGCAGAGTCAGCACCAGATGGGTAAGGGAGGAAAAAAGTTGTGCTTTTCCTTGGCTAATAGCTTTATTCTGAAAACCCAAGGAGGCTGTTTTGAGCTGCTTGATGTTTTCTGCCTGTTGTATTACTAAAGGAAAGACAGTGAAGAGCACAAAAAGTATCAGGCCAACAGAATGGAGTCATAAAACAGAGACATAAAGTGGGAGAAAGCAAGAGAGTGGTACTGGCAGAAGATGGCAGTAACCAGTGACTCCCAAGCACCCCAAGGTATTTACCTGTGAATAAACCTGTGCTGTGTCGGTATAGTTCAAAGTCCTGACATCTTATTTAACCCAGAGATGGTTTTTAAACCTTCCAGCTTGCCTGAGGAATATGCCCTCAACCCAAGGAGGCCTTTCCCAGGGCAGAAACAAAACCAGGTACCTCACTGTTGAAAAGCTATTTATCAATTCACTTGTGAAATTAGGAAAGGGGGAAACCTTAACTGAAGCCTGATATATACACTCTGATATTGCACGTCTTCATTTCATGATTGGTTTTAGCTGCAGTTTTTCCTTGTGTATTTATTTTGAATTTAAAGGTGTGGGTGTAGTACCTGTGTTTACTGGTATAATACCAAAATATAACATCTAAACACAACATGAACATAAAAATCAAGAAAAAAAATGTCACTATTTTGAGGGAAGCATAATAACAAATCAGAATTTAAAACCTGTGTTCTTTACCCAGAATTTCAATGAAGAATTAAATTCTGAAGCTTTCTTTTTTTGTCCCTCCCTGATTTGACAGGCCTGTTAGGGAGAAAGAAGGTATCTGCTGATCTTTCATCAGAAGAGCTCTTAGCTCTTCACCTGCTTGGCTGGTGACAATGACAGCATGTTCAAGAAGTTGGCAGCATTCACTGCTGGGGGTTCAAAGGAGACCTTGGACAAAGTCTCTTACAGAGACCACTTGAGGTTTGTGCTGCAGAGCAGACCACCAGTCGTGTCAACCCTATCCTTTGGTATGATAAGACACTTATGGACATTTACTTCTGGTTCAAAATTTAGTGGAAATTTATGGATATTATCCATATTACCAGTATAATGGATATTTATGGATGCTTACTTTCTGGTTCAAGCTTCTATCATACTCCAAAAAGAAAAAGATCACAGGGACCAACTCTGGTCTCCTGGTCACATCCAGAACACTGTTTTACAAGGATTACCATTCTGCTTTGCCTGCAGTAAAGGACAGGACAACTTTCTTGGCTTCTCCTTTAGGCGAGGTGGCCTCTGTAGTGTTCAGCTTCTCTGAGAGCACTGGTGAGGCTGCAGATCATTTTCTTTCAGCTAAACTTTCCCAGCTTTATTGAGATCTGCCCACTGAGAGATAGTGATAAATGTAATTCTGTTCTCCTCGCTTTCCTCCCATTTGTACAGATGGCAGGCTAGGTACTCCTGAATTAGGACATCTATTTCCAGAATAAGAACAATGGATTTCAAGTTCTGATGTATTTAATGAGAAATTATAAATTAATAGTTCTTTTTCACAGAAGATCTATGCTAAATCCAGGTGGGATCCTTAAGAACTGCATAGAGAAAATAACTGACTGGCTCTACAGCTGTAATAAACACAATTTAATCTAGGAATATCAGGATGGTCTAAAATTTTTAAAAAGCACTAAAATCACATGAAAAAAAAAAGGATCTAATGTGTCCTCAGCAGACCTGTCTATGCCAAATTTAATTAAGGATGCCTATTTTCGTCTATAAATTATCATCTCCAGTAAAATAAAAGACGTTCAATTTGTTAAAATTGATTTTATTCAATTTTATTTAGGTGCACGATTACTGGGTTTATCCTATTGCAAAATAATTCAGCCAAGAAATCAATTTTAGCACCAAGAGAGTACAACTGAGTCTACAAACAGTCTTCCAATACTAACTGGATACAGCTATGGACAGAATTTTTTTATATAAATGGCATATGTGTCTTTCGTATACACATACAAATACATATTTCTGTAACTAAAAATCATTAGATGAATGTTACTGTAGTACTACTAAAACTAATAACAGTATTTTCTGACAGAAATTGCTGAAGGCAGCTTCAGAAATGAGACAAAGTATAAAAAAAGTAATCCAGAGAACATAATATTGTCTGTCTGCATCTTCCTTTTTTTTTTTTTCAAAGGTTGTGCCTTAGTCCTTCCTGTGTTTGTACTGTACCATTTAAAATATAGATGAAATTAGATCAGCAATACAGTACCAAGAACAAGTCTAAAGGACTCTTTCAAGTGAACTTTCCACCACCACACTGCTGTAGCAAGGATGAAAATAATTCCCAATGCTGCCAACTACACCAGGATGCCTGCTAAGCTGTCAATAGAAGAGGCCTGGTTCTGGAGGAGGGGTAAGATGTGCTTGTGCATATTTTATCTAGGAGGCCTTGATAAACCCACCAAAAAGTGAATCGCAGCCTGGAAAGTTAATTGCTATCACTGGGAAAGGGTCACATTGCATAAACTGAGACACCCAGTAGGTTATTAAGGCAGTAGCCAACTAATGTGTCTCCACTGACAGATCAGGTCGCTCCTTGTTTTGCCTGGCTCCACTGATGACACATCCTGCATGCATGTTATCTCCTTTGGGCAGTGAACACCCAGCAAAAACCTCAGGCATCTCGAGAGGACAGCATCTCCCAGGGGCTGCAAAGAGAGGGCACTTAGGAAGCAAGAAATTTGGCTGCCTCCACAGGAGACACTCCTTCAACTCTGTCTCAGCAAACCTTGCTCTCTAAGCCTTTCTTCTGAGAGACAGGCTGGATGAAAAGCCATGTCATTAATGTATGCATTTTAAACAGAGAAAGTGCCATGGATATGCATGTGAGTGTCCACATGTGTCTGCATTTGTGGTTTTAAATATCCCAGCTGCTATGCAAGGAGGATGTGGTCAGTCCAGAGCCTGCTAGGCTTGAGTGGCCAGGAATTAGCCCCAGTTTGCCCCAGGACATCTCTCTGATGCTATCCACAAAGACAATATAGCTTGCAAAAGCTTTCAGAGGCCAGTTCACTACAGAGAACATCAGGACCCACAGCTATAGGGAGCAGAATGATGTTTGTAGGTGTCACATTCTCCTTCACTGGGGTTATTAGATCCTGGGATATAAGTAAGCTGGATGGGAGGATATATATGGATACATAAAGATATATTCTAATGCTCAGTTTCCTTCTGAACTCTACAAACTCCCAAGAATTAGGCCAAAAGGTGGTACAAGGGACCAATGCTTTCCATTTTCATTGAGGTTCTCTTGCCACAGCTAAGTATACAGTTGGGACTGGAATTAGAGTGAGGACAGTGACAGACTCCAGCCTATTGTAGATGGTGAAGGAAAAGGAATTGTGGTGCTGTGACCAAGGCCATAGGTTCTCTTTTCCCAAAGGAAATGATCCCTTGACTATCAGCAGGCAGAAGGGATGGAGTTCCCTTTCATGAGGCATTCATCATTGTAGGGCTTTCAACAATGTAAGGACAGCTGGTGTTAGCATAAGTAAAATTACATACTCCTTTAGAAAGAGGAGTTACCTCCTGTCTGTGAATAACATCAGGGTTTGTGTTGAGATTATAGTTATAGCTCTGAGAATACAAAATGTCAGAAGAGTAACGACTTCTTGCAATATGCAAGGCCTTCAGACACAGTGAGAGGATTTGTGTGGAGAAGAGGAAATTCTCTTCAAGCCCTTTTACAATACAAATTGGTTCCCTGACTTATAAATGGGATCAGGGTACAGTTGGGAAACCTTCACAAGCCCAGCATATTGTCGAATGCTACAGCATTTATACAGCTACAAAGAAGGCAAAGGTTGGCAGAGGTTCTTTCTCCCATACATGTTCTTTACTCCAGAGATTTGGTCCCCTGACTCAGAGTTAGGGATGGGAATAGGCTCTGCAGATGTCAGCCACAGGTGCACCATATTACCACATTCTCCACTACCCAGAGGCAGAAACCATCTGGTTTTAGCAGTGATCCATGCAGGGTAGAAAAAATCATAAAGCCTAAAAGTTCAAAGGATAAGCCTGTTCCCACACATAGCAAGATGAGCAGAGGAAAATAAACACGGCTATTGGCATGACTAGGCAGGGGTCATTAGAATCATAGAATTGGCTGGGTTGGAAGGGACCTCAGAGATCATCAAGTCCAACCCTTGATCCACTACTGCTGCAGTTCCCAGACCATGGCACTGAGTGCCACATCCAGTCTCTTTTTAAATATCTCCAGACACGGAGAATCCACTACTTCCCTGGGCAGCCCATTCCAATGCCTGATCACTCTCTCCATAAAGAAATTCTTTCTAATGTCCAACCTAAACCTCCCCTGGCACAACTTGAGACCATGCCCTCTTGTCTTACTGAGAGTTGCCTGGGAAAAGAGACCAACCCCCCCTGGCTACACTCTCCTTTCAGGGAGTTGTTTTAGGTTTTGCTCTCTTCTGATACAGGGACTGATCACTTGGGGTAGCACTCATGTGAGACAAGTTGTATGTTTTAGGAGCCCTCTGTGTGTTGTGTGGCCCACAGTCACAGCAAGAGTAGAGACCAATGCTCTCTTGCTGTGGGAATTGCTGCCCAGGGTACAATTAAGGTAAAGATTTGAGCTGGGATTATCTTTTCTCTCTCCTCAGCTTGTTCCTGCTGCCTTCTGCAGAGCCTGTGTGGCAGTTTATTCCTCCTGGAGTAAATCAATCATCTCCTTCCCAGAGGAAATCTGAGCACAAGTTATGGAGGAAAAGTGCAGACAGACATTGTGACTACAGATGCCATCGTATTCAGCTCTACCCTCCTGGGACAAGCCCCAGCACTCGCCTAGCAAGCCTCGCAGCCTCCCCCCACCATGGCACAGGGGACAGATCACATTCCTGTCACACAAGAACCAACCAAGGCATCTGTGACATGACCATTCCTGTCACTTAGAGCACTTTGGATTAAACACACACACATGCATAGTAGTCATCTCCATGTCTCAGTGTCAGAGATTGAGAAGTGGTTCAGTAAAGACTTGGCCAAAGAGAACTCTGGTCACTCTACAACAGGGGTGCAGCCCTGAGTCATGTCACACCAAGTATCAAGACTTCTCTGCATCACATCATGCAAAGACAGCAATGAGAATAGACTTTGAACTGCTTAGGGAAAAGGACTTCCTCCTTGCAGTGACCAGTGAGCCAATATTTGGGGTTGGGTGCTGTAAATGGTTTCCTTCCCATGACACTTCATTCCTTTTCAGAGTTCCCAATTTTTTTTTTTTTGCTGTGTCCACAGTTAGCTTTGCTGCAGTGTGATGCAAACCCATAGAACCATCTATATTATGGCAGGATAACTTGATCCAATAGAAAAGGGGGAATATTACTACCTCCTCACAAAAGAAAGGCAATAAAGTGATTAAGATTGTGACCATATATTTACAACATTTTTAAAATGAAAACAACTTAAAACTTTTCTATACACTGAAAAAAAAAAATCTCAGTTTTTACTTAAATTTCTGCCCCAACTCTTCTGCATATTTATGTCACATGAAACAAATACCACCTCTCCATACCATCTTTTTTTGTAACACTGCATGACCGTGCACTACTAATGTCAGGCATTTGTATAACTTTCCTCAGATGAGCAGTACCTTTTAACTCATTAGGAACATTCACCCAAGAACAAGATCATAAAATTGTTTTGGGGTGAAGTATCAGCCTGGGGTCAGAATTTACTGCTAACTGTAGCAACTTCAGCATTTCACACCACAAACACAAAGCCATAGTGCAATAAACCATTTTGAACCTGACAGATCTTTTAAGACCAAGAAATGAGGTTACTTACCAAAAGCCCATGAAGGAAGCTTGCAGCACGATCTGAACACTGGTGAGGCACCTCTGACATTTACATTTTGTGCTTTTAGCCCCCAAGCCATCTTTTCAATCACCCCTATATAGCTGTCTTCATCCACATAGCAAAGAATGGATGGATTAAAGTTGATTCTGGTTGTAAAGCAGTTAATTCAGCTGTAGTGACAATGGTGAAGAGTTTTATTTGGCAACTAAGGTAGCTTTGTGCATGTAAACATTGATGATTATGAGCATCAGGTGAACCTTATTCTGATTATCCCAGCTGTCTTGCCACCCTACAACTTAAATCAACATCTCCAGGAAAAGGAACAACATTTACTAAGCTTAACATTCAACTAACCTTTAGATAATAGGTAGCTCCAGTCTTTTAGACCTTGCACATTTTTCTTGAATGCTGCTGGGCAGGAGAGGTCATTGCAACAATGCAGCAATGGGTGCATCTGAAGCAAGAATCTTTTACCTCTACATCTCCACAGGCAATTGTTGCTTGGATATGCAGGGAGTGTCCCCAAATTCAAAATCCTTTAAAAAGGACATTGACATCTAACACCAGAGCCAATCTAGAGTAAGGTTTCTGGTCACAAATACAAAGAGTACAGATATACTTTTATTTCTTTTTAAAATACTGATTACCAGGAAGCAGAAGTGATTTTAAATACTTTGGTACCAGTATACTGAGGTTTTTAATGGAAAGTGAAAATGATGAAGGTCACGTATTAATATTTCATTGACCACCAGCCAAAAAAGGTTGGCTGGCAAATGTTTTATGCCTTCCCACCTGCACAGAATTGCCATTGCCCTCCATTAAGGATCTGATTCCCATTAGCTTCTTCCTATTGATGGGGGGAAGGGAGACATTGTGTGTGCTGAGCTGGAATACAGAATGAGATTTTTGCAACCTTTCATTTAAAAAAGAAATCCCTGGGGGTCTGTGAATGACAGGTTGCACTAGTGATCTCTCAGAGCTGCTCAGACCTAATGGCACAATGACACCAAAGCTAACCTTTCTTCACCAACCTCCTCTATATCAAGGATTGACATTGTTGATTTCAGAAAGCAATGATTGCTTCTCCCTTGGTTTACTCTGTTGAGGGGAAGGCTGGTGTGAAATCACTGCTCACCGTTTTGATTGACGGCATCAGGACTCTGGATATTTCTTCCTACTTTAAAGCCATACATTAGGATGTTGACTACCCAGAGCTCACTACAGAAAACAATGTAGTTCCTGCCTGCCAGGAAAGACTGACAGTCTGATTGAGTAAAGGAAATTAAACTGAACTAAGTTCCGAATCTAAAGCTCTAGACAAAGATGTATTTGTGTTTCTAAAGAACTCCTAAAGAAATTTAATCCTAAACCCAAATGAAAACATTTTGTATTTGTGCTTATATTTTTCTGATCCTGGCTGAGATCAGAATAAATGACATCCACAAAAAACACACTGGAAGATCTTTGTCTTAAAGGAAAGTTGGAAGAAGTCCTAGCTTATGAGGCTGTTTGGTTTATTTTGCAGACATGAGAGCTGCAACACATGACACAGAAGTCAGACTGTCTGATGTGAACTCATTGCTACCTCAGCCACACGTTGAGGCCTTGAAACCTTAAGGGTAGGCAATTATTCAGCAATCAATGTTTTCAAGGAGAGGCAAGCACCTGTATCAAAATCTCACATCTTTCTGGATCTGAGTGGCAGGAATTTTCCCATGATTTGCTTCACTCAGCTCTTTCACAGCACCCTCTGGGTACTTTCCACTGTCTTTGAAGTATTTGCTCATGTTCTTCCAACCTTTCAGTAAGTCTCTATCCCTTTCCAGTTGTTCATCAGTATGTCTGTGACTTTGTTCCCTCTGTACAGCTTGCCCGTAAGCACTAGCAAACAGCTTTCCCTCCTGTGAATATCCTGGGTAAAGATCAACATGGAAAAATTCTGCTTTCTACAACATTTCCTTCCAGGGTATATCCACCCAAAAAAGGAAAATACGACAGCAAGTGGTAGACAAGAATCTGCTTTTATACAGAATACTATGCCACAGAGAAAAGATACTTTACAAAGTGCTGCATTTTCCTAAGGATGCCCTCAAATTTATCATGCACTGTGTTAAGAATCTTCACTATCTGGTAGCAGTCCCCAACAACTCCACAGATTAACCAAACAAACCTTGAAGTGAGGAGTGCAGGCAGAGGACATTTTGCCCTAATAGTGTCCCATAGGTTTCCTACAAAATACACATAAGCAATAACACTTGAGCAACAGTGCACAAGAGCAGTAGCACAGGGTTTGGGGGGCAAGAAGTAGAAAAAATTAACACAAAATGAAACATCTGTCCCACTTGAAATTCAAAATGGTATCTAGATCAGAAAAAAAGTCAGGTAAAGTACATTTATTTGTCAAAAAAACCCCAACATTAATATCAGAAGTGATTAAAAAAAACCATCAGTAACTGGGAAGAAGGGGTTAGCTTTAATCTAACATCTTTAATGCTAGAAAATGAGGTGGTGATTAATCCATTCAGCTGTCAGGAAAACAAAAATGATGAAAAAAAAATCTATATAATCTTTTGTTTTATTGCTTTTCTAACTTCATTTCCAGTAGTCTTCCCATTACCTGCAGAGTATCATTCTGATGTTCCTTAATTTTTTTTCTTCCATGTTAGTTTGCATCATATATTTTTATTAAATCAATTACCATGCAATCTACATCATATTGCTTAATTAAGGGGAAATTGTCTTGCTGAGGAGCCTGTAAGAGGATGAAGGGAATCAATCAACTTTAATATAGGACTAGCCTCTTCATAAAGCCATTACTTTCCAAGTTTAGTCCTTGGGAAACAATAAATGGAATGCTATCATACTGCCTAGAAAATGTGACACTATGATACATCTTAAATGTTTATGACCAGTCCACTGCACTATGCTAGAACAATTTTTATTTTTTTTACAACTCAGGTGAAAGAAAAGAAATCAAAGGGCCTACGTTAATAAATGCTGGGATGCTCACAGGTGACAACTCATTGTCCACAGATGATCAAGCAAAAAATGAGGCAGAAGAAAAGGTTTCCAGGCCATGACTTCTACTGGGAGCATCAGGATTTCAAACACTAGTAGGAGTCTGAAGAGCATATTGACGAAATAAAAATATTTTACTCATTTCCCTCCACTAAGATGTCAGCTCTGCCATACTTACTGCAGCCACACTAGAAAACAGGTATTATACTTCTATTAGTCCTCAGCATTTTACAAGTTCTTGTTTCTGTAGCATCAGGCAATGCTAGACACTAGCAGATCAATGTACATAGTGCTGCAGTCCCAATGTGGTTCTTATCTGCAGTTTGAGGTACTCCCAACAATAATTGCTTCCAGAATAGGGATCATGCCTATTATTGCTGATTTACAAAGTGGTGGAATAGCAGCTCTAAACCTGTTTTGGACAGGGAGCTCCTGAAATCTTTGCATATTCCTCCCTTGTTTCCTTCAAAATTTTTATGTCTCCCCCTCTCCCTTTCTCTACCATGTACCCTATAACAAAAACCTTCACAAGACCATTCCTTCTTACATCCAGAAAAGTGAGAGGAAAAAAGATGTTCTGCTTTCCACATCACTCTGAAAACTTAAAGAGAGAAGACAGCTCAGATAACCAGCTCCACACTCCTCTGTGTATTTCTTGGTGCTCTTGCCGTGACCCTTTATTGTTCTCAAGGCAAAGGAGAGTGAAACCACCCAGGGCTGAAGGTGGCCATGGTGCAAATGGTGCGGGCACATGCCCAGTCCCAGGCAAAAGGGAGGAACTGGTGCTGCACCTAGGGCTGGGACACTGCCTTGGGAGCAGCCTTCCTTCATCATCATCCTCCTGTCACGGTTTAGGCCCAGATGGTATCAGCCAGGCCCCTGCTTGCTCATCCCCAACCAGCACTGTGGGACACTGAGGAGAAAATCCACCCAAAGTCTCAGTCGAGACAAGGAGGGGGATACACCCATTACGGTAACAGGTAGAACCCAGACAGGCTCAATTCAGGAAGAAAAATAAACTAATTATCTACCAGAAGAAAGATAGAACTTGACCAGCTCTTAATGCCTCCCCCACCCCTCACTTCTTCCCAGGCCTGGATTACTTCTCACACTACGCTTTGTTGCAGCACAAACCTCTCTTAGGGGAGAGCGCTCTGAGGTCCAACAGGTGTTCCAGCAGAAGTGCACAAATGGTTCTCTGAGTCTGTTGCCCTCAGCACTGGTTAACCTGGCTCGGTGCTACTGCTCCAGATTCAACTGACCTCTGCTGGCTTGCTCAGCAATGAGCTGACCCTGTGTCTCAGGCCTCACCTTTTATTGCCCCCCTAATCCTGCTCAGGTGCAGTTGGGGCCCGCCCTAATCAGGCACAGGTGGGCTTAACACAAGCTCATGCCCACTGCCTGGTAATTAGTGGCACCTGGTTGCCTCATTTCACTACAACACTTACCTGTCACTACTCTACTGTGTGGGGTCACTACTCCACATGGTGTTCCTGCTGCTCTTTCCTCTTCAGGGAGGGGACTCCTCACATTCATCCCCCGCTCCAACGCGGGGTCCCTCTCACAGGAGAGTCCTTCAGGAACCCCTGGGACATGAGTCCCTCCCACAGGTGCAGTCCCTCAGGAACTGCCTGGGCTGCACACAGAGCCACGGCTGCTGCAGGAGCAGTCACCTCCTCTGGCATGGGGTCCTACATGGCTGCAGATCCACATCTGACCCTCTCTGTGATCCTGCACAGGCTGCAGATCCACATCTGCCCACCCGTGACACTTCAGGGACTATCCCACCATGCTCCTTAGGGTCTGCTTCACCATGCTTCTCCATAGGTTGCAGGGGGACAGCTGCCATCCCACCATAGGCTGTGGGGAAATCTCTGCTTAGGCACCTTCTCCCCTTCCTTTCTCTCTGACCTTGATGATTGCTTGCCCTCACCTCCTCCCCTCCCCTGTTTTGCAGGTCTTTTTTTATACTCTTATGTTACTCAAAGAGATGCAGCCAGCTTCCCAGATATCCTTGGACTTGGCCAGAGATGGGGCAGGGAGTGGAACCAGGGCAGCTTCCAGCAGCTTTTCACAGGAGCCACCCCAGTGGGCCCCCAGCTTCCAAAACACCACTGCACTAACTCAAGATAAATTCACACTGCAGTTTTGTCCTAATGGTTTCACTTACCTTGTAAAACCTTACCCATGGGTTGCTTTTCTTCTTATTTTTCATCTTCTTTCCCATGCTGTCTTACCTTCAAGGCATTGATTTGCTGTGGTAATGAGAGTGTTTGCTTAATATCATAACAAGTTGGGTTTTTTTTTTAATTTAAATATGAGTAGCAATTGCTATGGTCACTTGCTCTTCATTTTAAAGGCAATAAAAAGAAAGAAGGTAGAGGCGAGCAAAGCTTCTTTAGCCACTCATAACTATTTTTTCCCCTTTGATAAATTATCTTCAACAGGCATGCAACTAAAAGAGGCAGCAATCTGATTTTGAAGCTTCTGCCTGGTATCTAATCTCTAACAGTGGAACAAAGTATAGGCTATACTGAAAACCAACACTCTTGAATTATGCTCAGCTGTGCATTGATAAAAAGTGTGCATCGTAAGTAAAGTGGGGTTTATTGTTACTTCCAGTTTCTTTAATGAAGTTAATTCTCTGAGGCTTTACTGCTGAAAAGGAGCCATTCCTGATTTTCTGTCATTTGTATTTCATTACATTGTTTTTTGTTTTTCCAAAGACAAAATGGAAGCACACAAGAATTTTCCTTGCCTTAAGTGAACATCTGAATTTCAGTATCTTGATCACTTCTGGATACATTTTTTAAATGTTTATTAATCATAAAGAAGCGGTTGCATTTATCACAGTCTCCTACGGGCAGTTTATAAAATTCACACTAATCATGTTTGCCTATATTCCCTGACCAGGAGAAGAAACAAATAAATGAGATTTCTGAAGCATCTGCCTGAAACTTCACTCACTGGCACACGATGGGTGAAGACAAACTTCAGGACTGCACTGTCAACTTGTGTACTGGTTTGGTTTTGGGGGGTTTTTTTTTGGAGGTCTGTGAGTGCTGTCAGGCACGCTTTGTGCTCTGGTAGGGAAGAGAAGAGCAATGATAGTGCATCTAGTACCACGCAAAGGGTTATATTTAAAAGCCTGAAGTTTTCCCATCTAGCTGGGAGATGCTGAAGCCAACAATAATTTGATATGATTAGGTCATGACCCAAAATTGGAGAAATGTGTTTTCTCACCACCAGAGAATTGAGGCACAGCCAATAAAAAGACCAGATTCTGGGTCTTAGAAAACAACGAGAAGAAAGTATCTTTTCATGTGGGACCTGTGGAAACCACTGCTGTGGAGGTCAGCAGGGTAAGCTGCCCAGGGGACAGGGAGGAGACAAACTCACATGAAAACAGGTCCATGTGTGGCTGGAGGCACAAGGAGCAGGGTCTTAAGAAGACAATCTCTTGCTGGTAAATGTCCCGGATGAGCAGCTGTGTATGCAGTATTTCATAATTGTGATTGCTCATCATTCTGTTGTCAGAGAGACACATACACAGAATACAGAGTCAGGAAGATACTGTAAACACTACATTGGCTCTGGATTTCTGGGTTTTCCACCTTGGGAACGTTGGTTTGAGCTAACCTGTGCCTGTAGATGACAGTCTTAAAGCCAATGCTTCAGCTGGGTAGGGTATTCATACCCCTGGCTGAACTACCAGGTGTTGTCTGACAAGATACATAAGGTGGTAAAATTTTCTCTTTTAAATCCCTGTAATGATCCTGCAGTGAAGCCAGATCCCACATTTTTTTGAGTGTGCTCTAAAACTTCAGAGGGAAAGTGAAATTTTTCCTCTGTGGAAATATTTGAGTCAGGTGTTGGAGCATACCATGAATCAGAGAGTAGCTGCCCCTCCCTGCTCCCACAACAAGTATGTGTGTTTTAAGGTCTCCTTTTTTTTGTAGCTTTTTTGGGTTGTTGTTTTTTTCAACGGGTGTTTAGGGAGAGGAGGAAGGAAGGGGAAAAAAAGGAGGGGGGAAACCTCTAAATCCCCCCAGTGCTGAGCAGCTCTGGAGTCACTTGTGCAAAAGGGGAAAAATGCTTGAGAATTCTTAGGGAAATTCTAGAATACAGTTACTTCTACTCCCTAGGCAAAACTCACCTTCTCAGACACCTGCTGCTGCAGGGAATGTTGCATCCTGGTGATGCTGAGACCTTTCCAGATTCCTAGTCCCTGCATTAGGCTCCCAGCTGTGTTGTTTGACATACAGAATAAAAAGAAAACAACATAAAGGAATCAAAACACTTTAAAACATCCCCGTAGGGCAGCGGTAGAGCACTTATGTAGTAATGTCTTAACTCAGAACAAAACATTAAAATAAATATTGGGGGTGGAAACTGGAGGCTCAACCACATTTTTCTCCTGGTACATTCAGGGGTTGCTGCTGTCACCAGGTGCGTGTCTGAGGGAACACAGACGTGTGGCACACTGAAACAGAGAGGCCTCAGCCACAGGGGACTGAAGCATCAGTGGAAGATGATTTTAAGAGATTTCATAATATTATAGGTCAGCATTTTACACCTGGATCCCTCTACTGAGCACCTGAATTTAAATGCCCCCGAGGGGCCTGGGACAAGACAGCCCTTTCAGCAAGGATGTGGTGACACCAGATGTTGGTGGCCCTCAGCTGTTTGTTAGCACTCCAAGGGATCTCTGCTGCTGGTGATAGTGGCAGAAGAGGTTGGTAGGAGTGGCAGTGGCAGGGAAGGTTGGAGGTCTCGGTATTTTTTTGTAATGTGGGTCCCTTCAGTGGCCAGGTTTCCAGCATGGGTGGAGAGAAGCACCATGGCACTGTGGATTGCAGCACTGACACTATCAGGAAGGAAATATCCTTAACTACTCTTCTCTTTAGGGAAATTCATTTTGCCACCACAACCTGAGCCCTCATTTTTTCCTCTGGGGCCCTTTTTTCCTTACCTCATCCTTTTCTGCTTCCTGTTAGAGATGTTTGGATACCATCCAGAGACCAGGGATATGACAGTGACTTCCTCTGGAATTTAATCCCAGTGACTCCTAAGCCCCCTAGGTGAGGCAAATCCATATGTAGTATCAATAATTAGTATAGACTAGCTCAATACTTGTCATACTGTGAGCTGTAATGTCAGTATAGCCTCATCAACTAGCCTAGTGCCCTTGGGGTGGAAACAAGAGCAACATTTTAGCAGTGAACTCCTTTTCTGTTGGAGATCCTATTGCTTTCAGTTCTTCCTCTGTACTGCAGAGCAGCTGCACGTCACTATCCTTGTTTCCAGACTCCACAGTGGTGGGCAGCTCCTAGCTCAGCCAACAAAACTCAGCTGGGAAGTTCCCACCTGAGAGGACCCTGGTGCAAGTTGGCTCCGTGTTAGGATTTTCATTAGTGCATAAATCTCAGGAGAGCAAACATCCACCCGGTGTTCAATTGGAGTGACAGAGCTTTGTGGGTTGTTTAAGAGTCCCACTCTCTCCCACCATGTTTCTTCCAGCTCTCTTGTGTTGGATCCAGAGACTCTGCAACTGCTCTGGGATGACAGCACTGGAAATTAATCTTGTCAGGGGTTTGGAAGTGTATTTTCAATCACTTCATCTTCTAAGAGGTTGCATAGTTCGATTAATGTAAGGGAACTGGCAGAAAGGCATCAGTGGGCCATGGGGAAAGGAGAAGGCCATGGTTGTCCTTTTCACTGCAGTTAGTAACTTGGCCAGATTAAGCATGCCAGCAGACAGGGGAACCCAATTCATTAAAAGTTCCTAAGAATACTAAAAACTAGATGTAAAATTTATTTTAGCTGATCAGTCCTTTTATTTTTTAGGTCAAACTCCTATTTACAACAGTCAACTGCTGACTCAGAGAAGGGGAAGTAAAAAGTTGCCTTGAAAACCCACAGCACCTTTTAAAGGATCTAGACTAGGAGATTGTGTTTCAAGAAATGTGTGGGCAAACAAAACAGTCACTAACATCAATTAATCTTTTCAAGGTCACTTTTCACACAATTTTAATTGACTTCTATGGAGTGTTGATGATCATCTTCCAAACAGAAATATGTTAATTAGTGCACTTATTAAATACCTCTGCTACACCATCCCTGAAAAGGCTATTAAATGGGGTGGGTGCCTGCATGACCTCTCCATACCTTTCTCAGCTACCTGTGCCTGGGCTGATGCATGGCAATCCATCTCCAAGGAGAGATAGTGAAAAGATCTTTGGAGAACTTTTCCCCCAAGCTTTCCACAAGGTGATCCATGGGCTTGAGTTAGATTTCAGTGTGCAGGCTGCCTGTCAGAACCCTCAGCTATTAATTGCTCTCTGCTCTTCCTCCACAGATCCTGAAATTTCATGCACCTGGCCTTCAAAGGAGAAGGGACAGTATCCCCCTGGGCTGGGGATACCCCTTGGCCTCCCAGGTGTGAAGGGGTGACATGGCTGAGATTTTCTCTGATGGGTTGGGGGTTGAGTGCACTGGGGCGCTGGGACCAGGGGCTCCATCAGGGTTGGAGCTGCTGTTTGAGCTGCACTGGTGAAGGGCAATAGGGAGTGCAGGAACCAAGTAGGCTTCTCCAGACTTGCACCAGGGATACAGTGTAGTCCTGGTGACCCCACTTCTCAAGGACAGATGGTACAATTTAATCAGGGCCAAGCACCAGGACAAGAATACAGGTAAGGTGGACTATCTGAAAAGGTAAAGTCATGCCATGCAGAAGATCCTGTCAAAAGTCACTTCACAAAAATGTAAAGCAATGTCATTTTCCATTGCACTGCTACAGAGTATTAACCTCTAAGTCTGCCATCTACATCAAGATAAACAAATTTGGAAGTTTCTTGAGAGCCAGAACTTCCTCAGAGCCCCAAAGACAGACCCAAAATGACTGGCATTTTCTCATACTGTCATGTATTTGACAAAAGCAGCATAATGCAATCACCTCCACCCGGTATCAGGAGAGAAGGAGTAGCCTGTATAATAAGAAGATAAAGAAAAATTGAAGGGCTAACAAAGGACATTGGTGAATCCTTAAAACAAGACAGTGTTCATTATTGGTGCATCAAGACACTCTCGAGACACATCTTTGAAGGGAGGACACTACGAACACTGTTGGGAGTGATGAAATTGAGAGCTCTAGCTCACCCTGATTTAAAAATACCTTGCAGGAGTCTGGGGAGCTTGTGTCCTTTTGTTTTGATTTGCAGGAAGAGCCCAATGAAGTTATGAATCAGGAGTAGCAAGGATTGCCTTGAGTAAGTAATATCAAGTGGTTGTATGACCTGATATTTTTAGCTGATGTTTTCAGTGCTCTCAGCAACGACAGCTCCAAAGTCCCAGAAAATTCACATCTCCTCTACTTGACTGTGTGAATTCATCTGATGGAACATTGAAATGACTGTAAAAGTCCCATTCAGGCATGAACAAAACTAAAAAGCTGCTAAACTCTCTGTGCCTTTGTGGATAGAATGTGGATCATGTTACCTAAATATACTTCTTGCAAATTAATTTTGCTATCCAGGCCTTTGATTTCTCCACTGTATGATATTGCCTGAATGAAATAATGAGAACCCCCCATTCCAATATGAATTAGCCACCTGCTGGCTTTCCAAGGAAAAATCCAGCATAATTTATTACTAATTACTTCATAAATTAACTATCAGAGATTAAATTAAATTCAATCAGAATTATTCTTCCAGGCTGCACACTTGTATAGACTAATAAAAAATTATCAGACTTGGAAATTGTTACCTACAGGAACAAAACTATTTTTATTTTGTGTCTGAGGATATTCTGCTGGACTCAGTTCCTAAGCCTGATCTGACTGAAGTCAGTGGGAGGTATTTTTCTGGTGTTTAAAGAGCCTTTCATTACTCTTCCATTCCATAGGACTTCTCTGTAAGCATACGGAGTTTAATTACTTCCTGAGTAGTATCTGCTTCATATTATTATTAATTATTTAGCAATTAATTATGAGGCCTTGCATCTCAGGGATGTGTGTGAGCTATAATAAGCATCAATAAAGACAGCTTCTGCCCCAGGGAATTTCCAGTGCTTTCTTTTTATTTTTATGACCAAAAAGATGCAGCTTCATTTACACAGTAGCTTGACCATAACATATGTAAAAAGAAGAGAAATCTTTCTAAGATTGAAGTTTACAGGATGGCACTTTTTACATCTAGGTGACATGTTCACACCACAGAGCAAGGGAGCAACCACAAAATATTCAACCTCAGATGACTCTTCTCTGAGAAATACATACCTAGCATTTGTTCACAAAATTTGCATTCCTGGGTGGCTGCCCTAAAGAGAATGCCCAGATGGCACCACTGGAATTGAACATGGGGACCAAAAACCTATCCTCTCCAGACTGAGACCAAAAGATCCCAGTGGGGAAAATTTCTGTCCACCCTACCTCCCCGCTGCAGTTCTGGATGTGAGCTCTGCCTCCTGAAAGGCTGTTAAAAATATATCTCCTTCTGAAGAGATATAACAGAAATATCTTCCAACTATTCCTCATCTCCTGCCAGTCTCTGCTGCAGTCACAGAGGGAGCTTCCAAGCAGGGGCTCTGCTCCCCCACCTACTGATGCTGCACCCTGATGAACACAGAGGGTGAGCAGCATTCCTGCTATCA
This sequence comes from Calypte anna, assembly GCF_003957555.1. Lineage (NCBI taxonomy): Eukaryota > Metazoa > Chordata > Aves > Apodiformes > Trochilidae > Calypte > Calypte anna. The sequence continues at coordinate 66,716,891 of NC_044245.1, forward strand.
CCCTGCATTACAAAGCAGAGGCATCCCCAGGGCTGTTCTTCTGCCTCTGAAACTGGAAGTGAGGAGGGGGGAATTCAGCTGTACCAGAACAAGAGAGTATGCAGCAGACTGTCAGACTTGACAGCAGCTAGGGATTTCACTGTTTAAATCCTGACTTCAGATTCAATCTGTGCAGCAACAGGCTGAAAATGAAGCAGCAACAAGCTTTTTCCAATACTTCCAAAAGTCCAGGTACCCAGCTGTTACACCCACTCGCTGGTCTTCCCTATTTTTCCTTCTGTGCAGCAGACAAGCAATTGAAAACAGCATCACAGCTTAAAAGCTTCTGTGTGAAAACAAATCTGCTCTTCTGCACAATTGGGAACTTGCTAAATCAAAGTCACACCATCCTGAGTCTGGAGGGTCTTTTGGAAGGTCTAGCAATGGTACTCCCAGGTGCAGCACCCCTGCGAAGTAGAGGCTTTTCCTTGGCATCACAATGTATGCAAAGCTGTGAGGAGCAGCCTGTGCAAATGCAAGGCTGCCCTAGTTTCTGCAAACGACTGCCCCTCAACCACCTCCACCAGACAGTCTGATTATATTTCTCATTTTGCAACACAGCTGTTCATAACTTGTCATCTGCACCAAGAACACTGGCCAAGTATTCCAGCTGTATAATAGCTTGTGATTGAAGAGCCTCGGTACAAATTGCTTTCCCTTATACCCCTGGAAATCACCACACAAACATTGCATGAGGCAGAATGATGCATTTAGAACCACCTCTGCAAAGTGCCACTGCAATGTTTAAGGAGAGATGTCTTCTTCCAAATGCTTAGCAGCTCTCATTTTGCCAGAGCCCATTTTACTGAGGAGATACATGAGAGATGCTGTTGGCACATCATTGCTGGGCACGTTTTTGAACTTGGAGGATCCTGCTTTCCTGCTTGGGAATTCATGACAAAAGGCAAGTTATTCTGTGATGTCTTGATGCCTTCAATTCTCAAATCAGCCATTCTGAGTACAAGGAAAGTGGTGGGAAAACAGAAGAACCTGGAAAACCAGCAATAGAAACAAGGGATGCCTAGGGAAGGGGTAGGGGCTGAGTAGTCATTTTCTCTCCCACGATAAGAAGCAGGAGAAAATAAACAGGACTGGCAGGAGGAAGGTTCAAAGCAAGTATGCAGGAACAGTTTTCACAAGGTGCATAATGAGGCCATGGAACTACCTGACATGGGATGGAGGCTGTGGATGCTGATTTTCACATGGTTCAAAAAGGACTTAGTGGCTACTTGAAAGAAAAATCTGCTGAGGCCTTTAAATACAAAGACAATACAGCTAGGAAACATCTGACCTGCAATTTGTTGAAGCCTGGGGTGGCATCTCTATGTTTTCCCTGTCTATCTGCTATTTCAGCATTATCCTCTGTTGGCCACTGTCAGAAACAGAATACCAGACTATATGCACCTTTCTTGTTATCCTGCAAGGCAACAGTTTTGTTCTTAATGTGGACAAATGCAGTGAACATGAAAAAAAAAATGGTAACTCTCAGTTCACCCAAATCTATGGTGCTTACAATGATGATGGATCCAATGTACATTTACTTTTACAAACTATAGCCACTGAAATATAAAGTACAGTTGCTGGGGCTGTCTCTGATGTCGTTTGCTGAATTCCTGGCACATCACACTGCTAGCAATGTGATTATGTCCTCACCAGGCAACTGATTTCCTCAGCTCTAAGAAGAGTTTGCTTTGCAATCCTTTGCAATTCTGCTCCTGTGGAAATATAGGAACTTGCCTGTTGCAGAAACATCTGCAATACAACTGCCCCAAACTTTTCCCAGAAATCCTGGAACTGAAACACTTCCCAGCAATATGCCAGAGAGCTCCCTGGGCACAGCCATCAAAGATATTTTGAGAATGATGTTTTATACAATTCACAAGGATTCTGCAAAATGTGTAGCAACACATTTTTTTTGTTGTCAGGCCAGGCTGGCGTGGAGGAAATCAAGATTCCCTTTTCTTCAGTAGCTTTACCACCACGAAAAGCTGAAGGCTTATTTCTCTAGCCAGGGATGAGACAAGAGTATATACTGTCATCCAGTCCACTAATAATTAGGACTTTGTGTATCCTACCACCTGCCCCACCTGAGTGAGCCCAAAAGAACACTTTTACTGTAAAGTTTTACATTTGTAAGGAAGCTAGATCCAGTGCTAAGCTCTCTGATGATATGCCTGTGTTTCTGCCACAACCAGTTCCTTCTGCTATAATATTTGAAGCCAATGTTCAGTCGTCAGAGTGGTAAAGATTTTTAAAAAATCTGAAGTTCTTATATAATTAAAATTTAAAAAAGACTGAGTAGTGAAAATAAGCATTATCAATCACCTCACTGAAGGGAAAACAGCAGTGCCAGTACAGACTTTACCAGACACCAGAGTTAAAGCTCTAGACAGTTCCTTAGGAAACTACATCTCATTGCTTCTGCTGCTCATGGACATAATTTTCTGACTTTCAGGTAGTCTGCCATCCAAATGAAAAAGATCCCACCAGACCTTGATTAATATTCCCCACTGATTGTATGATGAAATGAGAAAGTAACAGCAAGGCTAGATTGGGGAACAAGCAGGAACAGGGGTTCTTACTGTGCTACAGAAGGAAGAAAATTATTTTGCCCTGAAAAGCATAATAACATCTTAAATTAAAAACTGGAGGACACATAATAAGAAAGAAATCTGACAGAGTGGGAGCGATCAAAAAAAATTAATTTAACCAAGGCAGAGTAGGCCAATTGGGGTAAGATAATAAACAGTAACTCTACCAATTGTACCAAAAGCCTGGAGTAATCCATGCTAAGCAGAGTGTTGCTGAGACATGTGCCTGTTCCATACCACCTGGTCTGGGTTTTGGCAGTCTATCTGGGGCACAACAAACACCATAACAACCACTCTGATACAGATGATGACATATGACCTCCTCCAGAGCCCTCTGCCAACACTCACTTCTGCAAGTCCTACACATTTGCTTTTTCAAGCTGTGGGTCCCCACTGAGCTGCAAGGTGGAACACGAGGTCACTTGGCTGCTGGTGGATGGCAGAAGACATGGGGCTTTCATCAACCACAGGGCTACTTCTTACCCTTCTCTCTTTGAAACGGGGTCTCTGGCAAAATAAACAGACTCCATCACACATGTGTAGCTTGCCAAAAGACATTTTGATGTTTTGCTCCTGGTTCTGCACCTTCTCATGCAGGAGGACTCGGAGTTACCACCCCAGGGAGGCAGGAGCAGGTGTGGATAGGACATCTCCCTGTGGCACACATTGCCCCAGTGATGCTGTCCTCCCCAAGCTGCAGACCAGAGTTAACCCTTTTATATTCCTCCAGAATGCTTGGCACTAATATAATGGAGAGGTCTTTATGTCCTACTTCTGTGGTTTCAGTGTCAATTTTTCAGATTTTCTAAAGTCACTCTGGTTTATCTGCCATTTTAAGGAAAATGTAATTCAAATAATGGGTTAAGGTATTATCCTGCTTCACTCCTGTTAAGACTGACTTTTTTTTCCTCCTACTTTCCTTCCTTGGGATAAGGACTCAACAGAACTGTCCAGCAGTCACCCGCCAGCTATAATATCCTCTCCACTTAAAGGATAGAGTCTTCTTGTTTTAACTCTCTGGTGGATATAAAAGATAAACTTCCCATGATGAAAGTAGGCACATGCTGGTTGCATCATGGCTGGTTTTACTATGGATTAACCCCCCTTGAACAGGGATGAACAACTTCAGATTACACTGGTGGAAGACCTGAATGAGTGTCTTTCACCTGGTGTACTTCAATGCAGCAAATCTGAGCATTTTAATCCCCTCGTTTATGCAGTATGATGCAGTCCAGAGACTCCTTAACTGCTGTCCTTTGGAACCGGCCCCAGCCCCAAGCCTCAATTGGTAGGACTTGCTTCTCAAATGAGCTAGCTCATTCTTGGCTACCATTTTCAATTCCTGAGGTATCTTAAGGGGTTTCAACCCTCACTCTGCTGTCTCCAAGGGCTTTGTTGGCTGTGCAAGGGGGCCCTGGCAGTTCTAGGAATGCTGTGTATTTATGGCTGGATGTGTAAATGATTCACCTCTCTCAGGCCTGAGAGAGGAAAATTAAGCAAAAATTTGAAAGGACTCCTGGTCAAACACAACAAATAGGTAAGAGGAGAAAAGGGCATATCTGGGGTCATTAACCTGAGGGAACAGAACTGATAATCAGAGATGAAATAATGGAAAAATATTTTGTAAGTTGGCCAATTGGATCTTTTGAAAAGGAATTGCTGTCAGAGGAAAACAGATGCCTTCAGGTGCAGGTGAACCAATTTGCAAAGAATCCATGAGTTCTAAAGCTCGGTCAAGCTTAGAAGGGGTGTCACGGAGCCATCAGGGAACCTTCTCAAACAAAAATGTATCTCTGCTTTCCCTGGCTCCCTGTGTTTCTGGACACACATTTATTATCTTTCACTGACAAATATTTTCTGCTAACCTCCTGTCACACTTGTATTTACAGTCCCCTCCTGACTTCAGTGTTTAGTCCACATCCCCTGTCTGCTTCATGAAAAACTTCATTTCCATGGTCCCTGAGCGTACCTCTTTTATGATTAAATCAGACCCTTTGCAGAGAAGATGTTGTGCAGCTACTTCTGTGAAGCTGCATTTTTAGTCCCAAGCTTTGACTGGTTGGCATAAAGTAATTTGTAAAAGGGCAATAACAAGCATGATGAATTCTAATGCTCTGTGTGTCATGGTGCTTAGATAGCTTACAGATAACTACATCACCAATATTTCTACAGCAACTCAACTCTCTTTAAAAAAAGAAACCCTCACGAAAACAACACTTTATCATGATATTTGTAGACAGGTACCAAAAAAAAATCAATGGTTGAGGGTCTACATCTATCACAGCTTGCAGAAAACCCTCTGCTCCTATTGGGTCAAGGGAAGCTGCTCTAATTGTCTGAATCCCTACATCAGCTCATAGTCAGCTGACACCACTCACTGGCATTAAAATAGATTTTCAGCCCTCTGCTCCATGCATCATAGGCAGCACAGAAAACAAATCAGTCCTTTTAGAGACAGTGTTCATGACAATGAGGCCACAGAGAGGTTCCCTCATTAGCTGTCTAGTATTGTACTTCAAGGATCAAGGCACCCTGAGAGGCTGGGCAGGCCCTGGTAACACACCCCAGTGTCACCAACACCCTGATGTTCATCCCAACCCCTCTAGCCCAAGAAGGTAGCATTATCCTACAAGACTTTGAGGTCTTAAACTGTGCTGTAACTTTGCCAACAGCTGTAAGTCAACCTCAGCTCAGGCAAGTCACCAAGCTTCACAGAAAACCAACTTACTATAAAACTATTAAACCAAAAACTATTATTATTAAACCACTTACTATTAAACCAAAAACTTACTATATAAACATTATTGTAACTAAAGCTTTGTAGCAATTACATAACAATAATATATTAATCACAATAAATACGTGCAACAGTGACAATAGTATAATAGAGATTGCTCAGTGGTCCTCTCTCTGTGGGAAGTGGTGCCTGGTAAGTACAACAGGCAGTGGAAAGGAAAGGAAAGGCCTCCCATACTCCAGAAGTAATCATGGCTCAGGCACATAAAGCATCCATATTTAGTGGGTGTTCCTACTGAAGGCTGTGAGGTAACTCAACCTCAGTCTTTTGACACTAAAGGGTCTGCACTGTGGTAAGGACAGGGTAAACACCAGAAGAGACACCTCATGTTAGATCAGACAGACATCCATCTACCCAAGTTTCCCCCAGTGGTGGAAAACAAATGTATGAGCATAAAAATGCATTGAGCACAGAGTGATACTACCTCAAATGTTCTTTAAGACTTCAATCACTTGCAGCTCAGGGACTTCTTGAACCTGAGGCAAAGCCCTTGTATCTAATAAATCAATGGATTTTACTTCTGTAAACATTCTTCATGATTCCTCGAGTCCACAGAAACTTCCAGCACCCGCACCTTCCCTTGGCAAGGAGTCTCCACAGTCTGCCATGGTGTGAAGAATCAGCTCCTTTTGTGGGCTTTGAGCCTGCCACATGCCAGCTTATCTGTATGGCCAGTAGCAGGAAGGAAGGGGTGAGGAACTGTCTGAAATGGTTGCAGCTCTCCACTCCACACCAGTCAGGCTCAAGCAAGCTTCCACCCTACCTGCTTTCAGTCTTGGAGGCTGAAGACTTCCAATCTATTTATTTGCTCCTCTTGAGGAAGCTGGTTCGTATCTCTTGATCATCCTTGTCATTGGTCCCTGCTGTGGTGACCTGGTACTCAGTCTCTGGAGCCAGGACGTGTCCTCTGGGAAGGAAAATGAGGGGGAAAAGGATCCAGGACACACTTTGGTAAAGGGCTGGTGCACAGACAGTCAGAGACCAGCTCACGTCAAAGGCAAAGATCAGAGCAAAGACCATAGCAGACACAGCCCTTGTCCTCTGGGATGGACATGGTGGAAAAATCCACATCTGAAACTGAAAGAAAGTGTAGGAGGCTGATGGAGGAGAATTAAAAAGTGCATTAGGACTCTCCAACATGTCACCACAAGTGCTCCATTGACAAGTGCTGCCACGCTCAGCTCAGACAATGCTTCAGGGAAGCCAGGGCACACTTCTGAGGAGGCGCATGAGAGCCCCCTGAGATCCCTCCGTTTAATACATTACAATGAACAGCTAATGACAGGGCACTTACAATAAATGGCAATACCCACTTCACTGAGAAGCATCCCACGGTGTGGAGGGAATCCATTGTCTCCCTGGCAATCTCACCTGGCTCCCTGCTTTGTTTCTCCTGCAGAGAGACACCTCACGCCACAGAAGTTGCTGCTAGAATATAACACGCATTTCAATAGTCACGTAGAGACAATTCCTCATCAAATATCTCATTTGCTTATTAAAAAGCAGCAATGCTCTAACCTCAGGTGGTTTCACCCCTGCAATCTGAAAGCTAATTTTAACCTGCAAAGATTTTTATTTTTCCTCCCAGAAAAACTAGACACTTACTTCTATCTTGAGGCTTTCTCTGCTTAATAAATAGCTCTTTACAGAAAATGCTTAACAGCTCAGTATATACTCTGGGTAAAGACTGTTTTAGCAGTGGAATGAGGTAATAATGTACTAGTAGCACCAAAATCTGCTGCCCCCCCGATTACAGTTCATCTGGCTAATCTTTCCTTAATAGATACGCCATTTACCGGGGCATAGAAATGGGAGAAAGGATTTAAATTCCAAAACTTTGTCAATTGTGATAAGATGTCCACAAGCAGAGTTAACTGTATCTCATGGCACTGAAATCCCTACCATTTTTTAATCCTCCTAGTGCTGCAGCTCAGCTGCTGGTGGATCACAAGGTCATTTCCTGACCCCTTTTGTGCCAAGTCTTCCAGGTTATTTAAACCACCATCATACACATCTCACCTTTCTTTGTGCTCATGTATTAGGAGTGCTCATGCAGCCTATTGATGGACCAGTATGGTCCAGCTGGCTACAAGCAGCTGCTGGTTTGAGGGGCTACAGCCCCCAGCTACTGTCTCTGGTACCCAATTGTCTGCAGTGCAATAACCAGAAGGTCTGTGCTTCTCCAGTTGTTTACAGGTTTCTCACTTGGTATTCCTCTATCTGCAGGACACAGAATAAACCATCCCCGCTTGTTCTCCCTTCCATATCTGAGTGTTGAGAGTGCCAGGTGGGTACAGCTTTTACTCTTTTGGCAGACCCCTAGCCAGAAGGCAAACCAGCAGCAGCAGCAGAGAGCTGTGAGCAGCCTTGGGGACAACGCCATCAACCTCAGGGATCTGCTTTTTCTTCTCTCTTTTGTGCTGCTCATTGTTAATTATGTCTCTGTCACCATGAATTTTCCTAGGCAGGAAAACTCCTCCGTGGCTTCTTTTTTGTCTTGTAGAAGTAAGATACTTGCTTTAACTAATTCTAAGTGGAAAGAGCTGAACTGAGCCCCTGATCAGCCAGGCCTGATGTCAGAGAGTTTCCTGGAGTCTATCCTGAAGTCGCTGCAGCAAAACTTTGAAGGATGGCACCCCAGGGCTTGGTAAGTGTCCCTGAGTTATAAGCTGCTCCTTGCTCATGAATCAGAGGATCATAAAGGACACTGCTCCTAAGTACCCAGATGATGACTTGTAGCGTCCCTCACTTAGCAGGCTACGCTCCAGGTACCAGGGCCTCCCATCACTCACTCAGGCAGCCTTCTGCCAGGACGTGTGAATTGCCTCAGCCTGCCAGCTCAGCCTTGAATTAAGCTCACACTCTTTAAGAAAAAAAGTCTGATATCCCTCATCTAAATGTTTGCTTATCAGTGCAGAGTCCTCCTGGCTTGCTGAGTGCTTCTCTCTCTGTAACAGGCACCTGGACACACGCGTTCTGCCTGGCAGCTGTGGGGAGCAGCAGAAGTGCAAGAGGGCCAAGGATGAGCCATGGGAAGAAAAAACTGGCTTTTCTTCCTTCCCTGATGGTCACAGTGACCTTAAACATTGCAGCTTTCTAATATTTTTCGGCAGAGGTGTACAGAGTTCTGTGTTTGTCACTTGTGGAGCCAAACCAAACCTTATACCTTGGCTCCATCCTCATTCTGCATCCAAAGATCAGGGCTCACCTGCTTCTAGAAGAAGGAAAAGAGCAAACTTCCAGAGGCAGAACTGCAGTCTTAGCTGTATGCCTCCTCCCATAGGAAATGATACAAAATTATTCCAGGTTTGCTGAAAGCAGGGCAGGGAGAGGCTAGTGGATTCAGGGCCGCAGAGGGAGTTTGCCACAGCTACACCACTCCTTTGGTAGCAGGGGAGACACAGGCATCACCAGCACCTCTGCCTTTCTCTGGCACACTGGCACTGCCTGCATATTGATTAGAAAGGATTTGCAGTGAAGTGGATGAAAATTGCTGGTGTAAATCCCCCTGCAGCCTGGTGAGAATAAATCCATTCCTTCTCCCCTCCTCTTTCACATCTAAGAACAATATTAAGACTGTGGGTCCGAGGATTTCCAGATTTCAAACGTTCCATTATTTTAATTGCACTTCAGGGTAATTCAGCATGGAGCATATGAAACCCTGCAGTCAGACAAAATATCTGCTCTGGAAAATATCTCTAATTTTCAGGGATTCCTTTTTTTTTTTTTTTTTTTTTTACTGCATCCAAGTATTTCTGCCCTTGACTAAGTGCTCCCTGTTCCCCCTGCATCTCTTAGCAGTCCCTGCAGCAACCGAACAGAATAGCACTAGAAAGAATAAACAGCCAAAGCACGAACAGAAAATCCCTCAGTTAATGAAGGGGGCTTCTCTGCTTGCTGATTTATTACAAACAGGGCTCCTACCACAGGCTTGGGCAGGGCTGGTTGCCTGCGTGTGCTGAATTGCAACAAGGTCATGGGAGTTTGGGGGAGAAGCTGCACTAATGCAACTTACAGCCTCCTGCTCTAGATTTTCCTCCCTTAAGGCTTTCACGCCTCCGAGGGAAGCCCCTGCTCAGTCCAACTGCTGTTATTCATTATTTATGGAGTGATGCAAACATGCCTAATGCAAGGATTATTTTTTTTTTCCCTAGCACCTTAGGGCCTGTCAGAAGCAGAAGCAAGCAGAAACGAGCTCCTCTCCCTCCTCCTACACTAGGTGGGTGCAAGCACAGCCCTTCCCTCTCCAAGGCTCATATTCTGCTTTTTCTAGTGCTGTTTGGAGGTTGCTTTCTCAAGCTTGGTGGCTGGGTTCTCACTCTAACAGGTTAAAATGTCCAGGTTAAAACACCAGCCTATGCTCTTTCTAAATGAATGTGCTATAGATATTTGACCTTTATTTGAGACTGACCTCAGGATCTGGTGCAAATATTTGTAGTAAGGTAGCTTCTGGTTCCATCGTCCTTGAGACAACAAGGATGACACAGGTTAGCTCATGGGTTACTCATGTGTCGATGGGGCACATTATATACAGCTGGCAGCAGCTGGATGAAGCAAAACTAGAGGCCCAGGCAAGGCTTACCTCAGCTGGCTGGTGTATCCTAGGGGCACAGTTTGTCTTTTCCACACAAAAACATATAAATCTGCCAACGCCTTCCATCCCAGAGAAGACAAAGTTTAATGCAGCTCCCACTTGTGCTATCACCCTTAGGATTTTAAATCAGTGACAATTAATGAACTAAAGCTTACATACACACATATGCATGTGCACACTCTCAAGATTTACCCCAAGGAGACTGCCAAGCAAAAAGCATTTAGAAGAGGAAAAAGAGACATCCCCAGCTCAGGCTCTTTCCATTACATGCCCACAGGCACTGTCGAATACACAGAAATGTAGTTAGTGCTCTCTAGGTTGTGATGGGAATGACTCCTGGCATGACTTCCTTTACCCTAAAGTTAGCCCTGGGACTAGGGATTTTTCTGTGGCACACAAGGCCCTCCCTGTCCTCTATCCTGGAACCAGCTGCCCAAGGAAGTGGTTGGGTCACTTTTCAAAAAATATATGGACAGAGCAGTCGAGGACAAGGTTTAGTTGGCTGGTGGCGCTGACGGTCGGACTTGATGATCTCAGAGGTCTTTTCCAACCTTAATGATTCTTTGATTCTGTCCCAGGTGATGTGGTGCTGAGTGCTGAATGGGGAGCTCAGAAGTTCAACCATGCCCCTCCCTGACAGCCATTATTCAGTGACAGTACTCATCTGAATGAGAGCTCCCAATATGGGGGAGAGCTAGCAGGATGTCCAGCCATCCCCACATGCCAGGGCAGGATTAATATATCTGCCCTGCCTCTGGCAGATCTTCATACACTCTGTGTGACAACTACTATTAGATTTCCCCTCCCCAATACTCCTTGCCTTTTCTGCACTGAACAAACAATCCCCACAACCTTTTATTCTCTGTCAAGTTTCTGAAACCATTAAACAAACACGACCTGCTCTTTTCCCACACCTACCCGTTTGTCCTTCCCCCTGTTCTTTGTCAGTGAGTTGCAGTCTGAGCTATTTATTGGATGCCTCTAGCCTTGGAGCCAAGGAGAGGAAAGCTTACATCCCTATCGGTCCTCTGGGGCAGCTCTCATCACAGTGAAAATTGAGCCCTCGCCTTCCCCACCAGCTTCCCACAGCCATTCATCAGGCAGTGGGAGGCTGGATTATGTTACTCCATTGTTTATTGCTCACAGGGTTCACATATTTCTCACAGTGCTGTGTTTTGGTTTGTGTGGGGCGGTTTGTTTGTTTGTTTGTTAAAAAAAAAAAAAGAAAGAAAGAAAAAGAAAAAGGTAGCTTGCACTACAAAAGGACACAGAGAAGACTCTAAGCTCCAGTTTTGACCCATGTCAAGGCAGGGCAATTCTGCCTTAGGATGACAATTGGGCATGCTACCCAAGATGAGCTGAAGGCTCTGAATTGCAAGCAGGGGAAAATGGGAAGGGCTGTAGTAATAAAAAAGTTAAGAAACGGATTTCTCCTCCACAGCCACTCAGTAAGCTCAGAGTGAATAAAATCAGGCAAAATTCTTCTTCTCTAAGCCAATGTCTGTCTATTGTTATTCTATGTAAATAAAATATGTTATGGACATGCATATGGACATGTGCATGTATATACATGCATATACACCCACACATGTCAAATTATGTCCTTTGTGGCATCTTCTAGTAAGTGATGATGCAGAAATCTTGTCGCTACCATCATGTTTGACTTGCCCTTGATCCACCCAGGCTTGCACTCAGTTAGATGCACAGGGCCAAGGTACCTACTTCTGGCTTGTTTTGTCATGTAAGGTTAGGAAACGTTTAACAGTAGTGACTGCATCTAGCTACCTCTGATAGAGAAATCACATTTCAAGTTCCCAACTGTTTTCCCTTCTTACCTTTGCAATGCCATTCATCCTAGAAAAGCTGAGAACCAGGAACTTATTGCATGCCATGGAAGAAGGTCCTGAAGCTGGAACTAGGAGATTTGGCTTGTGATCTTCTGTTTCCAGTTACCTATATCACCTAAAGGAAGTCATCTAATGGATGTATAGCACACTTATCTGCCTATAAACAAGATACAGTAAGAACACCTATACCGTCCTTTGATAACAACTGATTAAATGCACTATTAAGCAAAAAAAATGAGAAGAAAAAAATAGGAGAATGTCTGAGTAGCTTGTAACAATAGAATACTCTGCCTCTTACCATAGCAGCAGAAAATGTTCTAGTGGGAGCTGGTCAGGCTGGCCACCATCTGTGGCCCATTATCAGCATCCATCCCCAGCATCTGTAGTCACTGGGCTAAAGGGGTTGGAGTGTACAGCTCTTCCTATTCCATTTAGTAACTATTTATAAGTGTGTCGTCCAAAAATGTGTGCTGTGCAGAGAACTGGCAAAGCTGCATTAAGAGGACACATTGCCACAGCCCAAAGCTACGTTTCAGCTGACGTCCTCCTTCAGTCATGGTCTACACCTCACCTTCTTGCCTTCTTCACGTGCATTCCACCACGTAGAGGTGTGGGCAGGAAAAACCATTGGCTGTGCTGAGAATAAGTGGAAATCACAGAGAGGGTCATGGGTTTAAGAAACCAAATAAGGAGTAATTAAAAATAAGTGGGCAGAGGTTGTACATTCCCTTGCTCCATCTGGAGATGTAGTGGTGGATTTAGTATGCCAATATTGACATTTTAATTAATCACTGTTTCTAAAATGCTTTGCGGGTGAAAGCCTAACACAGTCAAAATTATTATTAATAATAAAGCTTCTAGTAGCATTTAAATTTTTATTATTACATTAGCATGCATTAATATTATATAAGATTATTAATAACGCCAAAGCCTGTCCTTTAACACAGGAAGGGGAATCTTTAGATCTCTGCAGAATAAAAAGACCAGTACTATTTATTAAAGGCTTTCCCTATATTTTTAGCCAATAGTCACTTTATAATTTTATCACTGAAATTAACCAAATAGTCACAGGCTGGGACAGTCATAATTCACAACAATAAAAACAGCACAAGAAATACAATGCACTCCAGTAAATAGAAGTAGTCCCCTCTTATCCCCCCAAATGGTGCAAAATACATAGGGGACCCTGTTGTCATAGTAACTGGCATTACAGCTTGCTTTTGATAATTAATGGAGGGCTTTGCTATTACAGTATTCTTGAAATTTCTCTTTCCCCTGTGCTGCACTGCAGAATGCAGTATCATTTCCCCATTCATAAATATTTCATTACCACAGTCTGCTGTGTTTCATCATCACTGATAATGCTCAGTCTAATCCACCCATTGCTGAACCCATGTACCCCTGTCAGTGGATCAACTTTCATTTCCTCCTTCCATTTCTGCAGTATTCATTTTTCTTTTTCAATGTTCTCCTGCTGCAAAGTAGTCGTCATAGGCTAAGTGCCTTTATTTTTCTTACTCTAAAAAATAAATGTGAGAAGTAAAAGCTCTGCCCAAGTAAACGAGATACAGGCACATGTGCGTCTGATGTCGGTATCACAGATATGATTTATATGTATTACTGAACAGGGATATTTAGATCAGTGATGGCGAGGAGAACTGCAGCATGTTACAGTAGAAGGAAACCCAGAGTCTGATTCAGCAAAATATAGGGGTACCTTCAGACACATACATTGTCCCTCTGATGACAGCTATAAGCAACAGAAGCGATACTCTCGTCCAGAGGACCAGTTGGGGCATAATGTGTTTTGTAAATAAGATATCAGTAAACACCCAAAGCCAGTGGGGTGAGCAGCTGCAGTAACACAGATGGCAAGCAGAGAAGAAATAATTTAATCTTTGTCTTTAGTATCAAAACTCTCAATCAAATTAACTCTGATGTGCTTACATACATAGTTTACACTGATAGCTGTGTGCAGAGCATTTGAGCTTTTTTTTTGTTGAGCCTCACTTGGCTTATTTTTCTTCTTTTTCAAAATACTTTTCTCTTTTATGTTGCTGTCTCTTTGAAACAAGTTGGTAGCTAAAGACTGAGAGACTTTAAAGAGTTAGTGCTGGCCTTTTTAATGCCAGTTGCAAGGTCTCTCTCCTATAACTCTGTGACAGACTCGTCTTTAAAGAGAAGGAAACTTGAGAGGCCAAAGGGAAGCAAAATGCCACGCGTAGCCTGTTAGGCAGAATGTTGCACAGAATCTGGACTGTTTTGTAATGGGTATCACAGATGTGATGCACTTTTCCTCTGGGAGGGGTTAAATGCTGGATAAGGAATCATGGCACAAATGAGCATTAATGGAGACCACTACATGCATCTCTTGACAGGCTCTATATAAATGTACAAGAAAAATTTGTTTCATCTATTCCACGTGTAGCAGAAATAGCGAGGTGAAAAATTGCACAGCCCATGCAATAAATAGCAGTTATTTGCCTATGCCATGTAATCTGCAAGACCTGCTAGGACGTCATTTATGTTGACACATTTAAAGAGAGAAGCTCTGCAAATCCATTTTCTTCCAAGCATCATAAAAAGCCCTAGATTTTTTCACATATTTTCAATGCAGATTCAGTAGTTTGACATAGCAAGAAGGGAACACTGGAAGTGCACTGAAGGAACCTTGGGTATTACTATGCCTTTTGCAAAATAAAATAAAATTTTAAAAAATTACATCTGCTAACACAAATTCCATTCCTTGACAGGAACCATAGTGATCTTTTCTTACATAAAGTTCCTGACCATTAGCCAGGAATGAATATACAAAACAGAGGAATCCATAACAGTCCAGAGATCTTTTTTTTTTTTTTTTTCTATGCATGGGATATGGCTATGATGACCCAACGAGCTGGTGGAGTCTTTCACCCAAGCATGTTGGGATTGAGAATCTCATGGAGCCAAACAAACAGCAGTCAAAGCCCTGAGTCAACATCCAGCAGAGAAGTTTATGGTATCAATTAAATATAGGACAAAGACCCAAATTGCCTCTAGTCTGCTGTGTGAATCTTCAAGCATATATTAAGTGATCATCCCTGGGAGGGGAGAGTCCAAGCATGCTTATAGTAGGACCAAGATTCTCCTCACATAATCCAGAGGGACTACTCTGACCTCACCTGAGCATATGATGGCTCCATCTCCCCAGAGACACCCACAGCTCCTAGTGCTCCTGCCAACAGTGTGGAAGGATGCCACAAGCTCAAACCCAGCTGGCAGACACCACTTCTTCATCCTGCTGCATATAATCACTGTGCAGCCCCTGCAGCCAAAAGGCCTCAGTCTTGTGTGGTGTCTCAGCCCCAAGGAGAGCAGCCAGCAGGTTATTTTCAGTGATGCTCCTTGCAGGCTGGACAGGAGGGGTGAGAAGCCCCTCAACTTTCACAGCTTTTCAGGAGGCAAATGCATGGTGGAGCTGCAGCCAGGTTCCCCAACATCCCCAAATGCACAAGGACATAGACTAAAAGCCATTCTTACGAGGAAAAGGGAGCCCTGGTTCTCCATATAATCACCCTACTGCCTCACATTGCACAGTTGGCATACGACAAATAGTTGTGTCCAGCCTTCATCCATCTAAGAGTTGTCAGCATATAGCACTTCAGCTCCACAGTTCCCAGGGTTTTTTTTCTTTTTGTTCAGGTTTAGGAAAGGAAAAAGCAAGCAGATTAGTTTTATATACATCCACCCGCTCTGAGGATTTGTTGGTAGTGACACATGAAGAGAAATTACTCTTGACAATAAAGGTTGTGATACCTTTTCCCTACTATTTCGGACAGAAAGATGTGCTTGAGTGTGGGGGTGTAAGAGAGAAAGCAACAGAGTGAATGCATGCGTGGGATTATAGTCAATTGCCATTTTATCTTGTTTTTTCTTTCAAGCTTCCCTAGTTTTTAAAGAGATTTCCTAGGCCCCTGAGTTCTTCCTCCCATCTTCAGAAACTCAGTTGTGGGCACGTGTGGCCCACCAATTTTCATCATTATCTTTATAAAATCTATGGTCTTCACCCTACAGCCATGTACATTAGTGGGCTGCTTCATCAGCAGGAAGGTTCTCACCAGTTTTTCCTCCAAGCTATAAAATAAAAGTAGCCAAGAGCAAGCTCATATTACCTAACATGGAACTCTCCACCACTTGTCCCTCTCCCCACCTCCAAAGTGTCCTTTCTTACACCTTCCAGATTCCTTTGAAGCAATTTTTAGCCTCTCTGAGCTTTCTTCCAAGCACGATCCCAGTCACAAAGCCCTGAGCCACAAAGGAAAAGGCCTCATGTGCCCATTCATCAGGATGCAGCACCGAATGACCACAGCATCCCTCCAACCACTGTCACTTCCTGGAGGATCTACTCCCAGTTCCTCCTTGGTGTGGAGACACTGATTTTGGCACTGCACAGCCAAGTGAAATCCCTCCCTGCCTGTTTGTAAGGTCCTTGGTAAAGACAATGAAGCCCTTAATGTACACCATGGTATAGGCATCAGGGTACTGGCCCCTTTCTGCTCCGGAGTTTTTTCAGGCAAACATGGACAACGTGAACAGGCTCCTCTTGGGGGCTTTCAGCTCTTGCTAGTCCTATTCCCAAGGTCTTACACTCATCATTCCAGGAGCTTGCTGCAAAACCCATTGTGAAATTTTGTGACCAGGTCCTCCCAGGGCATGGCAATTGCAGAGTCCTCTGAAAGGTGCAGACTAAAAGCTTCTTGCTGCCTGAGGAACCTGAACCATGAGGGTATCCCTCCCTCCTCTGATGGGGCTTGACTGGAGAAAAAGTCCTTGAACTAGAACTAGAACAGAGCCAGGGGCTGAAGGAGCACCTGGCAGCTGCATGTATGAAATGATGGGTGGAAAGCAGGCCAGCAGATGGTTTTCATCAGCTCTTGACACCAAGTCCCTGCAGAAGGGCTTCAGAGATGCAGATTCTACTCCCACCCACTCCACCAACAACAAAAAAAAACAGTGATAGGAAAGCCACCCTGCTGTTCTTTCACCATTGAGATTTTCCACTTTTTTTTTGCCTATATTTGCTCATTGTGTCTAAGCTGGAGAAGAGGATTCAGGAGGAAGCAATCCCAGAGCTCTGCAATGTGCCTCCCAAGCCCAGACCCAGAAAACTGGAGATATTTCAAAGTGCAGCCTTGATGCTGTAAGTTATCCTTAACAGAGTATCTCCCTTCTCTCTTTCCTTGCCGAGCTTAGCTCTTCTGTTGCCATGGCAACTGGCTGAAGTTCAGGGACCATTTCTGAGTAGCCCTTCTCAGTGTACCACACCCGATCCTGTAGACAGTCCCTCTAGGACCAGGTTGTGCCACGATGTAAATACAGACATCATCCTCACTAAATACCCAGCCTATCCAAGAGTTCTTATGCAGTGTGTTACCTCTGGAAGTCTAAAAACATGTGGCAAAGGAAAACCAGCAAGCTAAGGGAAAGTGACTTCATGGTCTGACTGGTCAGTGCCACTGCTGGAAAAAAGAAGCAGAGCCCCTTCTACTCCCTTTTCAGTCAGTCAAACAATTTATTATGGTACTTAGGCCTTCTTGACTAGTTAGTATCTACCCTGTACCCAGCTTTTGGGATCACATCCTTCCTTCTACCTAATATGAATTTAGCATTTAAGTAGGAAATAATGATCTCCGACTCGCTCATGCCATGGTTTTGCTGCTAGATCCCAGTTGAGATCCCTTCCTATCCTTTTACAGCCTCCTCATACCAGAAGCCACCAGGCAGAGGGAAGGAATCTACAGCCTCTTCTCAGAGGCCATCCTTCTCCCAGAACAAGGCAGTATACCCAGACAAAATGTTTTATCAGGTAACAACAGCTGAGGAGCAACCCACACTTTGAGAAATTTTTTACCATGTTACTAAGAAAGGTAAGACTGCTACGATGCCTAAATGAAAATGGAATATAAATCCCATTCACAAGAAGTCTAGAAACATATGTCCTACTGAAAGTCAAATACTAATCTACAGTCTAAGTCCTGGGACTAGTCAAAAGTTTCCAGACTAAGAAATTCTCCCTAAGATGGCCCAGAAAAGAAACAGAGCCCTTTTAGAGGAAACTTGAAATTTTGGTAGCTGATGTGGTAGAAGTTGCTGATACAACCATTTTGTCAGCTACTAAAAGACTAAGAACTTTCAAGCAGTGGAAATCCCAGATCATGATGGTTTACAGTGGTTTTCAAGCTGACTTCTCATCAGCATGTAAGAAGTAGCAATTCCTCTAATGGTTCTGACAGCCTCATCAATCTGAAAAGAAAAAAAATACTATTACATCAGTTGCTCACAAATAAATAGTTTTTGGGCTCTGATATTGTGGAAGCATGAGGGTGGCAGGATTTTATCTCAGGCTTGAATGGATATTTTGTTTTGTTGAAGTGCTAAAATTTCTGGTGGATAAAGGGAGAACTCTTATCTCCGCTATGAATAATAAAAACATTCAAAAGAAAATTTTGACTGATTTATGCATGACCAGGTAACAGCCATATCTGTAGTGACTATTGAACAAAAATCTTGAGAACTGCATAGATCTGTCTAGTGATTTGTGAAAAATAGTGGTAGTCAAACTACACTGTACTTCATCTATTCAGTAGTCAATGGCACTTTATATAGGAATGTTTACCATCTTCATTAGCAAATGGATAGCATTTGGTTAATTGTGAAGCTAGTGAATATTATGTTAAATGTAGCATTGCAGACAGCATAAATGAGAACAAATAATTTTTAATGTCATGTGAGTCAGTTCCATGGCAAGCATGTGGCTCCAGAAGGATGACATGTTCAACATGCAAGTTCTCACCTTGCTCATTTCCTTCCTTTTTCGACTGGGATGACTCCTCAGAGCTGTTGGCTAAGAGAGTCTAATTTCATGGGAGACAAGCAATGCAGAAAACCTATATTTCAGCCACTTTCTAATAATTTCTCTTAGGTTTGTGACTACTTATAAAAAAAAAGGGGGGGGGGCAGAGGAAAGAGTTTTTCTCCACATCAATGATAACTAACATGGTTCACTTTAAATAGCAATATTAAAATGAGTTTATAATACATTTCAGCTTTTCCAGATTGTCTTTTCTGTTTCCATACACAGACCTAACTATTTCACATTTTCAGACTTTTCTTTTCCAATAGTCCTTTGCTAAATTAAATTAGAGTCCCCATGTCCTCCAAGAATTCATAGCCCTGACATCAGGACTCACAAGAAGCAGACAAAAAATACACATAGAGGCAGCCCTTGCCTATAGCAGCCACATTCAGGTATCAGGCCTAGAGGAAGACAGTACAACATGAACCAAATATCTAGGGCCAACAGTCTGGAAAACACAGCACCTGCAAGAAACCCTTCTTGAAAAGCCTCCAAGAGGTAAGTGTGAGGGTAATGAGGGCCAAGGGAACCAGTGAAGTCATGTCCATCCTTGACACCAGTCCAACGAGGCTTGGCTCAGTGTCATGAGAGTTCAGCACATTTCTCCCTGCCCACCCAAAAGGAAACAGGAAAGCCAGCTCAATATTGCCAGACTCTGCTACCTTAAAAGCAAGGACATGGGACAAGGCAGTTGCAAAAGAAACCTGTGTAAAGATGATTCATCAGTGAGTGAAATTCTGCCAAACCTAAACAATCCTGTTATAGTTTCAACCATAGAAATTACTCTTTATATGCCATCTTAAATTGCTGCCCTGGATTACTGTTTGCCATTACAATAGGTTGTTTCTGTCCAGTGGTTGCTATATTTCAAAGTCAGCAGCAACAACTCCCCCATTTCACGGGTGTGAATGTGCACACCTCTGCTCTGAAACATGCTCTTGGATCCTTCTGGACAATGGGGACTCTCTAAAAAGAAGTCATTACTACTGTAACAATTTCCATTTTCCCCGTTGCAATGCTATTTTTGAATAGCACTACTGGTATACAAGGAACTCTCAATCTGGCTATTTCCATGACTATTAAATAAACCTACATTTTTTGCTTAGTTTTTAATCTTTTTGTTCAGCTTTATCTCCTTTTTACTCTCTGAGCTTAAAACTAGTCAAAACTCATTACAGAGAATATCATATCATAGGAGCTAGAAATGGGAAGGACCTATTAGATCACCAGTTCATCCTCCTGCCAACCGATGCCTACCATCTGGAGTACCTAATCCTTTGTCCAGTCTGGCTTTAAAAAGGGCCAAACAGTTGGGTGCCCACCCTTGACCCCAGGAAACTCTTCCACAGCACGTGTCAGGAAATGTTACTTTACATTCAGCCTGACTGACACACTATTAGCCCTTGTTATATCCCTGCATGTCATGCTAAAAATTCCCCTCCTGCGACTGGGAGAGTGGGAGGGTGTTCGTGCTCATCAGAGAGCTGCATGTCTCACAAACCACACACTTGTTAGTCATTCCTGAGCTAAGCTCTGCTTCGTTTTTAATTTGAACTCATCTGTCTGTACTTCCACATCACCTGATCAGCGCAGTCACTCTCCTCCAAAAATTTCCCAGTTTTCTCAGTACCTCTCTGGTTAGTGAGGGCCTGGTGCTGGCTGTACCAGATATTCTGGGACTTGGAACACCGGGCAAAGTTAGATGGCAGGTCACACCAATCCAAAGCATGCTTTCTTTTTTAATACAGCTTAGTTAAACTGAGCTCCTTGACACAGGACGTCAGTGACAGAAGTTTGTATGGACTAAGAGGGAAACAGTAAGTTAACAGAAGAAAAAATAATACATTGAGAGCTCCCGAATACACCATCTTGTATTTAAATGCCTGGGCTGCCAAGCTATGCTCATCATACTGAAAAAAGAACAAAATGCTATTCAAAAGTCAATGAAACATTTACAGGTATGTTTACCAGCCCTGCACAAGAGGAAATGTGTTTCATTCACCACTGTAGCAGACAGTGTTCTAAGTTTTGAAGACTTTCGCCTAGATGTGTTAGTGCTTTACCCTTGAAGCAAAAGCAGTTGGTAACTTTGGGCAAGAAGAATGTAGATAACAGGCATAACAAGACCTTGGTAAAAGAATAGAGTAGCACGTTTTGCTTTTTAGCAAAGATTGCATTAACTACTTAGAGGAGGCTCTGCTTCATGTGAACAATTAGTCGTAAGCTATCAGCTTGCAACAAGTTTGTGTGATCAGCTCGTGATAAACAACTATAAAGTAACACCAACTATGGCAGTACTCGTGGGCAAGATAATGGCAAGTTTAAAAATAGAGGTGTTTCACGAATAAAGTACTGATGCTCAAAAAGGACCCCTGGGTGTCAGTCATCCCATGCCACAGCACACCACCACGTCAGTCTCAGCCCTCACAGCAGCCAACAAAGATGCATCTGAGTTAAGTCACCCCAATGCAAGCACTGGAGGTGCACTCTTACCTTGGTACAGGGAAGGACCAGAGGCAGGAGAAGCACTGTAGTTCTCTTCACTGTCATGTCTGCTGTCGTGCCACAGCAGGGCTAAGCCTTACTACTGAGCATTTTACATCACAGCAGATCCAAGGTGCCCAAGAGCTTCTGATTTGGAAAGTTAAAGCTTCTGGCTGACCAGGAATGCTAAAATCCCAGGCTGCAACTGTGTAATTCTTGATACCTTTTCAGTGCATGCACCAGACTGAAGTCCTCACAAAAGACACATCCAGAGAACCAAGGTCCTGTGAAGCCTTCTTCTCTTGACAAGTAGAAAGGTTCATATTCAAGAATTTCCCTGAAAGGCTCCTTTCAGGAATTACACTGATTCATCTTCCTTACAGCGGCTCTCCTTAAACACACTGAACCCAAGGTAGAAATGTCCCCTGTCCCAGCCATGTGCTGTCATCCTTGGCCTTAAAATGGATCTCCTTCCAGGTGTCATGGGAAGCCCAAACAACTGGCTGGGCAGAGATGTGCTCACAGATGCATTGGCTTCTGCTCAGCTTGGCAACCCCATGCCCATGCACAGGGGCCCTCCAGAAGCTGCACCTGCAAGACAAGCTCTGAGCTGCAGGCTGAGCTTCCTGGGCAGGGTGGCTGGGCTGGCTGCACAGGGGCAAGTGAGCAATGTGGAATGCACCCCAAGAGATGGGCACCTTTGAAGTCTTGACTCCCCTGGTGATCTGTTTCACAGTAGCCCTAGGGATGCTGAACAATGCCAACACTGCACAGTCAAGGAATTCAATCTATACAGAACCACAGAAGGGGTTAGAGCACAGGCAGAGAAAGCACAGGCAGAGAAAGCACAGCCGGTGACTCCAAATGTGTTACCAAGTAGAAAGGAAGCCAGAAAACTATCAAGTAATTTTCCAAATATGAATGAAAGACCCTTCAGTGGCAAAGCTGTCCTCTGTTGGAGCCTCGTGGGCTGTTCTGATGTGGAAATGCTACCACTGCACAAGCCTACCCTCTAGGAAAGATCAAAGAGGACTTTTATTAATAACTTTGTAGAGGGTAGGATTTTTTTTTTTAATTAGGGCAGGACATTTAAATAGTTCAAGTTTCTTTTATAAAGCTGGCCTTTCTATTAAGTCACCTTTCTTCCCACAAGGTGGAAAAAGACCTGCACTGTCATCAGCAGCAGGTGTTGCACAGGAGCCTAAAAGAGACGCCAGAAAGTCTTTCAGGCTAAAAGGAAAATGTCTCAAGTGGGAAAGGGAGTCCTCTGCCCAAAATTCAATTGCTCTTTGAAGGAAGAGTACTCAGAAGACTGCTGGCACTCTGACAGCGGGAGGCATCAGAAAGTATTGAATTTTTCTTAGAAAAAGGTGGTTTTCTGTGTATCGGAGCAAAGCAGCGGGAGAGAAAAGTCTCTAATCACACAGAGTATGGAGAACAACAACCCTGCTTTTGTATCCACAGCACAGAAATAAAGCTCACATCACCCACACCAACTGATTTCATATGCATGTGTGTGTGCAGCACAGGAATAACATAATTTGGCAAGGTGCTGAAGATCTCCTCAGCAATGCTGGACTGCCCTCCTTGTTCAAAAACGCTGCAAGAACAGGAACAACAGGAAATCATTTAGCTCTTCACCAAATGCACACTTTTCTGTTCCTAGCAAGTGAAAGGAAATGAATAGTTATGCAGACAAGATAGCACAATAGCATAGCAGCTTGTAAAGACACAGAAGGCTGCTGTTATTATTTATCAAAATTATATTTGTACTAATTTCCTGGATGTATGTGCAGGGGATGATGCTGATGCATCAGATTCTTACTAATATGCTGTCTCCCCTGCCTGAACTTTGAGTCAGGGCACACTTATTTATGCTGACAACCTTCATTGCAGCCCTGCTATTTCTCTGTCTCATCTTCCTAAGGAAGCCAGGGGCTGTGCAATACTGATGGGGCCCATCCTTCCACTGTCAGCTGCCTTCACTGACTTTTGAACCCACTGGAATAATCTAATCCGTGCTGGACTTCAAGGTGAGGGCCTCCCAGGCATGATGTTCTGGCAAACTTTGTGAAAAATGAGCAGCTGTGCTAAGAGACCCAAACAGTAATGCATGTGCACAGGGGTCATCTACTGGGGTTTGTTCAGTGACCTGGCCAGCCCGTGTGAAAGCCCTTCAAGTAAGCTTCTGGCAAGGCACCATGGACTGAGCAGGACACTGTACTACAAAGGGGTGAAAAGATGATGTTTGGGGTAGTGGGAGGGAGATCAAATGCCATTTAGGAGACTTTAGAAGCAAGGGTCTTTCAGGCCCACATGAAGGGCCCAGGGAGGTAATGTTGTTGAGGGCTGCATGTTGTGAGCACATGATAGAAATTTGAAAGCAATCAAGCTCCACTGGTGTCCTAGAGCCCTCAGTGCCCAGACAAGGGCTTTCTAATGGACACAAGGGAGACAGCTCTGCAGACCTGTGTGGTGATCTCAGATGGCCCCATCCTTTCTGAAAGCACCAGCCAAGATGCTGAACACCCGGCTTCAGGTTGGGTACCTGACATTAGACTTTCAAGTGAGTCAAACCTCTGCCAATCCCCCATGATCAGGAAGACACAAACCAACCTCCAGGCCTACACTTCCATTCCCACAATGTTTTATTCAGTTCCAATACCGAGATCTGTCAATGAAGACCCCGTGGATGACTGGTAGCTTCTGTGCAACTAGTGAGTAAAGATTTGGCATGAGAATCAATAAACCCTTAAATGAATCATCAGCTACAACAATAACTGATGACCAGAAAGCCAGGCTGTGCATGCTAATTATTTACTACTGTGGAAAGGCAGGCAGTCAAAACTCACATCCATGCCTCTCAGTAGTGTGGTGGGAAGGAAGGTAATTCAGTGCTTTGAGCCCAGGACATCAGAAGACACCACCTCCTGCCTTGCTGCTCAGCCACTCTGTGATTGCTCGCTAAACCTTCTCCCCTCTCCAAAAATTACATCAGTGTTGGGTTCCAAAATGTTTCCAAATTCCCAAACACTTGGACAGATGCCGAGTGGGACTTTCAAACCTGCAGAGAGGTGGACAAAATCCCACCAGCAGTTATTTGTACCCGTTGGTGTCTGGTAATTTTTACTCCTTACACATGGTCTTGATGTGCCTCACATCTGTAGGTGAGGATGGCCATAGCCACTCATGAGCACACAGCACTTCCCCTGAAAAATCATAGAATCATAGAATTGGCTGGGTTGGAAAGGACCTCAGAGATCATCAAGTCCAACCCTTGATCCACTCCCGCTGCAGTTACCAGACCATGGCACTGAGTGCCACATCCAGTCTCTTTTTAAATATCTCCAGGGACAGAGAATCCACTACTTCCCTGGGCAGCCCATTCCAATGTCTGATCACCCTCTCCATAAAGAAATTCTTTCTAATATCCAACTTAAACCTCCCCTAGCACAACTTGAGACCATGCCCTCTTGTCTTGCTGAGAGTTGCCTGGGAAAAGAGACCAACCCCCCCCATGGCTACAACCTCCTTTCAGGGAGTTGTAGAGAGTGATGAGGTCTCCCCTGAGCCTCCTCTTCTCCAGGCTGAACAGCCTCAGCTCCCTCAGCCTCTCCTCATAGGATCTGTGCTGGAGTCCCTTCACCAGCCTGGTTGCCCTCCTTTGGACCTCCTCCAGGACCTCGATATCCCTCCTGAACTGAGGGGCCCAGAACTGGACACAGGACTCGAGGTGCAGAGGCACCAGCTCACGAGATGCATCTCACTGATGCTGAGCTGCAGCAAATACCAATACAGCACTTCCTGGCTGTATCATACTGTGATACCAGTGAAGCTGCAGACACAAAAATCAAAAGAGAACAATCTACTACCCATTTAAGTGGCAGCTGCTCTGGTTGACTGCAGTGCTGCCCAGCAAATTATTGAGCAGGCAGAGGCACAATTCCCTGGATGGTGTGTTAATCACTTGCATCCAGAGGGTGAGCACAGAGAGACCCTGCAGTAACACAGCGTGGGAGCACAGGCTTTAGGCTGTGGTATAATAAATCTCCCTCTCTACAGCCTGACACTGCTTCTTCACCAAAGTTATACCAAACTTGATTAGAAAGAATTTACTGTAAGAAAAGGTAAGGAAAACTGAAATGAGAAAGCTATGTTATGGAAGAAATGATTTCAGGCACAATTTTTCAAGTATAAAAATCACACTAAAGCAGAGTCTACATAGTTAACAGTGGGCAGAAACAGAATAGCAGAGGCCATCTGACAAAATTTAAAAACCACAAAAACTGCCAAATATGCAAGTGCATCAGATGTTAACGACGATCAGACCTTATATGACAGATTCTGGAGAAGTCAGTGCCTTCACCCAGCATATGACCACACCCTGTGCTGAACTGCAGTCACCTCCTTGAGATACTCAGCTTCAAATTCAGATGTAATTGCAGTCACTTTTAAAAGCAGGTAATCAGTGTCAGTGTCCAGGTTTTTATGTGTCCTATAAATTTATTCAAGGTCCTTAAAAAGACTACTTCAGTTCTGGTGGCCCTCAGAAGCAAAATTCACAAATCCTAAAATTTTATCAGGTTGTGTCATTAGCCAATATGGCCCAGTCTACACAGAAAGGAAATCTGTTTCACATGGAGTCTTCTCTTAGTGAAGCAGCACAGCAGACAATATCTGAAGAGAACTCTTAGCTTTAAAAGTACAGCTACTTATTTCAGAGCTTAAATAAAACCCCCATTTCTCCCCGATGGTAACAATGGTGATGAAGATAATTCAGTGATATCAACTAGCAGGCCTCAAATACCCAGCACAATCATTTTATATCCTCACACTGAATTTGTCAGACCTTCTTTGTGCCTAAAACTTCTCTGTGTGTTTGGGCTGGTGGCAAGCCGGAGCGCTTCCTGACCTTGGTTTAACCAACAAGCACCAACCAGCCTTTAGCCAACCCACAGCAAAGACTGTCCTTTAGTTCTACCCAAATATGAATTCAATGAGATTGACATATTCTGCTTTTTGGGTTGAGACTCCCTGTTTACTTCAACAGACCACCAAAGAATTCTGTCTTGGCCCAGAGTTCTACCTGGGACAGCTGAAATCCATTAGCCACTGCATAAAAATTATCAAAGAGCCCACAACCCTTTTTTTCTCCATTTAAATTAAAAAGTTATGCCCTACATGAAATTATTCAAGAGCTAAGATCAATTTGCTAATACTTCTGAAAACCAGTACAGCTGAACAGAGTAAGAAACTAATACATTCATTGCTTGAATTATGGCCACCAACCTGCAGAAAAGGCAGGAGCAACACTCTTAGTGGAAGGCAAATGGCCACCACCAGTGGTTTACTAATTAGTGGTTTACTAATGTAGTTTGGATTCTCAGTACAACACTACTTTCAGATTTGTATAACTGCTTGATTATGCCTGGCAATACTATGGCAGAGGTCACTGAAGCCACAAGGGTAAAAATACAGAGCAATTTACTGCTTATCTGGCTCAAAACACTTTCATTGCAATGCCTTTAACAAGAACATCAGAACCAGGTAAGTCTCAGTGTATTGTAAATTTGCTGCCAGTTTACTGGGAAGATCCTAAAATGTGTGTTAAAGCAAAAACTTCAGTCTTTGCTAGGGCTAGCTTGAAAACTAATTGCAACTAGGAACAAACCCCATACCCAGAACATTAAAACTGTACACGCTGTTCAGTCATAGAAATCAACCCCCAGTTCTCCTGGGGACCGGTATTTTCTTTTGATACAATTGATTTTTTTTTCTCTTCTATTAATGGATGTTGATACAAAACCCAGTGGCATGCAAAAATAAATGCAGGAAGTTAATAAAAATAAGAAGCCAGGCCTTGTGCCTGCCACTGTTCTCATCAGTCAGCACACATACTAATTACTCAAATGTTGCTCCCATTCATATTTCCATATGGTACTTTGTTATTTATGAACTCTTCCACATTTACTAGACTTTTAGCCCGTCCAAGATTGAGGCATGTTCATGAGACAGACTTTAGGGTAGTGGAGTGATAAGCAAGGGAACTTACCTTAGCAGCTATGTTGTCCTTGGTCTTCAAGCTACTTACCTTGGTGCTAACTATGCCTAAACAAAATCCAAGTGCCCGGAGTTGATCAGTGACTGTACAAGGGCTTTCCTCAGGCAGGTTTTCTAAACTAACACCAAGGATCAGCCCAGCCCTTTAGATACTATTAGAAATCAGTGTTAAAATAAATCATGGCTATTACACCTTCAGATTTCCATGGGCCCTCTTTTGGTACCCACAGAAGGCTACATTGTTCAAGAGTCTACTACTGGCCACAGAAAATTTTCCCAGTAAAATTAAGGTTGGGCTTTAAAGGCAAAGTCATATTTTCCAAAGAACAGCAGCATAAAAATGCAAATCTGATGACTTTTGGTCTGAGGTTTGCTTTGCTAGTAGAAGTGAATATTTGCCAGAACAATAAGTCTACAGAGCAGATTAATCCTAGATTATGGCTTACGTGATATAAATATACCCAGGTATTCTTATTATGATCACAGTTAGCCCATCTGATTTTACAGGCCTCAAAATACTTCAAATGACTGAATCAGACGTGCTCCTGAAGAAGCTGGTTTTTGTTTTGGTTTGGTTTCAACCTTAATGTTTTGCATTTTTCTCTGAAAGTTGATGCTATGAGAACTCCTGCTCTAGAACATGATTCCATGCTGTCAGGTCAACTTCAGGGAAATATCTGCATTTCCCCCTTATCTTAATTAGCCCAGGAGGTGAATCTTTTAGGTTTCAAAGAACAATGTTTGCCAAGACCTGTCCTGAGCCCCTCCTCACCAGAGTGCAGACAGTTCACAGGTAAACACACCAAACATGTATGGTTGTTTGGCTAGTGGCTGGAGACTGGACAATTCAAGAACATCCAATTCTTCTTGCAAAGCTGGACACATCAGTCTGTGGATGCAACGATGAAGGCTCATTGTCCAGTTTTCTTCTCCTTGTTTTCCTGAAAATTTTATGGCCCCAAAACCAGCCAATCCAAATGGATTTGGGGAGAGAAAAATAGAAACTTCTCTACTCAGTAAACTAAAAGGGGAATCTTACAATCTGCTCCACCCAGATAGTCTCCTGGTTTTGCAAGAGACTTAGTATTTTCATGCGGAAGGTAGGGTTTAGTAGTCTTTTCATATGCAATACCATCAGTTAATATCCACATAATTTGCTGCTCCATGTGGTAGCATCAATTGAGCCATGTCTTGGAACAACTACTGCTCAGTGCAGTCCAGGGGAGTGCTCCTCCTCTTCAGTGGTCCTCACTGAGAATCCTGGAAAGGTAAAGGATGAAGGAGACAGAGAAACATCAAACAGGCTGGGTTGCATTTATGGATCATGTAGATCATAGTTTAAAAAGAACCAAGCAGGTTTTTCTGTTGTCTAGATGGCACCCATTCTTTTCACCCTGTAGAAAGTCTAGCATATTGTTTTCATAATCAAGTTATTTGGATAACACAACAGTGATTTAGATTAAGATTTGTTTACACAGCTAAATATATTGAGTAATTAAATTAAAATGAGCCCTCTAGTTCTTTCACATCTGCAAGTAACTGGTGGCTTATGGCTGAGTACAAGCCTGCTGCACAGATGTTTCTTGATAAGGTATAAATCAGTGTTAGATGCTGTTTATTGCAGTGCTTTTACTGCCTTCTTCCCTGAAGTAGGGAACGCTGCCTCCACAGCAACCAGATGTGACCTGCAAGACTCTCTGAAATACCATTAAAAGCAAAAACAGGTCCCATATTCCATATCAGCATCTGCAATGGCTCATCAAGTATTTATCAGATCATTTGAACACTTCTACAGGTCCTAGGATCCACTGCCAGAATTTACTTATTATAACCTGCAATGAAAAAGCCAAGCATCCTGTACAGCAACTGGTTCCTGAAATAGTAGGAGATTCCATTTTAGTTTGGTTTCCTGCCTCAAAGGTCAAATTTCTGAGCAAATACTGCTGCTAGAAAGTAAAATACTGAGAGAGATCAAGGCAGCTGCATTTCAGGGTACTGTATGGAAAAGTTTCTTTTTTTCTGCTAGCCTGCCCCATGTCATATCAGTCCTTTGATGGTGACAGGGGAACAGACTTATCCTGCACTGGTGCCTGTGTGAGGAGAACAGAGACAAGGGAGCTGCTCACCTGGGGCAGGCGGCACAGCTCAGAGTGCATCATTAAATGGCTCTGCTCAGTTCTGTGGAAGCAGAGGGATCCAGGAGGAAAAACTCACCAAATATCCACCACTTGAAGACTGGTGGCCTGGCCTCAGAGCCACCCTGGCTCCTGCTCTGTAACAGATGAAAGTGACACCCATAGGCTCTGAAGGTAAGAGAGCTAAATTTCTCAAGATGGACTTTTTGGGAGGCTTCATAAAGCAAAACCTGCCATTTGTCATTTAAAAAAAGAGAGATGTGGATGGAAGAATAAAATTGCTTTTCTTCCCCAAGCTAAACTGTGTCTCTGATTTGCTTCACTTGTTACACAGACAGAAGATTCTGTCAACACAGAAATAACGCCAAGTGTTTACAGTTTAATGGAACCCGGGGACCAATTAACACCACAGAAAACCACCAGGCAGTGTATTTCTTATTATAACAGGAGGGAAATCTTACATTACTGCTGCTCCCCCAATTCTTAAAATAAAGCACCATTGCTTTGTCAATGCTTTCTCAGTAGTAATGTTTATTATCTGATAGTTTTACCATTGCCATATATCAATCGTTTTGCATGTGCTAGGATCAGTCACAACCCCCCCTTCTTGTACTCCTCATCCTAAAAAGAAGATAATGAGGAAAAAAAAAAAAAAGAAAAGAAGAGGAAACTGTCATTAGGGCTTTGGAGAGCAATGTCAGAATCTGCCTTCAACCCCAAGTTCTCGAACTGCTGATTCTTCAATAGCTTGATGGACTCGATGAACCTCGTCCTGTGTTAAAGTCCTCTCCAGGTGGCGGTAAACGATCCGGTAGCAATGGCTCACCTTCTTTGTCCTACAAAATAGAAACCAAAAGAGGACTCATAAATACACCTGCCTAAAATGCAAATACACGAGGCCAAACACTTACCCTCTGGACCATTTTGTATTTGGGTTCTAATTTAGTTCCTGTAGCTTGAAAATCACCTTAATGCTAAAATACACAGTCTAGAGAGGTGGGACTGAGCTGAATTTTAATTTTGGAACAGAACTTTGCTGACTTCCACCTAAGACCTCAACTTATACTGCAGTTCAGTAGCTTCTTGCCTAAACAAACGAGGCCAAGGGGAGGTTGATGCTGACACCACTGAACTGATCCCGGCACCACTACTCTCTCATTTTGGTGCTAATGGCACTACCTTAAGTGAGCACTGCACACAAATAGCTGCCTCAGACCAGCAGGGCTGCTGGTGATGGGCTTTAGGAAAACAACCTCTGTACACTGGAGAACAATGTTGCTAGCTAACATGGGGCATCTCACAAGCATCTTCATCTAGGCTTCATCCTGGGAGATGAGACCGAACATTTATTTACAGACTAAAACATTACACAGAGCAAACCATTTATTTTTTCAATACAGACAACTATTGTGCCTTTGCTGGAAAATAGAAACAAGGACAAAATACATCTGTAATCTCTGTTTGTGAGAGAAGGACAGAGATGCAGGACAGGGGTGGTTGTCTTTCCCAAAGCCAAGAACCAAACAGCAACACCTGAGCATCAGCCACACAGCAGCTGAGGTGCAGGGGCAGCCCAGAAAACTCAGGTAGAAATGAGGGTGAGACCTGACAGCCACACATAGCAAAATTTCTTACTCCCTGATACTATGGAAATGAAAGGCAAAAGAGAACAGGGAAAAGGAATGGGGAAGAGGCAATGATAGGGAAAAAAAATGAAGTATTTAAGAGTTGCTGAGTTCAGCAAAGACAAGTTCATGGAAAATCAGGACCAAGACAGTAAGTTGAGTAAGAGAGCAAAAAATCTAGCCCTCCATCAAAACTAGGCTGCAATATATAACTCTTACAAGTGGCATATCTACAATTGCAGAGCTTCTATTACTAAATGTAAATGTAAGTTGTGGCATTTTTATTTTAGTTTCAAATGGAGCCCACACAGCTGCTTCTTTCATAGGCAAACACACACTTCAGTGAAAGAAAGGAAATCTGAGGGGAAAAATAACAGGAAACCAGAGATCAAGTACCAGACAGGAGGATCTCCCAAACCAGCATTTAATGGCACACAAAGGCATTGCAGAAAGCTTCAGGTCATCTCTCTCTCTTGAAAAATTATTTCATGTTAGAAACCATATTTAACATGACTATTTGATTAAAACTTGTTATATGTGCTCATACACAAAGATAACTCTCAGGATACTAATTTCAAACTCAAATCCTACTAGAAACAGGCATAGGTAGGTTTTATCTCAGAATTGCTATTTGATAGCAACTTTGACCCACATAACACTGATGGGAAGCTTGCTCTGCTCCCACTGACAATTTGCAGCAAAAAGGTTATTTCAAATTAAAGCAGTCTTTTTGTTTTGTGTGCTCTGAAGATAAAGCAAGTTAAATCTGCCTAGCATAGGAAAGGGCAAACTGCATTTCATAGCAGGTTAAGGTGATGGCAGGTAACTGCTAAAAAACATCCCAGAGCTTTCACTAGGTGCAGGTTAAGCACTGTAGAAAAGTGATCTTTGAGAAAAGAGGGGGAGGTGTGACTGTGAAGGCATTGCTCTGCTCTGCTCCACATCTGCAAAGCAGGCAGGAGGACAGACATGGGAGATGCAAGTAAGTGGAATAATAAGAGTTTGATCAGATGATACATTATAAGAAAAATTTGAGTATGAGGGAGAGATCATGAATTGGGCTTAAGAGAAACAATTCTCAAAACCAGGTTGACAAATACCATTACAGCTGCTAGTATTTCAGTTTTTAAAGGTGCTAGAGCAACCCACCCAAATGAAAACATTTGCAAATTGCTTTGGCAGAAAATCTATTTAGAAGATGTCCAGCCATAACCCTGGACCTGAAGTCTTCTATATACTGGGAATATATCTTGTGATGGAAAACTCATTGCCACCGTTTAATATTATTCAAACGCAAGTTTGCTTAATGTATTTAAGCTGTGGTAGGGATATCTACAGCACCATTTTATCACTGGTCACGGTTAACTGAAGGTAATGCTTTCTCTTGAGCCAGGTGTTTAGGTATCCCTCTCCATCCTAGTGAGCAATTAATTCATGAGACAAATTAAATAGGTTGTAATAGGATGCAACAGTTTCTTGTGGGTGTTGTGGAAAACCAGCATCTTTAGGAGACTTTTAAATTAGGAAAGGTGGAAGTCTTAATGAACAGCACTAGACTAGAACTCTTTTTGCTGCAGCTGAAGTTAAACATTGGTGCAAGAGAAATAAAACAGGGGCTGCATTAAATGTAATTAATCTTATTTTAATTATAGCCAAAAAATGATGCAACTACTAAAACACACAGCTGGCTACACATCTCTCATGTTGTTGGTAGGTTACATTTTTTTCCCACCTTTCAGCTAGGTCTACATCTTTGTTACTAATTAGAAAGTGAAGTATTATGGTTCAATGCTATTTCAATAAGTCCAGCTGCAAGTTTCAAAACCTTAAGCACTATTTCTAGAGTAGTATTACCTAATATTTCAGGGGAGACAGGGAAGAGTACTCCTTGACTCTCCCTGTCCCCTGACACCTATGCCCTCTTTTCCCCTCAAATAAAATACTAAAACAATGTGATTAATCACTGCTGGCAGCTGCAACTGGAAACAATTACTGTTAGCAAATAATACATGTTTGCTGATTCCCTTTCTTGCTTTCCTTTTTTTTCTGCAGAGTCACAGAGCACTTGCCTACCTAAAAGATGGCTCTGCTAATGCATAATGAACTCTCTCCTGCATGTCATGCTGCAGCCTGATGATAGAGAGGCAGTAGCTCTGTGGCCTAAGCAGTGTAAAATTTGAGGCCAAAATCTAGAAGGGCAGCTTCAGTAAGTTAAAAAAGCCCAAACAAACAATCAAACAAACAAAACAAAGGAGGCACTTAATAGTGAGCATACTGAGCTTTATTTACCTAAACTGCACCACCAGACAAGGCCATGTGGTTCACAATCATGCAGACTGCTCTCCCATTAGGCTTCAGCTGGTGTTAGTATCACCAGTCTCCTCTGCACCAGCCTGAGTCTTTTCAGGTAATGAAATGCAGTGAGCACAGTGAAGCACAGCTCAAAGGGAAAAGGAAGCTCAGGATTTATTCCAGTGCCGTGGGAGGAAACAAAAACCTGGTCCATGAACAAAACACCAGAGTGAAACTCAGCCTAATGCTCCTTCCTGTTTTTCTGAGAAAATCGATCTGCCTCATGATTTTCAGGAATTGGCACATGGCCACCTCCACATGCTAGGGAGCTGCTTGCTACCAGGCCAGATGCACTGCGTGGTGCTAACCTAAAGGTCCATGTATATGTCTATGTCTGTGTTTATGTCTATGTCTACGTCTATGTCTATGTTTATGTCTATGTCTATGTATATGTCTATGTATATGTTTCAATATTCCAGCCTGGTATCTGAGCACAGCAAGATATCAAGGGGCCTTAGTTTGCCATGAGTCTAATAAAAAAAAACATGAAAGCAACCTGACACTGGGACCAGGGCTGAAATGAAAGGGTGTGGTAGCCAATAAAAATTAATACCTATGTCTTAGCTTTCCCTGTATGCAAGTCCACTGAAGGATGTTTTAAATACAACTGAGCTAGCAAGCTGATCCCAGAAGCTACCAAGAGCAAAACACCTAAACAAAGTGGGGAACGGGGGTCAGTAGCTAGATAGGACTATGACACAGGGTCACTGGGTAACCAAAATGTTGCCTGAAGAATAAATGCCTCATACTGGCTTTTGTCTTGTCCACATGCAATGCCATAACAAGAATTAAAATTTCTCCCACTTGTTCTTGAAAAGGGAGATAAAAGGCAGCAATGAGTAGGCGGAAAAAACCCATTTTTAATCTGTGTTCTCCTTTCCATAAATCTTAAATTTAGATATCTAATAGATATCTAATAAATTAGAATCCCTTTATAGGGAGGTAACTTCTGTGCTTAGGTGGTGATGACAACACAGTACCAGAGTTTTCTAGAAAGCTGGATTTACTCTGAGGATGTAGAGATTACAATCTCCCACAGCATCAAGGAGTGAAAAAGAGTACTCTGAGCATTGCACTATGTAGTACTACTCACCAGCATATTTGTATTGCACCTTTTCCTACAGAATACTGTTTAAAACAAAAGATTGCTAAGGTCTCTTCCGACCACAAACATTCTGTGATCTACACACATGATAATCCAACTATTTGAGATTATTTTCCCTCAGTTAAGTGAGTCATGTTAATGAGGTTCCTTGAGGGTCTACCAACTCTTGCCATAGCAGTTTGTATCCTATATCCTCAGAAAAGGATTCATCCTATCAGCTTACATAAACCTTCACACAATACTCAGTGACCACTACACACTTCACAGAGATGCATCATGCTCTGAGTATGCATGGGATGATGATGGGAAGAAATGAAAATATTGTTTCATGTTACTAGCATTACGTTTGCTGCTTTGGGACTCCAACAGTTCCAGAATGGTTCAGGTTGTAAGTGGAAATGGGGAGGAATATTAAACTGCAAGAAGAAGAAGAAATTGTAATTACCCTTTCCTTTTAGTTTCATATTTTCAGACCACAGCCACCACTATGATAGCAGATACAACTACTACATGTCATCCTATAAATTTTAATTTGACAAATTGCACTCTTTGCTAGGAACCACATCATGGAAAATGGCAAAAGACTTGTGCTATATACCTTACTGTCCATGGCAAATAATTCAATTACCATGGTGATATGCTCATAGAATATAGCAGTAATTCTTTCAACAAAGGCCTTTCTCAAAGATGCATTCTCATCAGTCCTTTCAAATGCTAATACTCCATTTCTCTGGAAGAGCATATTGTATACAACAGCATATTTTTTAAAATGGACATGTTTTTGTTTAAAGTGATTTTGGTGCTAGTGAAAGGCACTAGATCATCTCCAGAAGAAAGAACTGCTTTAAACCCACAGAAAGCAGGAAACTGTAATTTCTGTTGCTCATCTTTTCCAGTGGGTATGTGGCAGAAGAATGCTTCAGCTTTGAAGATAGTTCAGGTCAACATAATCATGTTGTTGGCCACTTTAAAAGAAATGCATGTTCAGTGACAGAGAGCTGGACTAAAATGCTGTTCTTCTATTTCACAAAACTGAGAAAGTAACTAAATTTTTGCTCTTTTCTAATTTTGCTTGGTGAAATCTGTATCTGAATACCAAACCCTGAACCTGCTTTGCCTTTTCATTGGGCTGGTTAGAAACTTCTGATCAATATTTTCGTTTTCTACCTAAAACCATCACCTAATTTCTTACATGCAGGAGAGAAACAAACAGATAGATACTGAAAGAACTAATTCATAAGCATCACCTAAAAGAGAGTCTCTGGGCTCACAGATATATTCATTGAATGTTTAGTGAAACAATTCAAGCAATTACTTGTGCTTTGGCGCAGCAGTTTGGCCCCCAAGAACCTTTTTCTCATTTCTGCAGACCCCCTGGTTTTGTTCAGGTCACATGCCAGCAAAAGAACTCAGGTGAGCTGCACAGGGCTTTCTTGCCAGCTCCCAAGCAGAGGGAACCCTTGTAAACAGACTGAGTTACAGAAGAAGCTAAGAAAGTATTTCCCTTGTGCACTGTTACAGGTGTCTCAGTAATCAGCCAAGGATGCAGCCAACCCATCTCAGATCTAAGCACTTCCCATTAAAAAGCTCTTTAGCTTCACAGCTTTAGAAATAATGGAATACATCATATGCAGACATCAAGCAAATATCTCTAGGGTGAAGACTAAGAAGACAAATATAATTCTCTGTTACAGGAAAAGAAAATCCAAAGTCTGCACTAAGCTAACTGTAACACACACAGTTGCTGCCATGGAAGGCCAGAAAAAATACTGCAAAGCCTTGGGGTTTGGGATTGGGTTTTTCTTGGGGTTTTTTGTTTTTAATACAATGCCTCACTTATTCCTTAAAGAAAGCAATGATCAGTGGTTGTAAAGGAGGTACAAAACCCATTCTCCAGGGGCTGATTTCAAACACCAGCGATGACTGCTCGTCCTCCAATCTCCCTCTTTGGTAAAATCATCTATCAAGCACAGGTGATGGAATTCCTATAATATCTGATCTACACCTATACAGAGGAATCCATTACACACTAATTAAAACTTGGATAGCACATTGGGCCTCTTCACTTTTTAGGAGCTCACCAATCCATCTAGTGAGTCAGTTCAAAATCCTGCTTTAAATCTAGGAAGATTCAAGAGTAGGCTAGAGGCTGAATCTTTTCAATACTTGCCTTGCTGTCAGTGTAGTAACTCTGGAACACTCATCATGCCAGGTAGATGCAATGTTATTCACTTTTAACAGAATAAGTCTCTCAACTAACTGAGGCTGAGACTTTCAGAAATAAAGCCATGCAGTGGGCAGACAGACAAAAATCAGAATGCATGGAAGTCTTTGAGGCTCAGACAAATGCCCACTTTTTCTTCAGGGTTATCACTATGACAGATACAAGGACTTCATAGGTGGAATGGAAAAATAGGAGAAAACAAACTTTCTGAAATAAATGCACACATATACAATCCAGTGAAATAACTTCTACCGATTGCAGTGGCAAAAAAGAGAAGATTGTTTGCTACAATACTTGAGACACTTTATTTTATGTTCTAAACATAGAAAAATAATTGGATGCTGAAAGTAAGAGGTAAAAAGTGATAGTCTCAGCATCAGACAGGACAGAATACCTGTTCTGTGTACAGCATAGGATTTTATTCTGCTTCACTTTCCCTAGGCTTGGCTGGAAAGGTTCTGTGTCAAATGCCTGCCAAAGTCTAACCATGTTTTAAACAAACAAACAAAACGCAAGGGATAATACTTTTTGTTATTTGTTGCTTAAAAATTGCCCAGTATTTCCAACCAAGCAAACAAAAGAACGAAATAACTCATTTTGGATATTGTATCTCATGGCAACTGCCATCTAAGCTCCTTGACTTTCTCCTTCCCTCGGTAATTCAGAACCCAATGCAGGACAACATGAGATGCCAGGCCAAAAATTCCTAGGATAGATCACCTCCCCTCTCTGGAAAAGAAACTTGGCTGACAGAGCTGATGAGGAATCAGAGCATACTGAAGAGAACAGCAACACACAATACCTGGAAGTCCTGGCAGCTGAAGTGTTTTGGTTGCAAGCCAGAAGATTCTTACTGAAATCTTTTTCCAGTGAATAAAGCCACAACAAATCAAGACATCACTGTTGGCTCTCCCATTTTTTTCCACTGCACTCCTAAATACCTGGTAATTTAATAGCAAAATGAGGCAGCTCTGGCAGCAATGGGCTTTGTAAGTCTGGCAGAAGTTCATGACTTAGGTATCTCATTCACAACCCTTTGTGGTCTTCCAGGGCAGCTGGCTAGTTCTGGAGCAGGCCAGGGACATCACCTGTTTGCAAACAGCAACTCTGGAAGACACTGTGTTTGCAGAGTTGTTGTGCTTCTTGTGTGAAGATATTATATTAATGTCCCTCTAACTACAGCATATGAGTAAGAGGATGGAAGAAGACCTGACCCCACTTCTGTCAAACAATGATATTAATCATTCCATCACTGGTCATTACCCAGAACAGTGTCAATCTGAAGTTTCCAGCCACTGGCAACTGAAATGCTTTCTGGAAACACTCAAGTGTGACAACATTTCCAATAATCCCAACAAACCCAACACGACAGGTGAATTTAGACTCTTACAAATGCTATCTAAAATATTTATAGTAAAAATGTTAAGTGTGATACCTTTTCAGTTCGTCTGAGTGAAAGATCAAAGAAGAGAAGTATAAATATTTAGCATTTTTCCCCCCAATTAGGTGTTAATATTAAAGGCTACAAAAAGTATTTCTAAAATAACATTTCTGTCAAATTAAAACATATTTCATAATTGAGTAGAAAGGGAATTTATATCAGAATTTAAAACAATTTGATGTAAGAAATGAAGATGAATGGGAGTGACAGCCCATTCAGAAGTATCCCTGGAGATATTTCAAAAGAGACTGGATGTGGCACTCAGTGCCATGGTCTGGTAACTGCAGCGGTAGTGGATCAAGGGTTGGACTTGATGATCTCTGAGGTCCCTTCCAACCCAGCCAATTCTATGATTCTATGATCTTCATTGAGCACCAGCTGAAATCAAGGATTACACAGTAAGGTGGTAGACAAGTGCATGGGAAGGACTGGATGCTGTTTCAGGTACTTGTATAGATTTCATCCTTGGGATTAGTTGCTTTGTCCAGGAGCTAGGTGCTTAAGTTCTCATTAGGCTTGCTGAGTTAATGTAAAGAAGAACATGGGTCTGGACTCAGAGCATGATGATTATTCCAAGGTTACACAGTGAATCAATGACAGAGGAGGGGGTGGGATTAGTGAAGGTGCAGACCCTTTCAGTTACCCTACTTTGGAGTTACTCTTCCCATACATACACAATTCCAGTCAACCTTCTCTTCTGCAAATTGTACAGCAGCCCTGGAAACAAAACAGGGTATGGAAGGAAAAAATAACTCATCCTATATACAGTGGACAGGGTGGAGAAAAGTGTAGACCCAACATCAGGATAACCAAATGTGCTGTTTGCTAAGTGATAAGTTATTCCCAAATCAGGAGAAAACAGGCGGGGGAGCAGGAAGAGATGAGTTAACCAGAGATCAGAAGGCAGGAGGGTCTTCAAAACTGGAAGCAGAGATGAAAAGAAATCACCCTTTTGTGTGAAAGCAACAAATTAAATGCACCTGTCTGCCTGGGCAGCCTGCAGCACTAGAAACATCTTAAATATTTGTACCTGTGAGTGTGCCAATACAGGGGGCTCTCAACAAGACTGCTTACAGTATATGTTAAACCTGGTGGAATTTCTGCAGCCACTTGCATAATTAAGTATTACTATCTCCTTCCAGTCAATACATTATTTTTTCTCTCAGAATTGTCAGGTTTTATGAGGTTTAATCTGGCTAACTGGATTTGTTTTGGAGATACAGAAACTCTGCACTTTCCCTTCCCAAGGGGTAGTGAAGTTCCACACAGACAGTCACAAGAAACCTGTTCTCATTGCTTTTCTGACAGCTGCTGCCTTGGGAAGACAACTCAGAAAAAGTCCTTAAAGTAAGGATAACTACTGCCCAGCAGATTAAACTACTGCTAACACACAGAAAACTGTCTGGCTGTTAAGCATTTCTCTTGCCAGGTCCCATTTTTACAGGTAATACATTTGGACATGATGACAGAAAAAGAGCCTGGGTCTTGTAGTTGAGGCTTGCCTGGTTATTCTGAATATAATGACAGGGGAAATGTCACAGCACCATTGAAATTAGCCAAATGATGACAACACGTACCAGTTCTGTGCACTGGCCAGAACTTTTGCAGCTGCCAAAATGAACATCCATTTGGACGACTCTAACTGCCATGTTTGGTGTGTTGTCCTCTTAGTATTATGGCTACTTTTAATGAAAAAAAAAATGAAAAATGTGAATGTGACAGGACATATGCATGGTGATCACCTCCTACATTAAGATCATATCAGCATCACACAATAAGCACCACGTGGGAATGAAGCTTAAAAAGTTGGGGCACAAACTAAATGCATTATTCTGTAGGTACAATGACATTATTGGTTTGACATTTGAGAAAGGAAAAAAAAAGCCACTGAGACATTACACTTGGAAGATGAAAATATGGTTTTTTGCTAAGACTTTACTACAAATGCCCAAATGATCCTCTCACTATCAGGAATTAATACTACCAAGGAAGGCAAAAGGAAGTAAAGTACTTCAAAAGTAACTTCAAAAGTACTTCAAAAAGAAGTACTCTGGTGCAGATAATCAAGCCACTTGTAAGCACACAATAGAAATGAAAAAAAAAGTAGAAAATGCAGATGTATCAATCAAATCTAGTAAAAAAATCTAGTAAAAAAACCCCAAATTGGTTTCCCTCTATAAAGTGGTATCAGGTTAAAAAACCAATAATCAATAAATGAAACAATAAATTGCAGGAAGTAGTAACACCATGGGGGGCAGGTGTATCTGTAGGGGGTATATGTGCATATGGCACCTATCTTCATAGTCAGCTAAACCAGATAAGAAGATGGTCTAAGAGCAATATCATAGAATCACAGGATGGGTGGAGGCAGAGGGAGCTTCAAAGATCATCTAGCTCCAATATGCCACAAAACGTGGATCCTCTGGCAGCTGCAAGCAGTCTCAGACAAGGCTGAAAAATATTAGGACAATTTTTAAAAAGTTATAACAGAAAGTGAAAAAAGAAGAAAAATACTAAACACAGTTCATAAAATTAGATAGTACAAAATCCATCTTCCTAAATGTTTCACTTTGGAGGGAGCTGTATGGAGGTAGATGAGAAAACTGGTGATCAATATAGTTACTACTAGAAGGTGACATTCCAAATGGCTGGATTAGCTGCCAGTAATTTGTTGTTTCTGGAAGCAGTTATCTGCAGCTCACATCCAATTCTGAAGGATTCTTCTAGGGATTTTCAGCCTAGTTCCTCTATGATGGAGTATTTTCATTAATGGAATAGGTGATGCAGCAGAAATGTTTGTTAGCGGACAAACTGTATAGCTAAAGTCAGGATTAGAATAATCTTGACTGGAAAAACTGAAGGACACATTGCAACCAGAAGGAGCCTCTGTATTAAACCCAAACCACCCAGCTGTATGCACAGAAGGAACAACTGGGCATAGAGGAGTACTGCACAAAGCACCTAAGGACTGCACAGAATCATCAGCCAAGTGTGAATCCGCGATGATGCTGTGCTGCTTCAAGCTAAGCAAGCACCACTCTGGGACAGACTGCTGGAATGCAGCTGGAGTGACATCCTTCTGCCCTACTCCACACTGCTGCTGGCTCAGCTGAAGTACCTTTTCCTCACCTTGAGACTGATGTGAGGCAACTGGAGGCAGATCACTAGGGAGTAGTGCAAAGGGATCACTAGGGAGCAGAGCAAAGAAGCAGGTAACACAAAATTCTGATGGAAGACTGGGAGAACACAGGTCATTCAGCCTGAAGAAGGCAGAACATGAAAACACACTTCAAATATTTAAGTGCTGCTGCACGGAGTTAGGTAATAAGCTGTTCATGAACATTCACGAGCGGCAGGAGACGAAAGTAATGAGCTCATATTGCAGAAAGATTCAGCTTGAAAATCTGCTTGGGAAGGCGGTAAGGTCACCATGCCTGGAAATCTTTAAGGACTGGTTATACAAGTGTCTGTCAGGAATGCTGTAAGTAGAGCTCATCCTGTTTTGGAGTAGGAGGATGATCTAGGTGGCAGTACTCCTCAACTCTTTAGTGTAAAATAATGTAATGGCCTTCAAAATGCAGGAAGTTACATGAGTAGCAAAGATAGCTCTCTGTAGCTCCAACTGAATGCACACTATTTTTTTCTCTCATTGCATTAAAAGAAGAGAGAGAAAAAAGCCCAGTTCAGGTAGCCAGAGAGGTAGGAAATACAAAACACTGTGCTATACCAGGCAAAAGAGCTCTGTGTTACCAACACTAGATTCCCAGGAAATAAAGAAAACAGGGAACAACTTTTAAAGGGGAAAAGCAGAGATCAAAAGACTGAGAGGGAGAAGGAGTATCATGAAAACTATGTAACCTCTTTAGGCCTTTCATTAGCTTTATAGGCCAACGTTGAAATACAGCAGAAAGGAAAGCCAAGTACTGCTGAATTACCTTTCACTGTCTAAAGCCAATTAAAAAAATAAACAAAAATCCCAGAAAAGTCCACTCGGTAAGACAGCATCCCACAGGGAGAATGTCACTCAGCACTTTGTCCTCTTTGCTTCAGGGCTGAGAGATGCCTTAGGAAAGCTCTAAGGAACAGCCACAGAAGATGCTACATATCATTCATGTATGTATGATGGAGGCTGGAACTGCAGCTCTCTTTTACGCTTCTCTGAGCTTATATCAAGATGTTAACCCTTTGCTTTCAGCTTTCCAAGTTCACGTCCAACCTGAGGGAATCTTAACATAAGAACAAAGCCCTTCTTCTCACAAATCAGTGTTTCAAACAAGCCTGTTGGAAATCTGCACTATGAGGCAATTTGGGAAAAACTGGGGACTATGAGATATCTGAGACAAGAATCCTTGAATGAGGGCTAAGGAGGCCCTGAGGAGGACAACAACTCTTGGGACTATCACCTTTGTACATAGAAGCTCACACTATCTTTCTGCCTTGTAGCAGGCAGACTGAAAAATAGAGAGGAAATGATATGTCCAAGGACCTACTGCAGATCAATTAATCTTATAATAGAGATATATAGAAACATGATAGAAATCTCATCTCATGGAGGCTCTGAATAACCGGCCATGTTTTTCTTGTATTCGTACATGTTATCCTGGCCTCCCCATTCTCAACCACTTGCCATTCTGTATTCACTTGTTGTACTTCTTCCTTATGTACCCATAAGCTGTGAGGAAGGAGCTGCCTTTCATTTTATTTATCTGCACTGCCTGTTGCAGCAGAGAAGAGGCTATGACTGCTACAAGGAAAAATAACCCCATGGATACTGGTATAAAGATACATGTATGTAAGTGTATATATACATTCATAGCTATTACTGCAAAGGCTAGTTTTTTATTAACCTTTGCAAGTTTGCTTGGACTGATAAGATCACTAGCTTTGGGGTGATCCTTACTAAATCTTTTTCAGGGATTAAATGTTGATCTCATAAAAATTCCATTGTATATGTGTTCTTCCATTCTTACATGAAATATGAAGTTGCTGAGCAGCAAATAAACTATTTATGACTTATGTCTGTACAGTAATGAAGAATGGCTTAATGGGGGCATGTACTACTTTGAAAGTACTGCACTCTGTTGTTCCCTGAACTGGAGACTCCCTTAAGCAGGTTTAAGAACTACACTCTCCTTTGTCCTCATCTTGACATGATTGTGTAAGTCACAGAAGAAAGACTCATACATGCCGCAGACACGTGCACCACAGTCCCACATACCTGTTTATTTGTAGGTGAACCAGACAGCAACTATTCATCCAGACAGCTGCCTGAAATGAACTTGTTATTCTTACATTACTGACTTTATGGAGTTACAGGAGACTGATATTTATTATAATAAGATGCAGAAATTTGAGAGCATGACCTTAAAACACCATCACCTCTGCTAGCAGATTTTCTTTTGAAGTACAGTATAAACATGGGAGGAGATGCTCCTTCTGAGATTACTGCTAACTACACCTGAACAGTCACCTCACCCAGTGTAACCTGGAGGTCACATCATTAAGATCAGCAGCTCATTCTCTACTTTGCTGGCTGGTGTTCTAATAGTGTGTTTTGAAACACAGACAGTACCAAAGAATATGAAAATTATTAGGCACTCACTGCTGAGAGGGTTGCAATGCTACTCACGCTCCCTTCTGAATCATCTGCATCCTCTATGTCTCTCCACTGCACTCATGCACAAACTCTTCTCCCCAGCCAGCGACACAAGCTCTGCAGAGATGGATGAATAAAGACAGGTGCTGGTGTGTGGATTCAGTGAGGGAATATACCTCCTTAGAATGGAAGAGATGACAGAGGAAACACTTGAGATTTTAAAGGGGAAGAAGAGGGAGACTACAATATCCCTGTGACATTCTGCACTCTGGTCTTTACCAAAAAGTGAAGGCACAGAGTCACAGTTTGGACAACCCAATAAAATCAGATCACTGAACAGCAGGGAGTAGATGCAGGGAGAGACCTGCAGATCCCACTCCTGAAACCCCCACACTTTTTATTAACAGGATTTAGTCAGTATCACAATACCTGATACTATTGTGATTTTACTTTAGCATCCATATGAGAAAGATTAAAATGATCTCACCCTTCTCTAGGACAAACCCACCACAGAAGCTGGGTTGCATAGGACTTGGATGGTTATAGGACAGTCAAAATATTTCTAAGCATTTTTAAGCTGGCTGAGCACTTTCTTATATTGCTAGCATATCTCAACTAGCATGGACAAGTGTAGTCTCTTGTACCTTGAGAGATCACAGTTCTGACTCTGTACATCCCAAAAACATCAAAGAAGCTCCACAGGAAAGTAATGAAAGAAAGTGGATCAAGCTCAGCATTCACTTACAAAGCCCGTACTTAGACTCATACTGTGTAGGATCAGCCTTTGAGGGATGTGGGTTGTTTTTTTTCGTTTGGACTCGTTTTTTTTTTAAGGTTGAGCCTCTACTTACTTTCCTTGGGTGAGCATTTCAGTAGCACAGCAGTGAGTCAATAAAACTGAGTAGCAGTGGTGTTTGCATGAATCCTTCCCTGATCCTACCTCCACTTGCTTCCTGCTT
The DNA here is from genome assembly GCF_003957555.1 of Calypte anna. Classification (NCBI taxonomy): domain Eukaryota; kingdom Metazoa; phylum Chordata; class Aves; order Apodiformes; family Trochilidae; genus Calypte; species Calypte anna. The sequence continues at coordinate 66,761,635 of NC_044245.1, forward strand.
CTCAGATTTGCCCTGCTGTACTAAACCAGCACACCTGCCTGAGTGGCTGCTTGTGTGACAATCCACACTACCAAGATGATGTGGTTGAAAAACGAACAGGTAGGAACAGAAAAAACAGACTTAATCCCAAATTTGGTTCGCTGAATGGCTACAGCAGTCACTCTGCCAGCACAGTGTGGGGGTGAGAACAGCACAAACCAAGACTTATGCTGCCAGGATAAACTCATGGAAACAGGGACTAAAATCACAAGCTAGCAATTCACTGAATCCACATAAACACAATGTCTCTTTTCTTCTTAAGTTCATATTAAAACATGTTATATACTATGTTCAAAATGAGACTCAGGTATGAGGGAAAAAAATGTGTCTGGTTGTCCTCAAATACTACTGAGTCCAATCTTGTGACCTGCTCCCACTGCACAGGGATGACATCTTTCTGTCAACTGAGGATTAAGCTGACATTTTATAAAACAAGAGGGACAGGTCCCTGGATAGCAATGTTTTCAAAACTGATCTGCAGAAGCAGCCAGTCAGATCCTCTTCTTAAAAATGATGAAACACCAGTTTAGTTAGGAAATGAATGGATGTGTTCAGGACGGCATGAGAAGAGGTAAACACAACCAGCTATGACAGCTGAAATTTGCAGCAGTGCAAACTGTTTTGCCATGAATTAAGCCTGAGGTCAGTTTTCTGAGCTGACCTTATATGTGTAGTTCTTCATAGAGCCTCTGCTCTAACCGGAATTTCATTCTATGCAAGTGAAGTTCTCCCTTCTGGCCTATGTAATACAGATCCTGTACTTGTAAAGTCTTTCTTTCAGTATTTCACCAAATTCTGCCACAATGCTTAGGAGGTTACTGCCATTAAGGATGAATTTTTAAAAGACTGTCTTTACCTACTCCCCTGTATTATGGGACATCAGCCCAACCTGACAGCTTGGCTTTTAGATATTAAGAAGAGTGGCTGGCTAGGAGGAGGGTGTGGGGATCAATACTAACAGTGTATCACTTCATAGAATCATAGAATTGACTGGGTTGGAAGGGACCTCAGAGATCATCAAGTCCAACCCTTGATCCACTACCACTGTGGTTACCAGACCATGGCACTGAGTGCCACATCCAGTCTCTTTTTAAATATCTCCAGGGATGGAGAATCCACTACTTCCCTGGGCAGCCCATTCCCATGTCTGATCACCCTCTCCATAAAGAAATTCTTTCTAATGTCCAACCTAAACCTCCCCCGGCACAACTTAAGACCGTGTCCTCTTGTCTTGCTGAGAGTTGCCTGGGAAAAGAGACCAACCCCCCCCTGGCTACACCCTCCTTTCAGGGAGTTGTAGAGAGTGATGAGGTCTCCCCTGAGCCTCCTCTTCTTCAGGCTGAACAGCCCCAGCTCCCACAGCCTCTCCTCATAGGATATGTGCTTCTTTGCTTATAGAAGGCATGGTTCCTTTAACAAACAGTTACACAGAGGATGAGAGATTACCTAAGTGGGACTGTTATGAAACTTAACCATGAGATACTTTGGGTAACCATCTATAAAGCTGCTAACTGGATTCAGTAAGTTGTTGAGTCATTACCATGTAAGACTGGGTTGCTCTGAAAGGCATATGAAATCCATATGGCTAGAGACAGAGTGCTTTGCTTTTGGTTAGAGAAATGGAAATGATCGTACATCTACATCGATTTTCAAAAATAAAAAGTAATAATAATTAGGCACGCAAACATTATTTTGTTAGTTATCTTTTAAAGATATCCTGTAACTGAGAATTAGCAGGCATGAAATTAACATGAATTTTGAATGTTTTGAGAAAAGAAACACAGTGTGTTCTCTGCACTGATGTATCTGTTACGATATCAACTCAAAATAAAATGAGGACTAGGCAAAAGGATGCTAGGGACTGCATATAAATCACAGATCTTTCACTTCTTAAGAACATTTTCACATTCAAACACAGATTAAATGAGCTGAGTGCCTAACAGAAAAAAAAAAGAGAAGAACTTAAGAAACCACCCTTATGGATAGATTTAATTCTGGAGCAACTATTCAAAGACTCAGGGCTTAACTAGTCAGACAACTCTATCATCTTTCACCTGAAGGTAGTGTGATTAGGGGAGGAAATGTCACATTTACATTTAAAAATTGTTTCAAAGACAACTTGCGTCTATTGGCACAATTCAGCCACTTGAAAAATATCCTGAGAGAGGCAGAGGTAGCAAAGAGCACCCCTTTTTGAGATTTCTCACCCTTGTATTAAGCCACCGAGTGTACCTTGAATATTCAGTATCTCATCAGCTGGCACCTGCCAGGCAGCAGGGCTGGGCTGCTCTCTGCTGATCCTCAGGGATGCAGTGCCAGGGCTCTTGGACTTGAGGGCTCCCTGCACAGCACCTGTGCAGTGCCTACCTCCTGTGCAGCATCAGCCTGTGCTGCAGCACAGAGCAGCAGGACACGGAGCACAGGGCACTGCATCTTCTTCACTTTCTCAGCTGTGAAGGGGGAGAGGTGGTCTCTGCAGCTGACAAAGTCAAACTGGATGGATTTCCTAACAAATAAGCTTCTCTAGTGATTTTCTTCTGCATCTTCACTCTTTTTTTTCCCCCTTCTACTTTCTTTTTGGCTTGGCATTTGCTGGCGTTGAGCTGTGAATCTTGTACGTGGAGTCTACTGAAGTTACTTGGGAAATTCAAAGGAAAAGGAGCTGTAAAAAATGTCCAAAACCTACTAACTCCCTGGTCACCCTCATTTTAAGTCCCAGGAAACAACACACAAACCATAGAAACAGAGAAAAGACTTGGAGAGGATTCACAATGCCATCTCTCCGCTGTGTTTGCACTTGGCACTTCTCTTTCAGCTTCATATCAATAGCACTTTTGATGTGGCTTTTTTGTTTTTCACTTTCCAACTCTTCTAAGGATGCTTGATATAAAGTACAGTTTTCCTCCATTATATATCTCAGAGTATCACAAAAAATGAACTTGATCCATCCATAATGAAATTCCAATGGGAAATGGTCACAACAGTTATATTTGGTTTATGGCATAAACCCTCTCCTGCATTACTAGGCTAAGACATGCAAGTTCAAGTGCTGTGTGGCTTTGCAGATGTTATCACTAAAAGAACTAATGGACCAGGCTGAAATTGTAGAGATTTGTTTTGATTAAGATACGAACCAAACCTCTGCCTTGATGAAAATTTACCCTTTCTAGTGTTATAAACGTACCTATGCATACAGAGTAATGATGGTGTTCACTACCTTTGCCTTTCTAGTCAGGACAAGCACATCTGCCTTCTCTCTGCTCTTCTCAGTGGACAGAAGCTAGGCACGTTTGGTTTTAAGAGCTCAAAAGCAGCACTGAAAGCAGGCTCAAGGAAGCAAGGCACCAAAAGAAAAAACTGACTGGTCTTTTGGGAGACACCAAGAAAAGTATGCCAGGAATTCCAAACAATGCCAAAAAAATGAAATTTAAGTGTACTCACATGTTATGATGCTTGAGCTACAGATAACTATGGAGCTACCATTCATCAGCTGAACTATGTCCATGTTTCCATCCATACCAGCAATACAATAAAATACATTAGCTTGAACTGCTACAGTGAAAAAATATTTAAGAATGTGACAACTAGAAGCCTATGCAGATGAGCAGAGAGGTGGCAATTCACTTAGCTACAAAACTAGCATCATTTACAATTACAAGTTCATCCCTTATTTATAGCAGCCTGGCCTGCCTAAATTAACATGATCTCCTCTGACAAACATCAGACGTCTTTGGCCATGGCAGGATATCAGAAGGGGAAGCAGGGCAGATAAGGACAGTGAGTGACAAGGACTTGTTGAATGTCACTCAATTAATCATTTAACCTCTTTGCATATGAATTGAAATTCAGGCACCTCACTCTGCCCTCCTAAGAAGCGCAATACAGTAGAAGCTCCTACCCAAATAAAGGCCTCTGAAATCCTTGGAAAATTAAATATAAGCATTTGACACACCTGGATTTCGTGTGTGTGACCATGTCTGTGAATATCTCTAGCCCTGCTGCAGGATTGCTCAACTCTTCTGTGAGACAACATGGCTTCTCAGAAGTGATCTGGCAGTGTGGAGTGGCAACACACATTAATGCAAAACTCCTACTATGAAACTTGGAAAACAAGCAGGGTAAAACCTTTGCATAAATGCTTTGCAATATATTTATTAAGTAGTATCTGTTTAAATCTCCTCTTCATCGGATATTTCAATATGGAATAAAACATCTGAACTGACCAAATGGGTAGTTTATTAGACTTGAGTCCAATGACTAGCTGACCATCTATCACCCTCAAGCTTAACAGGTAAATGAAGTCTCTTTCCCCTCATCCATTATTGTGAGGAGAGCAGTAGGTCCAAACACAACTATGATTCGTCTACATTGCACTTATTGATGTGGCAATGGCAGCAAAGGTTATCTGCAGAACTGACAGGCAGCAACTGAATAAGGACAGTCTCCAAGAGAATATAAAGCCCATTTGTGTGACTTGTCAGTGAGACATGTTCCACAGCCATGGATTATTCTTCTCCCATAGCAAATACCACAGCCACTCCTTCTGGAAATAGCAGACAGAAAGGTCTTAAGCAGCAACAGCAGGTAAAGCAGCCCTTGCCCTGATCACTCCTGTGGCCACCAGACCTGCTTCATGGCCACACAGCTGGTTGTGGAGACAACTAAAACTTATGTGGTTGAAGCACAACCAACCCTCTTACTTTTATCTGGATGACAGATAGCACATAACACTCTCATAGTACAGGGATTGGCACAAGTTTAGGAGTAAAGACTGGGAACGGTTAATCAAAGTACAAGTTTTTGCCACATCCTCAGATTACAGTTCCAGGACCAAACCCAGAGAACTTGCCAGCTCTGCTCCTAACTCATAAGCAACCGTCAATACAAGATGTGATGTCTTCAGTAGATACCACCTAGGACAAATGCTTGGAAGTCTTAACCTCCCCTTCCTAAAGTTTGGCTGAAAACACCCTCCACATCCCTCTGACTAACTTCAGTGTGAGTTACTGCAATGTAAATGATATTCCATGCTTGTAACTCATATGAGAATCCAGAGAATGCTGCAGTGGGCTCACCTTGCAATACATTCATTTTGCAAGCAAATTTTTTTTGTTCCTCATAGTTGCAGGGATTCTTGAGGGAGCAAGTAGAGGTTTGTGGGATCCGAGGTGCTAGTCTGGAGGTGTAAGATTCGTGTATGTTTCATTTAAAAAATGGGACAGTCATCAAACAATCACAAAATACAGCCATGATTAAACTACTGACAGCATGGGGATGCTCACACAGAGTAAACCTGCCCTGCCTCCAGGAAAAGCCTGCAGCCTCTGACAGGTTCAGTACTGCTGTATTAGGCTGCTCCTAGTCCTCAAACAAGCTGATGCACAGGCTTTCTAGAAGCAAGGCAGGACTTTTAGCTTCATTTTCCAGTTGCATTCATATTTTTAAAATTTTTTAAAGAGACAACAGTGATTTTCCAAATAATTCGTTAAAAGAATGCAAAGAACCCATGTACAATTTGGCATTGAAGTTGAGGGAAACAACTATGTATCTTGGTTTAACTTTCATACTGGTAGTTCTTTACACTGCAGAGCAAAGAGAGTGTGATTGGAAGATGATGTGTGCTACTTAGAATCATAGAATGCCAGGTTGGAAGAGATCTCAAGGATCATGTGGTCCATCCAACCTTGCCAGGTAGGCACACAGTTCTGATGCAATGGCCAAGCACCTTGTCAAGCTGAGTCTTAAAAGTGTCTGGTGTAGGGGAAAAAGTACATAGTAGTACATTTAGTACACATATTCTATAATACAGCTATATATAATTATATTTAACTTAACAGCACTCAAGTAGAGCTCAGAAAGAAAAAAAAAATACAAGTACTTCCAATACTTTTGTGTTAGCTGAAAATTGCCAATAATTTTTGTTGCAAAAACATTTTCTTTGCACTTCCAACATTCCTCTGAGACATGAGCAAAAATACTTTAACTGTGAAAATGATCCATTTTACAGGCGTCAAACTATTTTTAAACCCTACTCTTCAGTCTGCTGATCTATGCCTAAATCGTCAGTAATTTATTTGTGAAATTCTCTGAAGAAGGGTATTTGGAAAGGAAAGGTAGGTGGGATGCAAAAAAAGCCCTAGATATATAAATATTTTTTAATATTCATTTATTCCCTAGAGGGGAAGTTACTAGGTGCTAAGTTCAGATGAGATGCCCAGTACTACCAAGAAAAGCAGACTCAGAATCTAATGCTGAACATTCTGAATATAGAGGGAGCACCAGACCTAGCAAAGTGCTACATCCATCTATCCCATGACATAAATCACTCTAAGATGACAGAGGAATATCAGAAAGGTGTAAATATAAAGGCATATTCACTGATTCCATGTGAGAGGAAAAGCAGTAACCCCATAAAATTTGAAGCTGGAAGTAGGTAAACTGATAAAGCAGATGTGGGACAGGATGAAAGAGATTGCCTGAAGCTGGTAACCAGTTTGCACTTAAGTTTTAATTTGGAAGCAAATCCTAGAGGGATATTCTGGGACTGGGGTTCTCCTGTATCCAACACAGCATCATGAGGAAATATTGCAAACTTTCATTTGCTGTCAGCATAGGAAAGATCAACAGATTTCAAAAGCTGCAAGTCCACTAGGATCTAGGATTCTGTGGCTTCTTCTGTGAACCTCTCTTTCTGGTGTACTGAGAGAGTGGGCAGCCTTACAGCTTTCCTCCTGCTCCTTTACAGTGGGACAGTGTTGCAGGCAGTATCCTTTGTGATGAGGAATTAAACATGTACTCCTTCAAAAGGTAAAAAAATACTACAGCTTCAGCAGCTTAAAGTCCACTATCCAATCTCCTTGCCATCATTCCAAGTAGTTTATTTTATTTTAAATGGGAAATTTTGGCATCTATGAGACTATATTCAGATGCAAAACAAGCAAACTGCACTTCTGAACACCTGAATGAGTCCAGGTTTGCCTATTATATGCACACTTGCCAAATTTGGGTAAGAATTCCTGCCTGCACAAGGTGTTTCCTGAAACCCAGAAAGAAAATATTATTGTAGCACAATACAAACCCAAGCTCATGTTTAAAGCAGGAACTGTTGACCCCAATTCAGCAGATTCTCATTACCTGGAGCACAGAAGAAAGCACTGCTTGACAGATATGTCTGGAAACTTTGCTTACAGGAACACGTCTGTGTGCATATAGAGGAAGGGCTTATTTTTGGGAAAAGTGTGTCCCCTGATGGTTTTATACATCTGTTTTGATGAACTGCCCTGGAGATTCAAAAAACCTGTAGTGTTTTTCCAGAAAAGGTGGCTGCACACAGCATTGCAAAGCCTTTCTGCAAAGTCTGCTACCTCTACTGGTGAAAGACAAGCACTGAACACACATTTTAATGTTACACATGACACAGTTTAGACTATGGCAGCAAGGAAGGCAGAGGGACAGACATTTCAGAGCCCGTGTTCTCCTTTGAAAAAGTTAAAAAAACCCAAACCCCAAAATTGAAAATCCACCCCTGCTGAGCTCTCCAGCTGGTGTCTAACAGAGTGAGGTGTGAAAACATACAAAATCAAAGCAAAAAGACCTGCTGAGAACAGTATTTTTCTGGTGACATAGCCAGTTCTTCAAATCCAGACATAGACTTAATTTGTCTGTCTTTCACCCATGAAACTGTCAAAATCCCAATCCAGGGTTTAGGCTCTGGTCTTTAGGGAATGCCAAGTACAGAACCTGGTACCTACAAGGTGCCACAGGGACGTCTAGGGGAGCCTTGTCTCAAAACATGAGTAAGAGCAACTTCCAGTCAAGCTTCCTTTACATGAAATTCACTCAGACAAATAGTCACCACCCTCCTACCCACCACAGGCAGTGAGTTACAAGCCTGTAGACATAAGAACATATTTATGTGGATGACCAGCACTTGCACTTTTATCTCTTCCTGTCATCCACCCCAAAGCTCTTTTATTGTCTCTAAGGACACAGCCTTCATACTTAGCCATGCAAGGAAGCACAAGCTATGAAATCAACTCCCACTGTTGGTTAGGCTTCTTTTATTCATATGAGCTTTAATTCCATGCCCTTTATATCTATAATAAATATCACCCTTGATAGGTTGGAGCAAGAATTAAGATAATATTGAAAGAATCTGTCAGGCTACTTATTTATTCTTTTAATTTTATGATTGCTGTGATGTAAAGACTATCAGACATTGGCTAGATTTAAACAGAAATCACTACATCACCCAATGTACTAATTTGATAGAAAAGCAGAAAAGGTAGTATAGTAAGTATGTTACAAATTAAGTTGTTAAATCATTTATGACTCACTGGTTTTGAAATGCTTTTTGATGAGTAACTAATAAACCAAAACCCCCATCCTATAGTACAATAAATATTTTTCAGGACATTTAGTGTGTCATATGTTGGACTTCCCTTCTGTAGAATAGAAGCATTCATTTATCAGCTCTTAGATAAAGTTTACCTAACATTTTCCATGCTGCAACGTCTTTGTTAAACATTTAGCTGAAGAAATATAATTGTATTCCTATTCAGGGAGAATTTACTTTGTGTGAGTCTGGAATTTACTTTCATTGTGAACACTGCATAAGAATCTGATCTGCAGCTTACAATCATCTCTATCTCCCTCTAGGCTCAGTAAGAGCTGAATGTATGTATCAGCTCCCAGGATCAGATCCAGAACTGGATTTTAAAAATTGTTCAGAATCTTCATTTTGTTTTGATTTAATGCAGTAAAGCTCCAACATTTTCATATGCAAAGCAAAAATATCACTCACCTAGGGGAAAATTTTCTTTGCAAAGATGTTCAAGTGGATTTATTGAATGTAATTACAGATGATATTTCTGTTTGCCATCCTATGAACCCAACAAGGAGAAAAGGGGTAAGAAATTAAAATAGGTAAGGCCACAGGCTGCGTTTTAAATGCTCAGCTGTTATAGCTATTGATGTTAAGAATGTCCTTTTGATGAGGTCGGCATTATGAAAACTCTGGTCAAATTTTTTTGCTAGTCAAAGTTGAACTGCATTGGTACCACTTAATGTCCAAGGGGAGGGGGAGGGGAAGGAAAGGAAAAAGGAGAAGGAGGAGAGGGAGAAGGAGAAGTAGGAGAAGGCCTTCAAAATCCTAGGGGTTTTTTTCATAAATCTTTTTGTTACCTAACACAGAAACTGTGGCCCATCACTGTTTCTGCTGGACCAAGGGGAACTCCCCAGCAGAGACTCACCTTTCATGTTTTTTAAAAGTAAAAAGGGGAAAAAGGCACCTAGAAACTCATCTTTGTAACCAAATGAGGAAGAAAAAACTGTTCTGTGATCTATTAATACCTCTGTCCTCCTGGAGAGAGCATGAAAAAGTTATTGAAGATATTTCAAATCTTCCTTTTTACTGTTGCACTGAGGATCATTTGCTCCAACTTTACTGGCAGTCCCTTCAGGGAAAAAAGGAAAGCTTAATCCTAGAGCATCCTTGATGGCTTGGTATTCTCAGAGGGAAGGGATAGCACAGAATTCCAGTCTAAAAATACAGACCTAGATTTTCTCCTTTCCAGATAATACCAGGCCACACATTTTCAAAACTGTACTTAATCCTGGCAGAATCCCTTCACTGGGAAGCAATTGCAGTGAAGACACTTTTGAGGACTCTGAGACAGAAAATGATGGAGTTAAAAGGCACAGAAGTCCAGTGATGGAACAAGCAACAGCATCACTGAGAACATCTATCTCTCTTGGCCTCACTAACTCCACAGCAATGTCAAAGATGAGGAGGTAAAACCAAAATGGAGACAGCTGCAATAATGAGGCCGGGAATGCCCACTTTAAAACACTCTTTAAGGCTGCTCTAGTTTACACTAGCTCCCTTCCTCAGCCTGAACAACCTGCTTTTCATTCCCTGCTTCTACACTTGAAAAGCCTATTTATCCCTTTATGAGGGATTCCATTCTTTTCTCCTACAGTGAGATGCCTTTTGGCTCTGACTCTAAATTGGGAATAACATGGGAGCTGTGGCTATGGTTCTTTCATTTTGTAGCATTGCACTGTCCATTATTTTCACATCACATTGATGTTCCGTATCACCTTAACCGTGACACAGAATGCCAGCACTGTAGTTTTCTACTCTGCAAGTGATATTCATCCAACATCTTTTAATTTAGTATAAAAGTTTCTTCCTGGACAACCACAACCTAGCTAGTGTTTCTGATAATTTTATGTGAAGTTACCCAAAGACAAATCTAGACAATTTTTTAAAAAATTAACTGTGTGCTTCTTTGTTCTAATAATCTAGAAGTCAGTTAAAAAGTAGTGTTTCATTATATCACAGGAAAAAAAACCTCAAATAGCAAGAGGTGAAATATGGGGGCTGAGCCTTAAACAATTTACAGAGGGATTAAGTGCTACAGCTGGATCAAGAGCTCTCTGATCCTTTCAAGCCACCAGTATCAGTGGGCCTATGAACTGAAGCAGAAAGGTTTCATTCATACATTAGTGTAAACTTCTTGCAAACCTACAGGAGCTCTTTTACTCAAGAGTTTCTTGTGTCAGTGATTATTTATCCACTTTTGTCATAAAAGATTTCCTTTTACAAGTTTTGAATGTGGTGCCTTTTAAGTGCATTGGATATCCTTGTTATATCTGCAACTCAGTAAGCATGAGCATGTAGCCAGCCTTCTCTGAACTACTCGTTATTTTTACATTCCTCTATCATGTCACCTGTCATCTGTTTCCTCCCTGGCCTAAGCAGTTCTAATAACATTTAATTCATCCTCATGTCTTGTGCATTTCCACATCTTAGACAACTTCTGTTTCCTGGATATTTTTTGCCTGATGTTTGTCAAGATGCAGGGACTAGTTACGACCACACCTTCTCACAAGGGAGACAGGCCCAGGATTTATATAATACCATCATAATATTTACAGCTGCATGCAACCATGTTTCTCTTCATTTTCTTCAATGAGGAGAAGAAATAATCAAATGGATAGGAAAATAGATTGAAGTGCAGGATATATTATTTCATCCTCAGCTGAAAAACAGTTCTCCTTCAGGACTAATAGTGAGTTGAAAAGACTGTTCCCTCCAACACTACCAGAACTACCTACACAAGCAATTGCAGTGTTAGGTAGCACCTTTCTTTACGTGTAAAGTAATAAATTACAGCAATCCCACTTCCTAGACCATCAATAAAAATTTGTGCCTAAAATGACTCTGTATATTTAAAATTCATCACCATCTGCAAGAACTACAATATACTCCATTCTGATAGGCATTTATCCCTCTTCAGCCATGTTCCCCAATAAATTGTATTGCTGTCATTGCTTTTCTTCCCCGCAATGAGTTTAACTCATTCTAAAATAAGTCTTAAGGGCTTGTAGGTCACACAGGAGCTGAATTTCACTAGGGATTATATATTTTTTGTTACCAGCACAGTCACTTTATTCAGTCTGAGATCCCTTCAAAAATTCTGGCAACTTACTGCAATTTACGGGCTCATATTGCTCCAACCTCCTTCATTCTCAAACACATTTAAGCTTTATTACCCCTCCCAGAGCTACTGTTTGCAGGTATCTTTCTGACAGATGGCACATCCAGACTACAGACAGTGCAGAGGTGTCTGAGATAGTGCATTAGACCTAGTGTTGGAGCTGCAACAGCACAGTGCCTGGTGCAGGATGATTTACCCTGCTTCATCAGAGGTAGATCAACCTACACTTACCACAGGCTGGTGCTTAGGCTATTTCCAGAACAAGGTGACACATTTAAGCCTGGCTGAGGTACCCAAGGAACTCAGAAGCTGATTAAATTTGATCTCTGATGAGTAAATCATTTAGGTATTCTAAAATATGCAAGGCATGCTTAATGGCTCCCTGCTTTGATGGCTTGCAAAATTTCAGTGGCTTTTTGTATTTTCATCAGTCTCACTAGCACTGCATTTACCTATTCAGTTACTCTCCAAAGACTCTGTCACACTTTCCCTGCTGTCAGCAGACATCAAAGGGGACAACATCAGTCTTGTTGAAGTCTATAGCAAATGGCTGTTGACTTCTCTGAGGCCCACATTTCATCCCACAGGGTCAGAAAATTCTTGAGATTCACAATGGTTCAAGTTCTCACAGCTCTTCCCCAGAGCCTAACAGAGGGTATGAAGCAGGTTTGAAAATCAAGGCATCTGAGACACCTCTGAATCCTTGCAACAGGCTGATTCCAGGGGTGAAATCAGAACCCAACAGCGATGCTCCCACAGCCCAGTGCCCTCGGCAGCATGGATACCTGCAGCTGGGATGCCCTGGAGGAACAGAGCATCTCTTGCAGATTCTCACTTGGAGTCCTCAGAGCCTGTAACCAGCAAGAGAAGGTCATGAGGAGGGCTGATGCTCATTAATGCAGAAGCTATGATTTCCACTGGCCCCGTGTAAGTTTTAAGCAGGAGATTTTATTGCTATTTATAGAAGACAGCATGGCTCAGCTTCCTCAGTAAAAGCAAGAAAAATGGTTCTTTTGAAGGCAGCACATGCTACCTCTTTTTAAGTGCCCTTTTCAGCTAAATTTTAAAAATGAGGCAAACCTGCACCTCCAGGTCAAACATTGCAATTCCTTCGAAATCCAGGAAAACTAAAGCATGCCACTACTATAATTCCCCAGGCTGGCACTTAGTCATCAGTCAAAGCTACTCTCACAGCACAGAAGTAGATTTCTTTCTCCTCCATTGCTCTCTAATGTTATTGAAATAAAAATAGATGGAACTGTGATTTCTCACATCTGATGTTGAGTCCCCGTCTAAGTACTAAACTTTGGCATCTTGCAGAAGATGTATCTTCTAAAAAATACACTGTATCTGTGCTGGAGCTTCCCTCGTAATTCAGGCAAAAGTTAGTAGCTGTTACAGCCTGCTACACACAGGCTGATCTACTTCATGCCACTTAACAGAACGAAAGGTTCACTCTCATCCTGTATTTGCTTTAACAAAGAGCTTCAAACTCTTTTGCCAGCAGCAACAATGGTTTTAAATAAGTCATTCTCTCATCCACAGTCGTGAATTATAGCTTAAGAAAGCACCCACACTTCAAAATTTTACAACACGGGACAAAAGCAGCTGCAACACTCAAAAACCTCTCTGGTCCTTCTAGCATTACCTGTTCTTCAAGGTATCCAAGTTTCTTTACATACAACACTGAACTTGAAAGATTTGTTGCAAAAAATAAATTTAATTGGTCATGTTTCTGGAGTTTCTGAAATTTGGTAAAGGCAATTCGAGAAGTTTGGAACATCAGGGAGCCTGATGTCAATATGCACAGGAACATGCAAATGCCTCCATCCAGCTGAGTTGAGAAGCATGAATACCATCACTGACCTAAGCTGACAGCAAAGCCACTTCTGAAAATTTCACTCCATATTACTCAAGAGTAATTATTCCTTCACAACATCATTTGCTTCCAAGCAAGTAAGGTATACCATTTAGCTACCTACACTGGATTTGCTTAAAATCAGTATATCAAATACAAAAAATCACTTAGCTTAAGATGCTATTTTTGATGAAACAGCTTGATGAATTCTGCAGTGGGGAAAAAAATAGCAACTTTTTAATACATTTAAATAACTGAGAAAATGTGGTGTTTACGATCATATGGGAATCTTAAAAATAAATAAATAAACCAAGGTTTGGCTTATAAATAATTTAAATTTAAATCAACAAATAATGTTTGGGGTATAATAAATAAATAAAACCCTAATGCTTAGGTTTCAATCAAAATTTGCTTTAAGCTTTTTTGAGTTTCCTTCTTTGCACAAGACCCAGGAGATGTGGACCCATGTGAATGGGAACAAGCTTTACATGACTCCCCATGATCCAAAATCACCATGTTTTATTCAGTGTAATAAATACTGGCAATACTAATGATTTGCCTGGTAGACACATTTACAATACTGCAAGGATTTTATGAAATCATATCACTTTTGCCCAACTGATGGTGCTTAACATTCTGTCTCAAGAAGGCACTACTTTATATTCCTTGAGTTTCCCTCATAGCCAATGATTTTTCCTCCTCACTGTTGCCACTTCAATCTGTGAATTTAATTTGTACTAGCTACTATACTGACGTGCTTCATTTTAATTTTATGGGTATGTGTAAAGAATTATTGGTTGAAGGTATGTTGTCATACAAGCATATGAAAGCATTCAGTGAAATGCTCCAAGCATTCAGGAGAGAAAGAGCCAGATTCAGTGTTTTTTCCTCTATTACCTAAGGGCTAATAATTCGGGCAGCATCTCCTAGAAGACATTTTGAAAGATAATGTTGAATACTGACAGATTTATAGTCTGACACAGCATCTTCCATGGTAAGATGAAGAAGCACCTGTGTATGTAGCAGAAAACCAAACCACTCTTGCCTTGTATGCGATCCATTTTGTTTATTATATTTAACATCCACTGTCTGTCCATTCTCCTTTTTCTCAGGGATGCATCAACCTACTCAAGCTTGGTCTTTGTCAGGCTTAAACCATGATCTCCTCTTAATTAGGGTCCTTCTTATACTGTAGATTTCTTTGCACCTCAGTTTCTATCTGGACAGGCTGCTTACAGCTGCTCAGACAATATCTGCATCAGAAGACTGTAGACACTTGAAGACACTTGTACAGGTGGTAACATTCTGACTTGCAAATAAAATCTCACCCTAAGTTACTCCAAGTGCATCTTTTTGGCTCAATCTTTTGCTCATTTGCTCATTGACAGGAGCATTTTAATTAAGATGTGAGAAAAAAAGGGAAAGGTCAAAGCTGTGTGCATTGAAAACACCAACTACAGTTTCCAGGCTGGGAAATCTGGCACTTCCAAGGCTTCTGATCCCAAATGCTGTGAATGCTAAAGAAACAAAGACCATTAATTAATATAAGGCCCCGGTGGCCAGGCCCTAAATACTCCATGGGTCTGCAATGTTCCAGCCTCATATTTTTTCTATCATTGTTAGGACTATATCAAGTCCAATCTGCTTCTTTGTCCTTTTATTACCTAAAGCTACAGTTTTCTCTCTTTCTTTTTACCTGTCTTTGCCCATATGCCCTCTGTCCATTTTGACATTATCTCACAATGAAGACTTGCTCTAGAGCAACATCTTTGCATGGTATCACAACCCCTTTTACCTCCACATCCCGGACAAGAGAACCAACTCTCCCTCTGTGGAGTTCTTGATGCAGGAATATATTCCTATTCAACTGAAGTGCCATCCTAAGACCGACCAAAGACCTCCCTACCTGCAGACAAACACTCAGTAAAGCTGTACAGAATGAATATGGGATGGATGGCATGATAACAAATCTTTGTCCATGTGGGGTTGGTACAGAGAGCCTGAGCCTGGCATGCTCCCACAGGAAGACAGGGAGAACATTCAACTCCCTGAGAATGAATAGCTCAACAAACGAGTTATTAAGAATTTAACTACACAAGTCCCAAGAGAAAAATCATTGAAGCCTATTAAAAATTAATTTGAAATTGCTCCCCTATATGGAAAAGACACTAAATACCAATGTTGCAGGACCTCTATGGATTAGGAGAATGAGTTTATGGTACTCTGCAAAGTTTCTATTCCAGGAAGTCTGAAACAGCACTCCTGAAAGAAGAATCCATACTGCCTTCAGGGGAAAGTGCTAATCTTTCAGCAGTTCCCCCTGAAGTAATCCACCAGTATCAGCCAGGTTCTTCTGGGTGTAAGCTCATCTTACTGACATCAAAGTAGGTCCCATAAGATGCCACAGTTTAAGCAGCTCAGGAGCCAGATCAAATTCTCTTATTCTGGAAGCAGTGCTTGTTGTCCAGGCCAAGCCACTTGGGGTTACAGCTGTGTGTCAGCCTTGAGATATCAGACATTGTAGGGCTAGAAAAGTTGATGATCCCAAGTGCAGGGTATACTATCTGGTCCCTGGAACACTGCTTGGTATGGAGGCATCTGCAGAGCTTCACAAAAACCCAGCCCAAGCCTTCAAAGACAACTTTTCTGTAGAAACAGAAGGAAAATACCTACATTATATGTGGTCCTTCTCTCCAGCTAATGTTTTCTGGGAGAATGCATCATTCATATACAGAAACTACTTAAGTTTCCAACCTCTACTTTTTATTTCACCTCAAAATACTTCTATTGAAAATGTTCTGATTACTGGAACACCTAATTACATTCTGCCACTACCCTGAAGACCAAGACAAGTGCACTTTGTGTAGTGGACTTCATGCCCTCTGTGTCACTGCTAATGCCTTTCTCACCTGAACAACCCATTTCTGGGACTCAATGATCATCTGGGGGTTTGCTTTACCTTTGGGGTGGCTTGGGCTGTGATAGCCTTCAGTATTTTACATCAGTTTCCTGAACAAGACACCTAGGTCCCCTGACAAAGTTCTTTCTCTCCATTTTAAAGAATGCAAATTGAAGAGTGCAGTGTTCTGTAGTGTATTTTTCAGGAACAGTGTGCAGACATTTCCAGCAAGTGCTCTTAAGGGGAGCTTTTTGCCAAGAATTGCCTCCTTCTCTAGTTGTGGTTTTGAGAAAGCATATTTGCTTGCAATTGGCAGCAGCAGAGCAGAACTTTCAGTCCCGTGCATATAATTTCCCCTGGCAGATGAAGTAGAGGGGCTTCTTTTTTTCCCAATAGGGTCTACACATGTAAAGACGTAGCACTGAGCTCGTACCTACCACTCAGGATGGTAAGGTACAGTGAAATTCAAACCAAATCACTGAAAGTGATAGCACTAGACCCAGCAAGTGAAAATCAAGGGCCAAGGAGATACAAGGGTAGCAGAATCACTCAAAAAAACCAAACAGGAAGAGCAAGACAGAGCAAGGGACAGAGGGGTTAAAATTGTGAAGGAAGCAGAAAAAAGTTAAGCTCCAAGCCAGATTCCACAGTAGACTTTAGAATGGCCTATGCTGCTAAACAAAAGATAGGTCATTTATTTATTTACCCAACTCATACTGAATTGGAAAACCAGCAAGAGTGCTGCAAAAATAAAAACAGCATTAGAAAAGCTTACATTTTGATTAGCTTGTGCTGCCCTAATTTGCAGAAGTGCACTGACATTATGTGTGATGCGACTCCATAAACAAAATTAACATAGCATGGCTACCACTCAACAGTTCCATAATGTTTTATGCCTTCATACTACTTTGCAATATAAGCTTAATAAATTTATCTCCATAAGGTAGGCAAATCTGATTAGCCCTATTTTACAGATGAGTTAACTGAGACTTGTCAGAAGTGATGTCACTCAAAGTAACACAGAGATTTGAGGGAAAAGAGCAGCAACTGGTAGAGCAGTCTGGGACCACGGAGCCTTTTCCATTTATTCTGGCAAATTACTGTGCAGGACTCCCTCATTCCTACCACAGTGTAAAATATAGAGATCTGCCCATCTGTCTGTTAGCATTTTCATTTTCCCTCAAAGCATTATTAACACATCCACATGATCTGACCCAGGAACCTGGTTTCTGATGCACAGATCCACACCAGGTCCTGTAACTAATTTATTCTGCCAAATTAACCAGGACAAAGGAAGATGTCTTCTGATCTTCTCCAACCAGTAGAAACCCAGGCAGTCCCCGAGACACATAAAAAGGAATAATGCCCAGGAGAGAAGAGAAACAGTACCAGCAGCAACCCATCTCCTACAGACCTTCCTCCTGTTGGACATCATGGTGGGCCTTGCCCTCCTTCACTGGAGGCACTTACTTGTGTTTGCCTCTCACTGCTTGAATCTACCACTGAAAAAAGTGTGTTTGAAACAACGACTGCTGCTTCACCACCCTTTCACTCAACTGATGTGGAGCCATTGCTTTCTGGATTCATGAAGGGGTTTCAGTTTTCCCGGAAAGATTTCTTTTGCTATTGGCATTTATTTTGACTCAGTATCATGTCACATCAGCCCACCGGAGAGGAGAATAAAAGATTCAACTAAGCAATGGCATTTTCTATTATGCTAGAACAGCTGTCCAGGGGAAGCTACATGCAAAGGCGAAAAGGGGCTCTTTCTAACAGGCATTCAAAACACCTAAATTAGTAGTGTTGTAGAATGACTTACCCCCATACAAATACAGGCTTCCAGATTCACACCTTTTTCTGTAGGTACTAAAATTCTCTACGAGCCTTCAGGATATAAAAATGTCAACCACTATGATATTAGTCAAAAAATATGACAGAAGTGTCACTCAGGAAGTAGAAGTAAAAAACTTGCAAAGAATCAGGTTTGTGAACAAGCACAATACAGAAAAATACAAATGAGTGCACCTTGCAAAACTGGTTTGTCTGCTGGTTGTACAACACAAACCATACATAGCAGGTGGGTAGTCAAGCAAGCAGGTAACTATCTGCAGTACCATCATTCAGAAAAGTAAACAAGAATTCACAGCATGGTCCTGAATTCTGTTTTTATGCCCTTTTATCCCCTCCTAAAATTTACTGCATTCCAATTGCTGCATTGGAGGCAGGGAAATGTGTGTTGCACACCAATGCAGTAAAGGTGCCTTCTAAGAGCACAGCAACATTGAAACACTTGTTTTGCCAAGATTTTCTCCTACTCACAACTAAGATCACCTGATTTCGTGGCATTTTAACAGTAGTCACATAGACTGGGGCCTTACCTATGTCCTCAAGGGAGAAAATTGAACAAATTAGATCCAAATTCTTCCTTCATTTGAAAGACTCCTGCTTTAGGTACAGCAGGCGATTTACTGAAGAGCTGACAGAAATTGCCAACAGGGGAATGGAGTATTTGCACATACAACATGGACAAAATACCACTATAGAGCCCAAGATTATTTCCACACAATCTCCTCTCTCTTTACATTTGACTGATGACATTGGTAGAAAACAGTATCTACTAGATAAACAGCATGTGCTTGGTCATGGAATCTCACTGGAATTATTCTTAAAGGAGAAAAGTTACTAGATAAATGCCAGTGCAATGTTAAAATTGTTGGTGTGCTTCATACATATACTCAGACAAATATACATTAGCCTAGAGCAGACAACCATTACTGTCACTTTTTGAACATGTTAAAAATCTAAAGTAGGAGCAGAGGGGCAGTCTGAAACCATAGTAATCAATATGTATTATGAAATTCCCTTCTAGTATCTTCAATAGGAAAAAGTCGAAACTGAAAGGCTGTACCATGGGTAGAGTGGAATACAGACAGACTGGGACATTTACTGCACACTGGAGGCACAGGTCACTGCAAAAGAGAATTCATTTCATCAGGGCCCAAAGTGAACAAGTACAAAAGGCTGGGACTAGCGAAGTAACGCAAAAAAGCAAAAACTGGATCAGCTATCCCCATGGGAAACAGCTTGCCTTGAAATATCTCATTTGCTGGAAGTGCTCTGATCTGGAAAGAAACTGTTCCACTCAAATCTCAGAGACTAGACCACCACTCACACGACAGACTGCTGAAAAGAGCTTCTCCATTGACCTTAGGTCAATCACCTCAATAAAGAAGCAAAGACAGTCTCTGAGTCTAGAGACTCTGCTATTTGGCTACATGAGTTACTGTCAAAGAGGTTTAGGTAGACACTTTGCATGTCCACTATGCTAGTATTTTTTGTTCAGTCTGATTCAGCAAGCCAGGAACTGGTTGTTAGTTTAGGTGTTAGTTTAGTTCAGTTCAATTATCTGTCTATCTTTCTGCAAATCACCTTTCTGCAAACTTTGGACTCTGCACTCCTCATTTTCTTCAGAGCATGGTAGAGTTTAGTTCAAGCTAATCTCTAGGACATCCCTTTTGCTCTTCCAGAGTCCCCCACAACATTCAGGTCTCTTGTTTATCTATTTGCTTCATTTTTTCTGTCCCTGGAAGCCAACCACAGTTGCCAGATGACTGACAGAGAGGCATGACTGCCCCTTAAAATGCTGGAAGGACAGGTTTGGTTTTTCAACATGGGATTACACAAAAAAGAATAAAAATTTGACGTTTGCGTGTTAGGATAATATTTTATTGAGGAGCTTATGGCATTAAGAACACATTCACTCACTCAAAAGCATTTCAAATGTCTGTTATCCACCCGCAGCAATTGTTAACATATTCTAAATCAATTTATGCCTTGAAGCTACAGCAAGCAAAAATGGCTTGAGTAAACCAAAGTCATCTCAAAACAGCTTGGTCTTCCCTTCAGCCTAAAAAACCCATATCCTCTAGCACTGGTAGATTGGAATGGTGCTTCCAGATGACTTCAAATGGAAACAAACCCCAAACAGTGCTCAGTGCCTTTCTTCAGTCTTTTGATGCAGACCTTACCTGACATGAGATGTGTTTTATGTCTTCAAAGTGGCAGAGCAAACTAAGTAATTAATCCTCACAAGGTGGGACAGGTCAGTAGTATCATACAGAGATAGACAAGTTAACATTAAAACTCAGAACTACCTCAGTGCCTCAAATGGCATTCTGGGCCCTTCTGTCAATGTCTTAAAGGCTTCAAAATCAAATGCTCTCATTTTACATATACTAAAATTTTGTGTTTATAAAGCCGCTCTAAAAATCTCTGAGTGGGCTTTGAAAGAGTTAGAGGATTTATTTTCTTCTTTTTGAACATCCATCCTGCTAATCAAAGGTATGGAAGTCATAACATTTGTCTTGCTACTTTGTTTTCACATTATGTACTCGACAGAACTTGACCTGCACAACTTTGCCACTTAGAAGTCTTGAACACCAGGCCACTTATTTCTAAAAGCTGAAAATTGCAACTGACAGTTTATTGTAAATGAGAGATTTGCACCAAGCAATTAGGAGGTGAACATTTCTCCTTTTAACTCCTGACAGGTTTTTTTTTTCACTCCCTTCAGGCAAAGTGTTAAAGTGCTGCTCTGCTCCTACCACCAACTCTGAAGATACACCACAGGATTCCAGTTCTGATTCCATCATTTATTAATTTGCCAGTTTGTTAAGAAAGACATTTTGCTAAATGCCAGGCTCCTCCTGGAGCCTCTTCAACATTATGTTGTCTTTTTAAATATTTCTCTACAGGTATGTTGGTGATAAAAGGAAGACTAGGAAAAATGTGTGCCCTATCCAGAAGGATCCAGGAAACCAGGTTACTCAGAATACAAAGAAGGCTGAGTTACTCAACAACTCTTTTTTCCTTAGTCTTCACCTGCAGGAGCTCAAGTCACACAACTGAAGTCACAGAAGGCAAAGGCAGGGACTGGGAGAATGAAGAAATACCTACTGGATGAGAAGAGCAGGTTTGAGACCATCTAAGGAACCTGAAGGTATACAAATTTATGGGACCTGATGAGATGCATCTGCATGTCCTGAGCACTGACAGATGAAGTTGCTTGGCCACTATAATAATTTTTGAGAAGTTGTGGCAGTCTGGTTAAGTTCCCACTGATTGTAATAGTGGAAACATAGCCCCCATTTTAAAAAAGGGAAAAAAGTAAGACCCAGGGAATTACAGGCCAGTCAGCCTCACCACCGTGTCCAGCAGGATCATGGAATAGATCCTCCTGGAAACTATGCTAAAACATATGGAAAATGTGGAGGTGATTTGTGACAGCCAACACGTCTTCACTAAGGGCAAATTGTGCCTGACAAATTCGGTGGCCATCTATAATGGGGTTATATGAATAAGAAAAGAGCAACTGATATCACCTACCTGGACTTGTGCAAAGCATTTAACACTGTCCCACATGACATCCTTGTCTCTAAATTGAAGAGACATGGACTTGACAGATGGACCACCTGGTGGATAAGGCTGAATGATCACACTCAAAGAGATGCAGCCAATGACTCGGTGTCCAAGCAGAGGTCAGTGATGAGTGGGCTTCCTCAGGGGTCAATACTGGAACCTGTCACTGTTTGACGTCTTTGTCAGTGACATGGGAAGTGGAACTGATTGCACCTTCAGCAAGTTTGCTGACAACACCAAGCTGTGTGGTGTGGCTGACATGCTAAAGTGAAGGGGTGACACCCAGAGGGACCTTGACGGGCTTGACAGGTGGCCCCATGCAAACCTCATGAAGCTCAATAAGGCCAAGAGCAAGGTCCTGTACATCAGGGCAATCCCAAGCACAAATACAGGCAGAGCAGAGAATGAATTAAGAACAGTCCTGAGACAAAGGACTTGAACGTGTTGGTTGATGGAAAGCTCACCATGAGTCAGCAATGTGTAGTTGTAGCCCAGAAAGCCAACCGTATCATGGGCTGCATCCAAAAAAAGCATGAGGGAGATGATTCTCCCTCTCTACTTCACTCTCATGTGACCATCCCTCAAGTACCATGTTCAGCTTTGGGGTTCCTGAGACAAGGAGGACATGGAGATGTTGGAGCAAGTTCAGAGGAAGGCCACAAAGATGATCGGGGGGCTGGAGTACCTTTGCTATGAAGACTAGCTGAGAGAACTGGAGTTCATCATGGAGAGGAGAAGGCTCTGGGGATACCTCCCAGGAGTCTTCCAGTACCTGAAGGGGGTCTACAAGAAAGCTGGAGTTTTTACAAGGGCATGTAGTGATAACATGAGGGGGAACACTTTTAAGTTGAAAGAGGGTAGATTTAGATTACATGTTAGAAAGAAATGTGTGTGAGGGTGATGAGACACTAGAACAGGTTGCCCAGAGAAGTTGTCAATGCCACATCCCTTGATGTGGGATGTTCAAGGAGAGATTGGATGGGACTATGACCAACCAGGTCTAATGTGAGTTGTTCCTG
Source organism: Calypte anna (assembly GCF_003957555.1). NCBI lineage: Eukaryota > Metazoa > Chordata > Aves > Apodiformes > Trochilidae > Calypte > Calypte anna. The sequence goes on from NC_044245.1 coordinate 66,784,372, forward strand.
CCCATGCAGAGGGGTTGGAACCAGATGATCTCTAAGGTCTTCCAACCCAGTGTTATATTATTCTGTGATTCTATGAATCCTGCCACTATATGACGGTACCCCTGACAATAAACAATGGATTCCAGCTCATCTTCCCATAGCTGTGCTACCTCTGTGTGACTTGCCACAGTCAAACTAAATTCATTGCAATATCAAGCCTGGGCCAAACCACTGGTGAGGAAAGTGCTGTTTTCAGACAGTTCAATAACACTAAGCCAGGACAGGGGAAAGAGATGCAGAACTGGCTGAGAGAGTGCATACTGCACTCTGCTGAGAGAAAGCATCAAATTCTGAAGCAGTACATTCTGCAGCAAACTAACTAATACGGTATCTGTGGATTGACTGCAATGAAGGGAGAAGAAAGCCAAGGACTTCACACAAGAGAAACTGCAGCAGAAGCTGCTAAAACAGAGCCATTGGGGAAAATTTCCTACTGTTTTGTTTGGACCTGGATGACTCCTGGCTCTTCACTCTGTGCTCTCTTCACCTCAGCCTCACTCTGCCTCAGAGTGCTTCAAGTCATTTTAGTGTTTGTCTTTTTCTCATGTGTTTAGTCTTTGGCAATCTTTTCCAAGCAGGTTTGGCTTTTTTGCTGGTTTGCTTTTTTCTTTTTTTCTTTTTTTTCTTTTTTTTTTTTTTTTTTTTTCCTTTTTTTTTTTTTTTTGGTTGGTTGGTTGGTTGGTTTTCTGTTTCATTTTGCTTTCAAGAAGTACTATCATAATGTGGTCCTGCCCTTGGTTGCTCTGTAGGCATTATTGTGTTATGTGTAGTCACACATCAACATGAGTACCAATAACATAATTTTTACAAATGGATTTGTGTTAAAAAGACAAAGAATGGCATAACTTAAAAGATAGCGCTAAATGCTAAAGATGATCTCAAGTCAGCCAGAGCTAACTGAACCATACCTCCTCTAGGTATTTTTTGTGCAACCACGCATATGCTGAAGCAAAAGGGAGCATCCTGGGACAAGAAGACACTGTCTTAGAAAGGCAGTGGGACAATTACTGTCTGACTGTCTGCTGGGGAGAACTGCCCATCCAGTTTGGTAGGTCAGCTTATTATGGGAGACAGCATCCTTTGAAAGAGACTTTTTCTTTCATCCTATTTGTGGCTTCAGGTTAAAGACTGTTAGCTGGTGTCCCAGCTCAGATTCCCTTACTCTGCTGCAGAGTGAGGGAAAGGGTCATGGCAAATATCCCAAATTCAATTTTTTAAGCATTAATGATACTCTAGAAATAAGAAAAGATGCTCAGTCAGGAGGCTGAGAGAGGCACTGTGATTTTTTTGCCTCATTCATGTACTGCAGCAAGTCTTCAGCAAGCATGCTGAACAAACTTGGTTACTCATGGTCCTTCAGCCTAGCAGAATTCCTTCAAAACTGAGTCCTGGAGGTAGCTTTTGAGGAAGTCCTTATGTTGGCCATGCTAAGTATGGCATTTTGCTTGTCTCTTGAATTGCCTTTTCTGACAGAGGTTGAACATCCTTCACGTTCCCACTTTACTGTGGCCTACTGTGGATCTTTAGTGACACAAAGCCTCCTTTGCAGCTATTACTATCCATCTGTGTTGATGTGATCCATCAGTTCTTTGAGGATGTTGATTCAGACCTACTGATGTGCACAGATTACTTATTTTCTGTTCAGCCGGTTTGTCAGCCTAAAAAGACATCTCTTTTTTAAGAAAGCACAAATGGAAACATTCTTCTTGACATTTTGCATTACAAAGCCTAAATTTTCAGCTAAATTGAAGGTGGTGATTTTATATCAGGATGAATTTTCCACAAAACTGAGCTGAATGGTTCAACATAGACAGTCATTATATTAAAACAAACAAACAAACAAAAAAAAAAACCCAATGACATTGATTCCAATTTAGACTTGGCAAACATCAAACAACCAGAAAGATTTGTGTGGATCCTCATATGCACATTATCCTCTTTGGCTTCCATCCTCTCACACGCACTATTTGATCTGGGATTTACTGAATCTCTGCTTTCAATATCTAGATGAAAGAAGAACTATAATTTTTTACCTTTGATGAAACACTTACTGAATATAGTCCCAAAGATACGTTCACCATTTTCACACTGTGGTCATACAGTGATTTTCATTAACTAATTACACAAACATGCTCATTTGCTTAGTCTTTGTAATTTCCAGTCCTTTAAGTGTCTATTTTTCTTAGGATACATCACCTTACAAACAATGCTACCATCTAACCTAGTAGATTAATTCAGTTTTATTTTAAATTCCTATTGTGAGAATTTTTGCAGACCTTTTTTCAAATTGTCTGGTACCAGTAACTACTAAATAACTCAGACATAACCAGTCTCCTTGCACCACTACCCACTCTTACACCATCGGTACACCAAGCAATGTGAGAGAAAAGTAAAGATACTGACAGCTTTCCCCTACATATGCATACATTACTTTGGAAATACTAATGCTATATATGTGTTTTTATATATAGATGTTAAAAAAAATTTTTAAATGGGGTTGAAAAACCACAGAAGATCAAGATAGTTCATTCTGAATGTGAATAATTTTCTGCTCCACAGAAATCTTAAGTTATAAACTCTATTCATACACTTGAAACTGTGACTTCAAACAGTTGCTACAAATTCTATCTATTGACAGCAGACTTGGTTTCCAAATGTGGGTAATGCCAGAGTGCAGTTTATTCATCAACAGATAACGAAAAGAGTGGGGGTTTATCAGCAAAAGCAACATTATCCTCCAGGGCTGGAGCTAGGCACATGCTGCTAACTCAAGACAGGGTATTGACAGGATACTGCTGTGAGAGATTTGTTTCCCCCAAGCACATATGACAACAAGGTGATGATATCAACCACTGCCTGGTGAAGGAGAGTAATGAAAACAAGAAAAGGGGAAAAAAAATACAATCCAAGAACAAGTCTAATGAATTGGGAAGTGTTCACAGACTCTGCAAGCTTTTCTATTTTAGTCATGTTTGTTTTGTTGTGGTTTTGGTTTTGTTTTGTTTTTCTTTTTCTTTCTTTAATTTGCTGTTATTCCTCAAAAGGCTTTGGTTACAGCTAAAATTGCTTTACTCAGCACTCATTATGTTTCATCTTCCTTCATCTGAGGATAAAAAATTATGCAGCAAATGCACTGAAGGGTTTAGCTCTAATACAGCCTCTCCTGTTACCGCTTCAAAGTCCTCTGAAACACTGGCTTGTACTTCTTCCTGACAATCCCCTCAACTGTAGATCAGGGAAATTGTCCTTACCACTTTCCAGTTTCTGATACTGGGATTCCCCTTTCCACTCAGTCAGGATCATTTCTCCTCACCTTTACCTCTCTTAAAAAGTCACATCCTGAGGGTCCAGTGCTAGAGGGATGCTACTCTCTCACAGGGAATAAAAGCCAGCTCCATTAAATACCCAAAATAAGCCAGAACCAAAAGACACAGAAAAGAACTGTCTTTTTGTGCATTAAGCAAGCTTATGACCTACAGGGATCAGCTAATGTGGGCTGCAGAAATGCTTAAACTGGGCCATACAAGCAGACACTGTAATTAGCAATTTGCTTAGTCCAAGTGCTAAGGAGGCAGATGGTACGATTGAAGTCTGGGGATCCCAAGAAGTGGTGCTGCAAGTTAAGCCTGCTACAGATGGAGAGACATCAGAGCTGGCCCCACATCAGCTGCTCAGACCCAGGCAGATTTATTGTCTCAGAACCAAGACTGCTGCATGAACTACACTGCTTCCAGGCCCAGCTCAGCTCTCCCAGGCAGCACTGGAAGTTAACATCTTGCAGATCAGGGCTGGCTCTGCTCTGGGTAGTGGCCCCTGCAAGTCTTGGCATCAGCCTCTGTTAGCCACAGGTTGATCAGAAATTGTCTCGTTTGAGGTGTTTCTGTCCCCAGAGCCAAAAGTAACAGAGAACTGGTTGTATATTCAGTTCACTGCTCCCTTAAGCAGCTCGAACAGAGATGCAAATATTACTTTCCTTTCTATAACCGTTTCTTCAAGGTTCTTTAAACATTTTAAAAAACATTAATTTAAGATAAAAGCTGTACACAGTAATATATCTTTCAAAAGCAGTCAAAATGTGACTACAAGCAAACTCCTAGTTTGCTCTATGCTTTGAGTGCACCAGAGTGCTGAATATGCTTGTACCATATCTTCAGTAAACTAGCAAATGGGAGGAATGCACATATTAAACACCAGAGCTCAAACCCCGCTGCTCTTAACCCTTTTTGAAGACCTCCTGTAGAATAGGTCCAAGGCTGAAATTAGCCCAGCTGTCCAAGCAGATGAAATGCCATCTGTGCTATGAAACTAAGCCTTTTGTGCCTGTGGATAATAGCTTGAGTAGTAAGTAACTGTTGTGCAAAGCAGAAGAGTTTCCTAGAAATTTTGTGCTTACCATAACGTGGAGCCTGCTTTCCTTCCTTGCCTACATGATTTGTATTTCACCTTTGAGAAGGGAGGTCTTGTTCCTGCCTGAGAAATAACTGCACCTTTCTACACCTTTGACAGACTCGCATTAATCACACATCTTAGTGTCTTCTGACAGTAACACATGAAAAATTATTACATACCTGGCAAGCCAGGTGAAAATAAAAGGCATTCATGGGCATCTGCCCCATGGACTGTGTATTTACTTTACATGCTATGTTCAAATAAAACACTGAATTGCTCAGTTTCATCCACACAGAAAAGTAAGACTTCAGCTAAATAAGTAACTTATATTTCATAGTAACAAAAAGATTCCAGTCCTGTCTGCAAAACTGTGTAAAAGCAGAAAACATAAAAGATAAACACGTATCAAACACAAAACATTTATTTGCTCCACGTTGATCATTCCAGGTTTCTTACTGGTTGATTTCCAAGTCACACTTCACTATGGCTCAGTCATAAAGATTTCAAGTGCAGAAGCATCAATAGCCCTCATATAGCAAATGCTTGGGCTAATTGCAAACAAAGCTTGCCACCCCCTGGAGAAAACATTACTCTTTTCTGTACCTTCAGACCTAAAGCCTCAAATTAAAGTCTGTCTTCCCTTCCTCTAAATACTAAACTAAAAGAAAAACATTTTGAAAACTAAGGCAAATTAAATCTGCCGAGGGACTGATCTATTTTACACTCTGGCAATTTTCCTGAGCTTTCACTTCTAATGTTTATTGTTTAACTTCATAAATTTGAGTAACTAGCATAACAGCACCTCAAACACCTGAGAGAAACAACCCATTAAAACATGAAGCATGTTGTTAATAAAATACACTCATCAGAGAACATTCTTGTGTTCTGATAATTTCCCCATAAACTCATGTAGTTTTAAGGCCAGTAAGCATCTCTAGTGACCATCAGCAAACTCAAGTTTTCTTCAATGATTCATTACATCACTTCTCTTAAAAAAGATCTTGACATCACAGTTAAACCAATAAGCAAAAGAAAGAACTTCAAATATGGCCCATGGTTATAGTTTCATAACCTTCTAGGGGTTTGCAGAGTGATGACACAAGAAAATCCCAGCCATAACACTGCCACTGTCTTCCTCTCACTGGCACAAGCTTCTGCTACATCAGCCTGGAAGGCAGACGCTGAAAGGATTCATCAAGATCAAGATGGACAGGGAGAAAGGCACAGTTTAAAAGAGAAAATAAGCATCTCACTTTCAGGTAATAAGTTCTAGCTACTGGTGAACCATTTGAGGGAAAAAAGCACCAAATACACTAAAAAGCATATTTTTTTCCCTCTCCTTGGTTTTCTCCACATCTGATGTGCAGCAACAACCAGTTCAGAAAAATTCTTACCTGTAACACATCATGATGGACCAAAACAAAACTCTGATAGATGATGCTGTTTTCTTTAAGGTAAGCAGCCTCCTCAATTCACCATCACAGATTAACCCAATGGACTGAAAGCTTTGTCTCTAATGAAAACACGTTATCAAACATTTATTTTTTGTTGTTATATAGCAAATGTCTGCTAAAGATAAGAATTTAACTCTAATTCAGGACACCACATTGCACACACATCAGACATACGCCTTTTCTTCACAGGTTTCCAAGGAAGAATATTGTGCATGGTACCAACAGAACATAGAAAAAAAATCACATGGACTCACTGCAAGTTTAAGATACTAGACCCAAAAGTTAAGCATTTAATCACAAGATTGTCCAGACTAACTAACAGATTCCCTTCATGCCTTGGGTTTGGATGTCAAAACTGACTTTTTTTAAAGGTCATAATTGTCAAAGGTTTGCTGCTCTCCACAGCTGGGGAATAAAGAAATAAGTCTTCCTAGTGTCAGCAGTAGTTAACAAGTTAAGAGCTGGTTCTTGGGGTCTTCAGAAAACATGAATTCTACTCACTATTGATCTCACTGTAGATAGTTATTTCTTTTTTATATTTCTAGTTCATTTTATGTAGAAATTGCTACAATTCCTTTTAACATTCCTTCTGGAATCTACCTGACTCTTTCTGGAGTCATTTCAGGTCAACTCTGTTTGCTGGCAACACTTGCTTAAATACAGCACATTTGAAGTTCTTCTTTGAACATGGGCTGGACAGAGAAATTCAAGATGAAAAGAGCAAAACTTTAGAAAGTTTTTTATTCAGAATGGGTTGCTTTATCAAGAGGATAATTGTTTTTCTGAAAATTACAAACATGACTTGTGAAATTTGCAACTAATTGTAAGAGCAATCTTAGCTCAACCTCATTCATTTTATGCATCACTGTTTTTTTTCTAAAGCATGCTGTTTCTCCATCTGAAAGTCACTTTTCAGAAAAATTACCTTGACCTGAAATCTGATCTTCAAATTAAAAAACCTTCCATTTTATAAACACATACACAGTAGTGTAAATGGCCAGTAAGTCTCCCCACAGAAAACTAGCTAACTTCGCCAGAATAATCTCTGTCTACGTATAGTTTTTCTGTAATCCATTTCAATAGGACTCTTTTTAATTCACAAAATTTGTCTGAGCATTCAGGATAATGTTTTGGCTCCATTTCTGAACAAGTATCAAATGTGAAAATGAATGATACATTTCAGGGACAGATCATCTTCCATCTAGAATTCACCCTGAAATTAGCCAAGGACTTTATATTTGCAGTTTGTAAGTAAATGTAAATCAGGTGCATTGTGAGTATGATATTAAAATGATGATTTAAAGACACTTCAAAGGATAACTGAAAGCTGATTAATATAAATTCTGTTTCGTGTCTTTTTCCTTTGTGCACTGAAAGCCATCACAGCTTTCTGCAGTTGCTGTTAAGGAGTATTTTTCAAGAACATATTTCTTTCAGCTAAACTTTGCAGTTGGGAAGTACATAATTACATAAGTATCATGAATTACTATAGGCTGTTGCATTGGCTTTGGATTCTCAGCTCTTAGAAGGAGCTGTGCTGTTCAGTACTTTGTGGACTCTCTACAACAAAAGAAAGAAAACTTGAGTTTTTCTCTTCCTCTGCTACATTTTCATGAGTTTGTGCTGCTCAGGGTAACATCCAGAGTCCAGCGCTGTACACCTGAGTGTGGAAGGGGCAATTTAAGCATATCTCTATTATTTGATAACTTATCACATAGCAAGTAGCATGTTTCAGAGAGGCCATGAGAGCTCCCAGAGCTGCAGGGCTGAGTGTTCACACACAGCTACACCACATATAAGACCAGTGAACATCATGTTATTTGTCCAATTTTTACAGATACTGCAGCTCAGTACTAAAAAGAGGATCAAGAAATAGCATGTTTTTGTTGTACACACAAATAGAGTACACAGACCAACAGTCAATAAGATAAGTATATCATATAGCAAGGCAAAATGCAGAGCCAGGCCAACGAGTCAGTTATTATAATTTAAAATGTTTCTGTCCTGAACAGGCTCTGAAAGAAACAGTGCTGCAAGACAACTAAATGGTTTAAGTTCCCTCAATTCAAAGGGCTATTTTCTGCGCCAGATTTTTCCTTTATTAGTGTTGAGGCATCTAACACTTGGTCAGCTGTATCACATTTTTGTAGTTTTTTTCCCAGTGTAAATCACCTCCAACTACCAATAAGCTGCCTGACCAGATGTGCATTGTCAGTCCATCTTTACTCCCTCATTCCCTTCCCCAGTTCTTCTGCAAAGGTTATGTGAGCAGCAGAAAACATGTAAGCAGGACACTGCAGTTCAAAATAATCACTGTCTAGTTCCTGCAATACCAAGACAGGAGAGTAATGTAATACTCATTTATAAATGAGAACTGCACTCTGTACTGCCCTCTTAGCACAGAATAATGGCAATCTTTGTGCTTTTACCACCAGGGTGGTACAACAGAAAAACAGAAGCAAAGGCAGAAGCAGACCAAATCACTGATCACCTAGAAGAGAATGAGACAGGATGGGGAACAACCAGCAAACAGCTCCTATTGAGAAGACTGATACATACAAATGGTATGTCGTGCATATTTATGCATCTCACTATCTACTGCACATCAACAAAAAACACAGAGTTAAAACGAGTACACTGTGCTTACTAAATCTATAGCCTGTGGAATTTACAACTCTGATCCACTTTATAAGCTGCCTATGGAAAGAATATTATCAATTTATATAAAAAGCAAATTATTATTTTAACAGCAGAACTTTGTTTGGAGCCTCCACATTTTTTTTTTTTTTTTTTTTTTTTTTTGACAAACTACTTTATTCTTCAACAGCAAATTACTTCAACATTATTTCAGTAGAGGCTATTTCATGAATGCAAAGAATAAATGAATCCCCAAAGCATTACAAAACTTCCGCTGTAAAAATGTAAATGGATTATCCCTCCATTAATATCTCACTAAACAGCAACACTTTAGAAGCAATCATTCTTTTGCTCACAACGTAAAAGCCAAATGATATTTTCTTCATAAATCATCCGACTGTTATAAGACTGTTGTAAAAAGGGGTTGGGTCTAAGACAATAAAGTCTTTAGATCATCTTGCAAGGAGGTTTACAAGTACCACACCGATCTTTTCATCTCTTCTACACTGGAAGCAACATTGAATATTGCTCATGTAACTGTTTTAGAGAAAAGCATATTTTTGCACTAGATTTGATGTTCTATCCCCAGCTTGTGTCTATTTGACTTTCATATAATAGTGATTTAAAATAAACTTTAATGTTCTTTTATTACAGCTGTCCTGTAGCACCTCTTTATGGAGGTGTTGGGCCTCCTGCTACAGTGGAGCCAAGCTCCAAGGCCACTAAAGACAAAATGAAGAATAACAGTGGTTTAAAACATATTTGTGACTCCTTGAGGTCAGCACCAAGGAACATTTATTTAAACATGCAACAGATCCAGCAAACAAGAGTTTGCTAAAGAGTTTTGTTTGTTTCCTAAAACACAGAAATGGCACAGTGGACAGGCAGTTGTTTATTTCTAGGATTAGACCATACTATATGCCACTCCAATGCTATTTTTCCCCCACAGTGAAATGAAAAGGTCAATCTATTTTTTAATGCTTAACAGTTCTAGTTAATTTCAGATCACACACTTTCCACTTCTTTTTTTTTTTTTTTTGATGCCTGTGCTTAAAATGAAGACACATATTTTGTGTTTACTTTGGATTGTATTTAGCATCCAATTTGTACATACTGTGTCCTCTTCTCTCTTTATTTTGGGGTAATGCATTGAACTTTACATCTACGTGGTACTGCTAGTCTCAAAATTCACCTCGCTTTTAGCAAAGGCATTACTTGCCATAAAATTGTGGCTGATGTGATTATGTTTAAACATGCAGCACTTCACTCACATTTGTGTATGTATAAACAGCTGGTTAATACATACAGACACAAGTTTACAGAAGCTTCAGCCTCTACTGGAAACCATCACCTTTCTTTGCTTTTCTAGATCTTCACAAAAATCAGCTCTGCCTTCCCATGCATCAATTAGAAGAGGTGAAGTCTTTCAAGATCTAAGTACTTGGAAAGAAGCCATAATGCTTATTAATTACATCAGTGTCCAGCTGAGATATGTGCATGCTCAGAAGTATAAACACAGTCACCTCAACTCCAGTTCCCCAGATATAGGTCCTCTACTGTAATTACTTCAAAGTCCCTCAGAGTCACTCTGTTAAGGGATAAGGGACCAATCCTACCCCTTGGCCACCTGGGCACCCATCCAGTCATGGACTGTCTGTGCCCGGATCCTGTCTCCCAACTTATGTTAGAGTGCCATGTATATGGCTCTGACTTGCACCAGCAGACAAGAATTGGCAGAACTAGGTAAAACTAAGCTATGCTCTCTCCCGTTATCCATCCAGTTAACACAGGCCATGGGAAGAGGAACTTGTCCCACACATGACAACAGAGGCTCTGCACTTTTAGGGGTGTTTCATATGGGTGATTGAGCCTAAGATTGTCACCTCCTAAGAGGTGACAATGCCATAACATAGCCATTATTTGATCTTGAATCACCCTACTGTCACACCTGAAATACTAAATACTTAAAGAAAAAATTAGAATAAAATTTAAAATATTCTCCCTATATAACTTTTGGAAGACTTTCCTTCTAATGTGCCTCCTCAAGCCACCAGATTTCTGCAATCTGGACTGAAATTCTGCCATTCTCAATGAGATGTCCACTGACGGAGCAATTAGTTTCCTACTGACTTAGGCTGGTACTTGGATGAGGACAGTGGGAAAGAAGATGCTCTTTCCCAGATCTGCTCTAGCAAAGATGCCCTGACATTAGCTCAATCTGGCAACTCCATTGTGCCAAAAATGGATTATTTACTTTCTGTTGACGGCTGCTGTAACAAAGGCAATTAGAAAATAACATCACGTCCCATCTTCATTAGCCTCTATGAACTTTCTAGTGCAAATTACATTCATCCTAGTCAGGCACCCTGTCTCATAAAAGCAACACAGGCTCTTTCACACACATTGTCAATTTAGTCCTTGCTCTACTCTAGAAGCAACATCAATGTGACACCCAAAATAGGTTGGCCACAGATTGGATCCCAAGGGAACAGGAACCAGGAGCACACCGCAACTCGACAGCTGGCAACATGCACATGAACCTGCATAAAATTGAACACCAGACCTGATCACTACCCTATGCCCCAAAGGAACCACTCCCTTCCCTCTATTCATACCAGAAATGCAAAAGGTCACTTCAGATGTAGAATATGATACAGCTGCAGGCAGTGCCTATTACATAGCAGATAAATACAATTTATCGTTGTATTCTTCTGAATACAACTCCACATGCATCTACATTTATCTTCCATTTGTTTTGGTTTATTTTTCATGCTACGGACTATATCCTCAGCAGCCTGCGATACACATTTGAGACAGAAAATTTAGCTCTTTAGTACATGCTACTTTGGTTTCATGCAAACAAGAAATTTGATTTTCATGACAGGCAAATGACTATTTAAGGTGAATGACCAGCATTAACATTTAGACTGTATTCAGTCACCTGCAAGCCTGCCAGTGCTGACTGGAGGAAACCACTCATTTGCCAGGACACAGGGTATATCAATGTCAGCATTTGAAGACTCAATCACCCAGACAAGGATTATGCAATTTTTAACACGATCTTTAAGCTAAGAAGAGCTTTCCATGTTACTGAAGACTAAATACAAAGACTAAATCATATTAAGTGCTGCTAAAGATCTCATTATACAATTTAGCAAAAACAATTTTTTCACATCCAGAAGTGAAATTCCAGCTAGAATATTTCTGTATGTCCTACAATGTTATCTGTAAAACTATGCATTTAATTCATGGTAATGAGGCTTCCAGTATACAAGTCATTGTGCTGCACAGAACCATGCAGGTGTCCCCATATCATTGGCCACATTACCAGCTATTTCTGAAATGAGACAAACTTAAGAATGCCAGACTCTGTGAAACTACATGTGAAATGCCACCTATGAGTACAATTTTTGCAAAACTGCACACAGAGGTGACAACTGTGCATAGATGCCTAAGGACTATTCCTGCCACTAAAGGTACCACGTGAAGAAGTCTGCAGTTTGGGGTCACAGCATGTATGTGTAATGGGTGAGCCTAAGACTTTCTGCTTTTAGCAAGTTTTACACCAGAAAAGCTTTGCTTCTACTTCCACATCTGGGCATTGCACCTCACTCTCCTGAGACTCAGACTTGGAGCTGCAGAAGAGGCTCAGCAGCCCCAGGCAGAGGCATCACTGCGGATCTCCTCAGTCTTTTAGATACTACCTGCCAAATAAGTGCTGCATATATAAATCTCAGGTAGTGCAGAAGTGGGAAAGTCACTTTAGGTAAAATTGAAACACAAAAGCCAAGGATTTTGCCACATGCCTTTTTTTTTTTTAATTTTTTTTTTTTAAAGATGATTTGATAGAGAAAACAGATTGTAATAATCTGATGAGGCATTTCCAAGTCAGAAGCGCATATAAAATGAAAAGAGTATCGTATAACTGTTTGTCAGGTGAAATTGCATATAATTCTTACTACATGGTTTACTCCAATTTTTATAAAGAAATTCATGAAACTAATTGGTATAATTTCTAAATGGAAGTCTAAATTTGCTGTAATGAAGGAGTTGTGAAGTTTAAAATAATGAAGAAAGGAGTACATTTAACACTTGCTGAAGGAAGTTCAGCAGCTGCAGAATAATAATCTTTTTTTTTTTTTTACAGAATTTGCAAGACCGTGACAGGATGAATCAAATTTTCATTACATCTTTAACAGCAAAGATTGTCTCTTAAGTCCTGATGAAAATGTCTGCAACCTAACACCTCAAGGGAAAAAACCATGCTGAGCTTACAAACTTCATATTCAGTTATTCTTACAGAACACAAGTCAGACAGTGAGCCAAGTTTTTAGGGAATTGATTCTGTACTATCACACTTGGAATTTTAAAGTTCACAGGACTACTAAAAACCACATGCAAAGTTTGGATGACCATAGTAAGAGTACTCTGGAAAAAACTGGCTGCAAGTTATGCCATGTAGGAAATCTCCTATGAAAGTGGAGATTAAACCTTCAGAGTAAAAAAAACAATCTTTGAACATGACTTGATTTAGTCTACTGCCTACCATTGTCTACAGAACAAAGGAAAGTGAAATTTTGAGGTAAAAATCTCTCTAGTGCCTCACAGCTGAACAGCAGGGAGCAGGAACTTGTTTTAGCACACGCCTGTACAAGTGGAAAGAACAGCAAGGCAAGTGAAATGCAAAGGAGCAACAAGACTTCTGCTTTCTGCCTTTTTTTCCCTGGTTGTCAGGACTCAGTCTTTTTGTCTGAACAAGTAAGATCTATCTGTCTGAGGCCAAGAACTGGGAAATACTTATAAAAGTACTACAGGACACTGACACCAGCCACAGTATCAAAAAAAAAGACCTAACCCACTGCAGAAGACTGAGGTGTACAGACCTTTTTTGGTTTTGCTTGTAACAGGGAGATTAATTTGCATAGGAAATATGGGGAATAAATCTACTGCCTCTTTGGCCACCTCCCCCCCCCAAAAAGGGAAATTTTGCAGTTCAAATACAGAACTAGCAGTCACATCCCTGAAAGTCTGCACTACAGATTATCCCCAGCACTGCAGGTCCTGCAGTAAAATGGTTTCCAAATTTATAATCTGATTTGGGTGGACCTGCAATGGACTCATTACAGCACTATTCAACTATTAAAGGTACCTAAGTTAGAAGAGAAGGAGGTTTCTTAAAGAAATTAAAATGCATAACCAAAGCCCCATTCAGAGTAATAACCATAATCACAAAATCACACCTGGGAATCTAATTTGCCCCTGAATTAATTGATACATTTTTTTTTTTTCATTTAGCAGTAATCTTTATTAAGTATCACCACTTACAATTAAAAGCACTATGATACCTGAAGAAAAAAAAAAAACAGATTAAAAATAAGATCTGGAGGTAAAGTGTTATTCAAAGGTTGTGAGGGGAAAAAAGCCATAAGAGAGAATTTTTGATAGCTGAAGAGCCTGAGTAAACAAACCAACTGTCAGTATGAGGAAAGGGAAGCTAAGAGGAGAAAGAAAGAATAATATGAGCTGGTAGTGGAGTAGTAGCACACTGACAATGGAAAAAAATTATAAAGAGTTTGGAAGAAGATTTTATTAATCCTTTACAAGTTAGATGTATTTTTTAGAAACTGATTAAAATGGGTGATATATAATGGAAAACATTTTTATAGTTTGATAGGTTATAGCACAGGCAATATATCCATGAATTATTTAAGCACTTTCAAAGATTGTAATGCATGAAATAACAGAGATTACATAGTTCACAGAAACAAAGATAAACTCAGGCAGATGCAGAATACAGAATACAAAAAATGTACCAAAGAAACCTCAGCATTGTGAGAGAGCCACCAATGAACATGCTGTCACCTCAAAGGTGCTTAAGGCCTCCTCCTTCCCCATGTCAATAACATATTTCACACAGTGCTACTGCAGTAGTTCAGCCAAATTCTTGCAAGATCAAGGCCTGTGCCAATAGAGTTTATTTATATCAGTACTAACTCAATAATAATATTTCTTAGTAGAGCAGTAAATATATTTCATATTCCGCTAACTACATTGCCTATATAACCAAACCTCCATTCAATTGTGGGCAGGTGCTAAGTAAAGTTGTGATTTTGACAAAAATGCAGTATCTTCTCCTAGGTTAGAGCAGAGTAAAAATGGTGGATATGGTCAGAAGCCTGAAGGGAGATAATTCAACCAAAATTCAAAATGCAACCAAGAAAGCCTGGAGAATTCTGCATTAATGAGCATCATGTTTGCTGCCTCCCTTCCCCACACAGGATGCACTCACACATACACATGTTCTCTTCATGTGGCAATCTACTGTATAGCCATTTATGGGTCATTCTGATGTATATTTTGATCTAACATCAAGATCATTCAGCTCAATAGATAAAAAAAAATATTTTATATTAATAATAAATTCCCCAGGGATGTGGTAGATTCTCTCCCCATTACTGTAGGTTTTTAAGATGTGATTGGACAGGGTACTAGCTAACCTCATCTAAGCTCTGTTTCCAACAAACAGTTGGACCAGATGATCTTTCAAGGTCCTTTCCAACCTGGACTGCTCTATGATTTTCAGCAAAATAGGAAATTTGCAAAACTAGAATAAGAGATGTTTTTGCAAAGGTAGAGAGTAATAATTGGACTTAGAAAGATGTATGGGATGATTATCACAAGCTGCTTCAGGAGTTTTGAGTTCAAAACATGCTACTTCTTCTTGAGCTCTCCACTTGAAACAGTCATTATTCTCATTTAATGGACTATGAGGATCAGAATAATGTTGATAGTTATCTCTCTCACAGGATGTTGTGAGGATTGATTTGTACGCATATTTTATTTCAAAAATGTAAGACAGAAGAATGATGTTATGCATTATTAGCACTGATAGAATAGCAATACAATTTTATAAAAACTTGGTATTGCACATGCAGCTACTAAATTGCTACTTGAAAGGTCTTTTCTTCTTCTTAAGTTCCTTCCAAATCCCAAGTTTGTTAATGAGAAAGTTGAAATGTCATTATAAAAGAAGACTAAGACGCTTCCCTACAGAGAAAAAATCTGAAGACAAAACATCACAAGCAAGTTCTTCCATTAAAACACTCCTATGCAGAAGTATTTAGAATCATAGAATCATAGAATTGGCTGGGTTGGAAGGGACCTCAGAGATCATCAAGTCCAACTCTTGATCCACTACCGCTGCAGTTCCCAGACCATGGCACTGAGTGCCACATCCAGTCTCTTTTTAAATATCTCCAGGGATGGAGAATCCACTACTTCCCTGGGCAGCCCATTCCAATGTCTGATCACCCTCTCTATAAAGAAATTCTTTCTAATATCTAACCTAAACCTCCCCTGGCACAACTTAAGACAATGCCCTCTTGTCTTGTTGAAAGTCGTTTGGCAAAAGAGACCGACCCCCACCTGGCTACACCCTCCTTTCAGGGAGTTGTAGAGAGCGATGAGGTCTCCCCTGAGCCTCCTCTTCTCCAGGCTGAACACCCCCAGCTCCCTCAGCCTCTCCTCATAGGGTCTGTGCTCAAGTCCCTTCACCAGCCTGGTTGCCCTCCTTTGGACCCGCTCCAGGACCTTGATATCTTTCCTGAACTGAGGGGCCCAGAACTGGACACAGTACTCGAGGTGTGGCCTCACCAGGGCTGAGTACAGGGGCTAAAAAATCAGAAATAACATGACAGTAGAGGAAATGATGTTTCTGGTGCATTCTCAGAGATGCTTAAAATGGCCTACAAATGTAACACTACATAAAAAAGAGGCCAGCTTTACAAGACCGTCTGTGATGGAATTAAAAAATACACTTGCCTGATAATGAAAATTTATGAAATTGCAAAAAAATTTTTTTCCTCAAATGAAACATATTTTCCAAGCAGAAAAGTCAAGAGATCACAGAGTCACTTAATCACCTTGGTTGGAAAAGACCATCAAGAGTATAAAGTCCAACTATAGCCTAACACTGACAAGACCTCAACTAAGCCATATCCCTAGGCACTATGTGTATACAATTCTTAAATTGGGATGGTGACTCAACCACTGCCCTGGGCAGCCTGTTCCAAGTCTGATAATCCCTTAAGTGATGAAATTCTTCCTAACAGCTAACCTAAACTTTCCCTGGTGCAACTTGAGCCCACCATGTCTTGTCCTTTCACTTCATTGAACAGACCAATCCCCCATCTTTACAAGCTGCTTTAAGGTAGTTGTAGAGAGATCATGTGTCATTAAAACCATTACTGTGATAGGTAATTACCTGAGCATCATAACAAATAGACTCCTTTGCGCCATCAAAATAAATAAAAGACAAAATTAAACGTACTACCTAGCCATAATGTAGTGTTTCATGATTAAATTTATTGAGCCCTTTTTCAAACTTGATTGATATACTTCGATTTCACAATTAAGGAAAATTACATTATTTGAAATGCTAAGCCATTTTCTCCACAGGAGTAAATTGGCATTGTCACCCTGTTTATCATCACCCTGTTCAGGCTGGTTGAGAATTTGTGCTATGGATTTCCCGTAACACATGCATCCTTGTAGTCCTTGAATAAAACTGCATTGTGACAGAGAAACAATTAAACACATGTACCTGCAGTGCTCATGCAACAGGTCAGTAACTTATTTTTAAGCTAGTTTACTTTCTGTTTCATTATACTACTATCTCCTCCTTCACCTGCAGTGAAAGCAGGACACAGATGATCCCATGTCCAAGTGAAACCAACTCTTCCAAAACCATTCCTGTCTTCTGGACAAGTATTTTACTTACATCTCATTAAACTAATGGACATTTCTGTTCCCATTGGGTTCTCAATTTTTAAGGTGCTGTACTGTGCCTGTAACACTAATCATAAAATCCACCAGGCTAGAAGGGACCCATCAGGATCATCAAGTCCAACTCCTGTCCCTGTGTAGAGCACCTCCAGGATCACACTATCTGCCTAAGAGTGTCATCCAAACACTTCTTGAACTCAGGCAGGTTTGGTGCTGTTACCCCTTCACTGGGGAGCCTGTTTTACTCCTCAACTGCCCTCTGGGTGAAAAACTTCTCCCTAATATCTAACCTAAACTTCCCCCAGCACATCTTCCTACAGCTCCCTCAGGTCCTATTGTTGGTCACCAGAGAGAAGAGGTCAGTGCCTGCTCCTCCTCCTTCCCTACTGAGGAAGCAGTGAGCTGTGATGAGCTCTCCCCTCTGTCTCCCCTTCTCCAGGCTGAACAGACCAAGTGTCTTTAGTCACTCCTCATACAGCTTTCCCTCTAAACCCTTCACCAACCTCATAGCCCTCATCTGGACACTCTCCAGTACCTCTATAATGGTCCAGTTCAGCTTGCTGAGATAGCCAGCAGTGCCACTGCTCACCCACACTTAGTGCCACAGGTGTGGAACACCACAGAAGTGCTGTCTTTAGCCATAAAAGTTCCAGATGATGCTCTCTATAATGGACTGATTTGATTGATCAAAAATGTTGACCACAGAGAAATATCCTCAGGTAGCTGGCCAGAACCTGAGCTGTATTAGCAGTAAAAGCAAAAAAATACATAGAATTTAAGATAAACTGGGTAGTGATGAAGAATGCAAGGAAGATGGAGGCTGAAGCACAGGCCTCGTGTGGATTGGCTGTGGAGCCTTGCTGGAGGGAGGCACAGGTTAAGAAACCTAGTAGCTACCTTTGAGTGCCTACAAAAGGTTATGGAAAAGACAGAGTCAGCCTCTTTTATGGAAGCGCACAGCAGGAAGATGAGTGACAACAGCAAATAAAGGGTGAGTGAGGTACACATCAGATATTTGGAAAGACTTTTTCACCATGAGGTCAGTCAAGCAGTGCAGAAGGTTGCCCAGAGAGGCTGTGTGGTCTCCACCCTTGGAAGTTTCCATCAGCAAACTGGATAAAACCTTGATCAATGCAGCTTGATGTCAGGATTAACTATGCTTTTAGCAGAAGGTTGGACTACAAAACCAAAATCAGGAACAGGTCTGTAGCCTCAGGGCTAAAAAGCTAGAAAACCAGCCAGGCAGGGGTACAAGCACACGGTTCTTGAAGCAACATACATTCTGGGACAGGTGTACAAAGAAAGGCACCCTGCATAAACAGTTTAAAAAATATTATTTTAAAGGCAATACTAAATAATGTAATTCTAAGCCCTGATAAATAGTCTTGAATTCTCTAGAATTTTATTAAGCAGAAAAATAATTACGTTTTAGAAATATATCATCGTTCAAAGACAATCACTTCAAAGAGCCCACAATTTAATAAAAATGTAATACAAGAGCTTACTATGCAATTTAAAGTCACACTGTTTAAATTTTTTTTTCTGCTTTGTTAGTACTACCTGAATGGTTATTTTCTCTAGATAACTTTATAGGAATTATATAGAAAAATCTTAAGCCATGTTTTCTCCCAGGTCAATGACAGGGTAGTCTGCACTCACACAATAATGTCCACTTCAGAAACTTGCCCAGCAAATTTTCCAGGCATCAGAGGTGGCTCTTTGGTCTTCTATGCAATGGTGCTAAAAGTTAATAGTAAGCATCATTCACAGGCTGCTGTTAAGGTGATAAGCAGATTGCTTTGAGATCAAAAAGACTCATCCATGAAGTAAGAGCGTTTTACACAAAGTGAAGTCAAGCCACAAACTAAGGAGCTTCCTTAGTTTGGATTGATTCTAGTAGGATAGAGTGGTTGCAGCTCTTCGATTATTGAATAAAAGTTATGAGAAAAACCCAGTAGCTTTTGAGAAACCACAGTGAACATTAAGCTGAGAGACTACATGGACAATAGTCAGGGGAACACAGTTCCCACTAGGAAGACAGGGCCAGAAATCACAAGAAACTGCCTCTGCCTCTTTGTCTATACTGAATTTGTAGAAATGACCTGCTGCAGGAAGGAATATCTTAAAAGATCTTAGTGCATCTTTCTAGGACAAACGACTCAGCAAGGTCGCCAAAGTCCTCCTCTTTTAGTCCATAAATAGCCAATGAAAAAAAAGAAAAAAAATCTAAAAAAAAAAGATCATATAAATTCTGTAAGCTATAGGGTGTTTCAAGCTGAATGTTTGAAAAATCCAGCAAGATTTTCCTGGAGTCTATTTTTTTCCAGTGCCAGTATCAACATCCACAATTTCTCAGGAATGCTGGGACATGAATAATTGATAATTCAGTGGAGAAGGAGAAATTTTGTTAGATAACTCAAGAGGAAAAAAACACCAGTTCGCTCACTTTATTAGGTTCAAGAAATACATAAGTCCATTTGGACATTTAGAAGAAAATTGAATTGGAAAATGACCCTTTAAAAAAAAAACACAAAAAAGAAAAAAAAAAGAAAGATAAGCATTTAGAGTCATGTTTAAAATACAATCTATGCATTCTCATCTTTTTTAATAGGTGCTGCTGTATCACCGAGCGACAGCAATGCAAGAGACAGTTAAATGATGGGGAGGAAGAGGAGACAGCCAGGGGACAGCTTCTTCCTGTTACAACAGCTATTGATCATAAGTACACAGGCATGACAGCTGTATACAGTATTTTGGGGGCTATGCAGTTCATCCATCATTTACTCAATCTAATCGCCAAACACACTGCCATTACCCCATCCCCATTAAGCTGTGCTAAATGACTCCTTCTGCAGAAGCTTGCAGGGCATGACCTGCTCCTCCTCTTCTGGCACCATAGATGTGTCTCTGTCTATTTGCAGCCCTGACAGCCTTCTGCAGCCACCTTTTGCATACTTTCAAACCAAATTCTTCTTGCTTCCTTTGGAATTGCAGCACAGGCAGACAAGAGGAAGGTGGGAAGATGCTTACTACAAATTAGCTGTGTTGCAGGTCTTCCCCTCCTCACTTTTATCTGATCACTACCTTTTCATCCCTTGTTTTTCCAGGTATCTTGATTGAATTCACAAAAATGCTGTGACAGACAAACAACAACCATGTTCTTGACTTGAAAAAAGCAATTTCACGTCTCTGTGTCCTAGAGCGTTCATCAACTAAAGGAACACAAAGTGGATTTAAACACTTACAGTGCCATATTTTAATGCAATCAGGTTTCAGGAGACCCATATTTAAAACAAACAAACAAACAAACAAATAACTGGTTGCAAATATGGGGATACAGGGAATAAAGGCAACAAAGCCTGCAGCAAAAATGCCCAAATTTCAAAGTCACGAAAAAAAAAATTACCTCAAGTAACTGAATTATACCATATAAGAACTCATGAACAACTTTTTGGGGCTGTATGAAAGGTCTATATAACCCTGTTCTGTCTGGAAAAAAAAAAAAAAGCACCCCACACACAAACTTAGAGACACAGTTAAACAGTCTTGATAAGTGGATACCTTTAGTTAAAAACCAAACCAATGTGCACATGTATTAATCCACAAGCCTCTAATACTCTCCTATCCAATCTGTTTTCAACACAAAGCATTCCTGAGGTGCATGCCACTTCTACATATTTTTCCCATCTCAGTATATTCCTCTGAATTAATTGATCCAGTCTCCCCATATGAACATTTTGCATTTGTCACCCTTCTGCAAGGAGTTCCAGGGGGACTTAGATCTCATCCTGATTGTTGAAGCTCGTTTCTCATAGTTTCATTTGAAGCATGAAGCCTTCTGTACTAGAACCCATAAAGCCATTCTTTTCCACCCATCCTCTTGAACCCACCCATGATTTTCCAGATCTCTCTCACATTCATCCACCAAATCATCTCTACCAGAAGAAAATTATTGTTTTTCTCAACCATTCTCTGATTATCCCTGTCAATTTTTTTTTTAGCTTCTTGCATATCCTTGTTGAAATGGAAATCCTACACTGTGTGCAGCCTTCAGTCTACACATAAAGGGGAGTTCAAAATACCACAGCTTTCTCTCTTTTCCCACATGCCATCCAAGGACTGGTAAGGCAGCAGTAGCATGTTGGACCCACAGCTTCCTATTCTTGCCACTGGGTATCAGCATTCCAAAGATGAGAGCAGAAACAACATAAAGCTTCCTGCACATTCATGTCAAGAGAGCACAGAGCAAAAAATTCCTTTGACAGATCTCACGGGGACCCAGTGGGGATTTGAGGCTGCCCTCCAGCCCTCCCTCTCCAGTGTGAACCTGCCCCAAGGCACCAGAAGTGCATGCATGCTTTGTAAATGCCTCTCTGTGCTGGGGATGGGACATACACACACATCTCTGCCTGTCTATGCCTCCAGATCTGTCTATAGATCAGAAATCATGTTTGTTTATTTAAAATGAGAAATCCAATTATAGCTCCAAATTATTCTGAGGGGGTAACAACAAAGATGCTGCCTTTGGTCCAACATGGATTTATTTCAAAGCAATTTCCAACATGCTGCTAAGCAGCAGAAGTTGCAGAATTGTACAACACAAGGCGGGCTGCCAACACTGAGCTCTGCTGCAGCTGAACAGGCAGAAGTTCAACATAAACAAAAATAACTGAAAATGAAAACTGGGGGGGGGGGGGAGGGAAGAGGGCTAGACAGATAAACAGGCGAATGCCAATGCTGACAAAGGAAACCCTAAAACTCACAAAAACCTTCTCAGCAAGGACAGTGCAACACCATTATTTAAAATACAGAGCACCCCAAAACGGGCTTGTCCCAGCACTGCCAGGAAGTGAGAGAGCCATGAGAAGATTTTAAATTGAGCTGCAGCTCAGATGAGGTATTTCATAGGCTTAGAAACTGGCCACAGGTTTTCAGAAGGTAGGAGCTCAGCCACCAGTGTGACTGAAACTGAAGACCTCCAGGAAGCAGGGGCAGAATTAATAACTGTCTTGGTTTGAGCCAGGATAGAACCAGTTTTCTTTCTTGTAATTTTAGTTTCAGTTAAATCTCTTCTAAGTAGCTGCACATGCTGAAATTAAAAGCAAGTTTCTCAGTCAGTGTCCAGTCCTAGGACTGATACTGTTTAATGTTTAGAGTCATGGCTGAAGAATGATTCCATCCATTCATCTGCTTTTGATCCTGATCCGTACCCCCCTGAATCTGTGTTCCTGCATCCAGCTCCCTTCTGCCTCTGACTCCAGGAACCCAGTCTGGGACTTTTCCAGGACTGCCCTGCAACCTTGGTAGTGACATGAGGATTACTGGGGGAAAAGAAGGGAGGAACATGATATCACTTTTGTGTATATTTGTATATTTAATAATTTTCCTTTTCATCATTACTGTTTCATTAAAGCTCTGTAGTTTAGTTTCCAACCTGTAAGTCTCTCTCCCTTATTCTCTCTTTTTTCTCTATTGGGGAAAGGAAGGAGTTCAATAGAGAGCATCTGTTCTTCCTCTAATTGCTGGCCCAGCATTAGAATGTGACAATAACACAATTTCTAATTCTTATTAAAAGAGCACCATTTAGCTCACAAAGCTAGTTACTTAAGGGACACTGTTTAGCCACCTTTGCAACATTGACTCTGGCCTCTTAGGGTGTCCCTGCCACTCACCAGGAAAGTAATTTCAGACAGATTTTGTAATTATGAACTTGTGTGATTCACACTCACAAAGTAAAAAACAAAAATTTCACATGCAGGGCTTTGCAGACAATTTACTTGCTTACTTCAAAAGCATTTACTTTGGTGAAATGGTTCTCAAAGTAAACAAGTGTTTGCTAGAGATGCTCCTTGATGGGTTCTGTACCCACAGCCCAAAGAGCAGTGCTGAAGATCAGCTGCTGGAAACCCTGATGGAAATGATGAAAAGATGGACTCTTCAGGCTGATACCAGGACCAGTCGCTGATCTGTGGGGAGTTGTCACCCCCAAGCTCTCTTCAGTATTCCCAGACCAGTAGAATAACTTGGTATAAGTTAAAGTAGAATAACAGGCTGAGCTTATGGAACACTGGAATGAAAGGCCTGAACTTGCCTTAAGGACGTCACAGGAATTTATCTTTAAAAGTGTTAGGGAAATATATTTTATTATGGCTTTGCTACCAGTGTTGTGTATGATTTAGATAGTGCTTTTAAGTCTGTTGTTCACTGACAACTGAAATGACCAGAAGAAAATAAATGTTCTTGCTTCTACACACACAAAAAGTGTGAAAACACCCCACAACTGAGCATTCAAAGTGCAAACTTTTTGTTGTTAATAAAACAAAAAAACCCCAAAACACTAAACAAAACACTTGAAGCAACACTACCCAAGATGAAGCATGGCTTGAACATTTTTTCCTGTATCTTGATCCCAGTATCTAGCCTAGCCTTTGTGACTAAAGTCACACAGAAACACTGGTAAGAAAGATATGGTAAATAACCAGATTAAAAAATGTATTGCTGAAAAAGATCAGCGGAAATAAAATACAGCATCAAAATAGGCAGTTAATTGAAGGAAAACCCATCATGGCATCTCCCAAAAGATCAAGAAATTTGCTCAGCACAAATATAGGAAACAAAAGCTAAAATCTTCCCAAAGGAGCAAGAAAAATAAAACACTTAAAATACTACAATGCTAGCATAGGAGTCAGTATCATGTGCTCACCTTAGATATACTCCCAGTCTGATCTCCACATCTAAAAATATATATGAAGGTAATAAGGGGTCCTAGAGTCAGGCTGCAAAAGTTATTAGGCAGACAGACAACTGAATTAGGAATGACTGACAAGATCAAATCTGTTTACCGGAAAGATAACAGGAGGACTGAATAAATATACACAATATAGTGAAAGTTAATTAGGAAGTATTTTTTACTTGCTCTCAATACAAAGTCAAACAGAATTAAATAACATTTCAAAATGATACTTTGTTTTTAAAACAGTGAATAGATATCCTGTGGAACCCATTTCCACAAAAGACAATTGATGACAAGCATGAAGTAGATTATACTGCAATTGCATAAGTATACAAATAATCCCTGCAGTTCCACTATAAACAGCCACTAACAGATGGAGGTTAGCAAGACATTCTATAATGGATATCATATTTCCTAACAGTTTAGGGAGGATTTCATACGTTGCCTTCTGTAGCATCCTAAACTAGCTACTGCTGACAACATGACACCCAGCTGAAGGGACACTCTTCATATTACTCCAGCACTCCCTGCATTTCCAGGGCTGTTCTGCAGATACTAGGTGAATGCCAGATTTTGTATCTGAAAGCATGTGCATATCCTTTAAGCCATATTTGGGATGCTATTAAGCAGCTTTGATTGGAAAAGTCAAACTTCTACAGTTAAGGTAAACTTTTTGTAATTTCACTTACAGCTCTTCCTAACACTTAAGGAAATCCTCACTTTTTTTATCTTCTGAAAATGTATTTTCTATTCTATCATTACATCTTATACTTTCATTTAAAAGGTACTAATTTTTTTTTTGAAGACCCAGGAACAGACTGTAGATGAGAACAAAACCAAGAACAGTACATCTTGATTGTGTGATACTACATAAACAAACTCACAGAGCCTCTTCCAAAGCAAACGTATTAGTTTTTAAGACAGGTTCTCCTAAAGGTAGCAAGATTCTTTGTAAATAGGGAATTCTTCAATACTGGAAGAGCTGATAGCCCTTTTGGCACCCTAGATGCCTGGTCAATGGCAAACAATAGACCAAACAACATGATGAAGGAACATCTTTCCTATCCAGACAAAACAGGCATGATTGCAATACAAGGTGAAAGCTGAACTTAGTAAAGTCAAATCATCAATGGGTAGTTAGTTTCTCCCTTCATTTCTAGCTGTGTGCTTGCAAGAGTAAACATTATCATATCTAGGAAAAAAACCCATTCTTACACCTTAGATGGTCTTTCAAGTTCTATACCTGATTGGTCTAATGCTACAATATGAGAAAATTTGATAATAAATAAGTATGTAAGTGATCAATTTTCACAATGCCTAAAAATGTGTGCAAGTGTATTGCTACAACACCTATGTACCCTCTGTATTTCCAGAATACCAGAAAACTGGAAGGACTTCTGAATGAAACTGTAACGCAAATCTCATTATTAACTACCACTTTACTCTACTGAGTAAATATCAGAATGTCCCTGCTGAATAACATGAGTATTTCTAACAGCAGACATCATATTTCTTAATGGAGAACTGAATTCACTGGCAATAAAGTCCAGGTTCCCAGAAGAGAAATGACTCTGCTCTCTGCAGACAGATTGGGGTTTAATGAGCAAGGAAAACACACAGGGCCTGATCTTAATCCCACTTAAGTCAACGAGGTGGTCTCTGCTGACTTCAGTGAGCTTTGGATGGAGCTTTGGGGTCCTGATTTCATGTCTGTCACATTCCCAGCTTCACTGAAACTCAAAAGGAGTTGCTCAAAGAAGAACAGTTCTTTGACAACCAATATTACCACTTTCTCCAACATGGAAACTCCCCCATTATAAGCAAGAAAAAAAAAATCAGTTTGCTAAGAATGTCAAGCTGAATTTTCCAAAAAGAGAATTGTGGGGGATGACACTCAGTAGGCTCATCTTGTGCCAACTCTGCTTGTGAGGAAAGTGAAGTGCTCCAAAGGTATCATAATCTTTTCCACTACCACTTACAGGTGCTTTACTCAGAGCGTATTTCATTTTCAAATCTACTTATTTTAGTAATCATGTTTTCCAGCACTAGAATTATGTCTTCATCTGGAATGGATGAAAGACATTGGGTCAAACTAGTACACTGGGATAGTAACTTTACACAGATGACAAGTTACACAGGACTTTTTAATTACAATACACAGTTTAAAAGACAGTTTTTCCTGCCTTTGTAGTATTTTTCCTTCTACTGTTGTGCTTTGTAAGCCATTACTTTAATATATGCCTGACCCGTACACCAAGCAAGACCTTTAATGACCTTAATAAATTACATGTAAGCCTTGAGTTAAGGACACAATTCTTCATTTAAAACTAAGAGTCATGAGTGCAGTAACTCTCTATGGTGCTGCTGCACTCTGTTGGCAGTACTATATGCAGAAAGAGCTGGGGTTAACAAACAAGTCTTCTTCAGAACTATTTTACAGCATTTCCTCCATACTCTGACCAGCCACAGATTTTAGATCTTGCTTGTCAAAATTTCCACAGTTTTGGCTACTTGGTTATGACAAAGTATTTGCATACATATTATTTTCCCGTGGATGCTTCTTTTTATTAATAATACTTAAAATGAAAAAGCGAAACAAACAGTAGGTATTCTCCATAAGAGGATTAAAGAAAAAGTCTGATTAGTTTTAATCAACAACTCAGAGCATGTCTATTTTATAAATAGGATTCCTGAAAAAAAAAATAAAATCAATAAGCAAAAGAATAAGAGAGTCAGAGGTGTGTAAACTTCAAAATGCCACTAGCCCCAGCTACTTCAAACTAGTCTCTAGCCCCATATGTGTCATACTTATGTTTCTGAAGTAGTGTCACACTGAAATTCATAGCAGAACTTGTGGTTTAAGGACCAAGATTTAACTCCTGGGAGCTAGAGCACACTCCTGCTGTGCAGCATGCTGCTTGAGAAGACTGCTCACTTGCTGCAAGTTGCTCCACTGAAGAGAGGAATGAAGCACAAAACGTGGAACATCTGGGTGGGCAGCAGCTCAGCAGGGGCAGAGATGGCACTGAACACACTTGAAAGCCAAAGTACACAGCAAAAATATTGTGCAGGAATTGTGGTTTCAGTTATTTCTCATATGCCTGTTTTTTAAACTCTTGGACAAAACTTTCAAAAGCTACGGGTGTTTGATGAATTCCTTTTTGGTCTCATCTTCAGAAGTGCTAAATGTCAACTTCTGAGAATCACAGCCCTTTCAAGCTACTTAATCCCGTCACCCAGAAAAGTAAAATCAGTCATATAGGATATTGGTCTTTTTCAGCTATGGTGCTTTTTCCCTGTGTCTTTTCCTTCACCTTTGCATTCCTTCAGCTTTCATTCCTGTCTTGTCCAATATTCCAAGCAGAACTTAATACTGACAGAAATCCTGCCTTTCAGACAAGAAATTTCACCCTGCAAACACATTGCCATACTCAAAATTTTAAGTTGAAAGGCAATGGAGAGCCACTCTGAATCCCTGAATCTTTTGGAGGCTTCAGCTAGTTTGCATTACTGGATAGGTCTATTGGGGTTTTTTGATCATTAAACAAAATAATATTAGTAACAGAAGAACCTCTTTGCTTTAGCTTCTTCCACATAGAGACGTTGTTGGTTCAGCTAGAAATCAACCAAATCAACCATCCTAGGCTCTATTTTCTCTGTGCTGCTACAAGGATTGCAGATGAGATGAACACCAGAAAGAGAACAGATGTAGAAAAAATGCAGGAGGAAAAAAAAAAAATGCCCACTTTGCATTCTGTATTTTCCTAAGTTGATAGTTCTCCCTCTAGTACACAGAACTGTTTCTTTCTGCAGAGAAATAAAGCACTGTATATGACCAATTGAACTCATGTCATAGAGAGAAGGTTAAAGAGAAAAAGCAGGGGTTCCAAGCAGATTTCAAATTCAACAGATTCACAACAAATATAAAACTAGCACAAATCTACACTAGTCAAGCATGTTAACTTACTGCTACCAAACAAATTTAGAAATTTAAAATATTCTCTATGGAGCTGAAAGTGGATGTACTTCAAAGTCAACATAAGCAACTGGGTTAGTAGCCAGGAGAGTGGAAGACCTTGAATTTGTAATGGTGAATTTACTGCTTCACCATTACCATGTTCAGCTTGATAGCCCATAATGGCTACTATCATGATCTACTAGGTTAATATTATATTTCAAAACTGGTATATAAGTGCTATTCCTATTTAGAGAATGGAAATAGGACCCACTGAGGCCCCCTGAGGGAACTACTGTTTAAAAACTGAAGTTTGTGAGCATATAGAAATTTTATATATTTGAAACAGACAAAAAATACATATTGCCATACTAAGGTACAAGAAAACACTATTTAATCTAAGACCCTGCTGATAGAATTGTCTAGTGACATATTTCAGAGCTGTATGAAATACAACAGTAATTTTATAAATACTGCAGGTTTATAATTCATACTGAGATTTCATCATGACCCCAGGCAGATGTCACTTATGTTTCTGTGTTACCATAGAGGTTTATTTGCTGAAAGATACCACTACTGCAAACGTTTTACATATCATGATGCACATTTTAGTTAAGCTTTCTGAACATCCCTTAGCTTAAAATGATGGATACTCTACAAATGACATAATTTTGAAAAACTTGGGAGTTCCCACAGTGCCTAGTGATTTCAGTGGAACTGCTAATCCTCAGAAGCTCTGAAAATAAGGACTAATTTTAAAAAGCAAAACCCAGGAATATCAGAAAAATGTCTGCCTAAGTGACACAACCCACAGTTAAAGACTTGCCTTTGCATAATTGAATCTGGACATTTACTTCAAGAACTTGAATCTGCTGCACCACCTCAGCTGATTTTTAGTTGCTCAATATACATCCCATCTATCCAACTAAAGTCAACATTCTAATATAAACTGTTAAATTTACTTTATGGCTTGTCAGATGTGTCACTTCATACTTCAGCCTCCTTTGTTTCACTGGTCTGCAGAGAGAGACATCATCTTAGCAGAGAACCACGAGACCTTTATATATAGGGGTAATAAAAAACCCCTACAGCCTTCATCTTTCTCCTTTCTGGTGTTCATTTTACAAAGTATGACAGCAAACTATTCAAATGCTACAAATTAAGAACAGCCATTCATTTTCCTACTATCCATCTGTCCCACACATGTACTAGTAGGCATAAAAATACTAAAAAAATTTTTTTTTCATACTCAGATTAATTTTTGATAGGCACTCTTCCCTTACACTTCTGTGTGATGCCTAATGAATAACAGATCAGGTGCATGGTGTTAATATTGACTTTACCAGACAGTGTTTGAGAGAAGCAGGACAGAAACCTGAATTCTGGAGGAACTTGGAATGGCAGCAGTTGCCATCCAGATTAATATTTTGCAGCTCAGGTTCATTTCCCTAGTATACAGATCTTATCAAGTGAACAGCCCCATTAATTTCTATTCAATTTACTCAGGCACTTAGTACTTTACAGAATTTGGCAACAATCTTCTTAAACTAATTATTTAAAGCTAACTAGAAGGTTAAAATAAAATATCAATCAAGCACAAAACAAACGAGAAGATGTTGTGATCTGTTACAGGTATGCTGACATTTGTTTATTCTGAAATTAAAGAAAACCTTGTTTCCTCAGCCTAACTGCTGACATTTTCCAGCAAGGAGATAATTAACCTTTTAGCTGCTTAATATTTTGACTCAGTTTCAAGAAACCCTTCCTAGCTATAGGGGTTTTTTCCCTACGAAAATGTGTTCTGGATCCATCAAATATAAAGAGCAGAATTAATTATTTAGTGCTAAATCCATCTCTCTTCTGCTCACAAATACTAGGAAGTGAAGAAGGGCATGTAAAGATGCTTTCCTCTCATCTCCCATCCTGGCAGCATTACAGGATGTATGTTTGGCTGAATCTAGTCTAAGAATCAGGGGCCTGGCCACATTATTACCAAGCTCAACACAGTCTTATGAAAGCCTTGCCAAGAGATGAGTGAAAATGTCCATATAACCTGCTGGAACCACAGGCATGCAATTCTTAACACAGGATGTTGCTGTCCTTAATCACCCTAAGAAATATTTGGTGTGGCTGTCTCACTACCAGAGACACTTTCTGTGGCTAGAAAGATCCTTTTATAGAAAAGCAAATGGGAACAGCTCTACCTTCCCATGCAGATCTCCCTACAGATCTCAAACGAATTTGAGAGAAACTCCAAGATTAGCTGCAAATGTGCTGCTTCTTCACACTGCCAGAAGATTACAGAAAAAACCCCATCCTGCATTTTCCTATTAATGTTTATTTAAAAGCTGATTAAGGAGAAGTTAGACAAAAGCTATAGTTTCAGGTACAGACCTGAGACCTAGCCAGAACACATTTCCCTCAACTCAGAAGCACTCACAAGGCTACTGCTATCCCCTTGTGCATCCTGTGGCAGCTGACTCCTTCAGCAATTTTTCACCGGCCCACTGCTTGTCAATAAATCACTGCACTAATTCCTGTGATGCCTCCTGTGAAGTGCTTTGGGAATTGCGGCAAAGATTTCCGGGCTGCATCTGAGAACTGGTGGTGAATGGCTGACTCCAGGTTGACATGATGAAGAAAGGTTAAGCTCTTCAGCTGAGCAGCCTCTTAGATTCATTGTGACTTCAGCTATCCCTTTTCTATACAGCAATGCTATCCTCTGCATCTGCCTGAATACATAAGGGAGGTGACATTTGTCTTCTGTGTGGCTCACGTACTTAAGTTTTCCTCTCTTCTCATTACCCGTGAAGGGTGATTGCACTTCCTATGGAATATCACTGGTGATACATCACACTTCAGGGCTGTGTTTCCTCACCTCTCTTAGGGGAACCTGTGGTTACTTCATCTTTTTCCTTTCTTGAATACCAATCCTCCCACAAGGCTGCGTGTTAGACATCAGTCTCCCACTAAAGAAGAATAATGGGTTACTCCTACTGAAGCTCATTAATAGTAAATTATTTTCAGTTAGTGAAGACTATTTTCCCGGTGAAGCCTCTGAAGAAACAGGGACGGCACAGCAGAACACTGTCTGCCCCACAATTGATCTGAATACAGTGGTTTGATGGAAACCTCAGACTTCAGGAGTGAGACATTAAGAACAGCTATTTGCATGGTGCCTGTCTGAACACCAAAGAAAGAAGGCAGAGTCTGTCTTTCCTGATTAGTCGATTATTCTTCCCCCCCTCCACCAGATGGTCTTCAAGAAAACACTGGCATCAGAGGCCTGAACTGGCAGTCACAAGCTGTGTAAAAAGCTCTAAGTTACACAGCTCACACTTTACTGTATAAAGCAAGGATTACATTTTTTTTCCCTTTTTCCTTTTAAAAGGAAAAGATGTATTTACTACTATTTTTCAAGTCCATCCTTCTGGCAGATGAAGCAAGAAATGCCTAGCATAAGGAGATGTTCTACATTTCAAGGGCATGCCATCCCTAACAGGACAGAGTTCTCTGTCCTTCCTCTCATAATTCTTTATGACACTCTTACATTTGAGCAAGACACTGCTATTTGGGAAACTTTCAAAGTAACCAGAGGGAATAAGGTATCTGAACCACACTGGAATTTCAGAGCTCTAGGCCAAGCATTTGAAAGCCTGGAAAGAGGTGCTTAACAAGCTCGCAGGTTCCAAGTCTACACATGTATATGTAATAAATATAGAACTGAAAAGCTTTACTTCTGTATAGAACAATGTTTTCTGGGTTGTGCTACAAAAGTGCATTGCAAAATATTAGATTAATAGACTTACACATTTATTAGATTATTAGATTTACACATAGATTATTAGATTTAAACATTATTAGACTATCAGACTTCCATTATTAGAATATTAGACTTCTACACATTTGACTTAATGAGAGAAAAGAAGTCCAGAGCTAAAGAAAAACAGTTCATTAATAGGAAACCAATCCTCTGCTAGCTACTGTCAAAAGCAGCTTGGGGGTTGTTTTTTTCTGAAGAGAAACTGCTGCTGGGACTTTGCCAGATCAGCAGTTAAGGGTAATCCCAAAGAATCCCTCAGCAAATTGTAAAGTGCTCAGGCTGAAGAACAACAAGGTAGTCAGGGAATGAACTGATTGCTTTAAATTGTGTAGTACTAGCAGCAAGCAGTGCTTCAGAATTATTCTGCTTAATTCACCCGTTCCAGAAGCAAGACAAAACCAAGCCAGATACAATAAATAATCCAAACCTAAAAGTATTTGATTTGATCTCCAGCTAGATAAGGAAAAAGGCAACAAATATGGCAATACAAAGGAAAATTATCATTTATTGTTATTAACCTTTTTCTATTTACTAACAAGGAGCTAGGGGTGACTACACAGCAATCAGCAGGATCTGATTCTTTGCTGTCAGATCTGTTTCTTTTAATAACTGTGAAAAAAGAGACACAGGTCATCTGAGTACTCCTAAAGACTCTAAAGATATTGCCACAGTGCACCAACCTTCTTCTTTCACAGCAGCAAATACATTTCCTCTTCCTTCACTTAACAGATTGTTACAAATGTGCAGATCTCACTCCAGAAGTGTGCAAGTAATTCACTCAGAGGCAAGAATAAATCCTTTCTTACCTATTCCCCACTTACATTTTTAACAGCATAGCAGTCAAAATGCAGCAAATCAATTTTTCACTCCTTACTGTCTCCACACTGCCTTTTCATGGTATTTTTAGTTGTTCTGATTAAAAATTTACCTCTTAAGTACTATTGAGGACACAGTGCATTTCTTGATAACAGTTTTGTATACTTTTGTCAGCCTAAGTCCATGTGTTCCTTACAAAGCAAGATGTGGAGGCACATCCTTCCTTCCCCTCTTCTTCTAACAAAAAAGCAATGTTAGGGTCAAACTTTAAAAAAAAAAACAAACAACAAACAAATAAAAAACAAAGCAGAAAAAAAAACAACCAACAAAACCAAGCCCCAGACCAGTAGGAAATCAACTTCTCTGCAAAACTTGGAAAACTTTCAGAATGAGGATGAGAACCCATCACACCTGACACAATGCAAGGTACCTGAGAGAAGAGACTCTGCAGCTAAAAAAACCCCAAACCCACAGATTTGCAGGGCTCACCCAAAGCAAAGATAAGCAACCCTGGCATTTCTGGATTCTCTTTGTGGTGCTGCATTGCAGGGGACAGGTAATCACCCCTGACTCTTCTCTCTCACTGTTGGGTTTATCCCATATCCTCTGCATCAAGGACAATTCAGCTTAAAAATATCTTCCATCACTTCTACCACATGCAATTAGCCAGTATTTTCTCTATTACTTTGGACACTTTAAGCATTTTAATGCTTTAAGCATTATCCCTGGAACTTCACCTGTATGCAGTGACAATACTTACTCAAGTATCTCAAAAATGCAAGGCACTGCTCTTACTGTGATTCTCTGCATGGCAGCAGTTTTAATTTGCTTATTTGTAGTGAGTAGAGACCTTTCTACCTTTGGACTGTCATTCAGCCAACCTTTCTTTTTCCCTGTGAAACCTATTTTCTTTCTCAAACTAGAGAAGTCTTGACCATTGAGGAGGAGACTACTTTCTGATTTAATTTCTGAAGGTCATTCATACTGATTATACAGCTTAGACAGATTGAGCAGTAGAAATCTTGAACTTAAAGATATGGAAAGTACAAGAGACATTGCAAAAGGTAAGGAAAAAAAAAAACAACCCAAAAACCTGATTTTCTCCCTTCAATCCCTATCAATATAGTCCAAACTCTATTCTTTGTTTTTCACTAGAATGTTCCATAGCAAAAAATATCAACAATAAATCCTCAGAAATCTCATCCTGTATTTTCACAGCAGTGCTTAACAGTCCTTAAAGATCTCCATGGATTTTAAAGAAGTAATTCTATCAGGTAGCAGAAACAGTGCCACTACCTTCCAGTAACTGGTCCCATGGCTCACACTGTGTACAACTCAAGTCACAGTGAAATGTTTATACAGACCACACATGGAAAAATATGCTCCACAAACCAAATGTATTACAATCTAAATGTTAGCACCTAATGCATCAAGTAAAGTGGCCTTTGCATGAGATGCACTGTGGAAAACTCTGCAAAGATACCTTTCTTCTCTGTTCTGTTTGCCTTACAGATAGCTTGCTCCTGTTCTTGCCATAACTGCTAGCTTCACTCAGCTTCCTTGGCATTTCAGCAAAGCCACAACTTTTCCTTCGTTTCTGCTGATTTGTTCTTTATAGGCCTGAATAACAGTTGTGTTACAGACACATTTTATGTTATTGAAGTTACAATCAGACTGTGTCATCAGGACTCAAAAGGAGCTTTGAGGGCTGGAGAACCTGTCTGGAATCACTGGGTGATGTACTCTTGCTGAGCAACCCTATGGTTATCCTGGTTTCCAGAATCACTTTACAGAAAACCTACCTACGTACCTCAGCTTAGTTGCTTAAACTTCTTTGCTTGGGACAGAGTAGATGGATTTCTTTGCTCTGTGAGGTCTACCTGTTGCACTATTGAACAGGAGTTTAGAGGAATGACAAAATTCAAGAGAATTGAATACAGAAATGTCTCCATGTCCTAGCTACTGCTAGTACATAATTTTCTAATAGGGAATGCTTATTTTTCCACCTCAAAGTAACATATGACTGCACGGTGAAATAAATTTCTGCTTGAAACATTTTAAAATTGATCTAGCTCCACTAGGCTGGCATCCATTACAATTAGTTTCAGCTGTAAGGAAAAGAAAATACTTTCTTTTGCAGACTAAACTGAACCAAAAACCTTCCATTTTCTGGAAAGCCTTCTTCACATATTGCACATTTACTCTATTTATCTCAATGCTGTGTCCTGTTAAGTTTACCAAAGATGCATTAAGGTTGAAACAGTTCTAATTACCCTAGCACAGTAACTTGACATTATCCTGAATTTATGCTTTTCAGCAATGAGACTCCTTCCTTTCCTGGAAGATTATCACCTTACAAAGCAGATAATCAAGATTTACTTTTTTTCACAGACCTTTGTTCCTTGTATAAACAATTACATGACTTGGGGTTTTTTTGCCCCCTTTCCTTCTCCCTGTAGAGAAATACATTTTCACTGCTAATACACACCCTAACTGCAATGTACTGGAGCATGGTTCTCATTCCAAAGCCCAGTGGAACCTTGAAAGGTTTTTTTGAACCACAGAAAAGTTTGTAAGATAACTACACAGTATCATCTACACAGTGTCTCCAAAGGATCTTAATTAAAAGACCTCTTTCTGTGTTCTAAATTAGCTTATTTCTATAGCATTTTCTGTTCTCCAATCCTTATAGTCTTATAACTAAGAAAGTTAGTTTAAGAAGGAAAGTAAGACTGCCAAATGTGCTAATTTCTCATGAAACTTGTATTTCTAAAGGATGAATAAAGCCTGAATTTTAAATTCTAGAGGTGATTAATTAGAAACATGAACTTACTAAGCTGCTTTTCAGTAACTAACATTCAAGACAGCAGTAATACAGGCTTCCCTATCCTACACATTTTTCTCCCATCCACCAGACCAGAATATCACTACAAAATCAAGATAATGATTACAAGCATCTAGATCTACAACATACAGTTCTATAGCAAACTAAGAATCTTTTG
Source organism: Calypte anna (assembly GCF_003957555.1). Lineage (NCBI taxonomy): Eukaryota > Metazoa > Chordata > Aves > Apodiformes > Trochilidae > Calypte > Calypte anna. The sequence goes on from NC_044245.1 coordinate 66,820,004, forward strand.
TACTGATTTCTGTGCCCAGAGGCTTTTCTGTAAGAAAAATGTGAAGACACTGGAAGGAAGCAAGAACTTCTTCAGATACAGAACTAAAATATGTATATAATATTTACACTGTTACCACAGGAAAAATGTTTTAAAAGTTTTACTTACTTTGGATGGGTAAATTCATCCACTAGGACAACCTTTTCTATCAAGTCTCCACCAATGGTTCGAGCCAAATCATAAAAATCATTCTGGGAGTACGTCTCAGAAGGCAGCCAAAAGGAGATGTCATTGATCAAAGGTGGGTATCTGCTGAGTGGCTAAAAAAATTAAAAAACATACCTTTGTAAGTGGCAGCACTTGGTAGGTACATCTACAATTGTTTTGAACTTGTATAACACACATAGCACATATTTTAGAGGCTTTCTGAAATGCTTTTTGAAGTGCAAACTGACCTCATAAACAATTGAGATGCAAGATTCTATACTAGGAAATGTCTTTTAAAGATCCCCTTGTAACCACTTTGATTCATTCAGAAGAAGAAAAAAACAAAATTGTTTTGTTTGCTGAAATCAGCACTTATGAGCCAAAATACATTTTTGGATCAGAGCTGTTTAAAAGGAAGAGAGCATTTTAACATGATTATTCACTGAATATAACCGTACTTTTAAAAAGCATTTTTCTGATTTTTACAGATTCAAAAAGTCTTATCACGTGGATATATAAAATTTATATTTACTTTATATGGTTCTTATATAACATGATATGTTTATTATTTGTACTGTCCAATTTCTAAGGAAGTCTTATCAATAGCTTCCTTCTTATTAAAAGGTTACAATAAGAATACACTTTGGTTTAATTGGTTCACTTTTCGGTGTTTTTTATAGGCATTCAAACATCTGCAACAATACAAGAAGTATTTCTGTTAGCACAGTTACTAATCCCCTAAGTACCACAACAGACTCATAAACATAAAGGGGCATCTTTCCTGCAGACAGAAAGACCTCATCTTGTGGTCAGAACAGCATATAACTTGTTATTTGTAAAAAGAGGATGAGAAAGAAAACAAAACAATTATTAGTTTTTCAATTTTGATGGAACTTTTCTGGAGTAAACTAGTTTCAGATCTTGCCTTTGCTGAGACATTTCTGCCTTTGAAGAAAATGATAATGCTCTTCTTTCATGCCCTCTAGGTCATGCAATATCTTACTCCTACCTTCTATTAATGCACTGCAGTTGAAATGAGGATGCTTACACAAGATTGTTGGGGTCTGTGGAGAAAAAATCCTTTCTAATTTTGCTCAGATGTATATGACAGCTGATGTGTACACCTTGGTATACACAGTATATTATCACACCCAAAAATTATTCTGTGCCTGGGAATGTTTTATGATGAAACAGTGAAATCCTAAGTGAATACCTGCTAAAGCAATAAACCTGTAAAAAAGGCAACTTTATGGCATGATGATTTACACAAATCCTTTTCTGTACAATGTAAACTGGTCAATAAATATCTGATAAGGAATACAGTGCAAGTTTTAAATTAATAACACACCTCCCCCAGGTGAATAAAATTGTGGATCACAAATGATTATCCAACTTGTTCAAGGAATAAACTTGTCAAATGAATTCATATCCTGTATACCAAAAAAACCTTTCTGAGTAAAGCCATCACACAACAGCTTTTGATGAAATGCTAATGAACGAAATGTAAACATCTCCTCTTTTGTATACAGAAGTCACAGCTGCAAATGTTGGAGGTGTTCCTCAGTCAACAACCTGATACATGTGCTCGTGTGAATGAAGTTGTAATTCTCCAGTAGACCTCCATATTTTCATCTCACCTTTGTCTACCACTATATTTACCACTGCTGTATTTCAGCAGCCCACTGAATACACTTCAAAGCTTGTGGGGACTAATCCACAGGTCACTGAACTCCCAGCTTCAGGATATTTAATTATTCTACTAAAAGACGTATCTCACAAGCCTAAACATGAATATTCCATTTGGGAAGGGGACTTCTTCAATACCCACAGCTACAAGGACACTGAAGAAAAATAATTACACATTCAAGTAACTGAGTAATATCCTAACTCCCAAAAGCAGCAGAGTACTCACAATTCATAGTATTTGCTACTGAGGTCAAAAGCATAAGGATTATGTCAGGCACATGAAAACAGCACTTTCTTTATCACTTAAAATGAGATGTACACAAGGACCAATGTGGCTACCTTGCAAATGTAGCCAGAACAGTCTGACTCACATTGTCAGTGTCACCATATTCCATGCGATCATAGCCAAAGCTGTAATGAACTGTAGGGTCTGTCCCTCTTGGATTATTAGATCTGTAGGAAAACTGCTGCTCTGATGCATTCCATGGTGTTACTAGCTCAGATACAGAAATGTTTTAGTTTTATGTGTGCGTGTGTGCGTATGCGTCTGTGTTACATAGACTGGAAGGACAAACGCTTAAAACAGTAAGCTTAACTTTTTTATTATTAGTCGCAAACCTTTTCTCAGAGCCCTATAATGCAGAAAAATCTTTTATGGTAAAAGGCAAGGCAATAATCCCCTATTATACTGTCCCTTCACCACCTGGCTGCAGTCAATATTACTGCAGTAAGTATTATATCAACACTAACGTTAGCATAAGGATAAAATTCCTTGTTCTCAAACATATTGATCTGTTTGTTGTAGAGATACATAACTGTTTATTAGCTACACCTAAAACATGAAGAGGATAGAAAAAGAGTCTCCAGATGGCAGGTCAAAATGAAGTTAGCAAATTGGTATTCTGGAACCCCAGCAAATACATACTGTAGGCCAAGAGATCCCATTGCCCTCTATCTTCCTTCTAAACTCTACTGCCCTTTATGAAAAGAGCAGTCTAAAGCCCATTAGACTTTGATCCCTCTCGAGGTCCAAGGCAAACAGCAGCCCTGAAGGCTTTTTCCTTATAAATTTACAGACATTTTAGAAGCCCCTCTTGAGAGCAATTTCCTCTTCCCTATTCATTTTCTGCATTGCTGTCACCTCCAGCCACACTTCAGCCACCTCCTCCTCAAGACTCTGCTGTGCTCCAGCACAGTGCTCGGAGAAGCTCACAGGAACCCTCTGGCTCCACTGCCTTCATGTTGACCTCAGCTCCCACCACGCTGCCCACCCAGGAAGCCCCACTGTAACTTCTTCTACTGCCTGACCACTCCCTTTAGGTATCTGGGGAACTGAAAAGAGATTTAGTAAAAGGTAGAACTGATCCCACCAACAGAAGGCTACTGCCAGGCTTGTCAGGCAGCACTGCTGATGCACAGACAGCTCTGCACCACTTCTTTGGTCCCATCGGTTTTGTCACCCCAGCACTATTTTAAATGTTCTGCTTACTTTCCATTTCAAACACTGCAGTGCACTGTTTCTGACAAACTCAGAAAACAATAGTGCTTTCCTAGGCTTACATGTTTGCTATTCATCAGTCACGTTTCCTTCTCCGTTTAATAAAAAAAAAAAAAAAAAAAAAGTGTTTACTAAAACTGCAAGGTTTTCCTTCTCAAGATGCTAATTTTAGTATAGAAAGGAAAAGCTGGACACTAGTGCTGTACCCTGCTCAGCCAGCCTACCCAGCCCATGCCTAGATGTCCCTGAGGAGCACATCACTGAAAACTCAGGGCTGTGACTCTTCTGTGTGGGTTTGTGACAGCAAAGAGCTCTGCTGGTTTGTGGCATTCCTCAACCCCAGCCCCCTGCTCTACCTTTCTGTCAGGGTTTACTGTCCCTGCAGCAGATGACAAAACAAACACGTGCCTGCTTCTCTACCACTACAGCTCAGAGACTGCCATAGGTGCTAATAAATGTTGGGTGAAGGACTGCAGCAGGTTGAGGCAGTGACGGACAGCAAGAGGGTGAAACAGAATTCATCTGCATAAAATCGGAAAAACTCGGGCTCTGTACATGACGCCACACCACTCTGGACACCCTGGACACAGTAATCAAATGGTCACCTTAACAGTGGTCTCTCTTCATCTCCAGATGACAAAGGATCATCAGGTAGCCTGCATGCAGATACCCCACAGCTCACAGGAGAACACAACACATGGCAGAAGCCCCATCCTCTGGGGAAAAACCAGCTAGAGGTAATGCACAGCCAGTGCTGGCAAATAGGCTAGCACAGGGCCACAGAGCACCTGTAGCCCAAAGACACAAACAAATTATGAACCTCAGGACTTTCCCTCCCTCCTGCAGACTGAGTAACACAACAAATGAGCAACACACATGGTGGAGAAAAAAGCTGTATGTGGATTTTGACAGCTGTGACACAAATGCAAAGTTAACGATGATATGTATCAAAGGGTGGGTTAGCAACTCCACAGAAGCCAAACTCTTAAAAAGGTAGCCATGCTGGACTGCTATCACCAGCCTAAGTCAGAAAAACATGAGGCTTGGCAGCATCATAACAGTCCTGTCTTACCCCTTGTTTTGGAGAAATATGTACACAAACTATGCAGTTTTAATGCAACGTCATATTCTCACTGAAATTAAAGCTATAGTCCTGTAATAGCTAAGCCTTTCTTAATATATTTCATGGTGAAACTACATTAGTTCAGTGTTGTCATATGAAATTTAAACACTTAACAGGCACAAAATTCAAATCTACAGATTTATAACTGTAACTTAACCCTCTTGCATGTAATGAAATTTCCTTTATTAGTATGTGTGCTACTAAGTTTACACTTTCGCATTTATGACCAGAGTAGACAAATTATGGTTGCTACAGGAAACATAATTTTGAATTTCTTCTCTGTTGTGGCTTAAAATTCACAATCACGATGTGCCATTATAAGTTTTCTACATTTCCCTTCACCAAATCAATTTTTTCCTTAGTTATATCTAGAAAATTCTCTATATTCATATATATATATATATATACACACAGACATATATTTATGTGTAGCCACACACATAAACAGATATATCCAAAGAAGGAAGTGGAGAAATTTCAACAGAGAACTTCCATAAAGTCTGATAAGCAGTTATGCAGATATGTTCTGGGATTAAGCTCTTAACATCAAAGCAAGTGGACCAGCATGGGAATGATGAACTGCTCTGTCCTCCTGTAGGGAATGGCAGAAGGGCGTTACCTTCCAGTGGTCCTGCAAACCTCTTAAGGAGTGCACACACAAGTATAATCAGCAGCCTGCTTCCCACAAAAGTTCTTTTCACCTCAGTAAGCTGACACAGAGATCCAGGGAATGCCATGTGTCCAAGGGAACATCATGTACTTCCTGGATTTCAGGCACTTTGCCTGAAGATGGATTATTTTGTGTGGAAGAGGTTTTCTTCACGCATGGGTGAGAATGCCCTGTCTGTGAATTGAATATCATGTGAGTGCCTTTAAGTGTCCCAAACGACTTCAAACCATTAATTCACTCAACATAGAATGGGAAACACCCATCACTATTTTTCACAGAAGCAAATGGAAAAGAGGCAAGCACAGAAGACATCAGGTTACAAATTACCTAAATGGTGAATTTGCTCCACACTTTGCATACCATAACTAAGGACTTGTGTGGAACCAAAAAGGACTACACATATTCCTGGTGGACAGATTCTCTAGTCACTATTAAATGGAGCAATCAAACTGTACTTTGGTTCAGCATCGCTCCTGTGACCCTAAGTAGGATCAGTAAAAGTGGACATAGATCAGACTGTTTTCATACTCATTCTGCTGTTCTCCAAGCACTTGATGTTTGCCATGATGGGAGACAGCATACTACAGCTAAATGGTAAGGTATAGCATAATAGGTCTTTTTCCTTTAAGAAAATTGCTTCTTTTATGGCATTCTAGGAAAGAAAATACTACCAAATCATATCTCCTTCTTTTTCTAGCTCACTGACTTCTCATCTTAAAGGAACATGAAGGTCAGCATGAAGATGTTGAGCTACTGAGAAGAACTGGGTGTACAACACCTTAGAAACAACTCCTCCTAGGCATGGCAGTAGTACTATGCAATCAAGTCTCTCACAGGTTCTGGGATTGGGGTAAGGGAAAGGATTGCCCAAACATTTCCATAGCCACTCCCGTTTTCCTCACTTTTTACTTTCTAAATAGCCTGGTTTCTTTCCATTCTCAAAGGTTTTAATTTGTCATAGTTGATAGAAATGCTTTATTTCTAAGCTGTATTTAAGAGCCCTGGTTCCAGTCCCTCTCTTTCACTTCAGACAGGAAACCAAATGAAAGCTACCACCAGTCACAAGGAGCATTTGTCTGCAGACACTGCAGCTGACTGGACTTGCCAACACACACCTGCAGGTCTAATCAGTCAAATAGTAACTCAGTTTCCACTCCATCTAGTGCAGTTCAGAGCCCTTCACGGGGGTGAAAAAGGAAGAGGGATGCCAGACTCTCCTCTAGAGATCAATACCTTGAGGAAAATCATATGTTTGGCAGGGAGACTAGTTTGTTTATCTGTAGAAAACTGCATCATTCAAACAGCATTGGGTTTCAAGTCATTGATGTTTCTCATCTTGGCAAAACACTCTCTTTACCTTTACCTCCCTCATCCCTGGGGAAAAACAATAATGGAATTAAGGGAGTTCAGGAAGTACGTTGCAGAAAATACAAGTAAAAGGAAACAACACTGTCAAGACGCACAGTAAATTAAAACTGGTGGTGTCCAGTGGAGCAGGGTTGAGTTGGAGGCCTGTTGGACCCCACCAGTGTCCCCAGGGGTCAACACTTGGCCTGGTTTTGTTCAACGTGTTCATCAATGACCTGGATGAGCAGACAGAGTGTATGCTCAGCAAGTTCGATGATGATACAAAACTGAGAGGTGCAGCTGACATTCCAGAGGGCTGTGCAGCCATCCAGTGTGATCTGGACAGGCTGGAGAGCTGGGAAGAACCTAATAAGGTTCAACAAAAGCAAGTGTAGGGTCCTGTACCTGGGGCCAAGGTTAGGGGTGAACCTTCTAGAAAGCAGTTCTGAGGACAAGGATCTGGAAGGTAGTACTATCTAGTAGATAGTAAATTATCCATAAGCCAGCAGTGTGCCATTATTGCCAAGAAAGCCAATGGAATCCTGGGCTACATAAAGAAGAGTGTGGCCAGTAGGTTGAGGGAGGCCATACTCCTCCTCTACTCTGCCCTGGTGAGGCCTCAGCTGGAATACTGCATCCAGCTCTGGGCTCCCCAGTTCAGGAGAGATAGCGAACTACTAGAGAAAGTCCAGAGGAGGGAATAGAGCATCCCTCTTATGAGGAAAGGCTGAGACAGCTGGAACCCTTGAGCCTGGAGAAGAGAAGGCTGAGGGGAGACCTTATTAGTGTCTACAAGTATCTGCAGGCTGATGGAGCAAGTCTCTCCTCAGCAGTTCCCAGTGTCAGGATGAGGGGCAATAGGCACAAGCTGGAACACAGGAAGTTCAATTTAAATATAAGCAAAAACTTCTTTACTATGAGGGTGCAAAGCACTGGAACAAGGTGCCCAGGGAGATTCTGGAGTCCCCTTCCCTGGAGATATTCAAAACCTGCCTGGATGCAATCCTGTGTAATGTGCTCTAGGTGATCCTGCTTTAGTGGGAGAGTTAAATTAGATGCCCTAGAGATCCCTTCCAGTTCTGAAAATTCTGTGAAACACCCACTCTAGATCCAAGTTCAGTAGGGAAGTGCCACAGGGCATAGACTGTCTTTTTAGGTAAGTCTCCGGGTTCAGGAATAAGAAGCTGTCTGGCCAAAACTGTGGACAAGATCCAGCAAGATTCCCTTCTGTCGTACAGTGCACACCACCATATGAGCTCTGTCCCCTTTCCACCTAAGCTAAGCTCCCTGCATTCTTGTTGAAGATAAAGAGTTTCTTTCTTGAGCTGTGTTACAGGTTTCCTGAAGGTGCAAAACAAGAAAAAGTTTAATTGCTTACATTCTGCATTAGTGGTCACCAGGTAACTCTTCATAAACTAGTTATTAAGGTGGTGGTGCCATCAGAAAGGGACACTGTGTTCTTATGCACATTATTTTAAATTACAAGTATTTTATTCTGAAGTCAAGCTTGATTGAATTTGTCATGGATGACGCTCCAAGTTTAAAGCCACGGTTCTCAGAGCAAAAAAATGTATTTTAAATTGATCTGTCATCAAAAACAGGATGAACATATGGCTTTTGAGATGTTTTTCAGACACAAAAGGACAATTTCTATAGCCACTGAAAGTATTATTTTTATGAAAAGTAAGGAATTGTGAAAGTAGAGGAAAGACATAAAAAATTAGAGTATTGACTTAATCCTATTAAAAGTAGGATTGTTGCAATGTACATAGTGGAGAGAGATTTTCAGGCACCCATACACTTCGGCATTTGCATATGCCTTGCCACTTGTGATCTGATTATAAAAAAATACCAAAAGATAAATACAAATGGTTCCTAAATACTGGTAATGGACTCTGTTCTGTGCTTGACTAGTCAAAAATAATTTCTCATCCCCATAGGACAGGACTCATAAGGAGAACCACCAAAGCAGATACCACTCCCACATCTCAGTTTCTTACAGCCCCCTTTTGAAAACACCATGACGAAGAAGAGATTAGCCTGACATGTTCCTATGGCAGTTCTAGGTCTACTGTAAAAAATATGCATTCTCCTAATGTTTCTTCCTTGACCTCTCAGTTGATGGCCTGCTGAGTGCTAGCTCAGTTTCATGGCACTTATTTCCTCATTTCAAACACATACACATCACAGCAAGACAACCAAAAGCCAAGAAATGGGTTTCTTTGGTCTAATTTTTTCATTTGAGCAGTTGCCACCAGAGAACTGTTGTTACACAAAAGGGAACAGGTGGGACAACCCATTTATTACAGTCTCTCATCATCTATAGAAAAAGAGCAAGCTTATGCCCTGTGGAAGGAGTCCAGAGGATTTGGGACCACTGAAATGATAAAGTGGATTCTCATATCAAACCTAATGATCAACACTTAGGAATGCCTTTTGCACAGGCTGTCTACGTGTTGTTTGTCCTTCCTACCCAAGTCCCCACCCCAGAGCCAGAATTGCTCCATCAGGAGGGATTTTTACCCCTTAGAAGCAGGGGTAAAAAGGGCAAAGAAGACACAGACCTCAGAGAATGAACTGTCAACAAAGACTGTATGTAACAATCATGCACTTTTCTAAAAACTACCTGCCATGCCTGCAAGGAACAGGATAGCAGAAGCCAGATTACTCAGTAGTTATTCAGAATTTTTTCTTCAGTGGTGCTGACCACCTGCAGTTCCTGTAGAAGGCACTGGTTTCTGCAGGCATTCAGTGTTTGCTATGCTCACAAGTCAGGTTTCCTCATTCCTGCTGGTTTGGCTTGAATATTTGTTTCTCATTATGCTTAATAGTAATGCTGAGATAAATAGCTTGATAGGGTAAAATACTGCACACATCAACAGTTCATATAAAAGATTTATGTCTAAATAAAGAATGCAAGTATTTGAAGAGACTGCAGCAATATGAAGATGCATTTCCTCTGAACACATAGAGTAACAATGGAAACAAATTGCACCCAACCTTTTATTTCAGCTTAGAAAAAAACCCCAAACTCGTATAATGCACTGTTGAATATATTTCCTTTTTTGCTTATTAAATCCCACATTCCAGAGAGTTACTGTATAAACAGCAGAATCTCCAGAACACCTGAATATGACTTGCACTAAAATAACACGGCATCACAACTCTCACAGGCACATGCAACACCTGAAAAAGTCATTCTTGCCACCTAACAAGCTGTATTTTTTCTCTCTCTGCCCTAAAAAATGCAGAGGTTTCCAACACAAGAACAGCAATGATGTTTCATATTTATTGACTTCACAGGTACAGCTTCACATAATGCCCTGGACATTGTTATGGTACAAAGGACTGTCCTCATCTTTCGACACTTCTCAGACTTATAAGCAAATCTGTATCATCTGGGAAATGTTGCAGTAGAAACTGTGTCATAAAACCCCCTGCTCCCTTAGAAATTAAAAGATCCCAACTACCACATATAACATTTTACCTGAGCAGATCACTAGTGGTTTTGAAATACCCATCATGATTTCCAGTGCCCCTAAAACATCTGGCTTTCCTTCTTCAGCTGGGGAAACTGCCTGAGTTGCAATGACTCTTGACTTTAATTTCCAGACTAGTCAACTTCATCTTTCCCCCTTAAGTACTGGATTCATACAAATCACAACCTCCAAAGTGCAAAAACAATAATAAAACAGCACGGTAGTGCAACAATCTAAAAATAGCATCTAACTTTAAAGAACAGTAGGTAAACTAGAGAGAAAAATAAAGGTTCTGCTTCCTTGTCCAATACTCAGAAGAAGGGGCCTTTCAGGCAGACCCTGAGCAGCCCTAAAGCTATACCCTTGTTAAAGAGTAATAACACTTAGAAAAAGAAAACTTCAGAGAAGCACAAGCCAAGAACAGACCAAGCACAAAAAGCACAAAGAGTACACTAAGCATTTAAGTATACAGTGACAAAATTAAAAAAACATTAAACCTCTACAAGCAGGATCCTTGTGCACCAGGTATTTCTTTAATGTCTTTCCTTATTTTACAAGAATCAGAAAATGGGTTCACTATTGCTGATTTAGGAGAACAGGTTACAAGTGGGAATAATTATGCAAACTGGATTTAAGACATGTGCAGGAGCAGAAGGATGCAAGCAATCCTCAAAAGAGGTGATTTCTTCCCATTATTATTTTTCTTTAAAAATGCAAAAATCATCCTTGGCAGCATATGCATCCCAAAACACTGCTTGTCATATTTTGGTTGAGGCTGTCACTACTATGGTCCACGTGTCTCTCACACTAGCAAGATGAAGGAAATTTGAGAATGAGTATGATAAGAATAATACGGTTCTTCCCAACTGTGCCTTCTGTTGTCTGGCTATTCTCTGTAGCCTAATTCATATTCTGATCAGACAAGTGGCAGCTGAAAATCAGGGGATTTTATTAACACCATGTATTTCAAATGTGCTCCTCTTCACAAATACACACACATGCCCCCAGACTGTTCTCTCCAGCCCTTATTTCCTAAGGATGTCTACAGCTGAGCTGCAATAGTTAATAATGATGCAGATGATGACTGTAGGGGTTTAGGTATGATTTTAGAGACCACTTTATTGAAACCTCTTTGCAAGATGTGTCTTTTGCACCTAAACATTGGCATAAATGTTAAAACAACTATCAAGTAAACTTGTCTATGACAAAATCCATCATTTTATCCAAAACTGGTAAATATAATCAGAGTGTATTTCCTATTAGTTTCAGTACCTGTCTTCTTCCCCCCATAGCACAAATGCTTAGGTAAATTTTAAACAGGAGTTCATTCTTATAGTACATGCATAATGTACATTCAGAAAGATGTATTTAACCCAACTGCAGGCATACAGACATTCAGACTGGGGTAATTACCTAGGACTGCAAGTCAGAAACCAGAGTCCCATTTGGTAGAGTACAAAACTGTAGTCCCTGACCTGAAGAACTTCCCACCTGTGACATTCCAAAGGCTGGAAGCATGGAGATTCTTGTTGGATCCCAACAGGCCAAAGTAAAGATAGAACATTAAACAGTTATGTTTAATGAACATAACCGGTAGGCATTAAAATGGTAACTATGAAACCTATTTATGTTGAAAAAGATAAAGAAAAGGAGAAGGGGAAGGAGAAGGGGGAGAAGGAAGGAGGAAAGAGGAAGGAGGAAGAGAGAAAGAGAAAAAAAAAAAAAAAATTACCAGTCCTGGATCCATTGTTGGGCCAGCATACTAGAGGAGGGTTAGTGTCGGTGGAAAAAAAAAACCCAGCCCACCACCACAGCTCCTTTTATAGGCCTGTTACACTTAATCGTTTCACAACAATAAAACTTATCAGACTGAGCAACTAGAGCAGACTTCTACCACTTTGATCCTCAGTTGTTATCTCTACCATTGTCTCCATATAGAGGCCCTAGGCCATATGCAGGCTGTTACTTCCATAGCTCCAGGCATTCTTTTAGGAATGTTAATAAGTATTTGTTTGAAGGCTTACAATGGTGTCACACCACGCTCCATGAACCAGTTCCTTAAAATTATAGTTGTAGAAGAGAAAAGAGAGAGGAAAAAATGGAAATAAAGAAGTTATAGTGAAGTCACAACCCAAATTTTGCACCTTGGGATCAAGGAATCAAGAAAGTCTCCAGTCTGGCTTTGTGGCTTCCCCTCTTCTCCAGGAACTGCCTCTTAAGTCCTTCAGACTGTTTGAGAAGAATGTGTAACACCATCTTCTCCATTACACCACTCTAGGATAGTATTGGAGAAGACATGCTGACACAAGAGGTACAGGACAACTACAGCTGTAAATAGCATGGAAAAAAGCATTACTGAGTAGGGAAATTGAGTCTCGTGTCAAGTCAGGGACAAAGACTAAAGTCAAGCTAGCTCCTGTGCCATCCTCCTAGTCAGAATTCTTTTCACCACACTGTAACCCAATAAGTATTTGAAAAGTCTTGGCAAAAGTCTAAGGGTTACCCTCCCTACTAGCTACATACTTTTGTAGACAGTAAGATTGAAAACTCTGAACATTTGTGGCTTCCTGCCAAAATCACCAGCAGCTGGTTCTCACACTTTCACATAACGAATACGAAATCCTAGAAATCAATAGAAACTGAGTATTATTTCAGATTTCCAGGTTTATTCCTTCACCAAGTGTTAATTTAATGTGGGTTTCAGAACATATATATATATATATCACTGCTGGAAATTGCTCCATGGCTTATTTAAGCACTTTGTATAACCATTATACTTCATCATGTGGGATGCAATAAAGATTGGTTGATTATTTTCAGCAACAGAATTACTCATTTGTGAGCTATTTGTTTTAAAGAGCCTCAACCAGTTGAACTGCAAATGTATGAGGTTTAGAGGTAAGAGCAAAACATAGTAACACATGATTCTTGAAGCCTGTTGCACTTTTTACTTAGTAATCATTTAAATACTATCAGGTTCACTTTGGGTTGCATTGGCTTTTGCCTACAAAAACCCCCAAAAGCTAGCAGCAGCAAAATGATCCTGCTGGCAACAGATGTACATTGATTGCAGCAGCAGCTGTAACTGGAAATTCATTTTTTATTTATATCATGCTGGGTTGAGCTGAAAATTCAGTCAAGGCTACAGTTGCTCCTATTTGAGAAAACACAAATTAGAAGGAAGTCCCTGGTGGTCTGTTCCCAGTTGCTGGGAATCTCTTTCACTTGATGACACAACTGCTGGATATACCACATTATCTACAGGTTCACCCATCATCCTCTAAATTAAGACTATGCTCTAAATTCAGCCACACCTAAGATGGACATTTCTGAAGCTCTCTTTTCTTTCATTTGCTCATGCCAGACCCTTTCATGGGATATGCTATGAATGTTACCACTCTTAACTTGTGAGAAGCTGGATTTATCATAGAATCATAGAATCATAGAATTGGCTGGGTTGGAAGGGACCTCAGAGATCATCAAGTCCAACCCTTGATCCACTACCGCTGCGGTTCCCAGACCATGGCACTGAGTGCCACATCCAGTCTCTTTTTAAATATCTCCAGGGATGGAGAATCCACTACTTCCCTGGGCAGCCCATTCCAGTGTCTGATCACCCTCTCCGTAAAGAAATTCTTTCTAATATCCAACCTAAACCTCCCCTGGCACAACTTGAGACCGTGCCCTCTTGTCTTGCTGAGAGTTGCCTGGGAAAAGAGAGCAACCTCCCCCTGGCTACAACCTCCTTTCTGGGAGTTGTAGAGAGTGATGAGGTCTCTGTCATGTCCTTACAACTTTCCAGACTACAGAGAAGTGGGGGGAAAAAAAAAAAAGTGATCTTGATGCCACCATTTGGTTTCTAATAGGAAACATTTCTGTTTTAATTTACATTAATGGAAGGACAAGGGCACATATCTGTTTAGGAAGATAGGAAGAGCACAATTTGAAATCCGCAGGACCCAACTAAAGAGTCAGCAGCCTTTGGATCTAATGATGGTTGCACAGGTGTGTTTCACTCGGGATGCCTCCATTGGAAGTGACAAAAAAATTTCCACAACAACAGCTGTATGTCTTCATCTAAGTTACTCTGTCCTTTCTTCTCTAGTCCTTGACTTTTCTTTCAATTGCTTCTGGACCTTATTCTTCTTCCTTCCAGGACTGAAGTTTTAGGTGTCTGAGATACATGGAAGGGAACAGTAGAAGACTCCCAGCTGGCAAAAGCTCCTTTTCCCACCTAGACTGCTCACCTCCCTCACTGATCCATCACCTTTCCTTGCGCTACTTATGGATGCAAGCCACGGTGCTGAGTGTGCTATCCAGTAGCAAAGCCACCTTACAGGACTTTTTCCCTCTCACATTTCCCCAGTCACTTTGGTTTAATCTTGCCTCTAAAAAGAAAAGCTCTCTCCTCAGTTGTGCTGAGGTTGTGGGGCAACAATGAGAAGGGAACCATGGAACTGACATGGCTTTAAGGAACAGCATAGGAAAAAGGGTCCCTAATTCACCTCACAGTGCAACTACATAAGTAGCAGCTATGGTAAAACTGGAACAGGAGAGCAGAATAATCCATGAGAAAAAACAAACAAAAAAAATGCTTTTAATTCTGATACTGTGAGAACCAAGGATCTGGGAACAAGTGGTGCAGAGCAGTCACAAAAAAACCACTTAAATCCTTTAAAACGAGAGAAGTTTTAACTGCTGTTGCTGACTGGACCTGCGAGCAAAAGAAAGGGCATCTTCCATGTGGACACACTGGTATTTCACATTGCAACACTCCAAAAATCTCTTTGTAGGCACTTTGTAGGTTTGTTAGTAAAGCCCTGGACCTCCCACATAGCTGAGAATTCAAGAAAATATATAATTATATTCAAGTTTTGGAACTACCTGCCAGGTCATAAGAATTCTGTTGGTGATTTAACTGTGTGCTAGCATAGAGAACTGAAAGTAAGATGAAGTGTTTTGCTCTTTTTACATACATATACAGGCATACTCTCCCCACTCCTAACAAATTCCAACTGGGGCAGTTGTGTACAAAGCAGAAAACTTGTAACATCCAGAAAGAACAGCTCAAACCAGCTATTTTGCTTCGAATCACCATCAGCAAGACTAAATTTACAGCCCTACTCCAGCTTTCTTTCAGTACTTGAAGGGGTAGGACTTTTTGCATGAGTGTGTAGTGAGAGGACAAGGGGCAATCATTTAAAACTTGAAGAGGGGAGATTTAGGCTACACATTAGGAAAAAATGTTTCCTGTGAGGGTGGTGAGACTGTAACAGATTGCCCAGGGAAGTTGTGGATGCTCCTTCCCTGGAAATGTTCAAGGCCAGGTTGGATGGGGCCTTGATCTAGTGGTAGGCATCCCACCCTGTGCCAGGAGGACTGGAACTAGATGATCTTCAAGTTTCTTTCCAACCCTAGTCATTCTATGATTCTATGAAATCTGCTATTGGCATGTGGTAACTTAACAGAGGTGAACATCAGAGTTTTCAAATACTCTTAAGACTGTGAAAACAACCTAGAATTATTTATTTTCAAGAACTATAGGCGAAGGAGACAAAAAAAGATTTTGCTAATGAATATCATATATACACCTTCATACATCTGACTTACACATTCGCTCATACATCTGACTATTACCAAGGTGGCTGCTATATGGATGATGTGGATTTGCTTAGGCCTTTGGTGCTCCAGCAGACAACAGACGGAGATACCACGCAAGATAAATATCACTAAGTAATGTAAGCACAAAGGGCTATTGACAATTTTCCAAGTACAAGTAGAAAGGAATTAATCTGTTGCTGTTCGTCCAGGTTCAGTGAGAGACTATTAGTAAGACTAGATTTGAGTGGGTGGGAGAAGGGATGGGAACAGGGTATGTGTAAAGATCTGCATCATTGGTATTAGCCTGAAGGACAGCAGCTGGACTGCTGGGGAACCACATCCTCCTTTAATGGTAATTTTTATCAAGAGTTTCAATAGTATCATCTCAGTGCAGCCTTAGTCACAAGTCTGGTTTCTGGCACACAGTTTCACAAATTCAGAATTAAAATGTGGAGTGTGCAGTGATGGTTCCTGCACCTAAAAGCTGACATGTTAACTGTCTGAGAAATGACAACGAGCAGCTCATCACCACCTCAGACACCTGCCTCCAGCTCTTCTGGAAGGCACTGCAGGATTTGAAAGAGAACAGAAGAGTGAGTATTACAGAGAGCTCTTGCCCAGTGTGAGAAGCAATATTAAAGTAAACCCAAAATGCTCATATGAGCATTTAAAGAGTGGGAAGAAATACTGAAATCACTGTCCAGTTTGACACAGGCATCAGTTTCTGTATATGAACTAAGAAATGCTAGGTAAGACCAGGTTATGAAAAGCCTTGACAGTGAAGAAAAGCAACATTTCATGGATAAGCCACAGAAGGGCTTATCCACCACAAGAAAACATGCAAAGAGAAGAACACAGCTCTGCTGAGAAGGAGCTGGTGGCTCCTACAGACAGTGACTGAGCATGAATGTGACCCGGCAGCAAAGAAGGCCAAGAGCATCTTGGGCTATATCAACAGGAGCAGAGCCAGCAGATCAAAGACTGTGATTATCCTCCTTTACTCATTCAGTGGTCATAAAACCTCATGTAGAGTACTGCATCCAGCTTGCCCCCCACCCAGTACAGGAAAGACACTGACAAACTGCTCCATTTTCAGCATTGGGCCACCAATATCATCAGGAGTCTGAAATATCTAACCAGTGAGAAAAGGCTGAGAGAGAACAGGGCTTGCTCAGCCTGGAGAAGAGACAACTTTAGGGGAACTTTACAGCAATCTGCCAGTACGTTTAAGGAGGTCATCAACATGACAGACCCAGGCTTTACACTCCCATGAGTGGTGGGACGATAACACAATGGATCTAAGTGAAAACAAGAAAATTTCAGAACAGATAAAAAAAAAAAACAAATTTTTTTACCGTGACAGTAAGGCAGTGGAATAGGTTGCCCAAAAACATTGTGCAGTTTCCCTCTTGGGAGATTTCAAGATCCAACTGGATATAGTCCTAAGCAACCTGACCTGATCTCAGAGCTGACCCTGCCTTGAGGAGAAGGTGTGCCTAGAGATCTACTGAGTTTCCTTCCAAGCTGAATTAGCCTTATATCCTAAGACTATGAAGATAAACGAAAGCCAAGGCAAAGATGTGGTGAGAAGATATGACAGGGCACTCCTTTGATCTCCACATTGCTGTTCCTACCACACTTAATAGAGGTAACACTCTTCAGCTCCATCCCCTATCTGCACTTCTGTATCTTGCGATCCACAGTTTCTCTTTTAAACAAGGCACAGATAGCCTATAGCTCTTGTAAGTAATTTGACTCAGGTTTTACTTGGGGAAATAAAATGGTAAGAGCCAGAGAAAGAAAATTCTGAATGTGTTTGCAAAATTACCTTGAAAGCACAACAGGTCCAGTTGTACTCCAGTGAAACTGTATGTGTATCTGAGCAACTGTTTACTGTATCATATATGGGAAAACCACTCCATTTCTCATTTGCAGTTCACTGGTATGTAAGCTGCTTATTTTTCAGTCCCCCAAATGAAATTATGATAGGATAGCACTGGATATAACAGTGTTCATCAACCCTCTTCTGTTTTTGAGGTACACTTGAGTTCTGGAGAGCTGCTATGGGTGTGTCAATCATTACTCTCAGGCAACACATTCCTTGCTTTCAACTCTCCTACCCTGAGACTGATGATAATGCTTTAAAGTACAGAATTTGGCTTGTGGTCATAATTTTTGTATTCACTCATATTTCTTCTTTTCAAAAGGAGATCAAGACTAGTTGCACACTGCACAAAGTCTGGGAGAACTTTCTGATAGATTTAGAAAAAGACTTTTGCATCAGTCTCAACAATTTCTTGCCTTTAACCTGCTCTTTTTCTGTGCCTTTATCCTCTTCCCACTGTCCCACAACACATCTTGTTTAAACTTTGTTTTCCCCCTAGACTTTTTAATATTGCCCCCAGTGCCCAAAGTATAGCTCTTCTCTCTTCCACTTTCTTCTTATTTTGTCTTACCTCAGTGGTTTGTTTTTCTTGTATCCAGCCTCATAACTGTCCACTGTCTCTCTCCTAGTTTCTGACCCCCATTTTCTCCTTTCCTTCCCATGTTTTCAGCCAATTGCCTTTAGTTGAGAGTGAGAATTCAAGTTCTGCTTACCCTCCAGATGCGTGCTCATTCACTTTCTTTACCCCAAGTGTTCATCATTAAAACCAGCTTGTATCACAGATTTTGCAAATGAAGTTTGGTGGTTTATCAGATTAAACTCTTACTGCTTATAAAGGCCATTTTGAACGTTTCCTCTGCTTCAGCTCTGCAAGGCACTGATCACTCTCAGCTGGATCCTGGGAAGTATGGAGATCTCTGACCTGAAACTACTGAGACCTTTAGGTTATGTTTGACTGAGCGCAGTCCCATTGATTTAAATGGGACCTCTTGCAAGTTTAAAGCTCAGCGTGTGCTTCAGTACTTTGCCTGACTGGGAGCAGAGGGCTCGGGTTCCTCAAGCTTCAATACCAGCACTGCCTACAAATGATACGAGACACAGCATCCTGATGAGAGAAGGCTTGATGATCAAGTGATTTCTAATCCAATTGTGCAGCTTAGTGCAGCAGCACCTCTGCACTGAAGAAGGCTTTTTTTCCTCTTTTCCATAGCTATCCAATACTAAAATAAGGAGAGTCGCACAATGTTCTGCAGAGTGTACAGACAAACCTGAGATATACAGCACTGTAAAGGTTTTATTGACCTTCATTTAAGATGATCTATGTAAGCAGCTCATAAGAAATTCAACCTTCCCAAAGTCATGCCAATAAAATGTTTATGCTACACCATCATCTATTCTCTGTTGTACCTCTACATGCATACACACACAGTATATATCTTCAATTACAGTAAAACTAATTAGACAATAAATCACAGTAGAGGCAGTACCTCATTTGTTCAGACATCCAAGTTAAATTTACATACTAATGGTTGCATATTTGCCTTTAATAGATGCACTATTAGAAAGTAAACATAATAAATGAATAACCATTTAAGCATGGAGTTACCTAATCTTGATGAAAAATATCTGAAAATGTAGCAGCCAGTGAATCTGTTTACTTTTTTATTGGAAAATAAAGCTAATCACAGGCTAAGAAGATACATATAAATTTTATACAGCATACTCATGATGGATCATACAGCCCCACCCTGTGAAGGGAATATAATAAGATCAAACTGGTTAAAATGGCTGGCTTATAGATCAGATGCCCCCCTTCTTGATCATGGAATAAAGGTTATAGAGTAAGAAGTTTTAATTTGCAAAAGCTTCCCCTTGGACCTGTAAGTGCATTTTATTTTCAGCATCTTCTAAAGCTCTAGGACAAGCCATATGTCTACCAGCAACATGCAGGAAAGATGCACAGGGACAACTGTTTCAGAAAACAGAAAAGTGCATGGTAAGTCAAATTGTGTAGCTATGTAAGCAAGAGGGCTCAAATACATAGCAAATAGCAGAAAGTGGGCTTCTGGATAAAAACTGGGTCATTAGAATAGGGGCTTAATTCCTATGGCACAGTGAGCACAGGCAAGTGGGAGTAAGTGAGGCCCAGCCTTTGCTGTCTTCACAGGAGAAAGATGAGGCCACTTTGATTCCCTTCCCTGTATAATGAATCACTTCTTTGCACACAACTACATCTTTGTAGTAGTGTTTCCTAGGTTAGGGACACATACACTGTTTTGGCTGCAGCTGTAAGGGAGGTGAACAGTGTCAACTCAAGCTGCTTGTCAGCTCTTCTCACTCTACTGCCAGACATTACCAGTCCCTCAGATCTCTCAGCTGAACTGCTCCAGGAACTTTGTCTGTCCTGGCACCAGTCAAAATGATCCCAGTTAGACAGTCTATTATTCTGAGTATTGATGTTAACAGGTTATTATGATGTAACTGATTCAGGAAAGACTGCACATGCCAGCAGAAACAAAGAAGGAGATGATGGAAGAGGGTGGTAAAAAGGAGGAGGTGCTAGGCTTATTGCAGAAATGAGGAAACAAAGGAAAAGGCAGATCTCATAACCCCACAGAGGAAGTCTGCAGGTTAGCTAGGAATCTGATACAGATTTCCTTTCTACCAATGCTCCCTTAGAACAGTATAAACATGCTCCTGCTTGACCTCAGTCCAGGCCACAAGGCTCATCTGAAATAGAAAGAAATAATTATTTAAAACAACAGCAGCAGCAGCCACCAGCAGCATCAGATGAAAGTGACTTTGTGAGGAGAGGATGCATCAGCAGTCAATTGAGGTGAAATGCTGCTTACTCGCTGTGGCAGTGAAATGATGGAGGCTCCAGGAACCATCCTGCCACCAGAGCCCATTTGTCTTAATCAACACCTCTGGGTACGCTGCATTTCATCTGAACTATAAGTGCCTTCCTTTCCTAAATGTCATTTAATTTTTGTACCTTTTCTGGAGAGTTGTCAGCCCATGGACACATGGTTTTTTTTTTCAGTAAGAATACTGGCTCAGCATGAACCAGAAAGTGATTATATGCAGCTATGCTCAGAGCCCTGAAGAACAGAGATGTAACACAGGGTGCTAGATCAGATCCAAGCCATTTGTTTTATTACATTACACCTTGCTTAGTCTTTTGTGCCCTGTCCGTCTTCAGCCCTTGCTTTCACAGCCTGAGCAGAAGCCCTGCACAAGTGATTGAAGGCAAGCTAACAGCCTCTGATCCCCTACACTGCTGTGACTTGTGTCAAGTTATAGCCAGAGCCATTCGGTAATCCAAATGAAGGCAATAATCTGATCTGTGGGGAGCAGCACTCTGACACTGCTGTGCTGAGTGGCCACAATCATACAAGTGCTGTCAGCTTTTCCCAGCAGCTTTTTGACCTACTGAAGCCTGCACACGTATATTGAACTGATGACACAGGAAAAAAAGTCTGACACATTCAGGCTGTTAAAAGGCACAGACCATATCCTTAAGTCCCAAGAAAGTGCTTCCATTAAATCCCATTTTTGAACAATAGTATATTTAGTCTCGCTGTTATTAAAAGTTACTGCTATGAAGTGTAGACTTCATGTATTTGAAGAACATTTTAATGAACAGAAAGAAAAATACTTACGTTGGTGGACAATATACAGGTTATAAGAAAGGATGGGGGGGGTATCCAAAGGTTAAGAGGTCTATCTCAGTTAAGCACATAAAGGATGGACATTTACCCAGGCCTTCTGAGGCTCCAGGACTCAATCTGTGTAATGAAAAGCTCTCAGAACATCTGGTCTGCCT
Organism: Calypte anna; assembly: GCF_003957555.1. Classification (NCBI taxonomy): domain Eukaryota; kingdom Metazoa; phylum Chordata; class Aves; order Apodiformes; family Trochilidae; genus Calypte; species Calypte anna. The sequence goes on from NC_044245.1 coordinate 66,841,305, forward strand.
TGGTTTAGTTCAGTCAGGCTGAAAGACACTGCATGGCCTTGCACGCAGAAAATCTGTAACTTTTTTAATATCCATTGAGATTCCTTACAACTTCAACAATGGAGGACAGAAGTTTTCCTTCAAATATGATACGAATAAACCATGTTATTAATTGTGATTAATTAATTATTACTCTTTAGAAAGTAGACGAGAGCAGGTCTGCTGACTTGGTTTTAAAGAATACATGAAAAAATACAACAGAAAGAAATAAAAAATCGGCTTATTAACACCCATCACCCAAGATCTTATGGTAACACCAAGAATTATTTCACAGTATTCTCATTTGAAGGGTCACCTTAAAAAACAATGCCAGTAGGTGCTGGTAGTATGTAAAATATTGAGCTTGAAAAAGCTCAATGTAAGATACCAGATTAAATCTGGATGCAGACTTAAATAAATAAACCAAGCTCATCTCTTTAGGGACAGAGTTGAAATATTTAAACAAAGAATTAGGGAGAATTACTTTACCAAGATGAAGCTGAGACATCAGAGAGGTGCATATGTAAGTGTTAAAAGGGAAAGGGGAAAAAAAAGGAAAGAAGAAAACACAAAAGGAAAAAAAGAAAACAGATCATTAAGCAGTATTTGACATCAGAGCAAAAAATTGTTTTTGAAACTTTGGTCATACACTTTCTTTAGAGTAGAGAGAGAAAATAATCAAAATAATCCACCTTAGTACCTTTGCTGACCCTCTTTCTCCCAGTCTGTAAACTTTTGATGGGATATACTGTATTCTGTATACTTTTGTTGGGATATGACCATAGAATCACAGAATGGCTACGGGTGGAAGGGACTGTGACTTTACCTGAAGCTGAACATGGAAATGATGGGTAACTTAGAGAAACCAGACACTCAGCTCCCTCTTTGGCTTCACCCTCATACCATCCTATTCTGACAATCTGATCCTTTCCCCCAAAATCCAGTCTATTGGTAAAATCAGTTTGAGGTTTGGATCCACAATTTTAAAGCAGGCCAGGAAACTCCTCTTTGTTCCATAAGAGATCAGATGGAACTCTATAAATCAAGCAGTAATTTGTGCTCCTCAGGAGCAAAGCCAATCAGAAAGTTAAGGGCTGAAAAGGAGACTTGAGCCCTCCTTACTGAAAAGAACAACACACATTCTGCAGGATTATCAGGGAATCTTAAAGGCTGACCCACCTCTGAAACAACAGGAAAAACCTGTCTTCTTTCTGGAAGTGATATTTACAATCTGATTACACAAATGACAGTGTCACCAAATTAAAACACACACTCAAAAAAACAAAAAAAAAGTCAAACACCACCCCAAACCCATCTAAACACCATTTTGACTCTATCAGAGAAGATGTGCCAGAATTGCCATGAATTAAAAAAATGGATGCTGCTACTGATTTGATGTGGAGACTACTCAAATATCATCTAAGCATTGTCACTGTTGATTCCCCCTTTTATATTTTTAGTTCTTAAAAAACATAATCAAGCTGTTCACAAACAACCAAGGGATATAGTTAAAGACAGCAGAAAAAAGCATCGTGTTGCTTTAGCAGTTAAGACTTCATTAAGCATCTACACAGCTATGTCAGCTCAGCTCCCCAGAAGACCAATGATCCCAGATAATGTGAACCTTCCCGGGCTCACACAGAAGGATATTATGGAAGTAGCATTTCCATTCAATCCGGTTAGGCTTGATTACTTTGCAACCACAAAGTATAAGACAAGGTTGCCAAGTTCAAAAGTCACCTCTGTAGAGGAGTTACAAAAGAAATGGAAGCTGAGCCTGCACTCTTCTTTCAATACCACGTGGAGAAAAGAGCTGATGTATTGAAGATGGTGAAGTACATTGTTTTGGCAAAGTTTAACAACCCAATTCAAAGTGACTCCAATACTATAAGAGTAAAAACAATGGGAAAAATTTGAAATGCATTATAATATTTGAGAACTTAGCATCAAGCACAACTGTATAATGAAACAGAATTATGGTCACAATCCAAGAACATACTAAACCAGACACAGGCCAAAATCAATCCTTTTTTTCTGGATATATTTAAAAGTTAAATACATGCTTAAGTATTACTCAGAAGAGAGATATTCACTGGGTACCAGTAGCAACTGAAAAAAAAAGTTGTCATCAAAAGCTGAATTTTATTGCAGTATATCAGAAAATCACGATAGCTGCAAAGTTGTTGCTTTAAAGCCTAACTGTAAATAGCACAGAATTTTAATTATATTCTCTAGGGCTAAAACCACTTCTTACTGGTAGAAAATTATTATTATTGAATATGTATTATTTTACCTGGAATTTTATTTTTTGCCAAATGTGAGGCACAATAAACTGCTTCAAGAAGCGTTCATCTTCACTCCAGAACAATCGGATGTCAGGGATATCGTACAGGATCATGGCCAACCTCTCCAAGCCCAGGCCAAATGCCCAGCCAATTTTATCCTCAGCACCAGCTGCAATAAACAAAAAAAACACAATAAAAATTCAAGAGATTAAGCTCCTAACATGAAAAACTGTGCATAAATTTTCACCTGTTTACAAAGACAGAAAAAGAAAAGGTGAAGTGGCCAGAGAGAAAAGCCTACAAGTAAACACCAAATGAAAGATTTTACAGCTACAGAACAGGTCCTGCTCTCATCAAAAAAGCAGCAAGACTGGGCACATCACTAAGTCCAGGAACCAAAAATTGCAATAAAATAAAGCCACACCCTTGGCTCTTTGTGCTCAAGGTTTCAAATAGGTTTTGAAAAATACTGCATAGCACGATGCACTACCTCCTTTTACTATCCTTAGGAGCTAAACACTTTGCAATTCAGTTCCATTTTCTATGACATGCAAACATGAATTTTCTGCTCAGAGGTTTTTTTTCACTTGGGATGACAGACTTGGGCTGACCTGCTGGAGAGCAGTGTAGGTGAAAGAGACCTGGGGGTCCTGGTAGACAAGAGGATGACCATGAGCCAGCAATGTGCCCTTGTGGCCAAGAAGGCCAATGGCATCCTGGGGTGCATTAGAAAGGGTGTGGTTAGTAGGTCAAGAGAGGTTCTCCTCCCCCTCTATTCTGCATTGGTGAGGCCGCACCTGGAGTATTGTGTCCAGTTCTGGGCCCCTCAGTTCAAGAAGGACAGGGAAGTGCTTGAAAGAGTCCAGCGCAGAGCTACTAAGATGATTAAGGGAGTGGAACATCTCCCTTATGAGGAAAGGCTGAGGGAGCTGGGTCTCTTTAGTTTGGAGAAAAGGAGACTGAGGGGTGACCTCATCAATGTTTTCAAATATGTAAGGAGTGAGTGTCAGGGAGATGGAGTTAGGCTTTTCTCAGTGATGACCAGTGATAGGACAAGGGGTAATGGGTGTAAATTGGAGCACAGGAGGTTCAAGTTGAATATTCGAAAAAATTTTTTTACTGTAAGGGTGACAGAGCCCTGGAACAGGCTGCCCAGGGGGGTCGTGGAGTCTCCTTCACTGGAGACATTCAAAACCCGCTTGGACACGTTCCTGCACGATGTACTCTAGGTGGCCCTGCTCTGGCAGGGGGGGTTGGACTAGATGATCTTTCGAGGTCCCTTCTAACCCCTAGGATTCTATGATTCTATGATTCTATGATTCTATGACCAGGCCAGGCCTATGTAACATTAACATCATAGCCAACACTTGAGAGGACCAAAATTGCCACTTTCCTCTGGCCCCTGGAAGAAAAAGAACAACGGGATGCAAGGTGCTGTCACATTAGGGTCACACAACCAACCAAAGAACTCCTGGTCTGCTGTGCCTGGGAAAAGCCATTGCTCCCACATACACAAGTTTCTTTTACATGACACTAAATATAAAAAAGCAAGAATATTTAATACAGAGGCGCTGAACAGATATTAATGATGCAACATTTCTGGCAAGAAAGGAAATATCCATACCTTCCTTCATTTACAGGACAGGAGCACTGAGTCATTAAACAGTTCCAGGAACCAACTCCATGTTTAGCCACTGTCTCTTCTACTGATTTTGTAATAAGCTGAGAGGTGGCAAAGGCTCAGAGGGTTTCAAAACTTAAACAAATGCCTAAATAAACGCACTTATTCTGAAAAGATGTGTGCATGTGTGACAGACTAGAGTTCACTATCAGCACTGGCAGTGTGCTCCTCAGTCATATACTGCTATCACTGCACATCTCACAGCACCTCAGTTAGACCTAGGCCATTCCTGTCTCCCCCAGTATTAATTTAAACTAATTTTTTTAAATCTTTGAAACTGGCAGATTTGTCACCATCATACAGGAGAGTCTGGGGGCAGAAATCAACTTTCTGACCCTTGTCTGTGCTCCCAGAAAGAAGACAGCTCCCTTTGGGAGTTGATGACATTCTGAAGTTTGCTGTCACACTCAGTGCTGAGACTAAATGGTCCAGAGTCCTGTTTAAATAGAGGCAGGCATGACCAGCTTTGGGGAAGAGACACAGTCATCACTTTGATTCTTTTAATTAATTTGAACGTGCCTATTTACCTGGAATACCAAGTCCCCAGTAGAACTTATCCATAACTCATCTGCAGTCTCAGCACTGCCACAGGAATTCAGTCCACTTTGCAACAGTATTCCCCTGAAGAGTATGGATATTTTTGCTTTGTCCTTTAATGTGTGCTCATATGCAAGATTTTGCATTTTCTGACCTTTGAAATAAGTTTATCAACTACACTGTGGAAGTCCTAATAAACAGAGTACTGGGTGTGAACTCATATCTCACTGTAGAGCTGTTCAAACTAATATGCTTAGACCTCTCAAGAGCCTTTGAGCTAACATGACCCTGGAAACCAATAATCCATGCTATCTTACATGAAGACTTCATGATTTGGTACTGTTGATTGAGGTATTTTTAGAGAAAGGATAGTGACTACAGTGAATGTATTGAAATCTCTATTTGGGAAAGATTTTGAGCTCCAACTTTAAGTGTAAAATATGAATTGTTTCTTTTCCAAGCTGAAAGTACTGTTTCTGTCTATACTCCAGTATCTAAAAGTCATTGTATTTTTATGACTATGAAGATGGGAAGATAATGCTGTTGCTTCCCCAAACTTCCAGCTTGTCTTCATTAGATGATCTACTCCTGCCTCAGAAACAAAACTCCTATTAATTTCAAGAGAGTCACACTTTCATAGACCCATGGATATTTCTGTAGACTGATTAATACAATCCACCACCTCATCCAGAGGTAAAGTACAACACCTGGAGCAATATTCATGAGGTTTCTGAACACTGCTTAATCTCTACAGAGGCATTAAACCTAAAATACAAAGATACCAGGTTAAGCATCTGAGTTCATTAATTCACTGATGCATTTTTAAGTATACATGATAGAGGACAGTAGTCCTCTTTCCCCAAATTACTAATGGTTACTGGTAGATAGGATAGGAAAAAAAGTATATGATAGATTATCAGCAGAATGGGTCTGTATTTTGATAGGCAGAGCTTTACATTTAAGATTTTTGCTTTTTATTATTTTGATTTTAGAATGGTTTTCATTGTGATGCTTTCCAGATACTTTGAGGGTAGTGTACAATATTTATACCCATTTTATTTGCTATGCATTTTAATTCTGTAATGAATGCTTTAATTTGGTATCAGTAATCTCTCTTTTTTCCTTTTTTTTTTTTTTAAGGTTATGAAACACATCACACTTTTTTTGCATTATGTAGCAGATAAACATTATTCACCCAGCTATCTGCCTAGCAGCTCACAGCATTGTCAACTGAGCTATGAGTAAACAAGGAGTCACAGAACTGGTCCTTTGGATGATCCTCCAGCAGTTATCAGCCTTCAGACCACAAATTTCCCAAGTGTCTGAAGTCCAAGCCTTATCAGTGAAGAATTCCTTACTCAAAGGAAAAAAAATTAAAAAAGAAAAAAAGGAAAATGCAGGTAGCTAGAATTCCTTCTCAAATCAGCACTGGCAAATCTCCCCTGCACCCCAGATCTTCATTTATTTTGTCTCTGATCTCTTCTCCAAATTCCCGTTTCTAAAGTTCCAAATCAATGTAAGATATAATTGACTTAAAGCACCTGAAGAATTACCTTGAGAAGCTCAGCAAGTCTAAAGCACGCTCCTAAATGACCAAGTGGCTTAAAAGTTAAATGTACAGCCCATCTGTTTAATGTACAGCCTGACCCAAAGCTCTTCACGGCACATGCGTAAGTTTAAATGAATTCTGGCAATTAAAATAAGAAGGAGTCAGTAAATGTGAGTCAACATGACAGAAAGAATTGACACAGAATAGCTTGAGACACGACAAAAAAACAGGTTGAGGTTCTGATGACAACACCTGGCTGAAGTGGCAGATTGCAGGGACCTGGTGCCTGGTGGGACAACCATGGTATCCCTGCCTGAGGTGACACAGTCCGATGGATAAAGCTTTCCTGACATACGAGCTTTCCCCAGCTGGCCCCTCCAAGGTTTGTGTGCTGCCAGGCTCCGGCTGCCTCATGTGAAAAACTTGACTACCCACTAGGAGAAAATTGCTGGAATCTTTGCATGTCAGGTAGCCAATTATGTAAAAGGAAAGGATAAAATGGTTTGACTGGCTTACCACACTGGGGGAATGAGACAGTCCAATCTGATGTCCAGTTCTGGGCCCCTCAGTTCAGGAAGGATATTGAGGTCCTGGAGCGGGTCCAAAGGAGGGCAACCAGGCTGGTGAAGGGACTCCAGCACAGATCCTATGAGGAAAGGCTGAGGGAGCTGGGGTTGTTCAGTCTGGAGAAGAGGAGGCTCAGGGGAGACCTCATCACTCTCTACAACTCCCTGAAAGGAGGTTGGAGCCAAGTGGGGGTTGGTCTCTTTTCCCAGGCAACTCTCAGCAAGACAAGAGGGCACAGTCTCAAGTTGTGCCAGGGGAGGTTTAGGTTGGATATTAGAAAGAATTTCTTTATGTAGAGGGTGATCAGACATTGGAATGGGCTGCCCAGGGAAGTAGTGGATTCTCCATCCCTGGAGATATTTAAAAAGAGACTGGATGTGGCACTCAGTGCCATGGGCTGGTAACTGCAGCGGTAGTGGATCAAGGGTTGGACTTGGTGATCTCTGAGGTCCCTTCCAACCCAGCCAATTCTATGATTCTATGATTACAGAAGACTGCATCATCACTGCTCTGCCTTACAGAGGAGCTCAAGAGTATTCCTTGTATAGTCATATCTATCTGTCCTGCTCTTAAGCCTTGAGCTCAGATGAATCAGTTTACACTTAAATGTAGACTCATCGAGCCATTCAAAAAAGCTTTAAATGAAAGCTAAATTTCATCACTGAGGATGGGAAGCTTCATAATTCTTCACTGAGGAATATATAATAACCTAGCAGAACTCATGTATTATATCCCACTGAATCCTCAGAAATACCCACAGGCAGAAATATTTACCTTCTCAAGGAATGTGAGAAAAGACATTTTTGCACTGTACAAGATTTTAAAGGCATATTTTGCAGCTCGGTGATAGGAACAGGTTGAAAAAACTTTTTTGTTACAGACTTTGGTCACACTTATTGTTATATCCATGCTTTCTTATATTTAAGAATTTTTGCTATCCCTGTAAAACTGCCAATAAAGAAATCTTTCTTTCAACAGAGCCTAAATTGGGTCTTCAAAGTGTTATAGTCAGCAGTTACTGAGAAGTGGAAGAAATTGAATTTTGATCTTAGATTGCAGCAAAGTCAGGAGCATACAACAGCCTACATACAAGGTGTTTTTCACAAAATGCCCAAAAATTATTATACCCAAAGTATATGTGGCTGCAAGCTCGGGTGAGTTCCAGAAGCAAAGATCTGAGTTTGATTTCTTTCTTACAGTCCAAACCATGGACTGAACTAAATTAAAGGAACTAAAATGGTAAGAAGAAGAGTGAACAGTTTCTCAAAGGCACACAGACTACTCATGATGTTTTAGAAAACAGTACTCTAAGTTGTATAGGAATCAAATTACAGACATAATGTACATGTGACTTGACATAAAACATAACAAATTCCTAAACAAAGACCTGCGCCCACAGTTGAGGTCTAGGTACTTAATGGGTAGCTTATGAAGAAGATTTTGAAAAACAGCTTTTGCAAAACAAATAGTTACTTATCACTAGACATTAGGAATGCATATTCTACATGACCATCACAACGAGGTGAAAGATGTTTACCCATGTTAAAAATAAGCCATTTAAAAATTATTTCCTATGTCAGATAAAACCTCTATATATTGGGAGTCAAAGCTTTACATGGACAAAAAATACTAAAAAAAATACACACCTTATATACAGTGTGTATATACACTCTTGTATACAAGAGCTTCTGAAAGTGCAAGGTCAGGTGGCTGGGATGTTAAGCATCTGAAACCAAAAAGCTCACTGAAGTTTCCCTCTGAATGGATCTCTCCAGTGAAAACAAAAATCAAAATGGTCATATTATTTTCTAACACTGTTAAATTGATGCCTTCAGGCTTCTGCATGCAATTCAGTTTAAATTGCCTCCTAAAATAAGGACTTGGCTTTCAGACTATGCATGCTAACTAAGCCACTCCTCAAGAATTCAAGAAAAGAAGTAAACATTCAATTATGCCTATTCTGTGGAAAAAGAACATATCTTTCTAGATCTCATATGTGGAATGATTTTCCAACAATAATAGGCACTTTGAGACCACAGCTTTGTCTCCTGGGTCAGACTGATCTGTTCTGTTTGTTCCACTTGAAAACCAAGCAAAAGAACTTTAAAGGCTTTGATTGAGTTTTTAATATGTATATTTATACTTGTTCCATAATGAAAATAGCTGTGTACATACTAAGGGAACAGTCTATTTAAAAAAATTCTACCCAGGGAAGCCACCCACTGCATTAGACTTTCTTCCAATGTGTAATTAACATCTATCATTTTATAAATATTTCACCAGACCAAATAGCTGAGAAAACATTTCTGATAGGGAGAAATGCATTACTGGAGCAGAAGAGGACAAGAAAATTGGACTAGCAAGAAGCAGAAAGAGTGAACCACAGCAACAAGGAGGAACTTCCTCTATTATTTCCCACCTTGAACTGGCACTACTAGTTTCCAATTCTTTTAACTTTCTGTTTCTCAAGTAATTACTTCCTCAGTCCTCCTCTTCTGCTCCTGTCCATCTTTCTGTCTTTGCCTGAGCTGAGTCCACTGCTCTCATTCTCACAAGCCCTCCTAAACATCCACAACAAAATCAACAATAAAACCACCATTAAAAAACTTACTTAAAAATTAAAATATGCTTTCAAAGTTCAAGACCATACACTGCAATAACATTCATCTTTTAAAATTAGTCTAAATAAAGTATACACTTAAATCCCAGGCACAACACAAGATACTAGTCATTAACTACAAAGTCTTTTATGGTATATGGTCTACCTTTTTCTCTGTATTTCAGCCTACATATCTGAACAAATGGCTTGCTTTTTTCCTTTATCTCTGGATATCTCAAGACTGGACATTCTCCATGGAGGACACTGCAATTTTCTGTCTTAATTCCTGTCATAGAGCAAAAAATTAATTGACTCTTGGGTCTATTTCCCCTCGCTCTGTCTGTGGGCTCCAGTACTGCTCTTTTTGTTCTTTGCATGCATAAGCAAATTCCAAATCCTTTGTAATGTTTTGTTCATTCAGGAAAAGTTGAATTTTGCCAGTTTGGGTCTCTTAGTATCTTTTAATACCATGACATCTCCCTAGGCATTGAGCCCATGTAAATTTGAAAAAGTAAAAGCTATAAAGAAATACATGAAGGGCTGCCATTTGGGAAACAGACCAAGTCTACAGTACCACTCTAAAATTCAATTATGAAACCCATTTTTTCAGGGGTATAAGTACAGCTGGACAAACTCACTCCATATATAATCATTGCCCCCAGGTGCAAAATTTCAATAATACCAAAGTTTAGTATCTTACACTTTTTTTTTTCTTCAAGAATAACAATAGAGCAAGGAACAAGAACGCAAGGACCATCATAATGTGCTACCATCTTCAAGACATTAAGACATCCTCAAAAGAGACAGAGAAGATACATTTTATGTATCATAGCACAGAATGACGTTAGCATTTGTTTGATATTCCTGTTAAAAAACTGGGAACATCTATATATATCAGAGGGCTAAAAAATGTGTTCAGCTGATAGCATTTACTCTGAAAGGCTGATACTGCACAGTAAATTCAACTTCTACAGGCAGGGACCAACAAAGTTTTTTGTGTTTCTACAGCACCTATCTTAGAGAAGTCTGGGGTTCCTTGGCTCTACAATTTATAAAAGTAACAGATAGATAAGGTTTATGATGTAACAACTACATTCTTCTGCCATAAACCCATCCTTTGGAAGAAACTCATGAAATCCCTCAATATCATGTAGGCATCCCTTGCCTTATAAATGGAGTTGGGATAATAGTACTTTCTTTCCTAGTATTATTTAAATAAGACCCAACATAAACACAAAATACTAAATCCCAAAGACTTCCTATCAATACTAGCTCAGCATTCTGATGGTAAAGCAATGAAAAGATTTCATACAGAAGTGAAGCACACACACTCTAACACAATGAATTCCAATATAATACCACCACATTGTTTCCTGAGAGTTCTAGCAAGGTTCTAGGTACACAGAATTAATTTCTTTTAAAAAATCAGAACATGAAAGGTCCAGGGATACCTAAACATATTGTCATATAGCACAGACTATAGGGATAGTTCAAAAGCACTATCCCAAGTTTTCCTTTCTTCTTACTAGAGAACTATTCCACCAGTTCTGTGTTACAACATTTTTATGAGCACTTCTCACTTCTGCTTTCAAAGGGCTCTTCTGAGTATGACTGGCTTTGCAAGCCATGCCTGCTCACTCATCTTCCATCTGGAAAAAAATTGACCATTGTATGTTTCTGGACTAGGTATTTTCTGTCAAGAGCTCTGATGCTACTCAAAGACATCAGCATATTTTAAATGTATAATTACAGGAAGTACATGCGATATGAAATCAGGCACTACCAAGCTGGATTTGCAGACCATGTCACACAAGGACCCTCTTGCAGTTCTCTATACATTGCTCCTGAGTTTAGTGTTTCCAGTTATTGTTTGTCAGCCTGGTCTCCTGCAAATATCTGCACCTGTAATGTATCTACGGTTGCTCAGCTAGCCTCCTGGTGAGTTTTGTAAACACAGCATGCATAAAAGGGAAAGTATCCAGCTGTAGCATTAATGGACACCTCAGGAAAAGGCACAGAGAACCATGGCATGCTCTTCTGCCTGGGACTAAAATCTCTTCCATTTCTTCTCTCATGCCTATGTTTCCAGGAACACCAAGATGGAGAAAAAATCAGAACTTACCAATTAAGTTTCTCTGACTTGTAGTACACTGCTTGAATTCTATGTGACCACGACCCTCTGAACTGCATTACCTGAGGAAAGGACTTGAGCTGTGCCTAACCCTGTGCTGTACCTAACTCTCTGTGCAGTGACACTGTGGGACAGCACTGCCATACCCAGTGCTCCTCTGGGGCAGGAACTGAAGGGTTTCACTCAAGGCAAGAGTTATTTCTCCTATTGAATACTTTGCAATTACACCTGGTTATTATCAACTTGATGGCTAATAGTCTATTCTCTTTGGATCTGGGGAGGCTTCCAAGTGAAAGCAGAGGTATCTGCAAGAAATTTCTAAGCATCTGTGGGATGCCAAAATACTACCTTATTCAACTGCAGCAATGAGTTCCTAGGAGAGTGAACTGGTGAAACTTTGTTTTTCTTTGGACAGCTTAGAAAGATTCTTCTTAGCAATGTATCTTTCCATCAGCAAAAGGTCTCTTTAGCCACAATTCCAGAAGCAAAAAGTTGATTCTGTTGGTATGAAGTACAGCTGTAGCACACCTATACTGGCCAACCTCTCCTACACTAGCCTGGGGAGTGAGACTCACACAGAGGGTGTGTGTTATACTGTGTATTGTATAGAACATTTTACTACTCCACACAGGGATCGATAGCACAAAACAGAACAGCTTTATTTACCTCTGAAGAGAGAATTTTCTCAGCAAAGATACTCAAAGAAGGCAAAGCCTGTCATACAAAGAATTTCAGCTCCTGCAGCTGCTTGAAAAAAAAATTAAAATTTTCTTACTGTGCTCATATAAACTCTCAATTATATCTAATATTTTCTGTGTGTGATAATTAGAGGTATATACACAGAGAATTACTCTACAAAGCTTGTAATTATATTACACTGATGACTCATAAGAATGTGATGATATACAACAGAGTATCTCAATTTCTCAGTTTTCAATTTAAAACAATCAGGAAATGGCCCACAAAAGCGAGGCTTAATACAACACTTGGTGTTTGAATGAAACACTCAGATATTCTGAAATGCTAGAATTAAGGTTGCCAGAGGAACATTAAGATGCTCACATCTTAGAAATACATTATGATGCTGTTTTCAGTGAGACAATCAAGTATTAATTTTTCTACAAGACTTTGTTCTGTTGAACACAGAGAAGAGACAATAGCTAATGATCCCTGCTTGAGTTCCTTCTATTGCTGAATATGTACCCCAAGTGCCTTATGCACTGAGCAATAATCAAACAGAGCTCTGAAGACATACTCTTTCTTTTTATGAGCTTCCCAATGAAGCACTCAGTTCTACAATATTTAAATGCTTTATAAATATTAAGGATTTTTTTTTTCCTTCTTCCACATGTCTTGGTGAGTTGAGGAAGCATTGTTGACTCCTGCATTGCAGACAGGGAATTTGGGCACAAAGACTTTAAAGCATCTATTAATTTTGCTCCCTGAGATACCTGGGACCTGATGTTTCTGAGCACCAAGCATTAAACAACAGTTAATACAATGGAAGTACAGCTCCTTATTACTACAGCTGAAGCCATGAGCACTCAACACTTCTGAAATCAGACATCAGGGTCTCCAGTCAGGCACTGAGATTACAAATAGCACACAGTTAGTGACCACATGTGAAAACTT